>NC_065598.1:0-600000 GCF_024542745.1 Macaca thibetana thibetana
AGTGGGTCCAGGTGCTGCGGTGATTACCCTTATCTTGTCTCCTGCTAAGTCACGGAGGTTTGGGGCGTTCCTTCAAAGCCCCAATAAGCTTGTTTGTGGAGGTCTGGGGAGTTTCTGCAGACCCCCAGTAAAACTTGTTTAATCCTAAATGGGTCCTGTTAAGAATTTCTTCATTATTTTGTCATCCTTTAAGGCCCAGGGAAGGCCTGGGAAAAACTCTTGGTGGGCTTTTGTTACCTTCCAGCCTTTGTATAAGGGCGCTGGCTTTTAATATTTAACCAGTCAGTCAATACTGAAACAGGTGTTGTGGGGGCCTGTGTTAGTGAAACCTGGCCTGCCACACTTCCACTTCTCAGTTTCCAAGTGCTTTCACTCACACACTGTGAAAGGAACATAAATCTTGGGGCCCCCAAGTCACTAAGCTAAAGGGAAAAGTCTAGCTGGGAACTGCTTAGGGCCGACCTGCCTCCCATTCTATTCAAAGTCACCCCTCTGCTCACTGAGGCCACTGCGTATCTGATAGCCTCCTTTGGAAAGGCTCATCAGAAACTCAAAAGAAGGCAACTGTTTGTCTCTCACCTGTTCGTGACCTGGAAACCCCCTCCCTGATTCCAGTCTTCCTGCCTTTGCTTCAAGTTGTTCCATCTTTCCAGACTGAACCAATATACTTCTTTTTTTTTTTTTTTTTTTTTTTTTTTTTTGAGACGGAGTCTCGCTCTGTCGCCCAGGCTGGAGTGCAGTGGCGTTATCTTGGCTCACTGCAACCTCTGTCACCCGGGTTCATGCCTTTCTCCTGCCTCAGCCTCCTGAGTGCCTGGGACTACAGGTGCCTGCCACCATGCCCGGCTAATTTTTTTTGTATTTTTAGTAGTGACGGGATTTCACCGTGTTAGCCAGGATGGTCTCGATCTCCCGACCTCGTGATCCTCCCGCCTCAGCCTCCCAAAGTGCTAGGATTACAGGCATGAGCCACTGCGCCCTGCCTCTAGGTGATTTTTTTAAACCACTTTTACTACAGGCTGGGCAAATGGCTCATGCCTATAATCCCAGCACTTTGGGAGGCTGAGGCATGAGGATCACTTGAGGCCAGGAATTTGAGACCAGCCTGCACAACATAGCGAGAACTTATCTCTACAAAAAATATAAATAAATAAGCAATAACTGGGTATGACGATGCATGCTTATCATCCAAGCTACTTGGGAGGCTGAGGTGGGAGGATCACTTGAGCCAAGGAGTTCGAGGCTGCAGTGAGTCATGATCATGTCACTGCACTCCAGCCTGTGCAACAGAGCAAGATCCCACCTCTAAAAGAAAAAAAACTTTATTACACAAGTGCGTGTGTGTGTGCGTTCATAATCAAGCTATAGTTTTCTTTGGTGCATGTTAAAATGGACATCAGTGTTGTCTTCCTTTGGTTACCTTTCCTCTGCCTGTCTTTTAAACTGCTTGTGATATTTTTGAGAGGTATTCCTACTGGTGCTAGAGACCCACTTCATTCGTATCAGCAGCACCATCGCCCCTGTCCCACAATGATGTCACTGGTGAGCATTTCATGTTCTTTCTTCTCTTATGAACAATGGGGCCACCAGCTTTCCCAGCTTTCCCCCATGCCCACGTGGTTGTGCTGTTGCTGTGTGTGCACCGCAAGCAGAATCAGAAGGGAGATATGCTCATATTCGGATGTCCCTGAAGGTCTCTTCAGGACTTTGACAGGGTTATAATCCCACCAGCGATTGGTCAGCTCTTGGGCTGTCTCAAATCGCCATTGCCACACCTTTAATTGACCTTTTTTTTTTTTTTGAAATGGAGTTTTGCTCTGTTGCTCAGGCTGGAGTGCAATGACATGATCTCGGCTCACTGCAACCTCCGCCTCCTGGGTCCAAGCGATTCTCCTGCCTCAGCCTCCTGAGCAGCTGGGACTACAAGCCCCTGCCACCACACCCAGCTAACTTTTGTATTTTTGGTAGAGACGCGGTTTCACCATATTGGCCAGTCTGGTCTCAAACTCCTGACCTTGTGATCCACCCACCTCGGCCTCTCAGAGTGCTGAGATTACATGCGTGAGCCACCTTGCCTAGCCTAATTGACTTTTTTTTTTTTTTTTTTTTAGAAAATAAAAGCCCAATTGTTTAAATTGATTTAAATTTAAACAGTGGCTTAAATTGACTTTCAATGACTATGTGTGACCCTGAGCATTTCTTACACACATCAGCTGGTCAACTGTGTAATTCCCTCTTCTTTGAATTTTTCTTTTCAGCAAATGCAATGATCATATCCCTCTTCTTTTAGTCGCCTTATAGTCTCTCTCCTCCATTTTCTTTTTCTTTTCTTTTCTTTTTCTTTTTTTTTTTTTTTTTTTTTTGCTATCCGTCTGTTTTGGTAGGAGCTATCTATACACAGTTTGTGCTCTGTAACCAGAATTTCTGCATCTATAGATCCAACTAGTCTTGTATTGAAAATATTTCGACCGGGCGCGGTGGCTCACGCCTGTAATCCCAGCACTTTGGGAGGCCGAGGCGGGCGGATCAGGAGGTCAGGAGATCCAGACCATCCTGGCTAACACAGTGAAAACCTGTCTCTACTAAAACTACAAAAAAAAAATTAGCCGGGCGTGGTGGCGGGCGCCTGTAGTCCCAGTTACTTGGGAGTCTGAGCCAGGGGAATGGCATGAACCCAGGAGGCGGAGGTTGCAGTGAGCCGAAATCGCGCCACTGCACCCAGCCTGGGCGACAGAGCAAGACTCCGTCTCAAAAAAAAGAAAAAAAGAAAAAAAAAAAGAAAATATTTCAAAAAATAAAATATAGCAATCCAATAAAAAGTAATACAAATAAAAAATAATAGCCAGGCGCCGTGGCTCAAGCCTGTAATCCCAGCACTTTGGGAGGCCGAGGCGGGCAGATCATGAGGTCAGGAGATAGAGACTATCCTGGCTAACACGGTGAAACCCCGTCTCTACTAAAAAAAAAAAATTACAAAAAATTAGCCGGGCGTGGTGGTGGGCGCCTGTAGTCCAGCTACTCTGGAGGCTGAGGCAGGAGAATGGCGGGAACCAGGGAGGCAGAGCTTGCAGTGAGCTGAGATCCGGCCACTGCACTCCAGCCTGGGCGACAGAGCGAGACTCCGTTTTAAAAAAATAATAATAATAATAATAATAATATAGTATAACAACTATTTGCATAGCATTTACACCGTATCAGGAGTTATGAGTAACCTAGAGATAATTTAAAGTATACCAGAGGCTGGACCCTGTGGCTCACCCCTGTAATCTCAGCACTTTGGGAGGCCAAGGTGGACAGATTACGTGAGGGCAGGAGTTCGAAACCAGCCTGGACAACGTGGTTAAAACCCGTCTCTACTAAAAATACAAAAATTCGCTGGGAATGGTGGCGCATACCTGTAATCCCAGCTACTTGGGAGGCTGAGTCAGGAGAATCTCTTGAACCCGGGAGGTGGAGGTTACAGTGAGCCAAGATCACGCCACTGCACTCCAGCCTGGGCAACAGAGTGAGATTCTGTCTCCAAATAAATAAATAAATAAATAAATAAAAATATACAGGAACATATACTTGCATTATATGCAAATACTGCACCATTTTATATCAGGAACTTCAGCAGCTGTGGATTTTGGTGTCTGCGGGGAAGAAGGGTCTTAAAACTAATACCCCATGAATTCTGAAGGATGACTGCATTTTGCATATTAAACTTTCCCTGGTGATATGGGCAGGAAGGAGCCTCTTCCAGTTGACAGCTCATCTTTTGACATTTTTAGAGCCTGAAGTCAGAACATTATTATTATTATGGTTATTATTTTTAAAATGTAGGCATAGTCTAACCCATTTTTAAAGGTTATGCTTTTTTTTTTTTTTTTTTTTTTTTTTTTTTTTGAGACGGAGTCTCACTCTGTAGCCTCAGCTGGAGTGCAATGGCAGGACCTCGGCTCACTGCAACCTCCGCCTCTCAAGCTCAAGTGATTCTTATGCCTCAGCCTCCTGAGTAGCTGGGACTATAGGCATGGTTATGCTTTTTGTATTTTATCTAAGAAAAACTCCTAAACCTGAGGTTATAAGATATTTCCCTCTATTTCTCAAAAAAAAAATTTTTTTTTCTTTTACATTCAGGTTTGTAATCCACCTGTAGTTCATTTTTAAGTATTACATGAGGCCGGGCGCTGTGGTTCACACTTGTAATCCCAGCCCTTTGGGAGACCGAGATGGGCAGATCACCTGAGGTCAGGAGTTCGAGACCAGCCTGGCCAACTTGGTGAAACCGCATCTCTACTAAAAATGCAAAAATTAGCCAGGCGTGGTGGCACATGCCTGTAGTCCCAGTTGAGGCACAAGAATTACTTGAACCCTGGAGGAGAAGTTTGCAGGGAGGTGAGATCACACCACTGCACTGTAGCCTGGGTGACAGAGCGAGACTCCGTCTCCAAAAAAAAAAGTTTTGCATGAAGTTGAGATTTGATCACATATCATCCACAAGAACAGCCAATTGTCTCAGTCCTGCCTATGTGGAATTTGGTTTCTTCTCTCATTGTTTTCTAACCGCGACCTGTCTCATATGCCAAGACACAATTTAGTCAGTCTGTTTCAAACCCTTCTGAACCTATGCATTGCTCAGTTTCTCTGTCTCTGAGCTACGGTTTTCATTTCTTTTTTTTTTTCTTTTGAGACAGGGTCTCGCTCTGTCACCCAGGCTGCAGTGCAGTGGCGTGATCATGGCTCACTGCAGCCTCAACCTCTCTTGGGCACAGGTGATCCTCCCACCTCAGCCTCCGGAGTAACTGGGACCACAGGTGCATGCCACCATGTCCAGCTAATGTTTTTTTAAATTTTTTTTAAAGATGGGGTCTCACTATGTTGCCCAGGCTAGTCTCAAACTCCTGGGCTCAAGAAATCCGCCAGTCTCGGCCTCCCAAAGCGCTGGGATTACAGGTGTGAGCCACCACGCCCAGCTCCACATCTTATTTCTTAATAACATTTCCATCTACAGATCCTGGTATTTCTGGGGAAATGTTTTTTAATATCTCACACTTAGATCTTTACATTTCCACTTTTGACTTAACCTGAGGTGCAGGCTGGGTCAAGATTCCGTTATCATTCAAAGAATCATTCTTTTAGTGTGAAGAACCTCTATTTGGGCCTCAAAGTTGTTTGCACCTCGAGGGTTATTTTGTCTGATTTTGCTAGCCCAACTTGGCTTTCTTTCTATTGGTATTTGCTTTGCGCATTTTTTTTCCTAGCTATTTTCACCTTCCCTTTGGCATTTTGTTGCAAACGCTTCTCTTGTAAATAGCATGAAACATTTTAAATTGCATAATCTAATCTCTGTCTTTTTACAGATTTATTAAATCATTGAACATCGAACAAAACTAAGGATACGCTATTCCTACTATTTTATTTTACTTTTCTTCTTTTTTAACTCCTTCCTTCCTAACTTCCATTTAGTATTCAGTTTTTAAATTTATTATTATTTTTTTTTTATTTTTGAGACAAAGCCTGGCTCTGCCACCCAGGCTGAAGGGCAGTGGAGCAATCTCAGCTCACTGCAACCTCTACCTCCAGGACTCAAGTGATCCCCCCACCTCAGCTTCCTGAGTAGCTGGGACTACAGGCGCTCACCACGACACTTGGCTAATTTTGGTATTTAATTTTATTCTTCATTTTTTTGTATTTAATTTTATTCTTCATTCTTCATTTTCCTCCACTAGTTCAGGAGTTATATGTTCAATTTCTATTTTTAACAGGAACACTTAACCTTAAAATGTCAAAATCCAGCAACATCTAACTACTTTTACTCACTTCTTCCCTTTCTTATCCTCTCTGTGAAGGTAGCCTAATCTTTAGAAATTAAGTTTCACTTTGTTGTTAACACCAGTTATTATTTTGTTAAACAGCTAACAATCACTTAGTTTTACCGGCTTGTTTCCAATGTCTTTGGCTGGCATTGCTGTTCGCATCCTGCTGTGCTATTCAGGGTGTGAATTTCTTCTTAAGGCAGAGCATCATTTGGAAGATTTTTCAGCAAGAATTGCAGAGCTCCTTGTTGGAAATATTTACGCTATCATCACTCTCCAACAGCAATTTAGCTGCATTTTCAATTCTTGCTTGATAGTGAACATTTCCTGAACAACCTATAAATGCCTGTCCATTGACTTCCTGACATCTCTCATGTCAGGAAGGCCGTCTGCTAGAAGTCTGGGAGTTATTTCTTTTTCTTTTTTCTTTTTTTTTTTTTTTTTGAGACGGAATCTTGCTCTGTCACCCAGGTTGGAGTGCAGTGGTGTGATCTCGGCTCACTGCAACCTCCGCCTCCCAGGTTCAAGTGATTCTCCTGCCTCAGCCTCCCAAGTAGCTGGGATTACAGGCATGTGCCATCATGCCCAGCTAATTTTTTTATATTTAGTAGAGACCGGGTTTCACCATGTTGGCCAGGTTGGTCTCGAACCCCTGACCTCAGGTGATCTGCCCACGTCAGCCTTTCAAAGCACTGGGATTACAAGTGTGAGCCACCACCCCTGGCCAAAGGTTACCTTTTTAATTGAAAATAAATAAATAAATAAATTGAAGCAAAATTTACATATAATTCGCCATTTAAAAATGAACAATTCAGGGGCATTTAGAACATTCACAGTGTTGTGCAGCCATCACCTCTGTGTACTTCCAGAACACTTTTGTCCCCCCAAAAAGAAACCTGGATTTTATCAAGCAGTCACTGTCCCTTTCCCCTCCAGCCCCTGGCAGTCACGACACTGCTTCTGGTTCTAGGGATTCGCCTATTCTTGAAATTTCATTTTCATAAAAATGTACACTATGTGATTATTTGTGTCTGGCTTCTTTCTCTTTGTAAAATGTTTTTGAGGCTCAACCACTTTGTATCAATTTTCAGTGCTTCATTCCTCTTCAAGGCTAAATAATATTCCATTGTGTGGATGGACCACATTTTGTTTATCCATTCCTTCCACTGATGAACATATGAGTTATTTCTGCCTTTTAGCTATAATGAATAGTGCTGCTGTGAACATTTGTGTACATATTTTTCTTAGAACCCTTGTTTTCAATTATTTTGAGTACATACCTTGGAGTGGAATTGCTGGTTCACAGAGTAATTCTATATTTAACTTTTTGAGAATCCACCAAAGAATTTGTTCACAGTGGCTGTACCATTTTAGACTCCCACCAGCAATGTACAAACATTGCAGTTTTGTCACATCCTTGCCAACACTTGTTATTTTCCATTTTAGATTTTGGCCATCTCAGTGAGTATGAAGTGGTGCTTCACTGTGGTTGTGATCTGCATTTCCCTAATCACCACATTTTGCTTTCAATATCTACTATCTGGTATAGTTTTTGCATCTTCTTCATACACCCCACAGTTCTGTAAAACATCCTCAACCATCCCTCCATAAGCATCAGTTCAAGGACATTGCCTCAGTTTTTCCCAGCCAAAGAGTCACTCACCTGAGTTTGGCTTCTTGGTGGGTTCTGTGAACAAAGAGAGAAAATAAATTCAATATGCATTGAAGATTCATCAGAAGCACAAAGAAAGGCCATGAACGCCCTGATGAAAGATGAAAAGGGAGTGACAAAGCAATACAAAGTAAATGATATGGACACAAATTCCATGTTGTATTCAGAAGAAAAGCAAGAAAACACCCTTAAAATCCATTCAAAAACAATCCACCCTTGAGGCTGTGAGGATGCCCACAGGATGGCCAAAGTAGCTGAGAACATCCAAGACAAGTAAGTGAGCTACCTGCCCGTAGAGCCACCATAGAGCTGGACGGTGGAGAGTGGGGCAGGGGGAGGCAAAAGAAAAGATAAAGACTTTCAGCTTCTAAAATGATGGCTTTTCTCACTTTCTTTCATTCACTCATTTATTCATTCAGCAAATATGTATTGCATGGATGTGGCTATCAGGTCAGGAGTGCTCAGGGTGCAGCCTGTGACCACCCTGCTCAGTGAACCTGGGTGTGCAGTGAGGGTGGGCAGACAGGGGCAGGAGGAGGTTTGAGGAAGATAAGTCAAAGGAGGTGGAGTCGGCCATGGCTGGGAAAATTGGAGCTTCAGGGCTGTGCAATGGCCAGACTTCTTCCAAACAGAGGAAAC
This sequence comes from Macaca thibetana thibetana, assembly GCF_024542745.1. Lineage (NCBI taxonomy): Eukaryota > Metazoa > Chordata > Mammalia > Primates > Cercopithecidae > Macaca > Macaca thibetana. Next base: position 8,110 of record NC_065598.1, read on the forward strand.
AGTGTATTTGAAAGCACGGTTCACATAACAGCCTCGCATTGCCTTGGTAGGAGGAAGCTGGAACACAGGGGTATACGTGTGGTGGGGGCATTCACTGGGGGTGCAGAGACTGCAAAAAGGAGAGTCTGAAGCTCCAAAGGGGACATACGATTTCGCATGTCCTGTATTTTAATTGAAGGTTTCCCATCACCTTTTCTCCTTCCTGCCACCTCCCTCTCCCTTCCTGCCCTCACTTCTTCCTTCTTCCTCTCCTTCCTTCCTTCTCTCCTTTCTTCCTTCCCTCTCTCCTTTTCCCCCTTCTTCTGTTCTTCTTCCCCACCCTCCTTTCTTCCTTCCTCCCCTCTCCCTCTCTCCTTCCTTCCCTCCATCCTTCCTTCTTTCTTTTCCTTCTTCTTCCTTTCTTCCCCCATCTGTCTTTCTTTCCTTCCCCCGCTCCTTTCTTCCTTTCTTCCCTTCCTCCTTCCTTCCTTCCCTCATTCTTTTCCTATCTCATCTCCTTTCTTCTTCCTTCCTTCCCTCCATCGTTCCCTCTCTCCTCCCTTTTCTTCCCTCCTTCTTTCCATCCTTTTTCCCTCCCTCCCTCCCTCTTTTCCTCCCTCCTTTCATTGTTTCCTTCTCTTTTCTTGCTTCTCTTCCTTTTCCCTTCCTTTCTCCTCCCACCCTCCCTCCCTCTCTCCCATCCTTCCTTTCTCCATCTTCTTTTTAAAATGTAAAATTATAAAGATTTTTTAAAATAGTGATACACTCACAGAGTTTCTTAAAGCCCAAGCAGTATAGACAGTGAAAAGCGAATACCCCACAGTCGCCATACAGGTGACTGTGGTTCCTGTGCACTGGGGCTTCCTTCCCATATGGAAGGGCTGTGGATGAGCAGGCACATGCCTGCCCATTCATGGGGGGCTCTTGGCAGCAAAATGATGCATTCAAAGATGTGTTTGCAGGCACTGGCAGTCTTCTAGGTGAGCAATGAAAAGGTAGTAACAGGTGAGTGGTAAGGAAGTTTATTTCTGTGATTTTTAAAAAATCAACATGAAACTCACATATCATAAAATTTGACATTTTAAGGTGTACAATTCAATGGTGTTTCATATTTTCACAATACTGTACAATCACCACCTCTATCTGTTCCAGAACAGTTTCATCCCCCCAAAAGGAGACCCCATAACCACGAGCAGTCCCTCCCTCTTCTCCCCTCTTCCAGCCCAACCATCGCTAAGCCACTTTCTGTCTCTCTGAATTTGCCTGTTCTGGATATTTCATATTAATGGGATCCTACACCCTGTGGCCTTTTGTGCCCGGCTTCTTTCACGGAGCACATTTTCAAGGCTCGTGAAGCATGTATCAGAACCCCTCTTCCTTTTTACAGCCAAATAATATTCTGTTGCATGGAGGGACCACATTGCGTTCATTCATTCATCTCCTGATGGACAGTTGTGTTGTTTCCACCTTTGGCTTATTGTGAAGATTGCTGCTGTAAACATGGGTACACAAATATCTGTTTGAGTCCCTGCTCCCAATTCTCTTGGGTACCTGTCTAGGAGTGGAACTCCTGGGTCACATGTCAGTGATCTTCCAGATCAGTAACATGTCTTGTTCTGTATCTGAGCCTACCAGCCAGCCCGTCCTTCACTATGGCACAGGGTTCTCTTGCAGCTATGCCTCATTTTTTGTCCAAACCAAATGCTGGTGCTACACACTCGGTCTGAATTTTGGAGAAAATCCCCCAATGCTTCCAAAGTGGTTGCAACCACACACCTGCCTCCAACTCCCACCCCTCAGTCTGCCTTGACAGGGTAAGATTCAATCTTCATCTTTTCTAACTTGATGGGAGAAATGGCAGCTTCATGTTGGGGTGGGTCATTACATTTTCCTGTTGCACTGACAACAATTTTGTATCTGCTTTGTAGGATCATTATTAGCAAAAACATCACCGTGCGCAGAAAACTGGGAGAGAGATGAGTTCCTATTGTCTTGTTGTCGGCTTTTTAGGATCAGATCTGGTTATCATTCTCCCTTCCTCCAGCAAACACCATTATGTAACTGCCCTGGTCGACCAGTTGTTCCCAATGCTAAAGCCCAATGGAGTCTTCCTCTGTGTACATAAAAGATTATTTTTCTTTCACAATAAATGTTTGAATCTCAATTAGACTGTCTGCCTCGAGCAGGACTTTCTGCAGGGCCCAGGATGCATATTTTCAGCATTCTGGTCAGTCAGAAACATTCCAGCTGACCTTGAACTGATAAAACACCGAATGGGAAGATTCCAGGTCCTCAGTACCCTGGAGAAGAAAAACTCACAGCCCCATGATTGAAGGTAACCAGACAAGCTGATGGGAGAACAGAATGAAGTGTGCTCTGGGAGGAGAGATTGGAGGCCATGGATTGGGACCAGGGTGTAGGACAATGAGGGACATGAAATGAAGTGTAAGAAAAGCAGAAACTGGGCCGGTTATGCTGGTGCACGTCTGTAATCCCAGCATTTTGAGAGGATTGCTTGAGCCCAGGGGTTCAAGACCAACCTCGGCAACGTAGTGAGAATCCGTCTCTACAAAAAAAAAGAAAAGAAAAGAAAAAGCTTGGCATGGGGGCACACACCTGTTGTTCCAGCTACTTGGGAGGCTGAGGTGGGAGGATCACTTGAGCCGGGAAGTTGAGGCTATGTGGTAAGCTATGATTGCAACACTGCACTCCAGCCTGGGCAACAGAACGAGACTCCCATCTCAGTAAAATAAAGTAAGATAAAATAAAATAAAATAATAAAATACTAGCATATTCCTAAACCACAGGTTTAGAAGCACAGACCTACCAAGAAATGAGTCTGAGACATTTAGAGAGTGTGTAAATGTTTGTCTCGAGGCGTTTGTAATCTCCCACGAGGAACAGAGCTCTCAACACCAAGAAATTCCCAACACTGGCCCAATCCAACCCCAAAGTAACTATACAGCTGATGCTGTTAGATCCAAGCTGAAAAGAGAAGGCTCCCCTTGAAATATCGGCACTTACCGGGGTCATCAAGGGCGTCCGCCAAGTCAAAGTCTCTTTGACCTATTGGGAGCAAACAGGGCATAAGTCACCCCATGATAGAAAAGCCAGAATCCCCCTTGTTCCTCACCTCATGCTGCTCCCCTCCTCCTGCAAGCCTAGGGTCACCCAGAACACTAAAACTAACCTGACTATGAGCTACGTGGGAGATGCAACCACCACCTCCACCTAGTCCCAGAACATACTCATTACCCAAAAGAAGACCTGTGTCCCCATTCAGCAGTCACTTCCCCTTCCGCCTCCCCAGCCCCTGACAACCACTAATCCACTTTCTGTCTCCATGAATTGTCTGTTCTGTGAATTTCGTATAAATAGAATCCTACAATATGTGGTATTTTGTGCCTTGCTTCTTTCACTGAGCATGATGCTCTTGAGTTGCATTCACGTTGCAACTTGTGTCAGAGCTTCATTCCTGCTCAAGGCCAGGAAACTTTGAAGGAAGCCTCTCTCCAAGCACATAGACTTCTCTCCTGGACTCTGGACTGTACCACTCACAGCTTAGAACTGGCATTTCCTGCCCCCCGCCCCCCACCCCACACAGAGTCTACGTTGAGAGGGGCTGCCCTAGAAGAAGGTGAAGCATAACAATGTGAGGATCCTGGATCCCTGAGAGACTATATGGAGCACAGGACACCTTTGCCACCTCACCTGGCTGCAACACAAAAAAGACACAAACTTTCCATTCTTTGGGGGATGTTTGTTACAGCAGCTAGCCTACGCTGACAAATACAGGGTCAGGAAGCAACCTCTGTGGACAAGCTGAGGTTCCTACCTGATCCAAAAGCAGTTAACCTAATGAATGTGTCTGCAGCAGAGAGAAGAGAACATTCACATCTTTGTGACTCATCATTAAAAACACACTGCAGAATTTGTGAGAATGAAGAGTCCCTCTTGCTGACACATATGCACACCTTGCTCTTATTCCTCCCTTGCCCCCTGCCAGTACTAACCTTGTAGAGAAAACACCACCAGAGAATTTATCAGGAAGTAGAGGATGCAGCCAGGAGCACATTGAATCAGCAGTTACTATGCATTGAGTTCTGTTGCAATAATACCAGGCACCCAAGCATCTCATCCGCCCACCCGAGGATGTTGGTATGACCAGCATGCATATTTCCCAAAGGAAGAACCTGAGGTTCCGGGACGTTCAGGGCAAGGCAGGAGCAGAGTCAGAACCTGCAGAATTGTCCAGGGGGGACAACCTCTCACTCAAACACTAAGCCATGGAGGAGACTAAGCCTGGGGGAACCAGGTGAGCCCTCGATGCTGGCTCTCCCCAACTCTGATGTCTGTCTCCCTCCCAAAAATCTGTCTGCCTGGGTGATGCTTGCTCTGTGGGAAGGTTCAAGGGCTCCAACATAGATTCGTACAGCCTGTGGCATGGCTCCAGCCAGATGCCACCCAGGCAGGTTTGCGGCTCCTCGTGGAGGTAATCAGGGCCTCTCCAGAGCAGAAGGTGCATCCCCAGACAGGAGCCCCTAAGTCAGGACAGAGTCACAAACCTTGGAGGGAAGGGGGACTCTGAGCCCAGGGCGCACACAGCAGCTGCCCCTGGGCCCAGACTGGAGGCTGGGAGCTGGTGGTGCCATCGCAGGTCAAATCCCACACAGCCATTTCTCTCAAACTCTGGGTGCCCCACGTCCCTCTCAGATGATGTTCTCTGCTGCCAGTGATCACTGCAGGCTCGCCTTGAAGAACAACCCAGCCCTTCTTTGCTCCCTCCAGCATTCTCCCTATTTGTTGTTGTTTTCTTTTTGTTTGTTTTGTTTTTAGATGGAGTCTCACTCTGTCGCCTAGGCTGGAGTGCAGTGGCACAATCTCAGCCCACTGCAATCCCCACCTCCTGGGTTCAAACGATTCTCTTGCCTCAGCCCCCTAAGTAAGTGGGATTACAGGTGCATGCCATCACGCCCAGCTAACTTTAGTATTTTTAGTAGAGAAAGGGTTTCACCATGTTGGGCCAGACTGGTCTCGAACTCCTGACCTCAAGTGATCCGCCTGCCTTGGCCTCCCAAAATGCTGGGATTACAGGCGTGAGCCACTGCACCTGGCCTCCTCCAGCTCTCTTGGTCATCATGGTCCAAGCTGCTCAGACTGGGCTCAGGGATAGGAGCCGCCTCAGCCTCTTGGATCCGTGCGACGTCTCCCCTCCAAGGCTGCCAGCAGTTCCAGTCAAGACACCTGTCCAGGACCCCAGAGTTAAGCGTCTTGGCTATGCACACACCCTGAGAATTTACATTCCAATCCGTGTTCACCGTTGACCAATATCTTTCACTGCGTTGTATCTCGGCCCATCCCAGCAATTCCAGGCATCCCCTCAGCAACTACTTAACAATCTCCTCCCAACCCGTGTACCCGGCCACTCCCTGCTGTTGCCCTAAATAACCAAAGGCCTCAGTGTTATCTCTCCCCTCCCAGTCCCTCCGCTCTGAAATGCTGTTGCATAAAACAGGCAGGCGGCATGGGAGGGCTGCAGACAGCTCGTCTCATCCTGCAGCAGGAGGCCAGGTCGCAGCGGAGGTTCCTTCAGCTTTGAGATGCTCTGGATGACCCTGGGGATGACAGGAATTGAGGGTGGGGAGTGTCGCAGAGGAAGTGGAGCCTGGGGGTTTTAGGCTTTGCTTGGTTTCAGGGGTTGCACTGCAGCCAGAAGTTGCTGCATTCGTGACTCATACACACGAGGCTGTTGTCGGTCACACCCAGACCTCGTTACATAAACAAGGCGGACTCTGGCCAGCATCAGGCGGCCTGGGCACTGAGACAGTCTCCAGTCCTGCACGCCAGGCAGGAAATCTATCTCCCAGGCAGGGCCCCCTGTCCTCTCTCCTCTCCAGGGAAGTTACAGCAAAGTCACGGCTGGGGTCCTCATGGGCCTGGAGTAAGAACCCTGGGCTGGGAGATGTCCCAGGTAGACGATGCTAACTCTGGGCTCTCTGTCTCCAAGGTCGGGGTTGCACATGACGCTATTGCTTTCACGGGGTTTATTTTCCACCGGGAACATAAGACGGGGCAGGAACAGGAGATCTGTTTCCGATTTGCTTTGCTTATACTTAGTGAACTCAGCAGCTTTTAATCAAATCCTTGTGTTCTGGGATCCCTAAACCCCCAAGAAGAAAGCAGCCTCATTTTGTGCTGGGACTGTGACAATGGTCCTCGGTTGCTGGCATCCTGGAGATGTCGATTAAGTGGCTCCTGTTGGTGGATGGGAGGGCCGAGCGTTACACAGGAGCCCCCGGTAAAGCTGTGCTCAGGACCCCAGCCATGTGACACAGCGCTTTGAAGCATTCTTCTGTAGCCCGCAGTCACCAAACCCCTCTTGGGCCCAAATTCCACCTCTGCCAGAGTCAAAGATGCTTCTTATTGGAGTTCCCCTGCCCCCCACCCAAATTCCTTACGTTGATTCAGACCTACACGTGGTTCAGGCTTAGGAAACAATACCGCCAAGGGCAGGCCTCAGCAGCAGCCTCAGAAGCAGCCGTTTCTCTCGGAACTTCTCCAGCCCCTCGGTCTCTGAGTCCCATTCTCCCCTGAGGCACCGAAGGAACTAGAATCCCTCTTCCCAAGACGGGTCCCAGAAACAAGAACACCTCTCCCTCAAAGCCAGCCATAAAACCTAAAAACAGGATCTAACTGCCCCTCTATCCTATCTGTATAAAGAGTGGCACAGGCCGGGCGCGGTGGCTCACGCCTGGAATCCCAGCACTTGGGAGACCGAGGCGGGCGGATCACAAGGTCAGGAGATCCAGACCATCCTGGCTAACACCGTGAAACCCTGTCTCTACTAAAAATACAAAAAATTTAGCCGGGTGAGGTGGCAGGCGCCTGTAGTCCCAGCTACTCGGGAGGCTGAGGCAGGAGAAAGGCGTGAACCCGGAGGTGGAGCTTGCAGTGAGCCGATTTCACGCCACTGCACTCCAGCCTGGCAACAGAGTGAGACTCCGTCTAAAAAAAAAAAGAGAGAGAGAGAGAGAGAGGCCCAGAAGAATCTAGATACACAGGCCTGGCTGGGTTTCCCCGCTCAGACCTTCAGCATTGGATCAGGCCCTTTTTGTCCAACCCTATTTCTACACAGCTATCCAGACTTGGTTGAACCAAAGCATAAAAATAGACAATCTCCCCTTGTAAATTGGGGTCTTCATTCTGAATGCTCCCCTGTATACACGTTAAATACATTTGTATGTCTTTTCTCCAATTAATCCATCTGCTTTGTGTCCATGATTTTCAGTAACACATCAGGGGCCACGACCCCAGAAAGTCAATATAACAAACAGCAATTTTGCCAAGCAAAGAACGTACCGTTGCTCAAATAATAATAATGCAATGTCAAGGCCAATGCCCACTGAACATTAGCTGCCACCAGCACAGCTGCCACGCAGCACAGGAGAGCAATCGACCCACAGCAAAACCTCTGCTTCCCACTGAATTATTTACCTCAATCTAAAGAAGAAAATCAGCTCCCGGCAGGCTCTGAGCAGAAAATAAAAAGGAACACACAGAGACTGTCTAAATCCCTGACCCCAATTACCGCTATTGCCAGCAGAATCTGTACACCACGGAATTGAATTAGAGTCATCACAGGACGTGCAACCACATTAGTAAATTCAGACAGGCTCTTCTGTTTCACTATTCAATCCAATATCCTTTGATCTGCGTGCCCTGGAGAAACAAAGCTCTTTAAAGCAATTGTTCTCTTCTTTCCTCCCTTCCTTCCTTCCTTCCTTCCTCCCTCCCTCCCTTCCTTCCTTCCTTCCTTTCCTCCCTCCCTCCTTCCCTCCCTCTCTCTTTCTCTCTTTCTCCTTCTTTCTTTTTCTTCTTTTATATAGAACCTCACTATGTTGCCCAGGCTGGAGTACAATGGCGCAGTCTCAGCTCACTGCAACCTCCACCTCACAGGTTCAAGCGATTCTCCTGCCTCAGCCTCCAGAGTAACTGGGATTACAGGCGCCTCCCACTATGCTCAGCTATTTTTTTTTTTTTTTTTTAATAGAGATGGGGTTTCACCATGTTGACCAGGCTGGTCTCGAACTCCTGACCTCGTGATTCGCCCACCTTGGCCTCCCAAAGTGCTGGGATTACAGGCATAAGCCACCGCGCCTATCCTTTTTTTTTTTTTTTTTTTTTGATATCGAATCTCACTATGTTGCCCAGGCTGCAGTGCAATGGCGCAATCTTGGGTCACTACAACCCTTACCTCCCTGGTTCGAGCGATTCTTCTGCCTCAGTCTCGCGAGTAGCTGGGATTACAGGTGCGTGCCACTACGCCCAGGTAATTTTTGTATTTTTAGTAGAGACGGGGTTTCACCATATTGGCCAGGATGGTCTTGAACTCCTGGCCTCAAGTGGTCCACCTGCCTCGGCCTCCCAAAGTGCTGTAATTACAGGCATGAGCCACTGCCCCCCGCCTGTTTTTTCTTTCTTTACATAGGATTGTACTGGTTTTCTCTGAAGTGTGGGTTCATTTAAACCAATCTTTCTGGGGTCAGCTGCTGCGGTCGAAGCCACTTAGTGGGTCTTAAACCCATAGAACCCTTCTCAGCTTGAGGAAGCCCACAGAGGGGAAAGTTCTGAGGTTCTACAAACCTGGCACAGGGACCCCGAGAAGAACAAATCTTAACTTCCTTCAGGCAAATCCTAAGGTTTCTCTTTGACTCCAGCTCAGCAATTAAAAACTATATATGTGAATATATAGAAAGCATATGATAATGGCTCTTGTGACTGAACTTGTTACTGGAAAGGGTCTGAAATCAGACCCCAGCAGAGGGTTCTTGGGTCTTGCACAAGAAAGAATGTGTGGTGAGTCCATAAAGTGAAAGCAAGTTTATTAGGAAAGTAGGGGAATAAAGAATGGCTACTCCATAGAGCAGCCCCAGGGCCGCTGGCGGCCCATTTATATGGTTATTTCTTGATGATATGCTAAACAAGGAGTAGAGTATTCATGGCTCCTCTTTTTAGACCGTAGAAGGTAACTTCCTGACACTGCCATGGCATTTGTAAACTGTCATGGCGCCGGTGGGAAGGCAGTAGTGAGGACCACCAGAGGTCACTCTCGTCGCCATCTTGGATTTGGTAAAATGTGGCCAACTTCTCTACAGCAAGCTGTTTCATCAGCAAGGTCTTTATGACCTGAATCTTGTGCCAACTTCTCATCTCATCCTGTACCTTTAGAATGCCTTGACCATCAGGGAATGTAGCCCAGCAGCTCTCGGCCTCATTTTACCCAGCCCCTACTCAAGCTGGGGTTGCCCTGGTTCGAACACCTCCAACAAACTCAACTCAGGTCCACCAGCCCAGTGCAGTAAAGCCGAACACTGCCATCGGGATTGCAGTGTAAGGAAGTGAGGCATTTATTCCAAGCTATTTAGAGGGCATCAGGCAACTTCCTTGATGCCTTAAGACTCAACCCCCTGGGTGGCCAGTAGGTGAGGGTTTTCAACGGCAAGGAGGCAGAGGTTACAGGCAAAGCCCTAATACATGCAGGCTATACATTGCTTTGACCTAAAAAGGTGGGGTACCTGGAAGCAGGGGCCTAATGAGGATTCAAAGCTTCTCTGATTTGTCATCGGTTAAGGAGGTAAAGCTTTGTGTGAACATTTGGGGTCAGCAAAAATGAATGCTAGTTTTGGCCCATGGGTGTGACTTCCTCCAGCACCTCCCTGCACCCCCCTCCACACCCCTCCCGCCACCACACGCTCCAGGGAAGGAATTTAGAACAAACATTGGCAATAAGAATTCAGGCCTCAGTTTCTCTTACTCGAGCCAGCAGATGGCATTTTTTATTTGGCGGGGGTCTGGGTTCCTGAAGATCAACTCAGGGCCATATAGTAAGATGTTACCTTGGCTGGGCATGGTGGCTCACACTGGGAATCCCAGCACTTTGGGAGACCGGGGCGGGCAGATTACCTGAGGTCAGGAGTTCGAGACCAGACTGGCCAATATGCTGAAACCCTGTCTCTACTAAAAATACAAAAATTAGGGCGTAGTGGCGCGTACCTGTAGTCCCAGCTATTTGGGAGGCTGATGCATGAGAATCGCTTGAACCCAGGAGGTGCCAGAGGTTGCAGTGAGCCGACTGAACCACTGCACTGCAATCTGGGTGACAGAGCAAGACTCCTCTCAAAAAAGGATGTTATCTTTAGTCTTTACAGGAAACTAAACATCTTGAGGTCCTTTCTTCCTTGGCTATTGTTCTACACTACAATCACCTTCTTGCTTATTAAGCTGCTCCATGTACTTCTCAAGGCCAGTGAGGTGCCTGGAATTTCCCTTGACATTTCCCTTGAAGGAACTCAAGGTTTTCCTTTATTTCCATGCTAGGGAGAGTGCCTGGCAGGCCCCGAAGAGGCGTGTCTTTGCTCCATCTCACTGTCTCCCAGGACGGCATGATTCACAGAATAGAAAACATTAAATAATATGATTAGGTTAGGACTGTAGGTTACAACAGAAAGTGACAAGGAAGGCTGCTGCCCCAATGGGGAATCTTATTCCCAGTGGGCCTTGTTTGCCAAGGGATGAGTTCCACTTTATCCCCATGGATAAGATGAAATCCATTCTGTTTTCTAATTGGTTATGAAGTTTTTGTTTGCAGCAGGGCAGGAAATCAAACACAGCTGGAGTCTCCTCCTGCACACCTCAACGTGAATATCCAGGGACTCCCTAACACTCCAGCTCACCGCGGCTGTAGACGCCGGAGCTGAGCAGGCCACCCTGGTGCATGATCTGCTCCTCAGAACCCATGAATCCTCCACGGTCTCAGCATCCGAGCAGCCCAGCCTCTCCCCGGAAGCTCAACCAATTGGCCCCGCTCTTGACTTCCCAGTGACCGTATTATGCAGTTGCAGATTGAAGCTCTATTGGAGCAACCATTGGCAATGAGAATTCAGGCCTCAGTGTATGTCTGTAGCACAACAGACAGTGTCTCCAGAGGTTGAAGTATTTTGTTTCAAAGAGGAAGGAATCATCATTCATCACAAAAGGCAAGACATCTTTGGAGCAAGGAAAACTTGAGGAAAATACCACAGACCATGCAATGGGGCACTGGTCAACGGTGTGTGGTAAACCAGTCTTCCCAGAGTGGCGTGCACGCGGATCCCTCAGGACATGGGTGACACACAGACTATGCTTCAGCAGGTCTGGCTGGGCCCAAGGCGCAGTGTTTCTCATCAGCTCCCGGGGGATGTCAAGGCTACAGATCCATGGATCTCACTTTGCAGGACAGAGACTTGGTAATGGCTTCCCAGAGTTGCTACAATAAAATCCCAAAGACTGGGCAGCTTAAATAACAACCTCGATTCCCCCACAGTCCTGGAAGCTGGAAGTCTGAGATCAAGGTGTGGGCAGGGCCGGTTCCTCCTGAGGCCTCTCTCCTGGGCTTGTAGATGCCATCTTCTCCATGAGTCCCCATGTGGTCGTCCCTCTGTGTATGTCCGTGTCCTCATCTCCTTTTCTTATGAGGTATCCTAGTCCATTTCAGGCTGCTGTCACAGCATACCATAGACTGGGTGGCTTATAAGCAACAGACATTGATTCTCCCACAGTCCTGGAGGCTGGAGGCCAGAGGTCTGAGATCAAGGTGTGGGTGGGGCTGGTTCCTCCTGAGGCCTCTCTCCTTGGGCTGTAGATGCCGTCTTCTCCCTGTGTCCTCACAGGGTTGTCCGTCTGTGTGTGTGTGTGTCCTCATCTCCTCTTCTTATGAGGTGTCTTAGTCCATCTCAGGCTGCTATCACAGAATACCATAGACTGGGTGGCTGATACACAAAAGACATTGATTCTCCCACAGTCCTGGAAGCTGGACGTCTGAGATCAGGGTATGGGCAGGGCTGGTTCCTCCTGAGGCCTCTCTCCTGGGCTTGTAGATGCCATCTTCTCCCTGTGTCCCCATGTGATCCTCCCTCTGTGTGTGTCTGTGTCCTCATCTGCTCTTCTTATGAGATGTCTTAGTCCATTGCAGGCTGCTATCATGGACTACCATAGACTGGGTGGATTGTAAACCACAGACATTGATTCTCCCAGAGTCCTGGAGGCTGGACGTCTGAGACCCAGGCATGGGCAGAGGGTCATCCCTCTGTGCATGTCTGTGTCCTCATCTCTTCTTTTTATAAGGTCTGCAGTCCTGTTGGATCAGGGCCCAACCTAGTGACCTCATTTTGCCTGAATCACTTCTTTTTTTTTTTTTTTTTTTTGAGACAGAGTCTAGCTCTGTCACCCAGGCTGGCATGCAGTAGCATGATATCGGCTCACTGCAACCTCTGCCCCCCAGGTTCAAGCAATTCTCCTGCCTCATGCTTCCAAGTAACTGGGACTACAGGCACGCCCAGCTAATTTTGCGTGTGTGTGTGCTTTTTGTATTTTTAGTAGAGATGGGGTTTCACCATGTTAGCCAGGATGGTCTCTACCTCCTGACCTCATGATCTGCCTGCCTCAGCCTCCCAAAGTGCTGGGATTACAGGCCTGAGCCACCGCACCCCACCTGAACCACCTCTTTAAAGACCCCATCTCCAAACACAGTCACAATTGGAGGTCCTACAGGTTAGAACTTCCATTTGTAAAATTGAGGAGGGTACAATTTGGCTCACAACAGAGTTAAACCATGGGACATGGTCAACAACAATGGGGATGCCATTGGACAGCCTGGTTCAGTGGAGACAACCAGGCTTTGGCAATCTGGAGAGACAGTTTCATCTCAGCAACATCACGTGCCTGGCCCATGCCCTGAATAACACTCTTCCTTAATTTTTTTTTTTTTTTTTTTTTGTGAGACAGTCTTGCTCTTTACCCAGGCTGGAGTGCATCGGTGCAATCTCGGCTCACTGCAGTGCAATGGCGCAATCTCAGCTCACCTCTGCCTCCCGGGTTCAAGCAATTCTCTCACCTCAGCCTCCTGAGTAGCTGGGATTACAGACACATGCCTCCATGCCCAGATCAGCCCAGAATCCAGCCACATGCAGATTCTGGATCAGCAGGTCTGTGTGGGGCTATAATTGCGTTTTATTGTGATTATAATACAATAAGAAAATATTTTTTAGAAAAACCTCAGGAGGCATTCATTCGGGTTTAAGGAAATGTTCTTAGGTTGAAATGCACTTCTTTCTTTTTCTTTGTTTTGTTTTGTTTTGTTTTCTCTTCTTTTCTTTCTTTCTTCTTTCTTTCTCTTTTTGTTCTGCTTCTGCTTGTTCCTCTTTGTCTTCCTCTTCTTCCTCCTCCCCTTCCCCTTCCTCCTTTCCTCTTCCTCTTCTTCCTCTTCTTCTTCTTCTTTCTTCTTCTTCCTCTTCCTCTTCCTCTTCCTCTTCCCCTTCCTCTCCTTCTCCTCCTCCTCCTCCTCTTCCTTCTTCTGACAAGGTCTAGCTTTGTTGCCCTGGCCGCAGTGCAGTGGTGCAATCATAGTTCACTGCAGCCCTGAACTCCTGAGCTCAAGGGATCTGTCTGCCTCAGCCTCCCAAGTAAGGAAAACAAATGTATTTTAGATAGATAGGTCAATAGATAGGTAGATGGGATATATGATTGATAGATAGATAGATAGATAGATAGATAGATAGATAGATAGATAGATAGATAGATAGATATTGAAGATAGATATTGGAGATAGATGAACAGATAGATAATAGAGAGATAAAGAGATGATAAATAGATAGGTAGACTTTTGAGACAGATGAAAGGCAGATAGAGATATAGGTATATATAGAGTTAGATATAAACATATCTTATTGGTTCTATTTCTTTTTTTTTTTTTTTTTTTTTTTTTTTTTTTTTTTGAGACGGAGTCTCACTGTGTCTCCCAGGCTGGAGTGCAGTGGCGTGATCTCAGCTCACTGCAAGCTCCGCCTCCCGGGTTCACGCCATTCTCCCGCCTCAGCCTCCCAAGTAGCTGAGACTACAGGCGCCCGCCACCACGCCCGGCTAGTTTTTTGTATTTTTAGTAGAGACAGGGTTTCACCATGTTAGCCAGGATAGTCTCGATCTCCTGACCTCGTGATCCACCCGCCTCGGCCTCCCAAAGTGCTGGGATTACAGGCTTGAGCCACCGCGCCCGGCCTGGTTCTATTTCTTTGGAGAAACTTAACTCATATACATATTAACAAAGATCAAGAAGAAGAAAATTTTAAAAATCACCCCAATCCCAGCATGTGCTGTTTTTTGGGAGACAGATAGATTTGCAAACGTTTTTAAAGCTTTTATAAAATCTAATTTTGCCACATAAAAATGTGAAGATTTTTGTGGATGTGATGACTCCTCTTGGGTTTTGAAACATCTGAAGCCTCCCAGAGGCTGGGATTCACAGGCCACAGCAGAGTTTCCCAGCCTCAGCACTGTGGCTGGACACATCGCTGACAGGTTTAAGTGCCTCTGGCCCCTGATCCATCGGGGGAATTCCCAGAAGCTTAGCAGTGTCTGGGAGAGCTCCATCTGGAGGCAGAACCCCACTTTTCTATCCCCTGTGTGCCAATAAGAGTGAAGAAAATGACTGGAATGGGGGGACCTCAAAGGAAGGGTCAGTTGTTATCCAAGGAAGGGGAGACATTTCTTGGACCATGTGCTCCAATATTTGCCAGATGTCTTCACACTCAGGGGCCAAATAGCCATAGACTGGTTCTGCACAGCCCCTTCCTACTCCAACGAGGAAACTATGGAATGCTTAGCTTCTGGGTTATATGTGCAACGGCTCTATGCCGTATGAGGGAAAGATCCTACAAGTGCATTCTGACAGTCAGATCCATTTAAAAATGCCCCAGACAACTATACCGTTCCTCCTATACTGTACGGTACAACTATACCTCCAGACAACTATACCTCCAGACAACTATACCTCCAGACAACTATACCTCCAGACAACTATACCTCCAGACAACTATACCTCCTATAGTGTACAGGAGCATGACATTTCCAACCTGTCCCCTTTCCCAGGGTTAGAAGTTATGACTAACAGCAGGTTCTCCACTACAGCACTAATGACACTTGGAGCTGCATAACTCTCTGTCATGGGTGCTGTCCTGTGCACTGTAAGGTGTTGAACAACATGCCTTGTCTCCACCCACCAGACGCCAGAACACCCATCCCCGTGCAACTACCAAAACTGTTTCCAGACATTGCCAAGTGTTACTTGAGGAACACAGTTATCCCTGGGGAGCAGAAGAATGTCATAGATAGATGATGGACAGCTAGATAAATAGGTTGATAGATGGATGGATAGATAGATAGTAGATAGATAGATAGATAGATAGATAGATAGATAGATAGATAGATAGATAGATAGATAGATAGATAGATAGATAGATAGATAGATAGATAGATAGATATGAGAGTTGAATAGTTGGAGAAGTAGGTAGAAAGATAGATAGATAGATAGATACATAGATAATAGAGATGAGAGTTGGATAGTTGGAGAAGTAGGTAGAAAGATAGATAGGTAGATAGATGATAGACAGATAGATGATAGATGATAGACATGAGAGTTGGTTAGGGAAGTAGATAGACAGACAGATAGATAATAGAGATGAGAGTTGGATAGTTAGATAAGTAGGCAGAATGATAGATGATAGAGAATCAATAAATGAGAAAATTTTTGACAGATAGATCAACACATAGATTAGATAGATAATAAGTGGATATAATAGAGACAGATAGATCAATGGATAATGATAGATAGATAGATAGATAGATAGATAGATAGATAGATAGATAGATGACAGAAAAATCATTGACAGAGATAGATAATAAACGACAGGTAGAAAAATCATTGACATAGATAATCAATAAATGACAGATAGATAATAGGTGGATATAGTAGAGACAGATAGGTCGATGGATAATGGTAGATGATAGATAGATCTATAGATAGGCAGACAGACAGACAGTATCTCTCATGCTAAGGCAAGATTCCTCAACCTCAGTCCTACTGACATATGAGGTTGGATCATTATTTTCTGTGGGGCGTCCTGTGCACTGCAGGGTGTTGAGCAGCATCCCTGGGCTCCACCCACTAGTTGCCAGGAGCATCCCTGCCTCGAGATATTGACAAGTGTCCCTGTGGATAAACATGATCCCTGGTTGAGAATGGCTGGATGGCAGCATCTGTACCTGGGGGTGTCACCTTGGGCCTGCATAGATTGAATGACACATGACTGAATTGGAGACCACAGAGCTGCCTCCCCACTGTGGCAGGGATCCATGAGACTCCACCCAAAGGTAACCAGATGGTTGCACACAGAGTCATCATCTCTTAAAAGAAGCACATAGCTCCGCTTGGGCATCACCTGGGGTGCTTCTTAAGATGCAGGTCTCCCAGCTCCCAAATGCCCGACCCACGCCTACTGAATAAAGATCTCAGTGGGTGGGGACCGGGGTGGTGCTTTTAATACCTCCTCCCTTCAAGGTGATGACCTGCACATCAAAGACAGAGAATCACCGCACTAAATGGCTGCAATGCCCAAGGTAACAATGGCAGGGAAATGACCCATTTGTGGTTCCCTTTCCAAGCTACAAATTTGCTAGATCAAAGGATGCTTGCAGAGAAGGAGGGGGCAGGGAGAGAGGGGGCACCAGAATGGAAGCAAGTCAAGAAAAATATAACTGAGACATAGGATGAGGCTGGCGTGGTTTGGGGTTCTGTACCCTGGCATGGTATGGCTTCTTACCTTAGGCAATCATCATAACTTTTTTTTTTTTTTTTTTTTTTTTTTAGATGGAGTCTTACTCTGTCACCCAAGCTGGAGTGCAGTGGTACAATCTCAGCTTATTGCAACCTCTTCCTCCCAGGTTCAAGCGATTCTCCTGCCTGAGCCTCCTGAATAGCTGGGATTACAGACACCCCCCCACCATTCCTGGCTAATTTTTGTGTTTTTAGTAGAAACAGCATTCTGCCATGTTGGCCAGGCTGTTCTCAAACTCCTGACCTCAAGTGATCCACCCAGCTCGGCCTCCTAAACTGCTGGGATTACAAACATGAGCCACTGTGCCCGGCCCACAACTTCCCCATATCCCAGTTTTTAGAAGTCAACTAAACAGCCTGTGACAACCTAATGCAGCAAGTAATGAAAAGTACTTGTCACAACACCTGACTTATCTTTACTCAACAGGAAGTACTCAGAAATATGATGTGCTACTGTTCAGAGCTCTGAGTGGTTTTTTTCATAAGTTTTTTTAGTCTCTACATAGAAACACAGCTCTGTACAAATGCACACACATTTTAAGTCATGTTGATACGGACAGGAGGCAGGAAGATACTAGATAGAAGAGGGCAGTTCCCCAGCAAAGGCCCCACCCTCAAGCCTGGAAACCTGTCGTCCTAAATGGAAACAGGCATTCCTATTTTTGTGCCCAAATGTTGCCTTTTGATCCACCATGCACCCCTGTCCTGTACCCATATAAACACCAAACCCCAAACCCCAGACCCCACGTGCAGACAGACTGATGAGCAGAAAAGCAGAGGAACTGAAGAGCAGCACAGCAGAGAAGGAGAGAAGAGAAGGACACTGAGAGGTGTTCAGCTGGGGATGGCTGGAGAAGAGATCAGCCGCAGGACAACCAAATTCCAGGGGAAGATCATCTTCCCACTCCATCCCCTTTCCAGCTCCCCAAACATCCCACTGAGAGTCACCTCCATCTGGCAATAAACATTTCTGCATTTACCGTCCTTCAGTTTGTTCGTGTGACCTGATTCTTCCTGGACGCTGGACAAGAACCCGGGTACTGGCCGGGCGCAGTGGCTCAAGCCTGTAATCTCAGCGCTTTGGGAGGCCGAGATGGGCGGATCACAAGGTCAGGAGATTGAGACCATCCTGGCTAACACGGTGAAACCCCGTCTCTACTAAAAAAATACAAAAAACTAGCCGGGCGTGGTGGTGGGCGCCTGTAGTCCCAGCTACTTGGGAGGCTGAGGCAGGAGAATGGCGTGAACCCGGGAGGTGGAGCTTGCAGTGAGTCGAGATCGCGCCACTGCACTCCAGCCTGGGTGACAGAGAGAGATTCCGTCTCAAAAAAAAAAAAAAAAAAAAAGAACCCGGGCACCAAGAGGGCACTGAGCTAGTTAACACTTAATAGTTAACACTTAAGCCACCTGCAGATGGCAGAGCTAAAAGAGCACCGTAACACACCCACTGGGGCTTCAGGGGTCACAGGCACCCACCCCTAGATGCTGCCATGGAGCCCAGAGCTCAAAAACACTCATGCTAGCTGCTGTATCTGCCTATCTGCAAGCTCTGCCTCCCATAAGAGGTTTCAGTGTGTGGTGGTCAAACAGATGAACCACATCCCTGTCGCACACCCTGTGAGGGGGGTCAGGGAACTCTCAGGTTTCAAATCTGATAAGGGAACAATGTACAATAGACTTGGAAGAGACTGTCTTAGCTGGTGTATATCCTGGACATGTATCCTTTTCTTTTCTTTTAATTTATTTTTAATTGATTCATAACAGATGTACATAGCTTCAGGGTACATACAATAATTTAACACATTTATATAATTTGTAAAGATCAAATCAGTGTACTTGGGATATCCATCCACCTTAAATATTTGTCTTTTCTTCATGTTAGAACCATTCCAACTCTTCTATTTTGAAATCTACAATAGATTATTGTAAACTAAAGTCACGCTACTGATTATCTAACACTAGTGCTTATTTCTTCTATCAAACCCTATAATTTTCTTTTTTTCCCTCAATAAATGACATTTCATACACTGCCCTTTGATGTTTCCACTTCTGGTTCTCAGCTGTTAGAAGACCTGATTGTGTCTCATGTTCCTTCATGTCCCTCTGGATTGGATGGCGAATACTAATTAAATACAGTGGAAATGTGGGGCTGCTAAAATGTGAACCTCTGTTAGGAATATGACCATATTCTTATTATTATCTTGTTTTGTGTTGATAATTTAGTAATAATAATAATGATTTATAGTATATTAACCATTAACAATACTCTGTTTTCTTTATTTAATTTTAAGTTCCGTGATACAGATGCAGGATGTGCAGGTTTGTTACATAGGTAACCATGTGCCATGGTGGTTTGCTGCACCTATCAACCCGTCACGTAAGCATTAAGCCCCACATGCATTAGCTATTTATTCTGATCAATAATCTGTTTTCTTAAGTACTTCATAGCAATCATCCCACCAGCCTTGCAGAATGTTTCTGGGATCTTGGGAATGTGCTCCATTTCCAGCTGGTGATGGCTGAGGATGTAACAGGGTCATCTGTGCATTTAATGAATTACCCAGGACATACCCAGCTGTTGAGTTCACATCATCGTATTTACACAGAAGGGCCCTGATCCAGACCTCACTTTCTTTCCAGTCCCTCCTGTAACGTCCCTATGGGGTGCTACTTGTGTCAGAGGCACTGGAACCAGAGCGACTCCATCTTGAAAAGGGGCTGGGCAATAGAAGGCTGAGACCTACTGGGCTGCATTCCCTGATGATTAAGGCATTCTGAGTCACAGGATGAGATTGAAGGTCTGCACAAGATACAGGTCATAAAGACCTTGCTGATAAAACAGGTTGTAGTAAAGAAGCCGGCCAAAACCTACCAAAACCCAGATGGTGACGAGAGTGACCTCTGGTTGTCCTCACTGTTACACTTCCACCAGCACCATGACAGTTACAAATGCCATGGCAATGTCAGGAACTCTGCATGGTCTGAAAAGGGGAGGCAGGAATAATCCACCCCTTCTTTAGCATATCAAGAAATAACCATAAAAATGGGCAACCAGCAGATCTCAGGGCTGCTCTGTCTGTGGAGTAGCCATTCCTTTCTTCCTTTACTTTCCTAATAAACTTGTTTTCACTTTACAGACTTGCCCTGAATTCTTTATTGAGTGAGATCCAAGAACCCTGTCTTGGGCTGTGGATCCGGACCTTTTTCCGGTAACACTCCGAGAAGGGATGATTCTGATTTTCAGAAGACAAGGCTTGGGATAGAGCAGGATGCTCATTGGAGTCTTCCCAGAGAGAGCTGCAAGACAGCTCAAATTCTGCTGCTAGCTGCCCCCGTCCAAATCCTCAGTGCCTCAGTTTACCCATATCTGTGAGGGTTAATACTGAATGTCAACTTGATCGGATTGAAGGATACAAAGTATCGATCCTGGGTGGGTCTGTGAGGGTGTTGCCAAAGGAGATTAACATTTGAGTCAGTGGACTGGAAGGGGCGGACCCACCCTCAATCTGGGCAGGCACCATCTAATCAGCTGCCACTGTGGCTAGAACATAAGCAGGCAGAAAAATGTGAAAAGAGACACTGGCCTAGTGTTCCGGCCTACATCTTTCTCCCTTGCTGGATGCTGGAACATCAGACTCCAAGTTCTTCGGTTTTGGAATCTGGACTGGCTCTCCTTGCTCCTCAGCCTGCAGACGGCCTGTTGTGGGACCTTGTGATCATGTGAGTTCATACTTAATAAACTCCTCTCTCTATATCTATTTCTATTGCATCAGCTCTGTCCCTCTAGAGAACCCTGACTAATACACCATCTGTAAAATGACATCAGGCACGACACTCCCGTCATAGGGCTGAGGGACAATCAACTAAGTTAATCCATGCCTAGTGCATAGGAAGTGCTGGTGTCATTCAAAGAATTTAGCACAGGACACGGTGTGGTGGCTGATGCCTGTAATCTCATGATTTGGGGAGGCCAAGGCAGGAGGATCATTTGAGCTTAGAAGTTCAAGTCCAGCCTGGACAACATAGTGAGATCCCATCTCTACAAAAAGTTTTAAAAACTAGTCAGGCATGGCGGCAAATGCCTGTAGTCCCAGCTACTGTGGAGGCTGAGGTGGGAGGTTTGTTTGAACCCCTGGGGTGAAGGCTGCAGTGAGCTATGATGGAACCACTGCACTCCAGTCTAGGTGACACAGTGGGCCCCTCCCTCAAAAAAAGTTAAAACACATTAAAAAAAGAAAACATTTTATGTCATAAGTGCGTTTATTACAACTACCCTACCAAACGCCATAGCTTAGCCTTACCTGCCTTGAAAGTGCTCAGAACACTTCCATCAGCCAATGGATGGGCAAATCATCTAGCACAAAGTCGACTTTGTAATAAGGTTTTGCACACCTCACATAATTTATTGAATATTGCACTGAAAGTGAAAAACAGAATGGCTGTATGGGGCCAGGCACGGTGGCACACACTTTTAATTCCAGCACTTTGGGAGGCCGAGGCAGGTGGATCACCTGAGGTCAGGAGTTCGAGACCAGCCTGGCCAACATGGTGAAACCTAGTCTCTACTACAAATACAAAAATTAGCTGGGTGTGGTGGGCAGGCTCCTATAATCCCAGCTACTTGAGATGCTGAGGCAGGAGAATTGCTTGAATCCAGGAGGTGGAGGTTGCAATGAGCTGAGATTGTGCCATTGCACTCCAGCCTGGACAACAGAACAACACTACATCTCAAAAAAAAAAAAAAAAAAAAAAAAAAAAAAGAACAGTTTTATGGGTACTCAAAGTACAGTTTTAGTTTGCACTGAATGCATACCAATTTTGCACCATTGTAAAGTTGAAAAATCTTAAATTGAACCATCATGTCAAACCATCGTAAGTTGGGAACTGTCTGTATACTGCACTTTGTAGAAGTTGATTCGCCCAGGGGGATATGTTTAACCTTTGGCTCTTACTGTGAATGATATAAACTCCTGGAAGTACTTTTCTGGGGAGGTGGGTTTACTGTTGAACATCTCCCTGTAAACAGAAACTAATGAATGCATTGCCGCATCATCCACTCACTAGGTGAGATCTGAAGACAGCACGGAATAATAAAAAATCCTCACTGCAGATCCCAGACTATGTCCACCAGGATCTATCCATCCCAGCATTGCCTCTGCCTGTAAACAGCCAACTCCAATCTTAATGACATCCAAGTCTTTAAACAGAATAAACAGGAAGTGCTGCCACAGGAACATCTGAATGATGTGTTTTCATTCCTAACAGAAATACTTCTCCCTGTTAAGATTCGCCTGTGTATTCCCTTCTCTGGAATCGCCACATTAAAATGACCAAAGAAACTTACTCAATTGTTGTTCAAATCCTATTCTTTATGAATTCATTGGAGTTTCTCCAAGAGGTCCTCACACGGAACTAAAAACTCTAATCTTGGAGTCTGGGACAGCCAGCCTGCAAGTTCATGTTGAAGTTTTTGATGTAAAACTATTCAGGTGGTTTTAATTTGCAAGAATGAATGACAGTGTTTAGGAAAAGGCTTAAAAATCTGAACAAATGCAACCCTTCTGGCAAATGAATCTCTAATAATCTGCCCCATGGGATGAAGTAGTTTCAGCTCTATTTTTACCATATGGAAATGGTCAGAACTAATTTTTAAAATCAGAAAGAAATGATTGACATTCCCCACATGCCCAGTCATGCTTGAATCATGGAGTTAAATAGGTCATGTTTTAAACGCTTGGGACACACGGATCAAAACAGGAAAATATGGTGAATATCTAAATTCTATCAGCTAACATCCTGCCCTTCTGGATCTAATTCCCAGTTTCCAAATTGGAGCAGCCCGTCCTCTCCCTCCCCTCCCAGCCACCCATCCCTCTTAGTCTCCTTTCTAATCCCATTGGGCAAATTATCCCCATTCACTTCATAGCAACTCCTTTGGAAGGAGTTTCTTAAAGCAAGAAGAGAAAAATCCACACCCAGGCAGATCTCCCTCAAAGCAAAATGCCTCTTACCTCGGGCGTGCATTAGAAAACACAGGAACGCAAGACAAGGAAGTCCCCACCAGCTCTCCATAGTTTGCTTCAGGATGCAAGAACCTCAGCGGACTCCCCAGCCAAGCGGATTGTGAGATCTGGCCTCTCCACCCTCCTGTTGTTGACTTCTGGTCTCCCAGCTTGGAAGGAAGGGAAGTGATGTCTTCAAGTGGAAAATATGAACCGAACTGCCAGAAACAAATGGGCTCCAAGCTCAGATCCCAAACTCCACAGCTGAAAACCTGTGGGACCAGTGTAGGCACGCTCAGTCACGTCTGGGAGCCAGCCTCCCCGGGCTGCCCCACCAATCTGCAGCAGCGCAGAGGATGGGGACACCGGGGTGGTTCCCCAGCACCAACGGGCAGCTCAGGCTTCTGGAAGCCGGCACACTTGCTTGGCAACTCTGCTTGCTGCGGGCGTGGGAGCTGTAGCAAGTTCAAAGTCACCAACCCAGAAAGCAGAGAAGACACTGGCCGCCTGGATCTTCCTCCTGCAGTACGTGATCGTCCAGCGATACCCAGTGTGGGGCTAACGCACATGTCAGTGCAAAGACCTCAGTTGAAGTCTTGGCTTTTATACCTAACAAACTCAGCGACTTCCGAGACGGATTTATCATCCTCAGCCTTCAGTTGTCTTGTAGGTGGCAGAACTAATATTTCAGCAGAGACTGTTGTTCAGGAAAAGCAGATGACACGTGACTTTTGTGGCTTTCACTTAAATCTGAGACATTTTATCTAACTACCAAAATTTACATCTTCTATTTGAAATCTCCCTGGAGAAGAAATATGACTGGATAGCTCAGTTTGATGATTAATCCTGCTTTCACAATGGTTATTATTATATTTTTCCCTGCAGATCTGTGACTGTGTCTAATTTATCCATATACAACTCGTAGGTTAACCCTCACACTCTACCTACCCCGAAGCAGTAGGCAAGAACTTACAAAGTTAGCATTTGCAAACAGCTTTGAAGTCCTCTGGTAACTAGATTAGCTGCAGGAGAAAGGGGAAAGTCAGTCTTAGTTATGAGGGCAGCTTCTGAATTCCTGGAGAAGCAGGATTCATGGCAAACAGACCCAAAAGGAGAAATAAACCTTGGACTTTTCTCTCTGCAGATGTGAGCACTTGGAAGTGCTACATCTGTTCATGTTGTTGATCTGGTGTTTGGGATTTGTCTTCTATGTAATATCTTCTTTCTTTACTTCCTTCCTTCCTTCCTTTCTTTTCTTTTCTTTTCTTTTTTTTTTTTTTTTTTTTTTTTTTTTTTTTTTTTTGACAGAGTCTCACTCTGTTGCCCAGGCTGGAGTGCAGTGATGTGATTTCGGCTCACTACAAACTCCGCCTCTCAGGTTCAAGCAATTCTCCTGCCTCAGCCGCCCAAGTAGCTGGGATTACGGGCACCTGACACCACGCCCGGCTAAGTTCTGTATTTTTAGTACAGACAGGGTTTCACCTGCATTGCCCAGGCTGGTCTTGAACTCCTGACCTCAAGTGATCCACCTGCCTCGGCTTCCCAAAGTGCTGGGATTACAGCCACCGTGCCTGGACTGCAACGTCTTTATAAAGGTAAGCCACTTGGATGGATTAAGTTCCTGTGCAAACAGGGGTATGTGTGTATGTGCATTTGTGTGTGCGTGTGTGTGCACGTGCGTGTGCATGTGTGTGGGTATGCATATTTGTGTATGTGCGTGCGTGTGCATGTGTGCATGTGAGTGTGTGCATGCGTGTGCACGTGCATGCAGGTGCACGTGTGCATGTATGTGTGTGTCTGTGAGCGTGTGCATGTGTGTGCATGTGTGTGTGCACATGTGCGTGTGTGTGCGTATGTGTGCGCATGTGTGTGCATGTGTGTGTACGCATATGGGGGAAATGCTCTAAGGCAGTTAGCTTGTGCAATCTCTAAACTCTGAATGGTAGAGTCCAGGAAGCAGTTGATGCATTTAGAAAGATACTTCCTTCAAAGTCCCCTGACCCTAAAGAGGACTGACACTGTGACACCTGCTACAAAGTGGATGGAAGTCAAAAACCGGATGCTGAGTTACAGAGAACAGACACAGAAGAACGCATTGTGTAGGATTCCATTTCTCTGAAATGTCCAGAACAGGCAAATCTGCAGCGAGTGAAAGCACATTGCCGGTTGCCAGGGGCTGGAAAGACATGGGAATGGGTATATTATGAGTTGCATTTTGTCCCCCCCAAACTTCATATATTGAAACCCTACCCTTCAGTACTTCAGAATGTGACTTTCTTTGGAAATAAGATCTTTGCAGATGTATTACTTTGGTGCAAAAGCAATTGCAATTTTCACCATGACTTTTGTTTGTTTTTTTGAGACAGAGGCTCACTCTGTCACCCAGGCTGGAGTGCAGTGGCTCGATCTCTGCTCACTGCAACTTCCGCCTCCTGAGTTCAAGTGATTCTCCTGCCTCAGCCTCCTGACTAGCTGGAATTACAGGCATGCACCACCACAGCCTGTTAATTTTTGCATTTTTAGTAAAGATGAGGTTTCACCATGTTGGCCAGGCTGGTCTCAAACTTCTGACCTCATAATCCACCCACCTTGGCCTCTCAAAGTGCTGAGATTACAGGCAGGAGCTAGCGTGCCCAGCCCCTCGCCATTACTTTTAAAGGCGAAAACCGCAATTACTTTTGCACTAACCTAATCATTAGTTAAGATGAGGTCATACTGGAACAGGATGGGCCCCAGTGCAATATGATTGGTATTTTAAAAGAAGAGAGAAATCTGGACACCAACATGCACACAGGGAGAAGGCCTTGAGAACATGAAGTGGGAGATTGGGGTGATGCACCTATAAGCCAAGGGATATTGGCAGCAAACCACTGGACGCAACGGGAGGGGCATGGAATCCATTCTACCTCACAGCGTCAGAAGAAATCAGCCCTGCTGGCTGGGCTCAGTGGCTCAGGTCTGTAATGCCAGCACTTTGGGAGGCTGAGGTGGGCGGATCAGTAGAGACTAGAAGTTCGAGACCAGCCTGGCCAACATGGTGAAACACCATTTCTACTAAAAATACAAAAATTAGCTAGGCATGGTGGCGTGAGCCTGTAATCCCAGCTACTTGGGAAGCTGAGGCAGGAGAATCGCTTGAAACCAGGAGGCAGAGGTTGCAGTGAGCTGAGATTGTGCCACTGCACTCCAGACTAGGCAATAGAAACAGAGTGAGACTCTGTCAGAAAGAAAGAGAGAGCAAGAGAGAGAGAGAGAGAAGAAAGAAGGAAAGAAGGAAGGAAGGAAGGAAGGAAGGAAGGAAGGAAGGAAGGAAGGAAGGAAGGAAGGAAGGAAGGAAGGAAGGAAGGAGAAAAAGAAAGAGAGAAAGAAAGAAAAGAAAGAAAGAAAGAAAAGAAAGAAAGAAAGAAAGAAAGAAAGAAAGAAAGAAAAAGAAAGAAAGAAAGAAAGAAAGAAAGAAAGAAGAAAGAAAGAAAGAAAGAAAGAAAAGGAAGAAGGAAGGAAAGAAAGAAAGAAAGAAAGAGGAAGGGGAAAGGGAAGGAAAGGAAAGGAAGAAAGAGAAGGAAGGGAGGGAGGGGGGACCCAACCTGTTTGCGCCTTGATTTCAGACCTCTATGCTCCAGAACTGTGACAGCTTAACTGTCTGTTTTTCAAGCCCCCTCCCCAGTTTGAAGCATGTTTTTATGACAGTCCCCAGGAAGCCAATATAAAAAACAGCTGCTAATGGGATTTCTTTTGGGGGCAGTGAAATTATCTTGGAACTAGGTAGAAGTGGTGGCCACACAACACTGTGAAAGCAGCAAGCGCCCTGAATTGTTCACTTTAAAATGGTGAATTCTCCTGTCATCCCAGCACTTTCGGAGGCTGAGGCTGGTAGACCACCTGAAGTCAGGAGTTAGAGACCAGCCTGGCCAACATGATCAAACCCATTTCTACTAAAAATACAAAAATTAGCCAGATGTGGTGGTGACTGCCTGTAATCCCAACTACTTGGCAGGTTGAGGCATGAGAATCGCCTGAACCTGGGAAGTAGAGGTTGCAATGAGACAAGATCACGCCAGCCTGGGCAACAGAGACTCCGTGTCAAAAAACAAAAACAAAAACAAACCAGTTAATTCTATGATTTGTGAATTTCACCTTAATTAAAAAAAAAAAAAATGTTTCTGAAAAGGTAGTGAGGAATTAGGTTAAATGGTTAAATTCAGGAAATCCTCTCAGATTGCAAAATAATTGCTATGATTTCCACCATGCCTACCATGTGCCAGACAGTGTTGTATTTTACATGCTTCTTAAGGCAAGAGTAGATAAGCTTTTCTGTAGGTCAGATAGTAAAGGCATTTATCTTTGCAAACCATATCGATTCTGCCGCAATATGTAACCCATGTCTGTGTGCCAAGTGGACTTTATGGACATAAAAATTTGAGTGTCACATAAGTTTCATGCATTTCACATTACAAAATATTATTGTTCTTTGGAATTTTAAAAATTATTCAGACATGTAAAAACCATTCTTGGCTGGGCACCGTGACTCATGTCTGTAATTCCAGGACTTTGAGAGCCAGAGGCAGGCGGATCGTTGAGGCCAGGAGTTCGAAACCACCCTGGCCAACATGGTGAACCCTGTCTCTACTAAAAATACAAAAAGTAGCCGGGCGTGGTGGCGCATGCCTATAGTTCCAGCTGCTTGTGACTGAGGCAGGAGAATCACTTGAACCCAGGGGGTGGAGGTTGCAGTGAGCCAAGATCACACCACTGGACTCCAGCCTGGGTGACAGAGTGGGACTCCATCTCAAAACAACAATAACGACAATAATAATAATAAAATTCTTACCTTGAAAGCTGTACAAAAACTCACTGTGGGCAGATTTGGCGCCGGGGTTCTAGTTTGCCAACATCAAAGCTGTGTGTCGCGCGAGTCCTATGAAACACAGTTTTATCGCCTCTGCTTCACTAAAGTAACCACAAGGACCACGTGGCCACATAGCTCATCTGCAGCCAGATGGCTGGTCGGGGCAGGCTGTGTGCCCAGCAGTAACACACGCAGGCTCCAGATCAGAGCACGTTAGGGGAAAAGCACTCTACTTCCCCGCTCGAAGCCTCAACTGATCAAATGCTGGGAGCTCACAGACACGGCAGAATTTACAAAGCTGATTTTAATTTTCACATCCTCGATACGTTAAATGCGCCTCCTTTTCAATGTTCATGGGATGCTCCTGAAAATTCACAATTGCACTACAAAGAAAGCTTTAGCAAACTGTTTTTTTTAAGTAGAAACAAGACAGAAGAGATGCTGTTGCTGTAAAATTGGAAATAAGACTAAGAATATTCTAGGCCATACGTGATGGCTCACACCTGCAATCCCAGCACTTTAGGAGGCCGAGGCAGATGGATCACCTGAGGTCAGGAGTTTGAGACCAGCCTGGCCAACATGGTGAAACCACATTTCTACTAAAAATACAAAAATTAGCTGGGTGTGGTGGCGTGTGCCTGTAATCCCAGCTACTTGGGAGGCTGAGGCAGGAGAATCACTTGAACCAGAAAGGTGAAGGTTGCAGTGAGCTGAGATCAGGCCACTGCACTCCAGCCTGCGGGACAGAGTGAGACTCTGTCTCAAAAACAAAAAGTAATAAAAAATAAAAGAATAAACATATTCTTATTCTGTGTCACACTAAGTCCCTGACTTTGTGAGTCACCCTGGCACACATACAGACATGGATACAACAGGTCTAATATAAAATCAAGAAAAAATCAATCTATTCCTTTCTTAGGAACGTTTGTCAGGAATGGGCAGGAATTAGGTAGAAAGGTGTGTAAATGTTTCATTGTTTGTAGACACTGCCTGTGATGGTTCTTACTGACTGTCAACCTGATTGGATTGATTGACACAAAGTATTGCTCCTGGGTGTGTCTGTGAGGGCGTTGCAAAGGAGATGAATGTTTGAGTCTGCTGGGAAAGGCAGGCCCCCCCGACCCTAATCTGGGTGGACATAATCTAGTCAGCTGCCATCGAGGCTAGAATATAAAGCAGGCAAAAAAGTGTGAAAAGAGACACTGGCCCAACCTCCCAGCCTACATCTCTGTCCCGTGCTGGATGCTTCCTGCCCCCAAACATCCGACTGCAAGCTTTTCAGTTTCGGGACTGGGACTGGCTCTCCTTGCTCCTCAGCCTGCAGACGGCCTATTGTGGGACCTTGTGATCATCTGAGTTAATACTTAATAAACTCCCCTTTGTGTATATATATATATTTCATTAGTTCTGTACCTCTAGAGAACGCTGACTAATATACAGCCAAATCACTCCCCAAGGAGACTGTGCAAATTCACAGCAGTAACATTGAAAATGGATAATGAAACCAGGAAAGCAAACAAAGCAACAAGATCACCCAGATATTTTTAAAAACTTTTAATGGGCCGGGCGCGGTGGCTCACGCCTGTAATCCCAGCACTTTGGGAGGCCGAGGCGGGCGGATCACAAGGTCAGGAGATCGAGACCACGGTGAAACCCCGTCTCTACTAAAAATACAAAAAATTAGCCGGGCGCGGTTGTGGGCGCCTGTAGTCCCAGCTACTCGGGAGGCTGAGGCAGGAGAATGGCGTGAACCCGGGAGGCGGAGCTTGCAGTGAGCCGAGATCGCGCCACTGCACTCCAGCCTGGGCGACAGAGCGAGACTCCGTCTCAAAAAAAAAAAAAAAAAAAACTTTTAATGTTGGGTTGACAGGAAACAAAAGCCAAAAATGCTAAATACTAGAAAATGACCGTGATACAAGCTCTCCATGAAAGAACCTGAGAGCTTGCAGCACGCAGATGAAAAGTTAGAATCTCACGTGCTTACAACATTAAGCAAGAAAGAATGAAAATACATGGAATGAACATTCAACTCAAGAAGTCATCCTGTGGGGAGAGTGGATATCACATGAAACCCCAGAAAAGCAGGTGGAGGAAATTAATGCACTAAAACTTGAGAAATGATTTGTCACATAATTTAAACATTATTTGAGAAAACTAAAATTGACGAAGATAACCAACTAAAATAATGACAGCACAAAACAAGAAGAATGCGAGCTTCTCCATACACTTGGAGGATGTGGAAGGATTATAAACAATTACTTTGCTCTAATCTGCACTGTGATATTTGAAAACTTAAGTAAGTATGAATGACTTTCCAATGAAGAAGTAGAAATACAGACAGTTTTTTTTTTTTTTTTTTTTTTAAATTCATTTCCTGGCCAGGTACAGAGACTTATGCCTGTAATCCCAGCACTTTGGGAGGCCAAGGCAGGCAGATCACTTGAAGTCAGGAGTTCAAGACCTGCCTGATCAACATGGTGAAACCCCACCTCTACTAAATATACAAAAATTAGCCAGGGATGGTGGTGTATGCCTGTAATTCCAGCTACTTGGGAGGCTGAGGCAGGAGAATCGCTTGAACTTGGGAGGTGGAGGTTGCAGTGAGCCAAGATCATGCCACTGCACTCCAGCCTGGGCGACACAGTGAGACTCCATCTCTAAATAAATAAATACAAATGTCTCTCCATTAGACAGAAACAAAAACCCTTTGCCCCCTCTAAAACACACACAGACACACACACACACACACACACACACACACACACACACACACACACACACACACCATGCCCAGAAAACTTTAGCCAATCAGATTTTCCACAACAGAAAGAAGAAAATCCACCAAAATCTATGTATGAAGAAAGCACAATATTGAAATATATTACGTGCAAACATATAACACACATGAATTTGACTTTTGAATGTTGACACAATAATCCTAAAGAAAATAACAAAACTAAAGTGTAACACCAAATAAGATTGGATTGAAGGATGATCGATTTTATGTCATTATATTTAATTCACCAGATTAATAGGTCAAAGTAGAAAACCATGCAGTCATCATGTTGCATCCCAAAAAAGCACTTGACTGAATTTCATACCCATTCCTGACAAATGTTCTTAAGAAAGGAATAGATACATTTTTTCATTATTTTATAGATGAAAACCTGTTGTAACCTTCACAAAAGTGTTAGAAGAATTTTTTTTTCATGATTTTTTTTTTTTTTTTTAAGATGGACTCTTGCTCTGTCGCCAGGCTGGAGTGCAGTGGCGCGATCTCGGCTCACTGCAACCTCCGCCTCCCGAGTTCAAGCGATTCTCCTGCCTCAGTCTCCCGAGTAGCTGGGATTACAGGTGCATGCCACCATGCCCAGCTAATTTTTGTATTTTTAGTAGAGACGGGGTTTCATCATGTTGGCCAGGATGGTCTCAATCTCCTGACCTCTTCATCCACCCACCTCGGCCTCCCAAAGTGCTGGGATTACAAGTGTGAGCCACCGCACCCGGCCTTTTTCATGATTTTATATATGAAAGCCTTTTGTATCCCCACAAAATTGTTAGAAGAATTTTTTTCATAATTTTATATATGAAAACCTGTTGTATCCCCACAAAGCGTTAGAAGAATAAATACATTTTTTCATGACTTTATGTATGAAAACTTGTTGTACCTCCACAAAGTGTTAGTAGATGCATTTTTTTCATGATTTATATATGAAAATCTGTTGTATCCCCACAAAATGTTAAGAGAATAGACACATTTTTTCATAATTTTATAGATGAAAGCCTGTTGTATCCATGACTGTATGTATGCCCGTATGAATCATGAATGAAGGAAGTTAGCATGGCACAGAATTAACATAAGTAGGTAGTTTAAATATATAAAATATGAAAGGTACAAATCAATATAAAAATGTGAAAACGCTGTGAAGAGATACAAAAGAAGTCAACTAAAAAAAGAGCTGTATCGGGCCGGGCACAGTGGCTCATGCCTGTAATCCCAGCACTTTGGGAGGTTGAGGCAGGGAGATCATGAGGTCAACAGATTGAGACCATCCTGGCCAACATGGTGAAACCCCGTTTCTACTAAAAATTCACCAATTTGCTGGGCATGGTGGTGCACCTGTAGTCCAGCTACTTGGGAGGCTGAGGCAGGAGAATCGCTTGAACCCGGGAGGTGGAGGTTGCAAGTGAGCTGAGATCACACCACTACACTCCAGCCTGGCGACTGAGTGAGACTCCATTTCAAAAAAAAAAAAGAAAAAGAGAGAGAAAGATGTATTTTATTCTTATACTCTAGACTACAAACATTCCTAAATTAATCTAAATTTAATGTAATTCTTATAAAAATATTAACAGGGTTTTTCTTAGAAAATGGGCAAGCTGATCCTAAAATACAAATGAAAAATTAAACAGCAAAAGACGGCCAAGAACATCCTGAAAAGATGAATGGGAAAGGCAGTGAGCCTTGTCATACATGAAAAACTATCATTTCAAGCTACCGTCATTAAAATCATGTGGCATTACCTCATTTGCAGAGTGATCAGTGAGAGACAGGAGAGGACAGAAAGTCTCCCCACCAACCCCTGGGACATACAGGGCGTTAGTGCATGATGTAAACTGCATTTCAAATCAGTGGGAAAAACATGGATTATTCAGTAAATGGTTTGAGAATAATGAGATTACCCCATGGTGGGGGAAATACTAGATAGAGATGAATCTCTTCCTCTTTCCTATACAAAAAGTGCATCCCTGGGAGCCCAAATATTTTAATGTAACAGAGAAAAAAATTCCCACAAAAGTTTTAGAAGAATATGAGTGTTCTTTTTTTTTTTTTTTTTTTTCAGTAATGTTGAGTATGGGCAAAGCTGTTCTAAATATTACAGGAAGACCAGAAACCATTCATTTAACCACATAAAAATAGTAAATACTAGAATGAAAAATAAAATGCCACTTAAAGATTCAAAAGGCTAAGGATAAAGTGAAAAGGCATACTTGCTGTCTACTTCACTAAGGGCACTATCTTTCATATGTAAAGAGTTCCTATAGATCAATAAGAAATGGACTGATAACACATAAAAATGAACAAAGTGCAGTTCAAGTGGTTTCTGGAAATGGCTTCTCAACACACAGACCCTCAACCTCAGTCAAGGTAAGAGAAATGCAATGTTAACAGAGTTGATTTGATATCATTTTTCAACTGAGAGATTGGCAGTGACCAGAAAGTTTGCAGGGCTCCTAGGAAACAGATCTGAAGCATCCTTCGAGTCCTGTGAATTTGCACAATGTCTGGGGGAGTGATTTGACAGTGTCCATAAACAATTAAACATGCATTTTTTTTTAACCTAAGAAAGCTACCTTTGACATTACAACAAATTCACTTACATGAGTTCACAATCATGTACTTCCTAAGATGTACAAGATGGACCACATTTTCCCGACACTGAAGACTTGACCACAGCTTAAGTGGTTTGGTTGAATACATTATGGCCCAGGTTGCAATGGATCTTCTGCCTTGTTAAAAAGAATGAATGTGTCAAGGGTCTTTTTGTTTACTGACACTGCCCAGCATGTACTGAAGCTCAGTAAACAGTTGCAGAATAAATCACAGAAAAGCCTCTCTCCTTAAGAAGTTAGAGATTGGCTCTCATACCAACAACTACCATACTATTCCAAACACTATTATTTCAAAAATTTATAAAGTATTTTATTCTATGTTCTATTAGTCCTTAAATATCATTTCTTTTTTTTTTCTTTTTTTTTTTTTTTTTTTTTTTTTTTGAGACAGAGTCTTGCTCTTTCACCCAGGCTGGAGTACAGTGGGGCGATCTTGGCTCACTGCAACCTCCGCCTCCTGGGTTCAAGTGATTCTCCTGCCTCAGCCTCCCAAGTAGCTGGGACTACAGGTGTGCATCACCACACCTGGCTAATTTTTCTATTTTTAGTAGAGTCAGGATTTCACCATGTTGGCCAGGCTGGTCTCAAACTCCTGACCTCAAGTGATCTGCCTGCCAAGGCCTCCAAAAGTGCTGGGATTACAGATGTGAGCTGCCATGTCTAGCCCTTAAATAACTTTTTAATCATCATTCCCAAAATCATTGGACTTTCTTTACATAGAAGTTCCAAAATAATGAAACAAAGAGTTGTTTTACCCAGGTATTTAATGATCCAACAAGCCATATAATTTAAACTTTAGTTTTCAAATAACCCACTCTCAATAAAATCATGTTTATTTTTATGTCCATGAGAAATTAAAATGAATCATCTACAAAGATGGACATCCACCCTCCACAAAAAAATAAGTCTTGTTGACACATTTCTTGGAAGTATAGATTTATTTGTAAATAAGCCCTAATTTGACATATCTTAAAAAAAAAAAAAAAACTTTTTTATTCTTATTATTCTGCTTCTTGTTTAATGAGCCATTTCTGTGGATAGTATGATTATAATACTTACAAAAATGTCAATGTTATTCATAGAATGACAACAGATTTAATGTATTTTTTCTTTTTATTATTCTAAAGTTAGTTGCTGTGAAGAATCTGACTTCGAAGACAATTCTTGATGATTCATTGGGGAAGACTAGAAACACCACCCTCTAACTTTATAACAAGTGATGGTCACTCTGCAAAGCGGCCAGGCATGCTCGTTAATCCAGCTTTCAGCCCTTGAAGATTCACCAGACTAAGGATTAAGTGAAAAATAATATGTACCACCTACTTCACTAAGGGCACTACCTTTCATATGTAAACAGTCCCCTATAGATCAATAAGAAAAGGACCCAACACCTGTATAAAAACAAAGGGCAATTTAAATGTTTTCCAGAAATGGAACGCAGATGATTTTATGAAGATAGTCCATTTGATATCATTTTTCAACTAAGAGATTGGCAATAATCAGAGAGTTTGTAGGGCTCTTAGGAAACAGATCTGAGACATCATTCAAGTCCCAGGCACTTGCGAAACTTCTATGGGGAATGGACTGACAGTATCCTTAAAAAATTAAACATTCACATCCGTGGTCGGCCCCCTCAAGGGTGGACAGGATGAGGCATTTGTGATGTGTCAATACATCCTGGAGAATCTAGAAGGTCATCTCCACACACCTGCACCACAGGTGGCATCCTATAGGTATTTGCTCAAGGAAGCAATGAAAGGGTAAGATAAATAACCAAGGGGTTCCTGCCACTGTATTCACCCGATTTCACACACTCCAAGTTACCACTAGTATCAAAATCAGAAGAAATAACTCCAATGCCAGAAAAAGCCAGCTGGCTGTGCCCATCAATATCCTGAGAATGATGGGAGGTGAAAAGGTGCTGAATCCTCAACAGCAGGGAGACTGCTTGGATGACCCCCAGCCAGAACTGAAATTGAAGGCAGAGTTTCTGAGCTTAGAAATGGGAAAGACCCAGCATTTATGACTGACTCCTTCATCCAACCTCTTCCCCCAAATCAGACGATTTTTGACACGGGTATGGTAACACCATACCTTTGCGTAGACAGATTCATGGGAAACCTAGCTTTTGTGACGTGCAGCAGTTTTTAACACCATCATCAGTGGCAAAATGAACATTCCCTTGCAATTGCCTTTCTCTGCATGACTATTTTAACAACTTCACGTTAGCCTGCCTGTGCGAACAGAGGACATACTGATGATATCCTCATTTTCCGGTGGAGGAAAGTTTATGAAGTCAATCCCATTCCGAATATCAGGACTTTAGATCTCTATGAGATTAGCACAAAATGCAAGTGGAGCCCTCTCCAAGCTTTCATAGAGACATGTATTTTGAAAGCCTTAATGGGGAAACAATTCTTAATGTGGAAAAGTTGTCATGTATTGTAGAGAAGAGAACAGGCTTTCGGTTAATCCCAACTTGTTAGAAAGGGTACGAGGGTTTTCTCAGCCACAAGGCTATGTTACCCCCACATTAAACCCAGCTTTCACATCGAAGTAGTTCCACACTGTGTAAACACTGGACAGACTGTTCGTAAATTTGTGATATTCAACCCATATGAAACTCAAGAGAACACGGGGAAGTATCTAGGTGCAGGTGAGTATCAGGATGCAGGAAGTACCTGGATGCAGCGAAGTATCTGGAAGCAGGGAGTATCTGGACTCAGAGGGTACCTGGATACAGGGGGTAGCTGGATACAGAGAATATCTGGATGCATGGAACATCTGGATGCAGGGAGTTCCTGGATACAAGGGAGTATCTGGACGGAGGAGAGTAACTGGATGGGAGGGAGTATCTGGATAGAAGGGAGTATCCAGATGGAGGAAAATATCTGGAAGGGGGTGTGTGGAAGGAAAAGCATACATGAATAGAAGAGAGTAACTGGATGGAAGAAAGTATCTAGATGAAAGGGAGTATCTGGATGGAGGAGAAGTATCTAGAAGGAAGGGAGTGTGTGGGTACAGGAGAGTAACTGAATGGAAGGGAGTACCTGGATGGAGTATCTGGATGCAGGGGGCATCTGGATGCAGGGAGTATCTGGATACAAGGGAGTATCTGGATGAAGGAGAGTATCTGGAAGGGAGTATGTGGATAGAGAAGAGTGGATGGGAGTATTTGGATGAAGGAGAGTATCTAGATGGAAGGGAGTAATTGGATGAAAGGGAGTATCTGGATGGAAGACAGTATTCGGATGAAAGGGAACATCTGGATGCAGGGAGTATCCAGATATAGGGAGTATCTCAATGGAGGAGAGTACCTGGATGTGAGGAGTATCTGGATGCAGTAAGTACCTAGATTCATAGAGTATCTGGATTCAGGGGAACAACTGGACGCAGGGAATATGTGAATCAGTGGGGGTACCAAAATGCAGGGAGTATCTGGATGCAGGAAGCACCTGGCTATAAACCAAAATCTGGATGGAGGCGAGTATCTGGATGTAGGGAGTAGCTGGATTCAGACGAGTATCTGAATATACAGGAGTATCTGGAAGCAGGGAGTATCTGGACTCGGGGCAGGGTACCTAGCTGCGGGGAGAGTATCTGGAAACAAAGTATCTGGATGGAGAAGAGTATCTGGCTGGGAGTATCTGGGTGCAGAAGAGCACCCGTCCCAATGTGGCAGGACGCGGGAAAGGAAAAGAGCCCAACAAGGACATTTTGGAAATAAAGAGCTAACACTTAGGCTGAAAATTTGCCTTAAAGCCCCAGAAAAAGAACTTGGAACCCATCCTGTAAATTACCATAGCCTTCTTTAACATGCACCCATGGAAAAACACTTAAGTAAAAAAAAAAAAAAAAGTACTTGGTTTCTAATTTCTTTTTATTAGTCTGACATGAAAAAGAAATATCCCTACAAATGAAAGAAATATTGAAGAAACAAATTGAAGGGCTTACCTTATTTTAATTAAAAAAAAAAAGTCAGGGCTACCAGGGAAGTTTCAGACGTGCTCAATGGACACGTGATTTGTAAACAGCTGAGATTCTGGGGGACAGGGGGTGCCTCGGTGGGGTTGACATTTGAGTTACGGGGACTTAATAATGGCCAGCCTTTCACATCCCATGGGAAACCCCTCTCCCACGGGCCTTGGGGAATGGGGGTCCAAGTGCCTATCCCCCTTTGGATGTTTCATCATTAGTAAACATCATCCGCCCAGCAACAACAAGCAAAGCACATCGCAAGATTAAAACAAAGAATCCGCCGTGAACAGAAGGCCTCCGTCTCTGCTCTCACGCAAGTGTCCTTCGGGGAGGAGCCTCAGGCAGCTGTTCTAACCCTGCCGCCAAGCCTGGGCTGTTTCTGCCGACAATCTTCTATTTCTCTAAAAGAGTACGCTGAACTGTGAGAGACAGAGAGAAGAGAAAGTCATTCCCAGTTCCCTGAGCACTCACGTGGACATAGTTCCTAAAACTTTCAGGAGCCGGTGGTTTTATTTCTGCATAAGAAAAATGGGCCCAAAACTCATCACGAAAAAGCAAAACCCTAACTCTCAATCAACTCAATCAATTTCATTGAATGATGCCATTCATACAAAAAAAAAAAAAGGGTACTACAGAAAAAGCAGAAGGAAAACGGCAGAAGGCAATTTCCACTAACGACGTCACAGAGACAGTAACAAATGCCTATAACTTACCAAATGGAAGAATAAATCTTCTAAATGAGAGTGTGCAGTTTTTATTGATTTGCAATTATGCCAGGCTGAGATTTTCTGGTCCGTTCATTTAAGTTTTGGAAACTTTATTCTGCATGTCAGTCTTAAAATTATTTTGGAGGGAGAAGCTGGGATTTGGAAGAAGGAATTAAGAACAATGGTATTTTTCTTCCAAACAGGCTGGCAGAAAACACTGGAATGCCAAGCCCTTCAGGTAATGAGGGCCCCACACATATATACCAATGTACTGGCTACTGAAGCCAGACAACTTCATTAGTGGGCAGAAGAAATCTTCCTTTTCTCTTCAAGATATAGCTTGTTCTAAACATCTTTCCCTGACTCGAAAGAGCACTCAACAAGACACTAACTTTCTTTTATTATTATTATTATTATTTTTGAGACAGAGTTGTGCTCTTGTTGCCCAGGCTGGAGTGCAATGGCACGATCTTGGCTCACCACAACCTCTGCCTCCCGGGTTCAAGCGATTCTCCTGCCTCAGGCTTCCAAGTAGCTGGAATTACAGGCATGTGCCACCACGCGTCGCTAATTTTGTATTTTTTTTTTTTTTTTAAAGTAGAGACGGAGTTTCTCCATATTGGTCAGGCTGGTCTTGAACTCCCAACCTCAGGTGATCCGCCCGCCTCAGCCTCCCAAAGTGTTGGGATTACAGGCATGAGCCACCGCATCTGGCGAGACACTAACTTTCTAGAAGTCTCTATCTTTAAAACTGAATGCCAGGCATGGTGGCCCATGCCTGTAATCCCAGCACTTTGGGAGGCCAAGGTGGGCAGATCACTTGAGGTCAGGAGTTCGCCACCAGTCTGGAAAACATGGTGAAAGCCCGGTCTCTACTGAAAATAGAAAGAAAATTAGTGGGGCATGACGGTAGGTGCCTGTGGTTCCAGCTACTCAGGAGGCTGAGGAAGGAGACTCACTTCAACCCGGGAGGTGGGGGCTGCAGTGAACAGAGGTCACACCACTGCACTCTGGCGACAGAGAGAGACTCCATCTCAAAAAGAAAAAAAATTAAAATACTTTAAATCATTTCACTAAAAATACATCTCAATTTGACAGCTCCTATTAAAAATAAACGTTGCATCTCTCAGGCAAATGAGAAGGTTCCAATTATGTACAAATGAAAGACAAAACACACGCACATATATACACACAGAAATCTTTCTTGCCATTTTCAAAAGTGCTTCTAATGGCAAAATGCCTTTTACCCTGAGAAGCCTCTCACGAATTAAATAGTCTCTTCTTAACCACATTTTCCACCTGGTTGAGAGGAGTTGTAGAAAGTGATAGCAGGCTGGGTGCGGTCGTTCACGCCTGGAATCCCAGCACTTTGGGAAGCTGAGGTGGGAGGGCTGCTTGAGGTCAGGATGGGCAACATAGTGACACCCTGTCTGCGCAACCTAGTGAGACCTTGTCTCCACAAAATAAAAAAACAAATCAGTCGGGCATGGTGGTGTACGCCTGTGGTTCCAGACAATCAGGAGGCTGAGGTGGGAGGATCCCTTGAGCCCAGGAGGTCGAGGCTGCAGTAAGCTATGATCGTGCCGCTGCACTCCAGCTTGGGCGACAAAGTGAGACCCTATCTCTAACAACAAAAAAAAGTTGACAGCAAAACTTGACAAGTTGTATTTCAGGAGATACATTTCAGGAGGACTTTTAATTCCCAGTGCATGCCAGCCAGCTGTGGACTTCCCGATGATGCAACAATCGTGTGCCACTTGGAACTTTTTTTTTTGAAAGTCTCACTGTGTCATCCAGGCTGGAGTGCAGTGGCACGATCTCGGTTCACTGCAACCTCTACCTCTGGGGTTCAAGTGATTCTTCTGCCTTAGTCTCCCAAGTAGGTGGGATTACAGGCGCCCACCACCACACCCAGCTAATTTTGTATTTTTAGTAGAGACGGGGTTTCACCATGTTGACCAGGCTGGTCTCGAACTCCTGGGAAAACTTCCTTAATATTTTGTTAAACAGAGACTTAGGCACATATAGGTCTTCTCTGAAGGCCCAGGCCCTAGGAAGTTTATACATTCATTGTCTCTTGAAAGTATCCCTCAAAAGCAACGAAACATAAAGGAAGACCTTCAAAGCCATGCAACCAAATTTGAGAATGTGAGCAAGATAGCAAGATGGGAGAGCATGGAGAAGATAAAATGGGAACACTGGCCACATGTGCGGACCGCTGTTCCCCGTCCTTCTTACCAGCTGGCTCTGCGTTGGCGTTCCGGTGGCTCTCCATGTCCACCTCCCCTTGTTCTGCTGAAAACAAGAAGAAAACACACAGAGAGGCTCAGTGCGACAGAGAACCCTCTCCTCAAAATACACACAAAATACTTGGGCTTTCCTGAGGTTGACGCTCCTATTGCTTGGATGAGAACACTCAGTTCTGAACCCCAAGACCCACTGGGAATATGGAGTCTAACACTCAACTAAGTGAAGACTTTGCCAGTATTTTTTCTTTTTCTTTTTGTATGAGATGGAGTCTTGCTCTGTCACCCAGGTTGGAGCGCAGTGGTGCGATCTCCGCTCACTGCAAGCTCCACCTCCCGGGTTCACGTTATTCTCCTGCCTCAGCCTCCCCAATAGCTGGGACTACAGGCACCCGCCACCACACCCGGCTAATTTTTTGTATTTTTAGTAGAGATGGGGTTTCACCATGTTAGCCAGGATGGTCTCAATCTCCTGACCTTGTGATCCATCCGCCTCGGCCTCCCAAAGTGCTGGGATTACAGGTATGAGCCATCGCGCCCGGCTGCCAGTATTTTTTCATGCATGGCACAGGCAGAGATAAACTTCAACAGGGTAATCCAAGCAGCTTTATTTTCCTCTATTTTAAGGGTTGCTTTCTTCTCCCTAAACACTGAGGAACACGCACATGGAAGCCCTTTCTATACATATATAAAAAAAAGTACATGCATCTATGAAAATAAGATTCTTAATAACTGCCCCCAAACTCATCAAACAAATGCAGATGGCTGGGCACGGTGGCTCACGCCTGTAATCCCAGCACTTTGGGAAGCTGAGGCAGGTGGATCACTTGAGGTCAGGAGTTCGAGACCAGCCTGGCCAACATGGTGAAACCCCGTCTCTACTAAAAAATACAAAATTTAGCTGGGTGTGGTGGCGTGCACCTGTACGCCCAGCTACTCGGGAGGCTTACGCAGGAGGATCGTTTGAACCCAGGAGGTGGAGGTTGCAGTGAGCTGAGATCGCACTACTGCACTCCAGCCTGGGTGACAGGGCGAGACTGTCTCAAAATAAAAATAAATAAAAACAAATGCAGAGGCTGGGCACAGTGGCTCACACCTGTAATCCCAGCACTTTGGGAGGCCCAGGTGGGCAGATCACAAGGTCAAGAGATCAAAACCATCCTGGCCAACATGGTGAAACCCTGTCTCTATTAAAAATACAAAAATTAGCTGGGCGTGGTGGCGTGCACCTGTAGTCCCAGCTATTTGGGAGGCTGAGGCAGGAGAATCACTTGAACCCAAGAGGCAGAGGTTGCAGTGAGCCAAGATCATGGCACTGCACTCCAGCGTGGGTGACAGAGCGAGACTGTCCCAAAATAAAAATTAAAATAAATAAAAATAAATGCAGAGAATCTCAGCAGATTAGCATCTTTTCAGTACCTGGGGAAAGGGGACTTTCTTCCTTTATTTACCCCCCACTGATCATCCTTCTCAGGTTGAATCGGCTCTCCTACCCCGCCTTCTACCTCCCCGAGAATGCAGAGTGAGATAAGTGAGGACTCAGACCACTAAGAACCGCCCCAGCCATCAAAGGACAAGAGAGCCAAGGGGTCTTGTGTACCCAGTTTTCTTCCTCCACCAGCATTTTTCCCAGTCTTGTTTCTATTCCCAAATTTCTTTTTTTTTTAATTATTATTAGTATTTTTTTGAGACAGAGTTTCGCTCTGTCGCCCAGGCTGGAGTGCTGTGGCGCGATCTCAGCTCATTGCAACCTCCGCCTCCTGGGTTCAAGCGATTCTCCTGCCTCAGCCTCCAGAGTAGCTGGTATTACAGGCACGCATCACCATGCCCAGCTAATTTTTTGTATTTTTAATAGAGATGGGGTTTCACCGTTTTAGCCAGGATGGTCTCAATCTCCTGACCTCGTGATCCGCCCGCCTCAGCCTCCCAAAGTGCTGGGACTACAGGCCTAAGCCATGGCGCCCGGCCCTCTATTCCCAAATTTCTATTAAAAAATGTTTCAAACATGCCACAATGCAAACAGGGTCATCTCCCCAAATGTTGTCGGTGTCGCTTCTTTTCCGACGCACAGCATAAGCCAACAGAATTGGAAACGCGTAAGAGATGCACAGATCTATATATATTTATTTCTTTCCAGTGTTGGTGTGAAGAAACACCTACGTTTTCAACACAAAGAGAAGCAGCAGAAGCAGCTCATTGAATCTGTGGCCATGCGTTTCCCACTCACAAAGACCGTACTATTTGTAAAACGGCCCCATCTGTGGTTCGAATGCCTTCATAAAGGGACACGTTTGTATGGTGCAGCAATGTAACTTTTTTTTTTTTTTTTTTTTTTGAGACAGAGTCTCGCTCTGCCACTCAGGTTGGAATGCAGTGGCGTGATCTCAGCTCACTGCAACCTCCGCCTCCAGGGTTCACGCCATTCTCCTGCCTCAGCCTCCCGAGTAGCTGGGACTACAGGCGCCCGCCACCACACCCGGCTAATTTTTTGTATTTTTAGTAGAGACGGGGTTTCACCGTGTTCGCCAGGATAGTCTCAATCTCCTGACCTCGTGATCTGCCCGCCTCAGCCTCCCAAAGTGCTGGGATTACAGGTGTGAACCACCGTGCCGAGCTAGCAGCATAACTTTTAACAACAGCAGCAGAGGCAGCCTCGCCAGTTTATACTACACGAACTCATGGTTTCATCCATTCTTCCCTAACCACTAAATGACTCCCACATAAAGAGGCCAAAGTTCTATGATTTAAGAAAAAGAAAGAGAGGAAAAACCCCCAAAGAGGAGAACATTCGAAACGATCTGAAAATGTTCAGCACAAATGTGATTTGTTCTCTGCTGGTGGCAAGTTGTCAACACGGGTGCATTTTGCAGCCAACTGTCCTGGCTAGAAACTGAAAACGTGCATTCATTTCAGAGGACAAATAATTTCTCCTTCCCCCCTCATTGGTTAAAAAGCATAAAAGATATTCTTTTTATTCCTGTAATTTTATAAAACACTACATAAAAGCTGGCAAGTTTTAAAGAGGGAAAAAGTCAATTGAAAAGAATAAAGTCTCACAAGGGCAAAGTCCATCTGGGGCAACAGTTCCAATATCACGGACCTCTCAGGAGAACTGGTCTCATGAGATGCTCCGTACACCCCCACCCACGTACCCTTCCTGTCAAAACTTAGACCAAGCACGCCACATCTGACAAGTCAACTTCAAACAATTCGTGGTGCTTTTCTTTCAGGTTAGAAATCATTTTTAGCTATTAGAACCATTAAGCAAAGTAATATGCCTTTAATGGGTCCCTATGCTTTGTGAATATATATTTATACACACACACACCATGCACTTGGGGCCAATCCTGAGACCATATACCTGCGGATCACTGTCTAGCAGTGGCTAATCTTTAAATGGTGTTAGGACAGACATTTTGGGAAACACACAGGACATTCTGGACTCAGTCTTGTGGTCACTGGGGGGCAGCTTTCATTGCATCAGACTTGAGACACCTTGGGACACATCCTTCAAAGAGTGGGGGGCTGTAAAGGTGACCTCTGTGAGGTGACCAGACCCATGTGGGTCAGGGTTTTGTGCCCTCACACCATACAGTGCCCCAACACAGGAGGATCAAACCATCTGTGCTCAGCTAGAACTACCGCTAAACCATAAGGGAGGCTGTGCCTCATTTCCACAAGAGGGCAAATAAGAAAAGTAAAATAAGAAAAAAGCAAAAGGAATATGAAAAAAGAGGAAAATATGAAAAAAAAATCAGAAAAGTCAAAGAAATAAGAGGAAAAGAATGAAGAAAAATGGAGAATAAAAGTAAAAGAAAAATAAGTAAAATAAGAAAAAAAAAAGAAAAAGCAAAAAGGGAAACAAATAAGAAAAAGAAATAAGAGAAAAAGAAAAAGAAATAAGAAACAAGAAACAAGAAAAGTAAAAGGAATAAGAAAAAAGAAAAAGGGCCAGGCACAGTGGCTCATGCCTGTAATCCCAGCACTTTGGGAGGCTGAGGCAGGCAGATCACCTGAGGTCAGAAGTTTGAGACCAGCTTGGCCAACATGGAGAAACCCTGTCTCTACTAAAAATACAAAAATTAGCTGGGTGTGGTGGTGTGTGCCTATAGTCCCAGCTACTCAGGAGGCTGAGGCAGGAGA
This sequence comes from Macaca thibetana thibetana, assembly GCF_024542745.1. Lineage (NCBI taxonomy): Eukaryota > Metazoa > Chordata > Mammalia > Primates > Cercopithecidae > Macaca > Macaca thibetana. Next base: position 52,110 of record NC_065598.1, read on the forward strand.
ATCGCTTGAACCCAGGAGGTGGAGGTTGCAGTGAGCCAAGACTGTACCACTGCACTGCAGCCTGGGCAACAGAGTGAGACTTCATCTCAAAAAATAAATAAAAGAAAAATGAAAAAAGAAGAAAAGTAAAAAAAGAAAAAGAAATAACATATAACAAAGAAGAAAAGTAAAATAAATAGAAGAAAAAGAAGAAAAAATGGAAAGAAAGAAAAAAAGAAATAAGTAAAAGAAAGAAAAAGTTAGAATCAATTGCGCTGAAAAACAAGTTGGTGGACTTCGGAAACGGAAGGAAATTCCAGGCACAATCTGTGTGCTTCAGGCATATGGGAGAATCTGAAGAGACGCCCGGGGAGGCTCTGCGCTCAGACATGTGAATAGGGACCTGACCACCCACCAATTCCCAACAGGCCTTAGAATGTGAAGACCAGGAGATGTTTGGCTGATTCCTCAACATATGAATTTTGTTTTTCTAGGAACCAAGATGTGCACCTGTTTGGAACACTGATCACAGAAAGAGTTAAGAACCGCCTCATAGGAAGTGCAGTGAGAAATGCAAGTCAAGGGCTGAAAAGGTTGAAGATTTAAAAATCCATGCATGACCTGGAAAGTCAAATCCTTAGGACGTGAGTGAGCTTAACCTAGGATACTGCAGGGAAGCGGGTGGCCACCCCGGGTCCCAGTTTGTTCCCTTGGCAGGGATAGACTTGGGGACAAAACTCATTAAAACATGGAAGTCACTGCCCTGTTACATTTACGTTTAAAAGAACATATCTGTACTTCATTTTCTGAAGCTCTTGTGCAGAAATATGATTTGCTATAATGAGCTTCTGTGCATCAAGAAAGGCAAAAGCATATGGAATTGAAGGCAGAGACTCTGTCACGTGAGTGAGAATCCCACTGTGGCGGGAATTTGCCAGCGGGGCGGGGGGAGTGGCAGATGGAAGGATTTGCTTTAAGGCTGCCTCTTAGCAGATAAAACGATTACGGTCAGGATGCTCCGCAGGCCTGGGCTGGGTTCTCTGCTCACCCCTAGGTCTTCAGCTCATCTGAAATGGAAGGTTGAAAGAGACAAAAAATAATAATAAAAAAGGTAAACTGGTGCTAGGTCTGCTTTTGCTGTGCGCTGGGCCCCCAGCGGCAGGGAGGTGTTAGAAAGAGCTGCTCTGAGCAAGGAGGTAACGGGGTAAGAAGCTGAAAGTGTGAGAGTGGGAAGCGGAAACCAAAATTAAGGAGTGGAGGAAGGGAGAGACGGAGGAAGGCAGGGAGGGAGGCAGGGAACAGGGAGGGCAGGAGGGAGGAAAGAAGGAGGGATGGGGGAAAGGAAGGGAGGAAGGCAGAAAGAGAGGGAAGGAACAAGGAGGGAAGGAGGTTGGAAAAAAGGAAAGGGGGAGGTATGGAGACAGGGAGGAAAGGAGGGAGGAAGAAGTGAAGCAGGGAGGAGGGAAATGAGGGAGGGAGGAAGGGAAGGAAGGAAGAAAAGGAGGGGGGAAGGAAGGAAAGGAAGGAGAGAGGAGGAAAGAGGCATGTAAGAAAAGGCGAGATGGATGAAGAGAGGAAGAATAGAGAGAAGAAAAAAGAAAGGAAGGAAGGAAAGGAGGAAGGGATGGAGGGAGAAAAAAGGAAGGATGGAGGGAGAAAAAGGAAAGAAGGAGGGAGGGATGGAAGGAAAGAAAGAAGGGAGAGAGAAAAAAAGAAAGAGGTACATAAGAAGAAAAGCGAAGGAAGAAAGGAAGAGATAGAGAAAAGGAAGAGAGAAAAAGGAAAAAAGGAGGAAAAGAAGGAGGGATGGAAGGGAAGGAGGGATGGAAGGGAGGGAGGGAGGAAGAAAGAGGGAGAGTTCAAGAAAGAATGAAAAGAAAGAGAATTGAGGGCAAAGGAAGAAAGAGAAAAGCAAGGAAGGAAGAGAGGAAAGAAGGAGGGAGGGGGAAAGAAAGGAGGAGGGAAGGAAGAAAGGCAGAGAAGAAGAGAAAGAAGGAGGCAGGGAGAGCCAATAGCCCATCTTGCCAAAGCCTCAAGAAACCCAGTGTGAGCCCAGGACCCTAGTAAACACAGCGTTAGGACCAGCCACCACACCCAAAGGACAGCGTCCTTAACACCCCGTGCCAACCACGGAAGCTGGGCTCTGTGAGAAGCGGTCAGGCTCCGTGCGGTTAGTGGTCTCAGCCAGGTCCTCCATGAAGCCAACACACCCAGATGCAAAGTCACAGACCCGAGTGCATGAGAGAAGCAGCTTAAACAGGCCCCTTCATATCATGTGGACAAAAACCAGGAGAAGCCCAAGCACCACAAACTCAAATCTGTAGGAAGGGAAGAAGGGAGGCTGGTGCAAAAGTAATTGTGGTTTTTGCCATTAAAAGTAATGGCAACATAGCAAGACTGTGTCTCTACAATAAAAAAAAAAAGGTAAAAGATTGGCTGAGAGCCACCACACTCAGCTAATTTTTTTTTTTGTACATTTTTTTGTAGACACGAGGTCTTGCTATGTTGCTATTACTTTTAATGGCATAAACTGCAGTTAGTTTTGCACCAACATACGACAGAGCTGTCTGATCCCACAAGGAGTTTCTAATCCGTGAGCCCCAAAACATAACACTGCAAAGCTTCTTGATAAATCTGTATCAAGCTACAGGATTTGATGACGGCATCTCCTTGTTGAAAAGATGCGGAAGACTCACCTATGTCTACCCACTTGCCTGGGACTAATTTTAATGCAAATTTAACAAACACCGAAAATTTCAATGCAATGACACAGTCCTGGAAAATGAGTCTGTAACGGTATCCCCAAAACCGGGCATGGTTTCTTTTCTTTTCTTTTTCGGAGATAAAGTCTCGCTCTTGTCCCCAGGCTGGAGTGCAGTGGCTTGATCTTGGCCCACTGCAACCTCTGCCTCCCGGGTTCAAGCGATTCTCCTGCCTCAGTCTCCCAAGTACCTGGGATTACATGTGTGCGCCACCATGCCTGGCTAATTTTTGTATTTTTAGTAAAGCCAGGGTTTCACCATGTTGGTCAGGATGGCCTCGAACTCCTGACCTCAGGTGATCCGCCTGCCTCAGCCTCCCAAAGTGCTGGGATTACCGGCATGAGCCACTGCGCCTGGCCCATGGTTTCTTGAAGGACCGGGGCATGCTATACTCACATCCTTCTTATGAAATCTCCAAGCTCCCCATAAACCCATGGGATTGCAAGATCTCAAAATCACCATCCCAGAAACCAAACCCATAAAGCAAAATCCTGCCACAGAGGCTGAGGGCTCTGACATCTTTTGTCTTCCGGATACCTCGATCCAACATCACAATTCCATGTCTACTAATAAAACTGTGTCACTGAGATAAACATTAAACTCATTTTATAATTCAGGTATAAAAACCAAGATGTGAGTGGATGCAGCTGGAAAAGTCCTCTTTTGAGGCAGTGTCTTGGCATTTATAGAATAGTGCCTTGTTTTCGTTTTCTTTTTTTCTTTTTCTTTTTTTTTGAGACAGAGTCTCGCTCTGTTGTCCAGGCTGGAGTACAGTGGTACAATCTTGGGTCACGGCAACCTTCGCCTCCCAGGTTCAAGCAATTCACTGCCTCAGCCTCCCAAGTAGCTGGGATTACAGGCACCCACAACCAGGCACAGCTAATTTTTGTATTTTTAGTAAAGATGGGGTTTCACCATCTCTTGCTTCTCTTATTATGCTTTATTTATTTTCTTTTTGGTCCTTTGATTTGTGCATTTACAAAAGGCCAAGAAAATCAATCCCTGGACAACTAGAAAGCAAACCAGGAATTGAAAGTTGGACCTTCTGTTAATTTGGCATCAGAATAAAAGACTTACGGAAAATATTAGAAGAAAATTACCCTAGCATCTCAGTAGTATAAAGTGAATCTTGGACTCCCCTGAGCCAATTCTTCAGAAAGGATGCTTTTTTAAAAAAAATTATTTTGGGGGCCGGGCGCAGTGGCTCACGCCTATAATCCCAGCACTTTGGGAGGCCAAGGCGGGCAGATCATGAGGTCAGGAGATCAAGACCATCCTGGCTAACACGGTGAAACCCTGTCTCTACTAAAAATATGAAAAATTAGCTGGGCGTGGTGGCACACGCCTGTAGTCCCAGGTGCTCGGGAGGCTGAGGCAGGAGAGTCGCTTGAACCCGGGAGGCAGAGGCTGCAGTGAGCCGAGATCGCGCCATTGCACTCCAGGCTGGGTGACACAGAGAGACTCCGTCTCAAAAAAAAAAAAAAAAAAAAAAAAAAAAAAAGTTATTTTTATTTTTATATCTAGAGACAGGGTCTCTGTCTGTCGTCCAGGCTAGAGTGCAGTGGTGCAATCATGGCTTACTGCAGCCTCCAATTCCTGGGCTCAAGCAATCCTCATGCCTCAGCCTCCAGAGTAGTTGGGACCACAGGCATATGCAAGCACGCCCAGCTAATTTTTTACATTTTTTGCAGAGATGAGGTTTTGCTATGTTGCCCAAGCTGATCTTGAACTCCTGGGCTCACGCGATCCTCTTTCCTCGGACTCCCAAAGTGCTGGGATTACAGGTGTGGGCCACCGGGCCGGGACACATTTGCTTTTGTTCTTGAAAAATCTAGGAAAATTGTTTCTACTCAGTGAGAGCTTTCATTGTTCATGCCTGCCCCACCTCCTGCAATAAATGAAGATAATGCTCCCACCCAAGACCAAGACTCAGGGGTGGGGGCGCGGATAAGGCAGAGAAAATATTGTTTTTCCTTTTCCCAACTCTATTTCCAAATTTTTTACAAAATCAAGCCTATTAAGCCTCCTGGGTGCCTTCCCAAGTTTGTGTGTCTTGGGATGTGGTATGGTGAGGCTCTGTGTCTCCACCCAAATCTCATCTTGAATTGTAATTCCCATAATCCCCAGGTGTCAAGAGAGAGACCAGGTGGGGGTCAGTGAATCATGGCGGAGGTTCCCCCATGCTGTTCTCATGATAATGGGATGGTGCATTGCGTCCCCTTCTGCCATGGTTGTAAATTTCCTGAGGCCTCCCCGCCCATGCTGAACTGTGAATCAATGAAACCTCTTTCCTTCATGAATTACCCAGTCTTAGGCAGTTCTTCATAGCAGTGTGAAAACAGACTAATACAGGATGTGAATATGAAATAGCATTACAAGATCCCAAAAGTTCCTAAGACCGCATACACAAGGTAATAAACATCCTTTGCAACTCATGAATCCAATTTGGGTTGACCCAAAGATTTTCAGAGAATCATCAATCAGAGATTTTGTAGTTTAATGCGAAAGTGTTCGACAATGATCTGGGATTCTAAAAAAGAGCTAGAGGCCGGGTGCTTTGACTCACGCCTATAATCCCAGCACTTTGGGAGGCCAAGGTGGGGGGATCACCTGAGGTCAGGAGTTCGAGACCAGTGTGTTCAACATGGTGAAACCCTGTCTCTACTAAAAACATAAAAATTAGCCGGGTGTGGTGATGCACACCTGTAATTCCAGCTACTTGGGAGGCTGAGGCAGGAGAATTGCTTGAACCCAGGAGGCAGAGGTTGCAGTGAGCCGAGATTGCGCCACTGCACTCCACTCGGAGTGACAGAGCGACACTCCATCTCAAAAAAAAAAAAAAAAAAAAAAAAAAAAAAAACGAGAGTTTGAAATAAAACATCTAGAATATTACACATCCTGTCCTGGCAAACAAGCCTTCCATACCTCCTGGTTGAATATTACGCTGTGAGTTGAACAGTTTCAGAAAAGAAAAAGAAATGTCATTGAAAAGCAAACACAAATTCCCTTTCATTGTGTCCCTACTGTTTTAACCTCTCTGCTACTTCTAGAAGCAGCAAGAGGGGAGAAGAATGTTTTGCTGTTTGCTTTTTTCCAACGTGGTTCTAATTGTAGGTCTCTTATAGGCATCTCCTTGAAGGTGGTAATCTGTCCATTTGGGCCTCGCTCAACACTGCCATTCAATCAGCCAAACGCCAGCTGGGCACGGTGGCTTATGCCTGCAATCCCAGCACTGTGGGAGGTCATGGCGGGTGGATCACCCAAGGTCAGGAGTTCAAGACCAGCCTGACCAACATAATGAAACTCCACCTCTACTAAAAAAACAAAAATTAGCCGTGCGTGGTGGTGTGCACCTGTAATCCCAGCTACTTGGGAGGCTGAGGTGGGAGAACCCAGGAGGTGGAGGTTGCAGTGAGCTGAGATGGAGCCATTGCATTCCAGCCTGGGTGACAGACTGAGACTTCATCTCAATAAACAAACAAACAAACAACCAAACACCATTCCCACTAGTCCACCCAGCAGGTAGGAGGCAACTGTCTTCCACACACTGCCCAAAACCCCACAGCAAGAATGGCAATATAAACACCCGCAGCTCATTTAAAGTCTTGAGACCTGAAAGCTGTTTAGGACTCTCCATTTTACACTCTAAATAACGTCTGTGGATGTCAAATGCTGGAATGATGGGAGATTACGGGGAAACTCCACCCCTACGGTCTAACTTTGTCCATACCAACATCTATTCAAATGTTCTAGGAATCTCCCTAAAATCTTCAGGAAGCAGTGCTTTGGGTGGATGACATCAGTGACCAAGAATGAGTCAGGACTTAAGATCTAAGTAGGGTGAGATGTTCAGACACCCAGAGGTGTGAAGGACCCCAGGGGCTCCTCCATAAAACAGTGGTTGTTGGCCGGGTGTGGTGCCTCACACCTGTAATCCCAGCACTTTGGAAGGCTGAGGCGGGTGGATCACTTGAGGTCCGGAGTTGGAGACCAGCCCGGCCAACGTGGTGAGACCCGCTCTCTACTAAAAATACAAAAATTAGCCGGGCGTGGTGGCGGGCGCCTATAATCCCAGCTACTCAGGAGGCTGAGGCAGGAGAATTGCTTGAACCCGGGGGGCTGGAGGACGCAGTGAGCCGAGATTGCGCCACTGCACTCCGGCCTGGGCAACAAAGCAAAACTCTGCCTCAAGAAAAAAAATGAAAAATAAGAGTAGCTGTTCCGGTCGATGAGATCCCTGCAAACCACACTGCTTGGTCATGCAAGAGGGAGGCCAGAGCTAAACATAACTGCCCAGTGATGCATGCACGTTAGCTGTGTTCCAAATAGCAGGGTTTACTTCCCAACTTCACGGCGGATCCTAAATGATTTAGGGACTTTTGAATACAAGATCCCGAAGAGCCTGCTGACTGGCCTAGGAGGACTGCAATGGTGAGTATGTGCTCCTCCTAATTCCCCTGTAAATTTTAGTCCCGACCCAAGAAACTTCCCAGGTCCTGGGTGCGTGTGGGTTTTCAGTACTAACAGAAAGGGAATCCGCAGTGCTGGTTTTTGTTTTGTTTTGTTTTTTGAGACGGAGTCTCGCTCTGTCGCCCAGGCTGGAGCACAGTGGTGCAATCTCGGCTCACTGCAAGCTCTGCCTCCTGGGTTCATGCCATTCTCCTGTCTCAGCCTCCTGAGTAGCTGGGACTACAGGCACCCGCCACCACGCCCGGCTAATTTTTTGTATTTTTAATAGAGATGGGGTTTCACCATGTTAGCCAGGATGGTCTCGATCTCCTGACTTCATGATCCACCCGTCTTGGCTTCCCAAAGTGCTGGGATTACAGCTGTGAGCCACTGTGTCCGGCCTTGTGCTGGGTTTTAACTTAACTCTCCTGGGTGAAGAAAGGACCGTGACAGCCCCCTCATCACGGCTCTCCTCCTAATGATGACATTGATTGTAAATAACAAGGCAGGAATCATCAGAGCTAAGTGTCTTCCACCTTTGCTCTCTGCAGGGAAACTTGTGGAGGCTTTCCTGCAGGACTGTCTCTAGCCCCTGCAACAATTCCTCGGCGTATGTACCAACCATTTCCCACTTTGTAGACATAAAAAACCCAAGCACTGCAGCAGTGAGAACTTGTAAACTTTCACACAATGAAACACAAGGCAGAACAGCCCTGGAATCAAAGCCAGAAGGTCTGATTCCAAAGTTTTAGTGGTTTCACGAACCACCAGTCATCGTGCACCTGTTTCGTGCCAGCCCGAGTTTGGTCTCTGCCTTTTAAAGAAAGCACAGTTTTCCAATCAGCAAGGCATGAAGGAGCGGCACTGGCAGAGCGAGCCTTACCGTTTTCTTTGAAGCACAGCTTCTTTTTCTGGTAAGCAATGAAGCTAGAGATGGCTCCGGCCACGGCGACCACGACGGCCCCCACAATCCCGGGGATCACACCTGGGGCGTCCGCTGCAGGAGGAAGCACACAGCATCATGACTGAGACATGCACAGTGCAGAGAAGATCCCAGGGAGCAGTGGCTGGCAGAGACAGTCAGTCTGAGAGCACCAAGATCCTCAGAACATCTCAGTCACCCGAGCTGACCGATTTGCAAAGGGAGCACGCCGAGAATGGTACACAGGAAGGCAAAGCAAGGCACAGTCTCCCATCGCCAGCCATGCTGGGCAGACCTGGTCAGACCGTGGAGGGAGTGGAGCAGGGAGAAAAGAGACATGAAGAGAGGCCAGCGAGGTACAGGAAGAAGCTCAGCAGAACCAAGGCAGAGACAAAGACAGACAAAGACCTATGGAAAGAGAGAGCTGGGTCTGGGCCAATGGCTCACACCTGTAATCCCAGCACTTTGGGAGGCCAAGGCGGGTGGATCGCCTGAGGTCAGGAGTTCGAGACCAGCCTAGTCAACATGGTAAAACCTGTCTCTATGAAAAATATAAAACTTAGCTGGGAGTAGGGGCGGGCGCCTTTAACCCCAGCTACTCGGGAGGCTGAGTCTGGAGAATCGCTTGAACCCGGGAGGCGGAGGTTGCAGCGAGCCGAGATCGTGCCACTGCACTCCAGCCTGGGTGACAGAGCAATTCACCATCTCAAAACAAAACAAAACAAAAAAGAGAGAGAGCTGGACATCAAACCTGGAGGAAAGAGCCCAGGTAGGGGCAGAAGATGAAGAAGCAAAGACCTGCAATGCTTGGTGCTTTGCCATAGCGTTCTGTATCGTTAGAATGTTCGTTTTTCACCCCCTGAAAACAGCTTTGGGTTTCAATGCAAATATTTTAAATCCATATCTATGTAATTAATTATTATTATTGTTTATTATTTTGAGATGGGTTCTTACTCTGTCAAACAGGCTGCAGTGCAATGATGCAATCATAGCTCACCGCAATCTTCCTGGGCTCATGAGATCCTCCCACTTCAGCCTTCCGAGTAGCTGGGACTACAGGTGTGCACCACCATGTCTGGTTAATTATTGTGGTTTTATAGAATTGGGGTCTTGCTATGTTGCCCAGTCTGATCTCGAACTCCCAGCCTAAAGCAACCTGCCTGCCTAGGCCTCCCAAAATGCTGGGATTACATGCATGAGCCACCACACCCAGCCTATTTTTTTAAAAAATGTCATTCCAGCAATAATTCTTTTTTGTTTTTGGGAGACAGAGTCTTGCTGTATTGCCCAGGCTGGAGTGCAATGGTGCAGTCTCGGCTCACTGCAACCTCTGCGTCCCGGGTTCCAGCTAGTCTCCTGCCTCAGCCTCCCAAGTAGCTGGGATTACAGATATGTGCCACCACCACTGGCTAATTTTTTTTTTTTTTTTTTTTTTTTTTTTTTTGAGGCGGAGTCTCGCTCTGTCGCCCAGGCTGGAGTGCAGTGGCGCGATCTCGGCTCACTGCAAGCTCCGCCTCCCGGGTTCCCGCCATTCTCCTGCCTCAGCCTCCTGAGTAGCTGGGACTACAGGCGCCGCCACCACGCCCGGCTAATTTTTTTGTATTTTTAGTGGAGACGGGGTTTCATTGTGTTAGCCAGTATGGTCTCGATCTCCTGACCTCATGATCCGCCCGTCTCGGCCTCCCAAAGTGCTGGGATTACAGGCTTGAGCCACCGCGCCCAGCCATTTTTTTTTTTTTTTTTTTTTTTGAAATGCAGTCTTACTTTGTCACCCAGGCTGGAGTGTAGTGGCACAATTTCAGTTCACTGCAGCCTCTGCCTCCCGGGTTCAAGCAATTCTTGTGCCTCTCGAGTAGCTGGGACTATAGGTGCATGCTACACGCCCTACTAATTTTTGTATTTTTGGTAGAGATGGGGTTTCATCGTGTTAACCAGGCTGGTCTCAAAACTCCTGATCTCAAGTGATCCACCCACCTTGGCCTCCCGAAGTGCTGGGATTACAGGCGTGAGCCACCACACCTGGCCTAATTTTTGTATTTTTTGTAGAGAAGGGGTTTCACCATGTTGGCCAGGCTGATTTCGAACTCTTGATCTCAAGCAATCCTCCCGCCTTAGCCTCCCAAAGTGCTGGGATGACAGGTGTGAGCCATGGCGCCCAGCCGATGAAGAGATTCTTAATTCCAAATGCCAGATGTGAGCTTTAGAGGACCCTTCTCCAGATAGAATCTTCTCTGCCCTCCGTGACGGGGAAGGAGAATTGTCTGACTTTCAGCAAAAACACTGGCTCCAAACATGGTCTGTGGGTGGTGTGTTCACTCGGCCAGTCTTTAATATGTGCAAGACACAGTCATGTCATGGAAAGATTTTTCGAGCTTAACTACCCCTCCCTGATGAAGTGGCATAGTAAACATGAACTCTCCAGAAGGCAAAGAGCGACGGCCTGCCATAAACATGCCAGACATGGGTTTTCTTAGCTATTTTTTTTTAAATGACCTTGTAGTCCCAGGTGAGGGCTACAGACAGATTACTACCTCTTCAAAGAAAGCCTAGAATTCAAGAACTGTATCCATAAAAATCATAACTACCTAAAACAAGGGTAGACTACCCACTTTTCTTTTTCCACAAACATTCGTTGTGTATTTTAAGAATTCACATTTTATCAGCGATTAAAATGGCAAACAGGTATTAAAATCTTTGGCCAAGTTAGTACCTCTTCTGCCAAAGAAGCTGCTTAAAACCAGGCATTTTGCTAGAAGCAAAGTCCCTGAGAATTTTAGAGATGTGAGATACTAAAATACGAAGCTATTGTCCTCGCCCCTCCCTCTCTTCTGTCTCTCCTCTCTCCTTCCCTCTTTCCTTCTTTTCCTTCTTTTCTTCTGTTTCCCTCTCTCCTTCCTTCCTTTCCTCCCTTCTTCTTCATTCCTTTCCTCCCTTCTCCTTCATTCCTTCCTTCCTTTCCTCCTCCCTTCTCCTGCTTTCCTTCCTTCTTTCCCTCCCTCCCTCCCTCCCCTCTTTCCCTTCCTTCCCTCCCTCCCTTCTTCCTCCTCCCTCCCTCTTTTCCCTCCCTCCGTCTTTCTTGTCCTTCCTTCCTCCCTCCCTCCCTCCCTTCCTCTTTTCCTTCCTTCCTTCCTCCCACCCTCCCTTCCTCCTCCCTTCCTTCCTCCCTTCCCTCTCTTCCTTCCTTCTTCCCTTCTTTCCTCCTTCCTTCCTTCTCTCTCTCCATCCCTCCTTCCTTCTTTCCTTCCCTTCTTCCTTCCTCCCTACTTTCTCTTTCTCTTACCTTATTTTTTTTTTCTTTACAGTTTTAAAAGGAATTCTTTCTGTTGTTATTTTCTTGTCCCATCTAAGGGAAAAGGTTATGAAAAAGGAGACAGGAGATACATCACCGGCACTTTCATGGAGAACACAATGCCTGTTACAGCCAGGGTGGGAGCAATCCACATTCCCACCTCCCACCTGGTCACTGACGTTCTCAAGGGCCAAGCGCAATGGAGGATGCCGCGTCACAAGCTTCTGATCGTTCGGGTGAGTGTAGGAGCTTTAGTAAACACAAGGACAAGGCTAAGCATGATGTAGGGATCAGATCGCCAGCCAGAACATCATGGGCAGGTGACCAAATGTAAAATCTGGGTCACGTGGGCACCTGGAGCAGGGCTGGTTTGCTGGGGGGACCTCTGTGGCTATACCGCTTGGGAGCACTGGGCACAGAACACCCGTGTCTCCTGCCAGTAGCTTCAGGAGGCCGATGCCAGTGTAGTCCACCAGCTCTCAGACATTCTGCTTCCCCTTCTCACCACCACATGGGAGAGACAAGAAGAAAAATGGCAGAAGCCAGGTGCACCTACCCTCCTCCCCTTCTTTCCTGTGGCTTCCTCCACCATCACTGCCTCCTTTTCCTGCAACACAAAAGCAACATCTGCTGACAATCTGCATCTGGAAGATTCGGGATCAAGGAAAAATTCACAGCCAGGACCGTGAAGAGGCTGGGGTCCTGTTTCTTACACTCTACGGGGATACATGTTACCCAGCTACAGAGCTGGAGTCCTGCTTCTGCCTATTACACTGTGGGGGTGCATGTTACACAGCTACAGAGCTGGGGTGCTGCCTGTTACACTCTGTGGGGGTGCATGTTACACAGCTGTATAGCTGGGATGCTGCCTGTTACACTCTGTGGGGGTGCATGTTACCCAGCTACAGAGCTGGGGTGCTGCCTGTTACACTCCAGGGGTACTCTGAGAACCTGTACTCCCAGGCATTCTCTCTTTATTCTTAGGGCTTTAATATTCACGTTCCTTAAATTACAGAAAACAGCCCAATAAAACGAAGCTGAAACAACACTAGCTATTCGAAAGAATACACAGGTGAATGGATGGGTGAGGAGGTGGTGAGAAGGGCCCATTCGACAGGCCCTGTCCCTCAGAAAAGTGGGACAGCTGCCTGGGCCCTGAACTCTTCCCCCAGGACCAATCCTCTATGGGGCAGCCTTTACTTCCCACAACCTTGAAGCCTCAGCAAACGGGCAGTTCCCACAGAAATGACTGAACATTTCACTGTGAGTTCACAGAGGGCTGAGAGTTTAGACCCTGTAGTGATTCTGCAGAGCAGGTGGGCATCATGGGATGGAGAGAGAAAAGAGACAGAAAACAAGGTAACTGTACCTTCTCCACCTGAAACGCCATCCGCAAGGTCAGCATCTGAGAAGCTACCTGGGAAAGAAAATACAGCATCATCTGTCAACCTGGAACTCCTCCCAGGGTCTTCATGTCTTAGAATAAAGGAAAAACTCAGGAAAACCAGCCTGTTCATCAACATAGTGAAACCCCATCTCTACTAAGAATATAAAAATTAGCTGGGTGTGGTGACAGGCACATGTAATCCCAGCTACTTGGGAGGATGAGGCAGGAGAATCACTTGAACCCTGGAGGTGGAGGTTGCAGTGAGCCAAGATGGCACCACTGCACTCCAGCCTGGGCAACAAGAGCTAAACTCAGTCTCAAAACAAAACAAAACAAAAAATCATAAATAAAGTGGAAAAATGTGAGCATAATATTGCATGCTGGCAATATTTAATGTCTGTAAATAAATGAAGAAGGTTTATAAATCAATAATGTCATATCAGAATATAAGAATAAAAGGCAAAGCATACAATACACAAAATAAGAAGTACCCACGGCCAATGGATGCAGGTTGTTTTTTTTTTTAATTTTAGAAGTAAAGTCATGAAACCAGGAGAAAGTTGACGGAATATTTCACACTATTTGCAAAGGTTTCCCAGGTGATAACTAATATTGGAGATGGTGTGAAGACAGGGACATTTGCACACACCCCTGGCATCAAAATAAATTGCTAAAATTCTGCAGCAAATTAAAAACCAGGTCAAAAGCTATACAAGTACTCATACACATTGATCTAAACAACTTGAATGCTAGAAATTTCTTCGAAGGAATAAAAATAGTGCATGGAGTTGACTCAGATTTGCTTTGTTAATTCATAATTCTAAAATGCCAGAAGAAACACAACATTTTCAGAATTAAAGGAAGTATATAATTATATATGTAGTATGTAATAGTACATGATTATCGGTAAAAGTCATACGATAGAAATGATTATGTGACATGAAAAAATGTTCATGGAATATCAGTAAGCAAAAAGTAATGTTACAATGCAGTATAAACAAAAGACTTGGAACTTTGCTTAAAATTTATTTCATTTAGATTAATATATAGGCTGGGTGAGGTGGCTCGTGCCTATAATCTCAAGAGATTTGGGACGCTGAGGCAAGAGGATTGCTTGAGGCCAGGAGTTTCAGACCAGCCTGGGCAACATACTGAGACCCCATCTCTACAAAAAATGACAAAACTAACTGGTCACGGTGCTGTGTGCCTGTAGCCCCAGCTTCTTGAAAGACTGAGGCAGGGGGATCTCTCTAGCCCAGGAGTTGGAGGCTGTGGTATGCTCCTATGTTTAATATGATCACACCACTGTACTCTAGCCTGGACAACACAGTGAGACCCTGTCTCAAAAAAAAAAAAAAGATACATAAAATACTAGCACTAATCGCCATCAAAATGTCAACAAGATGTGGACATCATTAATATATTTCTGTGTTAAAAATTAAATATGTAAACAAAAAAACCCTAAGCATATAAACTTTCAACAATCATTCAGCTAAAAAAAAAACTGGTGCTATTCAAATTACACTGAAAATGCTGTAATATGTCAGAAAATACTTTTTTCTTAAATATTTAAGGGCAAAAAGATTTAAAACACACTAGCTTCTCCATAAGGAATGTGTATGCCAATACTTTTCTCTTTATTAAGTCTATATTTAAATTCTTGTATTCAATTTTTTAGAAGTTCCATAAGATGGAACTTGGAAGTAAAAGTAGCAAACTAGGCCAGGCACAGTGGCTCATATCTGTAATCCCAGCACTTTCGGGAAGCCAAGGTGGGCGGATCACTTGAGGTCAGGAGTTCGAGACCAGCCTGGCCAACACAGCAAAACCCTGACTCTACTAAACATACAAAAATTAGCTGGGCATGGCAGTGTGTGCCTGTAATTCCAGCTACTCAGGAGGCTGATGCAGGAGAATCACTTGAACCCAGTAGGTGGAGGTTGCAGTGAGCCAAGATGGCACAACTGCACTCCAGCCTGGGTGACAGAGCGAGACTCTGTCTCAAAAAAAAAAAAGCAAATTAAAAATAAAATCCAAGCTGAATATCTATTTTTGAAAGGTACATTTTCCACTACATGAACACGGGCATTATACTGCACAGGCAGTCAACAGTAAGCACACACTCATCTGAAATCACCTCGTCTCAGCTGACATAAATATCACTGAATTCTGAACCACATGGAGACAGCTCACAGGGTCAGAGACTCTTACCAGAGGAACCAGACTGGTTGGGGTTTGGATTTGGCTTCGGCTTGGGTGGGTTCGGTGGTGGTGGGTCGTCTGTTTGTGAAAGATGAGAGTTGCAATGATAAGTGCCTTGCAGTAAAGAAAATGAAACATCAGTTTACATACAGACGGTTCCCTCAGCAGAAACTGGACCTTGGCCTTTGTCCTGGTGGGGATACCCATACACACAGTCTCCTGCCAATTTCCTCCCATCAACTTTGAGCCACAGTTCTTAATTTCAAGTATGTTCAATAAAAATTAAAGCGGGTATCCACACCAGCTGCAGAATTTCTGGGGCCAAAATAAAAAGGTGGGACCCATTTTTCAAATTCTGTTAAGTATTCCAAGATGGCGGCACCAGAACAGTAAACCAGTATGGTGCCCATGTCAAACCAACATGCCATGGGGTCCCGTGCCACTGCACAGGTCACATGCTCGTGAGGCCAGCCCTGGCCAGGGTAGGCACATGTGTCTCATGTCCTTCCAAAGGCTGTAACAGTTTTAAAATAAAAGCACATGTACTGGTTGTAAAGAAAAACCCAACGACAACAGCAAGAACAAACCAACATACCTATTCCCTAGGTTTCCACTGTGAAAGCTGGCTCCCTTTATAATTTAAATGGGAGAATTCTCTCTGAAATGATCATAATTGGGTGATAATAAGCAGGCCAGCAGCAGAAGAGATTAAAGGATAATACTCACCATTTCCTCCATCAACGACAGCATCTCCTAAGTCAAAGTCATCCCCTAAAAGAGGAAAAAAAGCAGTTAATACCAAATTTCAGAGAGAAACGAGGAAGGAATGATCATGAACAGATCGAAAAACCACCACAGCCCCACATTCCTGAATACTTTTCTGAATATCAGCTTGACCAGGATCTCATTAGAAAAAGTGAATTCCTGACCATTTTTACATCACTATTCTCTCAGACTAAAAGAGTAAAAAACAAAAAGAGACACAGAGAGACAAAGAGCTAGGAGAGAAGCTCTCAGAGGAGGGGCAGGGGAGAGACAGACAGAAATAAAGTAATTTATAAATGAATTGTGTTGCCTGGACCAAGGTGAAATTCCAATTCCGCCTGCTCATGATTTTCTCCTGTTGACTCCCCATCCCATCACCCTCTCCTCCCAGGTCCCTAACAACTTTTGAAAGGCAGACCCCAAGAGAAGAGGACAGATGACTGTGATTAGATTTAGGCTAGAGGGTGTCTAAAATGCGGCTCTGGCAACCCACATGTGCTCTGCAATGGACGTGACAATTCACCATGGCCTCAGATCTTGTCTTCTAGTAGGAAGAATGATTTTGAATACCCAACTAAGATGGAGGAATGGTTGCTGGCATCCACCCAACAGCACGTACTGAGCCATCCTGAGTCACGTATGGGAATTTCCAGTCCCTTCCTCAAGGAGACTGTAAGAGTACAAATCCAGACGTTCAACACCTACTCATTGGGTGCTGTCTGCACGACTGCATAGTTCAAGGATCTGGGGACACGGGTCCCTTTGCTCATGAGCTGACACTCTAGACAGGAAGTCCACTAATGAAGTGGAGCTATTCATGTTTTATATTAGAAAACTCAGAAGTGCTAAGACAAGACAGTGATGCCGTAAGTTTGGGCATCATTTTTACTCTGTTTATCCGCCAGTGGGGTTGACCCTTGGGCAATTCCATCATGTGGCCCTTGTTTCTGACTTTTGTTTCTGCCTTTTGTATTTTGTAAAAATACAAAAAATTAGCCGGAAAAAAAAAGGGAGAAGAAAATCTAAAGACAGAGTAACTCAGATCCTTAGAATAAAAGCACCCGGAGATATTGTCCCAATGACCCCAAAACATTTCACATCAGCAACCATTCTCTCCTGGAATCACCAGATGCAATGTCCACATCTTAACACAATTCCAGCATGAACCAGACTCCGCCCGGAGCACTCCAATCACTTCTCTCTTCTTTCTAGTTGCCTAAGTCCCGTCCTGCTGTGACAGAAAATGATTTGTTCTTTTTCTTTGCATACTAGGAACAAGTCCTTCTCACCAGCACTGGGCTTCTTGGGGGTTGCAGTGGGTTTCTTGCCTTCTTTGTCTAAAGAGAGAAGACATTTTAGTCAGTCAAAGTTGCGGCTGGGAAAACAAGTGTCAACTCTTTTGTGGTGAAGGCTGTTTCATTTTCTTGGAAACAGCTGGAGAATGTTTTTAGCATTGTTTTTCCTCTCCAGCCCAAGTGCGCTGAGCTTCACAGGATGACTCTTGAGCCCAGAAGACAGGCACAGAGGCTGCTACCAGCCATGGTTTCCACAGAGACCAGGGGCCCCTTCTCCACATTTTTTTTTTTTTTTTTTTTTTTGATACCAAGTCTTGCTCTGTCACCCAGGCTGGAGTGCAATGGTATGGTCTCCACTCACCACAACCTCTGCCTCCTGGGTTCAAGCAATTCTCCCGCCTCAGCCTCCCGAGTAGCTGGGTTTACAGGCGCATGCCATCACTTTCGGCTAATTTTTTGTATTTTTACTAGAGATGGGGTTTCACCATTTTGGCCAGGCTGGTCTCGAACTCCTGACCTCAGGTGATCCACCCACCTCAGCCTCCCAAAGTGCTGGGATGACAGGCGTGAGCCACCGCGCGCCCAGCCCTTTTCCACTTCTTGACATTAAATGGGACTGTGACCGAGATGTAAGCCAGGAAGGCAGGAGAATGGCAAAGTTAGGAGAAAAACTGCCCTTTCAGAGCCCAAGATCTATGCATGAGAAGGAGACACCGGATTGATGGTTGAAAGGCTGTTCACATTTCTCATATGAAACACACTTTTGGCTCCGTCAGGCCTCTGCCTAGGCTGCCCCCTCTGGGAATGGAAGTCTCAGGCAAATCAGGTGCAGGTTTTAAGACTAAGGGCACCTCCCACTGCAGTGAACCCCTGTTCCCAAGGGCTAAGAAGGGGTAGGTGATCAGGAAAGAGATGATCCCCATTAGCACTGTTTCTCTCAAACCATCGGCATTGCACCACAGGACATAAAATTAAAAGCTGGCCACGTGCAGTGGCTCGCGTCTGCAATCCTCTCACACCTCAGCACTTTGGGAGGCTGAGGTGCAAGGACTGCTTGAGCTCACGTGGTCAAGGCTGCAGTGAGCCAAGATCCCACCACGGCACTCCAACCTGAGCAACGCAGTGAGACCCCGTATTGCTTACTGTACCAGGTGAGGTGGCACATGCCTGTAGTCCCAGCTACTCAGGAGGCTGAGGTGGGAGAACTGCTTGAGCCCAGACGGTCAAGGCTGCCGTGAGCCAAGATCCCAACACTGCACTCCAACCTGAGCAACACAGTGTCTCAAAAAAAAAAAAAAAAAAAAAAAAAAAAAAGTAAAACATAAAAAAGTGAAGAGGGTGGCCAGGCTCAGTGGCTCATGCCTGTAATCCCAGCACTTTGGGAGGCAAAGGTGGGCAGATTACGAGGTCAGGAGTTCGAGACCAGCCTGACCAACGTGGTGAAACCCCATCTCTACTGAAAATACAAAAACTAGCCAGGCATGGTGGTGCATGCCTATAATCCTAGCTACTTAGGAGGTGGAGGTAGGAGAATCACTTGAACCTGGGAGGTGGAGGTTGCAGTGAGCCAAGATCGCGCCACTGCGCTCTAGCCTGGGCGAGAGAGAGAGACTCCATCTCAAAAACAAACAAACAAAAAAAAGTGAAGAGGGCTGTCCTGGGTCCATTCCTCCAAAATCCACATCCACCCCAAACCTCAATAGGTGCTCTTATTTGGAAACAGGGTCTTTGCAGTTGTAATTTACTTAAGATGAAGTTAGAACAGATTAGGATAGATCCTAATGACTGGTGCCCTTATAAGAAGGAAATTTGGATACATGGAGACACAGGGAAGAGACCAGTGTAGACAAAGGCAGAGCCTAGAGTGATGTGGCCACAAGCACAGGGACACCTGGAGCCCTCAAAAGCTGGGAGAGGCAGGAAGGATCCCCCCCTAGAGCCACCAAAAAGAACTGGATATAACTGCAGTGGATTGAGCAGTGGTTCCCCCAAAAGACATATCTACATCCTAAGCCTAGAACCTGGTATTGAGACTTTATTTGGAAATAGGGTCTTTGCAGATGTGCTTGAGAAGGATCTTGAGATGAGGTTATCCTGGAGTATGGTGGCCCTAAACCCAATCACAAGTGTCCTTGTAAAAGAAAGAAAAGGAGACAGAGACACAGAGGAGGAGGCCCCATGGAGAAGGAGGCAGAGACTGGAGTGATGCGGCCACAAGCCCAGGGACACCTGGAGTCCCCAGGAGCTGGGAAAGGCAGGAAGGACCCTCCCCTAGAGCTCCCTAGAGGGAGCATGGGTCTGTCTACACCTTGATCTCAGACTTCCGTTGTCCAGGTCTGGAAGATGGTAAATCCCTGTGGTTTAAGCCCCCAGTTGGTGGTACCTTTTTATGGCAGCCCCAGAAAACAAATACAAAGGGATGACAAGACCCAGAAGCAGATAGAGTGATAAGACGGATTCCTTCAATTCCTTTTCCCATGCCCTTCACCGAGGGCTCTGGGTGAGGAGCAGGAGACAGGAAGAGCTGCAGAAAAAGGAAGGAGTGGCCCCATGGAGAGAGTGGGTGCCGATTTTGAGAGGGAGGATGCCAGGACTGGACGCCCCTCTCTCCAGGGGGACCTCCATTTGCTCACCTCCTCTAGCCCCTTCCCCAAGCACCTGGCAAGTTTTCGCTCGGCCTTCGACCATCACAGGAGTGTGAATTATTCCACCAGGGTGGTTCGTTTATCTTAACGAGGGCATCTTGCTTTTCCTTGTCATCTATGAATCTAGTTTTTATAATAAGGCAGGTGGACACATACAGGCAGACCTCCTTCACTGCACTTTGTCTTAAGGTGCTTTGCAAATACTATGTGTTTTACAAACAGAAGGTCTGCAGCAACTCTGCGCCAAGCCAGACTCTCGGCATCATTTTTTCCAACAGCACATGCCCCACTTCCTGTCTCTGTATCTGCATTGTTTAGCAATAAGTTATTTTCAATTAGAGTAAACTGCTTTTAGAAGTAATGCTATTGCATACTTAACAGACTACAGTCAAGAGTAAATATAACACTTATATGTACTGGGAAGCCAAAAATTGCTATGACTCCCAGTACTGCGGTGTTCTAGAACCGAGCCGGAAATGTCTAGGATATGCCTGTATTTACTATGTTAACATAAAATATTGACAGGATTTTAAAAATTGATGTTGTTACTCACCAGGAAGGGCATCAGATAAATCGAAACCATCATCTAAGAGGGAAAAAAAGAGTCAACTTACAAACAAGAAAAATAAAAATAAATTTGAAAATTATAGAGATAAAAAATGGTAGGTGATTTTGACTTTTGTGACATTTAAAACGGCAACTTAAAAAAATTTACAAGGTGCTGTGATTTCTCTTTTCATTCTAAATATTCACTTTCATTCCTAAAAGTAAGAATATGTTAGCCTAGGTTTTAAAGAAACAATGACCTTCGAGCTTAGTAGAAATTAAAATAGTGGGAAAACGTGATCATTTTGTGTATTATTCTTAAAAGGCAGTTCCTTTGAAACAAAGGAGTGACAATTTTGAATATGTACTGAAAAGAACATGGGGAACAAAATTCTCCATTTTTTATTGGCAACTGTCCTGTAATTACAAACCAAAATATAGCGGAAACACTCAACAACCCAGAAAGACACATGCATTATGCATTAAAAAAAAAAAATCTCATGGAATCTCACAGAATGAGGAAACTGTCACGCTCAATTATTGATAGGCTATCCTGTTTCTACAGTTTTTAATTACAAGAATTTCAATGCTAGTTCAACGTGGCCATCTCTGGCGCACTGAAGAAAAGCCAAATTCAGGAAAATTTGGAAAAGTCGACTTGGACTGTTTGGTTAACTGGAGGAAGAGTTAGGATAATCGTCAACATCCAGCGTCCCCATTCCTCAGCACCAAAGGGTGCAACACCTCTCAACCGTCAGGAAGCACCTGCAGTGGGTGCTGAGGGGTCCAAGAACAACCCGCGGGAGCCCTGTGAACAACAGAAATGTGTCCAGTTCCACAGCAGGTGCAAGTGACCGGGCCATGCTCCTGTGTGTATAAATGAAGAGTGCATGCATATGTCACAGGGCTGTGTGTGTGCGTGTGCATGTATATTTGGGCATTTGCAGTGCAAATGTATGTATTTGTGGGTTTTGTGTGCATGCATGGGGTGTGTAGGTGGGTTCTCTGTGTGTATATGTGTATGTATGTGTTGTGTGTGCATATATACAAGTGCATGTATGAGTGGGTTTGCATATGTGCATATGTGTGGGCGTGTTTTGTGTAACTGTGGAGGTGCATTTTGTGGGTTTGTGCCTGTGTGTGTGTATACGCAGTGTGTGTTTTCTGTGTGCATATGTGTCAGTGCATGTTCGTGTAGGTTTGTGTGTGCATATGCAGGTGTGCGTAGTGTGTAGCTGCTTCTGTGTGCCTATGGATAGTTGCATGTATGTGTGGGTTCTGTGTGCAAATGTGTGGGTGTTATGTATGCATATGTGTAGGTGCATGTATATGTGGGTTTGTGTGTGTATGTGTAGGCAGATGTAGTGTGTATGTTTTTCATGTGCATGTGTGCAGTTGCATGCATGTGTGTGTGCATGTGTCAATGTGTGTATGTGTAGGTGCGTTTGTGTGTGCGTGTGTAGGTGTGTGCATTTGTGGGTTTGTGCGTGCATGTGTAGGTGTGTGCATTTGTGGGTTTGTGCGTGCGTGTGTAGGTGTGTGCATTTGTGGGTTTGTGTGTGCGTGTGTAGGTGTGTGCATTTGTGGGTTTGTGCGTGCATGTGTAGGTGTGTGCATTTGTGGGTTTGTGTATGCGTGTGTAGTGTGGTGTGTTTCCATGTGTGCATATGCGTAGGTGCATGTATGCACGTGCTGTGTGCACACATGTAGTTGTGTGCACGTGTGCGTATGGGTAGGTGTGCATAGTGTGAAGGCGTGTATTGAGTATGTACATACAGGTAGGTGTGTCTATGTCTGCTTGTATGTCTGTGTGTGTGTACCCATGGCTGCTGGTGTGTTTCTGTGTGTGTCAACAGTAAGTAGAAAGTAGACTAAATCCTCAGAACAGCTCTGTGGGCCCCATGCCAGCAACCAGAGTGGAGTTGTTTCCACAACCTCAGAGACCTGAAATGGCTTTTTCTACAACAGGACGTTTGCCAGACATAACAAATGCAATTACAGCTCCTCCTGCAGCATGCGGCAGATCTTTAGACAGTAGCAAGGGAGGATCCTACTGATCTGGAATAAACCATAAGGCATGTACACACACAAGCATATATATATGCATTCATGTTCATATGTTTCCATAGAAATCTATAACTGTATTTTTTGAAGTTGTATTACTTTTTCTTTATTTACATCTTACCTCACGTATTTATTTGTGGTGCACACAGTTCAAAGCTACTGTCTTAGGCATTTTCAAGCATGCAATGCATTCTTGCTAACCACAGTCACCCTGAGTACAGAAGACCCCTGAACTTATCCCTTCCTATCTGACGGAAATGTTGTACCCTTTACCCATCATTTCCCCATTTCCCTCACCCCTCACTCCCAAGCCCTTGGTCACGCCATTCCACTCTGCTTCTATGAGTTCAATGTTTTTAGATTCCACGTAAGTGTGTTTGGGTCAGACGGTATTTGTCTTTCTGTGCCCAGCTTACTGCACTTAACATCATGTCCTCCAGTTCCATCCATGTTGGTGCAAATGTCAGGACTTCCTTTTTTTTTTTTTTTTTTTTTTTTTTGAGACAGAGTCTCACTCTGTTGCCCAAGCTGGAGTGCAGTGGTGCAATCTTGGCTCACTGCAACCTCCGCCTCCCGGGTTCAAGCAATTCTCCTGCCTCAGCCTCCTGAGTAGCTGGGATTACAGGTACCCGCCACCACACCCAGCTAATTTTTTGTATTTTTTGTAGAGACAGGGTTTCACCATGTTGGCCAGGCTTTGTGTGTGCGCATGTGTAGGTGTGTGCATTTGTGGGTTTGTGTGTGCATGTGTAGGTGTGGGACACAGAGTCCCACCCTCACCATTTTCTCCTCGGGTGACTAACACTTAAGATAGCTTCCCAAACACCACCCCACAGAGAATAGGGAGGAAAGGGGGGTGACCAGCTCTTGATTTCATACAAAGGTGGGCCCTCTCAATCACCCATGATCAAGCGTTCACTCCCTGGTAAAATATGGTACTGCAGACACCTCTGAGGCTAATTTTCCAGGTGTGTGAGGGACGCAGTCCCCCAGGTGTGTGAGGGAGGCAGTCCCCCAGGTGTGTGAGGGAGGCAGTCTCCCAGGTGTGTGAGGGACGCAGTCCCCCAGGTGTGTGAGGGAGGCAGTCCCCCAGGTGTGTGAGGGAGGCAGTCCCCCAGGTGTGTGAGGGAGGCAGTCTCCCAGGTGTGTGAGGGAGGCAGTCCCCCAGGTGTGTGAGGGACGCAGTCCCCCAGGTGTGTGAGGGAGGCAGTCCCCCAGGTGTGTGAGGGAGGCAGTCCCCCAGGTGTGTGAGGGAGGCAGTCCCCCAGGTGTGTGAGGGAGGCAGTCCCCCAGGTGTGTGAGGGAGGCAGTCCCCCAGGTGTGTGAGGGACGCAGTCCCCCAGGTGTGTGAGGGAGGCAGTCCCCCAGGTGTGTGAGGGAGGCAGTCCCCCAGGTGTGTGAGGGAGGCAGTCCCCCAGGTGTGTGAGGGACGCAGTCCCCCAGGTGTGTGAGGGACGCAGTCCCCCAGGTGTGTGAGGGACGCAGTCTCCCAGGTGTGTGAGGGAGGCAGTCCCCCAGGTGTGTGAGGGAGGCAGTCCCCCAGGTGTATACAAATGCACATGCTACTGGCTTGAAGCCTCATGGGGAAGCAAACCCAATCAATGATCATGAGGCAGTAAAGGAACCTCTGTAAATGAAGCTGTCGTCTCCTAACTCAGTCCACTGGTCTCTTTATTTCCTAGGACTCATCTCCCAATTCATCACATTCCCTGAGCTTTCAGGTGGTAGGCAGGAAATTGTGGGCTCACAGCAGACACCCCCACTTTCTTTTTTGCTCCTGAAAACGACCTCCGGGGCTGCAAATGTGAAGAAAACACCATCAAAACCCACCCAGCAGGAGCTGCAACCATGCCCTTAGAGAAGGAGCCTGGTGGAGAACTCAGGTGCCCATGTTGAATGTTCACGGTGTTCAGCTTCTCTGCAAAATTGCAAAGAGACCACACCCTCGGCAGAACCCCCTACTGCCACTGCGGTTTCCACCCGGCCCTCTCAAAGCTCCAGATGTTTTGGGGACAGGGCAATGACTCATCAGGACAAGGCAGAACGGACCACAGATGGCATGAGTCAGTCTGACAAGACACTTTCTACTGATTCAAACCGTGTTTTCTTTTTCACATCAGCCAGGCAACTCGAAAAACAGGATGAACCTAGAGTGAAGTCCCTGAGGCCACATGGGGTGTGTGAGTTCCTCCGAAATGTGACCAGGGCTTGCACTATGTAGGAATGCGCTCAACCGTGGCAAACTCGGGAGGAGAGCCGGTACCTGGGTTCTCTTTTTTCTTTTTCTTTTTTTTTTTTTTTTTTTTTTTTCTTTTGAGGCAGAATCTTGCTCTGTTGCCCAGGCTGGAGTGCAGTGGCACGATCTCAACTCACTGCAACTTCCACCTCCTGGGTTCAAGTGATTCTCCTTCCTCAGCCTCCCAAGTAGCTGGGATTACGGGCATGTGCCACCACTTCCAGCTAATTCTTCTGTTTTTAATAGAGATGGGGTTTCACCATGTAGGCCAGGCTGGTCTCAAACTCCTGGCCTCAAGTGATCTGCTTGCCTTGGCCTCCCAAAGTGCAGGGATTACAGGTGTGAGCCACTGCGCCCGGACACTTGGGATATCTTAAACCCCATCATCACACCATTCAGGTGTTTCACATAAAATTAAAAGTTATCTGGGCGTGGTGGCACACGCCCGTAGTCCCAGTTACTTGGGAGGCTGAGGGAGGAGAAATGCTTGAACGCGGGAGGTGGAGGGTGCAGTGAACCGAGATCACACCACTGCACTCCAGCCTGAGCGACAGAGTGAGACTCCATCTCAAAATAAATAAATTAATTAGTTAAAAATTAGGCAGTTCCAAGATTCTTATAACTTTCAGATTTTCATAAGAATAACACAATCACGACATAGTAACAGCAGCAGCCAGGGATGTCATTTATGCAGTGCTGTGTGTGTGCCTGCAGCGTTCTCAATAATACTGTTAATCTTCATTAAGGGTGGGAGGATGAAGATCCCGCCACGGGCCTGGGTGTGCCTGCTGGAAAATGTCCGATTCACTCAGCCCCACCATCACCCCGGGGTGCTCACACCTGCTGATGGCCACTCCAGTACTCATCTGCTCCTGCTGCTTTTCCACGCCCTTTTCCAAAGCCCTCTAAACACAAACTTTCAGGACATTGTAGAAAAGGAGGGGGAGGAGGTGCAGAGGGCACATATGTGCTCTTTACTCATTGCTGAGTCTTTTTTTTTTTTTTTTTGAAACGGAGTCTCTCTCTGTCACCCAGGCTGGAGTGCAGTGGCGCGATCTCGACTCACTGCAAGCTCCACCTCCTGGGTTCACGCCATTCTCCTGCCTCAGCCTCCCGAGTAGCTGGGACTACAGGTGCCCGCTACCACGCCTGGCTAATTTTTTGTATTTTTAGTAGAGACGGGGTTCATCATGTTAGCCAAGGTGGCTCCTGACCTCGTGATCCGCCTGCCTCGGCCTCCCAAAGTGTTGGGATGACAGGCGAGAGCCACTGTGCCCAGCTCTTTTTTTTATTTTTTTGGAGGTCGGTGGAACCAGTCACATGGTCTGCCCCTAAAAACTTTCATTCTAGGTTTGAGGGGCCTCAGGAAGGGTCCCCAACCTAGAGATAACTGCAGTACAAAGAAAGCTCAGAACGGTGCAAGAGAAAATGCCTCCACATTGGAGCGAGTACCAGAAGTCCTCCTGTGTGGGAACAGCAGGAGGCAGCTGATACATTTCATTTTACCGTTTTATTCAGATGGTCCAAACACCCTTATTTTTCTGTTGCTTAAAACCAAATTGCTCTGGAAGTATTGTTCTCTTTTTCAAGATGTATCATTTAACACAGGGGAGATGACTGGTCACAGGATACAAAGTCTCCACGAGACAGGAGAAATAACTTGAGGAAAGCTCAGAGACACCATGGCGACTGCAATTAGTAACAATGGCTTGAATATTCAAAAACGACTAAAGGAGCCCATTCTTAAGTGTTCTCACCACACAAAAAAGTGCTGGGAAGTCTGTGAGGTTATGCATATTTAAATCCATTTCACCATGGATACATACATCAAGACACCACGTGCAACCGCATAAATAGATACAATGGGTATTTGTCAATTAAAAGAAATTAACACATCATTTAAAAAAATCTAGCTCCGAGGTCTTACCAAACATATTGTAAAATTACAGAAAAGAGCTTAATAGTGTGATAAATTGCTTCAGGAATACACTGGAGTGTCATAGTCTCAGAAACACTCCAGTGCTGGGTCCAGGATGTGTGCCAGTGACTGAATATCTGAGTACAGAAAACACAAGTGCAAGGAATTATGGACAAGTACAAGGAACTCCAAGTTCACCGAACACCCTACACTTTCGACTGAACCGCTGAGTCCAGCACAATCTGTTCCCCTCATGGAAAGCTATGAACGCAGTGGGTGACAGTGGCCACTGTGCCTGGAAACATTCTCTGCTGGTGAACTATGGAAAGGAAAGAGATTCGTGTTTCTAGCAATAAACTCGTCTGTCTTCTTAGCTTGAAAATTATATATAGGTGGCCGGGTGCAGTGGCTCACACCTATAATCCCAACACTTTGGGAGGCCAAGGTGGGAGGATCGCTTGAGCCCAGGAGTTCAACAGCAGCCTGGGCAACATGATGAAACTCCGTCTCTACAAAAAATGCAAAAATTAGACAGGTGAAGTGGTACACACCCGTGGTCCCAGCTACTTGGGAGGCTGAGGTGGGAGGATGGCCTGTGCCTGGGGGGGAGGTTGAGATTGCAGGGAGCTGAGACTGCACCATGGCACTGCAGCCTGGGCAACAGAGACACACCCTGCCTCAAAAAAATAGGCAGGGCGTGGTGGCTCACTCCCATAATCCCAACACTTTGGGAGGTCGAGGCAGGCAGATCATTGGGGTCAGGGGTTCGAGACCAGCCTGGCCAACATGGCAAGACCCATGTCTACTAAATTCGCTGGGCGTGGTAGCATGCACCTGTAGTCCCAGCTACTTGGGAGGCTGAGGCACAAGAGAATCTCTTGAACTCGGCAGGTGGAGGTTGCGGTGAGCCGAGATTGCACCACTGTGCTCTAGCCTGGGTGACAGAATGAGACTGTGTCTCAAAAAAAAAAAAAAAAAAAAGAAAGAAAGAAAGAAAAAAGAAAAAAAAAATGATATGCAGGTGGTTAAACTGCATTATATGCAGGTGGTTAAGCTGCACACGCTTCCTTGTCTGGGGTGACCTAACGTACAAGGTATCATCTCGGCTTCATCCTAACTGAGACAACAGCACGAGGGTGTAGACGTGATGGAACAAGCTCTTTTCTGTAATTTTACAATATGTCTGGTAAGAAGTGGGAAACTTTCTTTTGTTCTTGTGCCATAATTCTGGGAATGTCCCCTGAGCTATGCCAAGTTTCACAAGAGGCCAAAGAATGGTGTGAATGTTTGGGCTGGGCTGAGCACAACTCACACCGGCAGTTCTCATAGAATCACCCTGCCAGGGACCTGGGGAGATGTGGAACCCCAGGTCTCACCCCCAGACATCTTCATTCTGTGGTGTGGGGTGAGGCTCATGAGCCTGCATCTTTAACAAACTCCAGGGTGATGCTGAAGGACCCTGCCTTCAGGAGTTCTGGGGCTCAGAGGACAGCAAGGCAGGGCTGCTCGGGGTTCCCTGCTCTCTGTCCCAGTCACCCCTTCCGCAGGCAGATGCTAGCCCAGATCCCATTCCTACAGGAAACTGAGTCATTACCCCCCAACGCTAACGTGGAAACACCGGAAACTGACTTAGCAGCCTCAGCACTTTTTCCAACTTCATGCCAGTCACTCCCCGACTGCTGGTCTCCTTTCAAAGTGGTCTCTGCCCTGCAGTTCGGGGCTTGCTCGAAATAAACCCTCCGCCGGTCCCAACTATTAGCAGTTCACGGAGCCCTGTGTGTCTCTGTAAAATGACGCAAGGCCAACACACACACACACACACACACACACACACACACACACACACATTTAACAGCTCAGTTTGTTGACTACAGCTTTGTTATTCAAAGTAGTTACATTTTATAAAGTCTCAGTGAACACTGAATTAGTGAATAGTGAACTATTGCTCCTACGAAAAGACAGGATTGCGTTCCCAGAGGTCATCAACCAATCACTACCTAAGTGCGTTTTATGTGGGTTTCTGTTTAAAGACAATGTAGTGAATAGACATTGTGGAGTCACTCATATTGATCTCGAAGCCAACTTCACTATAACTCGTGCCTAAATGACGCTCATCAAATGTGTATTTTCCCCATGAGACTGTGCCACTTTCCTGTACTTAGGGACGCTAAGTAGCATGTCAGCACTGATTTGGGGATATTTGAAAGCGCAAAATCACTGACAAAAAGCACGAAAACACAAAACACAGGACACCAAATAGACCTGAAAAGAACCCTGTTGACAGTATGTGCTGGCCTGAGAAGGCAGTGTCTGGCTTTGCTGAACCTCAACTGAGAACATGAGCTACTGAGAAGCTCAATTCTGGCCGGGCGCGGTGGTTCACGCCTGTAATCCCAGCACTTCAGGAAGCCAAGGTGGGTGGGTCACTTGAGGCCAGGAGTTCAAGACCAGCCTGGACAACACAGTGAAACCCCGTCTCTACTAGAAACACAAAAATTAGCCAGGCATGGTAGTGCATGCCTGTAATCCCAGCTACTTGGGAGGCTGAGGCAGGAAAATCACTTGAACACAGGAGGCAGAGGTTGCAGTGAACCAAGATCATGCCACTGCACTCCAGCCTTGGTTACAGAGGGAGACTCCATCTCAAAAAAAATAAGAAAGAAAAAAGAAGTTCAATTTTTTTGCTGTTCTGTGCATGAACAAAATCGCCAAGGATAAGGAGAGGAATATAAAAGGTAACTATTGGGTCCTGGGCTAAATACCACAGTGATGAAATAATCTGTACAACAAACCCTCATGACATGTGTTTACCTAAGTTACAAACTTTCACATGTATCCCCGAACCTAAAATGAAAGTTAAAAAATAAATAAATAAAAATTTAGAAAAGGCCGGGTGCAGTGGCTCACGCCTGTAATCCCAGCACTTTGGGAGGCTGGGGTGGGTGGATGACAAGGTCAGGAGATAAAGCCCATCTTGGCCAACATGGTAAAACCCCGTCTCTACTATAATACAAAAAATTAGCCGGGCATGATGGCGCGTGCCTGTAATCCCAGCTACTTGCGAGGCTGAGGCAGGGGAATCACTTGAACCCGGGAGGCGGAGGTTGCAGTGAGCCGAGATCACGCCACTGCACTCCAGCCTGGCAAGAGAGTGAGACTCTGTCTCAAAAAAATAAATAAATAAAAATAAAAATTTAAATGCCGGGAATGTTGATGTGGGGATGACAAATACATTTTAGCAAGTAGGCAAGTTCACAAATACAGAATCCTTGAATGATGAAGATTGCATGTACATAGGTTAAAACAAGTTAGTAACAGTACTTCTCATGGAGTCCAAAATATATCATTGTCTTTCTCGGAAAATTTAAAATCCCTTCCCCTCTGCAGCATCTTGTGAATTAGGCTGTTACACCATGGGACTGATACAGGGGTATCCTGGGGGTGTAGTGGGGGGAGGGGGTCACAGAATTTGGGCCCCTCATCTGCCTCACTGGATCCTCTACCTGGCTATGAAAGCCCATTCCTTCTTTCCGAACCCGGAAAACTTCTATTCACCCCTCAAGGCCCTAGGAGAATGTCACCTTCTCCAGGAAGCCCTCCGTGATCCTCTCCCTGGCCAACCTGAAGCACTTTCTCACAAGCATTACCAGAGGCGATTTGTAAGCATATTACAGTTTAAGGAGCACAGCTCCAGACCCCAGTTCTTAACTCCATTAGCAAATTACACATATCTGTGGGGTTTTCCTAAGTCCTCATGCCCAGGCTAATTAAATCAGAAACTTTCCAAGGTGAGATGCAGGTGTCTATAAGCCTACCCACGTGATGCAAACGTGTGGTCAACTCTGCAGGCAGGGACCTGTTACAGATCTTAACTTCCTTAATATCTCTTAAAATAGCTTGTCTCTTTTCTTCTATCTCCGCTGACTTATCCAGGCTCTGCCAAAAATAGCCCCAGCCCCTCCCACCTGTTCTCCATGCTGTTATCCAAAGAGGGGCCTTCAGCAAGTTAAGTGTCCCTGCACAGTTTTCTGCGTCAAACCCTTCAGGGGAGCCTAAATCTGCACTCCTCAGCAATGGCAACAGAGGCTGCCCACCATCTGGCCCCTGCAGCTCCTCTAGCCTGAGATGAACTGCAGCTGCCCCATCATCACTCTTACTGCTTCGCTACCAGGCTGAGACACCCTTCCTCTTCCTTACATCTGGCTTGCTCTGCTCACTCTTGGAAGCTCAGTGTCCAGGGAGGGCCCCTCATGGGAGAACTCTCTCTGACCCCCTGAGCAAGTATGGTCCCTGCTCTGTGCCTCCACACATCCAGGCCTTCCATCCACAATGGCGCTTTTATGCCCAAATTGATGCTCTGGTTGTTACCTCCCAGGCAGAGAACAAAAAACAGGGACCAGGTATGTCTTCTCTGGGCCCACAGCAAATAGCACCAAGAGCACATTTAACTTCAACCTATGTTGGCTGAAGGAATGCATGAGAAAGCCATGGACTGGGAGGGTGGATGGACGGGCAGGTAAGTGGATGGATGGGTGGGTGGGTGGGTGAACGGATGGATGGATGGATGGATGGATGGATGGATGGATGGATGGATGGATGGATGGATGGATGGATGGATGGATGGATGGATGGATGGATGGATGGATGGATGGACGGACGGATAGTTGGATGCATGGCTGGGTGAGTGGATAAATTAATGAGTGGGTGGATGGTTGGGTGGATAGCTGGGCAGATGGATGGGTAATTGGGTAGACGAGTGGAAGGATGGGCAGTAAGGGGATGGATGGAGGTACGGGTGGATAGGCAGATGGATGGTTGAGTGGATGGACGAGTTTAGGTGGGTGACTAGGTAGGTGGATGGGTGGACGGATGGATGAATGATGGATAAGTGGATGGATGGCTAGTTAAGTGGATGAGTGGGTGGGTGGATGGATGGAGGTATGGGTGGACAGGTGGATGGATGGTTGGGTGGGTGGGTGGGTAGGTGGATAGATGGATAGATGAATGGATGGACGGGTGAATAGATAGGTGGATGGATGGATGGATGGATGGATGGATGGATGGATGGATGGATGGGTGAATGGGTGAATGGATAAATGGATGGATGGTGGATGGGTAAATTGATGAAAGGATGGGTGAATGGATGGACAGATGAGTGGATGGTAGATAGGTGGATGTATCAATTGATGAGTGGCTGGATGAACTAAAAGGATGGATGAATGGATGTATGCATGGATGGAAAGATGAATGGAGAATGGATGGATGGATGGACAGGTGCATGAATGGATGGGTAAAGGAATGAGACGATGGATGGATGGATGGATGGATGGATGGATGGATGGATAAATGAATGGGAGGATGGGTGGATGGATGGATGGGTAAATGAATGGGAGGATGGGTTGACGGATGGATGGGTTGATGGATGGATGGGTGGGTGGGTGGGTGGGTGGATAGATGGATGGATGGATGGATAAATGAATGGGAGGATGGATGGATGGGTGGGTGGATGGATGGATGGATGGATGGATAAATGACTGGGAGGATGGATGGATGGATGGATGCATGCATGCATGGATGAATGGATGAATGGGTAAATGAATGGGAGGATGGGGTGATGGATGGATGGATAAATGGAGGATGCATGGATGGATGGATGCATAGATACATAAATGGATGGGTAAATGGATGAAAGGACACATGAATACCTAGAACACGGAGACCCCGAGGAGCTGGAGAGGCCTCAGTGACTGGTCTGAGACAAGTTCACCATCAGGATTCATGGGAGTTCTCTTCCATATCAAAATGCCCATCACTGGACATTCTCCTCCCCTTCAAGTCACACTAGTGGTGAAGGCAGGCATCCCTCAAGGTCCACAAGGCCGTGCCTGGGGAGCTCTGTTCAGCCCACACACGCAGCCACCAAGTCCCAGGCCCAGCAGCCCCTGTGCCCAGGTCTCGCCACCGACAGAGCTCATGTCCACATGCATTTTTCCCCATGCTGACCACGTGGTCAGCAGCAAGCTCCTGAACTCTCTGACCCCAGTGTCTTTATCTACCAAAGACCCATGAGAAATATCTTAAGGGCTCACTGAAGATGAAATAACAAACTGAATGCTCTTTGAAAAATGTAATCCATGGCACAGACGTTCACATCCGAGAAGCAGTCGTGGGAAATCTCGTGTAGGAGGGAAGAAACAGAATATCCAGCAAAATAACAATGATTCTTGACAACTCAGTCACACATGAAGACCCTCCGAGGGGCTTTTAAAAAATTCCTAATAGCGGGATGCAGTGGCTCCTGCCTGTAAACCCAAGACTTTGCCAGGCCAAGGCAGGTGGATGGCTTGAACCCAGGAGTTCAGGACTAACAACATAGGGAGACCCTGTCTCTACAAAAAATGAAAAATTTGGCTGGGCATGCCGGCTCACGCCTGAGGGAGGCTGAGGCAGGAGAGTCACTTGAACCCGGGAAGCAAAGGTTGCAGTGAGCCAAAATTGCGCCACTGCACTCCAGCCTGATGACAAAGCGAGACTCTGTCTCAAAAATAAAAAATAAAAAATAAAAAATAAATAGGCTGGGCAGGGTGGCTCACGCCTGTGATCCCAGCACTTTGGGAAGCCGAGGCGGGCAGACTATGAGGTCAGGAGTTCGAGACCATCCTGGCCAACATGGTGAAACCCCGTCTCTACTAAAAATACAAAAATTAGCCGGGCGTGGTGGTGCGTGCCTGTAGTCCCAGCTACTCAGGAGGCTAAGGCAAGAGAATCGCTTGAACCAGGGAGGCGGAGGTTGCAGTGAGCCATGATTGCACCAGTGTACTCCAGCCTGGGCAACAGAGCAAGACTCTGTCAAGATGAGGAGGACGAGAAGGAGGAGGAGGAGGAGAGAAGAGGAGTGGAGGGGAAGGGAGGGGAGGGGAAGGAAAAGGAAGGGATAAGGAAGGGAAAAGGAAGGGACAGGACAGGAAAAGAAAAGAGAAAGGAAAAGAAAAGATTAGCCAGGTATGGTGAGGCGTGCCTGTGGTCCCAGCTACTTTCCAAGCTGAGGTGGGAGGACTACTTGAACCTAGGAAGTTGAGGCTGCAGTGAGCTATGATTGTACCACTGTACTCCAGCCTGGGTGACAGAGCAAAATCTTTTCTCAAAAATATTTTTAAAAAAATTAAAACGCCTAACATGTCTATAAACCAGACTACCCAGGTAACCCTGGGCAAGAGTGACGTTTCCAAGCTTCCTGCAATGGAGTCAAAGCTGAGAACCTCGGGTCTAGATCAGCAAGAGCCACTGGAGGGTGGTCAAGCAGGTCTGTGTCTCAAACCGTCACTCAGAAATCAGGAATGCAGGAGGGATGGGCATCACAGTTACTGGTGTGTTTTTAGCCTGGACTCTGTAGGATTAAAATATGTCCACCAGCCTGGACAACAGAACGAAACTCTGTATCTACAAAAAAGATAAAAATTAATTGAGTGTGGTGGCACGTGCCTGTAGTCCCAACTACACAGAAGGCTAAGGTGGGCAAATCACCTGAGCCTGGGGGTTCGAGGCTGCAGTGAGCTGAGATCGCTGAGATCACACCACTTCAGCCTGGGCGACAGAGTGAGAGCCTGCCTAAAAAAAAAAAAAAGATTGCAGGCTGAGCATGGTGGCTCACACCTGTAACCCCAGCACTTTGGGAAGCTGAGGCAGGAGGTTTGCTTGAGCCCAGGAGTTCAAGACCAGCCTGGGCAACATAGTGAGACCCCGATTCTACAAAAAGATTTTTAAAATGAGCTGAGGGTGGCACATGCCTGTGGTCCAGCTCCTCGGAAGGCTGAGGTGAGAGATGCACCTGCACCCAGGAGGTCAAGGCTACAGTGAGCTACAATCGTGCCACTGCACTCCGGCCTGGGCAAGTCTAAAAAAGAAAGAAAAGAAAAAAGATTGCAAGCCACTGCCCAGTGATATGTTTATGATATGATGAGTGTCTAGGGGCTTGTAGTTTAAGAGTAGAAACCGCTTCCCATAGGTGGCTATAGCTGTCCATCTTGTCTGTCTATTGGATGCTATGTTAGCACCAAAGGACCACAGCCTCTTGAGTAAAGATATCAACATAGAGGGCCTCTACCTTCAAGGCCACCTCGGCAGGGTCTCGAAAGTCAGGTGTTCATACCCATCTCCTGCTTGCCCAGATCCAAACCCTTCCCTGTCCTGCTATTCTATTAAATGCCTAACACTTCTCTCTGAGTGTGTCCCTTCAATTGCTGAGACTATTTTGTGCTGAATTCATCGAAGACAGCCCTATGTGAATTCATATTTAGAACCCAACCCATTTCCCCCAGAAGAAGATAGCTAGCAACAGCAGCGGAAGACGCCGACTGGCAATATTTGGCTTCTGGCGGTAGTTATAACATCTGTATGCCTAACTGTAAGCCCATTGGCCCTAAAAGACAATGCAGTGTGTTTATTCTTGTCATCATTCCAGTCCATCGTGTTCCTGCAGAAACGAAAGCTCCTTCTGCTCAGCATCCCCTCGTGGATCAATGCTTGCCAGGGTGCATTGGGACAATAATTTTGCAGGGTCAGGCAAAGCAGAAACAAACAAGAGTCAGGCTATCCAGGCTCAGGTGCCTCTGATGAGTAATGCCTGCAGAACCCCTGGAATGTAACAGCTCTGGCCAGTCTGCTGCCTCCTCAAGAAGGGCTGTTAGTTCAACCAAATACATTATTGTCAGCTTTTAAAGAGCGCTCTTGGAGCAACGGCTTTGCTCCCGGAAAAGCTGCAGAAAATCAGAGTCTTTCGAGTGCTTCTCAAAAACAGGGGACCCACCCCAGCCCATGACACCACTCAGTTGAGAAATCAAAGCGAATTAAAGGGGTTTGCAATCGCTTTCAGACCCATCCAACTGCCGTCCACAATGACGAACATGTATTATATCTCAGCCCAGCCCAGTCCACCAGGGCAGAGGGAGCGGAACAAAAGCTTTGCCCATGTGGCTTCTTTAGCAAGGCTTTCCATGCACCCTGTGGGCGTTTTATCCTCTCCTCTGTTGAATTTTCTTCTCTGTCAGGCGGGTGGCTGCATGCTACTTTCACAGCCCACTTGAGAAACACTGGTTTGAATCTGACTCTGGGGGAGAAGAAAGGAAGTTTCTGGTTTCCTGCTCAGGGGAAATTTTAATACTATGACTAGGAGACCGTACAAGGCGTGGTGGCAACCCTGAGTCATACTAAAACAAAGCTGAAAAACACACCCATGCACCATCTCCTCAAAACTCACCAAGGAACCAAGCCAAGAAAGAATACTGAACAGGAAATTCAAGAAGAGGAAGTCGTTCTGGTCTCTAGAGATGTGAAAAGATACTATCAGTTGGACAAACGGGAGTAGAAATTTTGGTGAGCTACCATGTTTCAGACAAGAGACTGGGATAAATCAAAAAAGAACACACTCTGGCAGGCCGAGGTGGGTGGATCACCTGAGGTCAGGAGTTCGAGACCAGCCTGGCCAAGATGGTGAAACCCCGTCTCTACTAAAAATACAAAAATTAGCCAGGCATGGTGGTGGGCACCTGTAATCCCAGCTACTCAGGAGGCTGAGGCAGGAGAATTGCTCAAACCCAGGAGGCGAAGGTTGCAGTGAGCCAAGATCGCACCATTGCACTCCAGCCTGGGGGACAAGAGCGAGACTTCATCTCAAAAAAAAAAAAAAAGAGTATCAGCAAATCCTCAAGCCCTGGACAGCCTGCAGCCTGAAGCTATACCAGCAATGATGAGACCACATTCACAAGCAATCCGAACCCCACCTCCCCAACTGGGAGGACAGAGGTGAACCACGGAAGACAGCGGAAAATCCTCATGGGCCTGGACTCGGAACCACAGGATTCGGAATGAACAAGCTTCACTAACCAGCCTTTCTCTGCTATTTAGTTGCTGCCCCTGAAGACTCAAAGTCTTTTGTCTTTCTCTGCCAGTTCTCTAAAAATGGACTGTTCTTTGTTGAGGATGCTAGAGCAGCTAGAATCCAAGCCACCTCCTTGAAAACTACCCATTTCTAGGTGTATCAATGAAAAATGCATGTTAATAAAGTTTGGTTTGTTCTTCCTGTCTTTGGTTACAGGAGTCCCTTCCAAGTAAGAACGCAGGACAGTTGATTTTTTAAATGATTTTTCAGGTGGCTCACGCCTGTAATCCCAGCACTTTGGGAGGCCAAGGTGGGCAGATCACTTGAGGCCAGGAGTTCGAGGCCAGCCTGGCCAACATGGTGAAACCCTGCCTCTACTAAAAGTACAAAAAATAGCCAGGTATGGTGACATGTGCCTGTACTCCCAGCTATTCAGGTGGTTGACACAGGAGAATTGCCTGAGCACGGGAGGCAGAGGCTGCAGTGAGCCGAGATCCTGCCATTGTACTCCAGCCTGGGTGACAGAGCAAGACTCTGTCTCCAAAAAAATATATATATATATTTTTTTCAGTCTGGGCAACATAGCAAGACCCTGTCTCTACAAAAAAATTTCAAAGTGGTCAGGCACAGTGGTATGTGCCTGCAGTCCCAGCTACTGCAGAGGCTGAGGTGGAAAGATTGCTTGAGCCCAGGAGGTAGAGGCTGCAGTGAGCCTGATTGCACCCCCGCACTCCAGTCTGGACAACAGAATGAGACCCCACCTCAAAAAAATACTTTTCAGCCTGGTCAACATAGCAAAACCCCATCTCTACTAAATATACAAAAATTAGCCAGACATGGTGGCGCATACCTGTAGTCCCAGCTAACTGGGAGGCTGAGACAGGAGAATCACTTGAACCTGACATGGAGAGGTTGCCATGAGCTGAGATCGTGCCACTGTACTCCAGCCTGGGCAACCGAGGAAAATTCCATCTCAAAAAAAAAAAAAAAAGACTTTTCCTCCTTCACACCCCTAAAGACACACGGGTCTTATTTCTTACTGTGTCTATAAATCACAAAGGACATGTAATTCTTTTCCCCTAAAGTAACAAGAGTAATTAGAAAATTTTCAGCAGGACTGAAAACCAGCACAAGGCCCATGTGGCTACTGAGACGTCTATCTCTCTGGGGGAAGATATCTAAGTCTGAAAACATTCCAGACAGACAGTATCCATGAAATCCCGCCATGATTCCTAAATGCTGAATTGGGAGAAGTGTTGTATGAGCTGCATTTTTTTCTCAATGACAGCATGTACCCACCACACAACCTTCCGGAAGAAAAGTGATTTCCAGACAAACAATCATTTACTTGAATATCTCCACAGTGTAAAGACATGTATTTGTATTTGAACAGTGTCTCATACACAGAAGAAAGGAGAAAGAGCTAAAGCAGGAAGTTTTCTTTGTTTTTTTCTTTAAGACTGAGTCTCTGTCACCGAGGCTGTAGTGCAGCGACAAGATTTCAGCTCACGTCATGGCAACCTCTGCTTCCTGGGCTGAAGTGATTTTCCTGCCTCAGCCTCCTGAGTAGCTGGGATTATAGGAGCTCACCACCACACCCAGGTAATTTTTGTATTTTTAATAGAGTCGGGGTTTTGCCATGTTGGTCAGGCTGGTCTCGAACTCTTAGCTTCATGTGATCCACAGGCCTTGGCCTCCCACAGTGCTGGGATTACAGGCCTGAATCACCATGCCCGGCCTTTAGTAGGGAGTTAAATGCAAAGCAATCAACTTTTATCAGAGCCAAACATGCTGGTGGAAAATCAAGGCAAACTCGCGGGATGATAAAACCCACTTCCTCTGCCCAGAAACATTCTCCTAATAACTTCCACACACACCCACACGGGCAGGAGACAAGAGCTCTGGAGAGTAAAAAAACGAAGCCCACGCTTGCTCCACTGGGGTGAAGGAATCCTGAAGAGGCCTGGTATTGTTCAAGAGATGGCAGTTCCGTGGGTGTTTGGAGTTTTTCAAACTGCACAGGCCGCTGTGCCTTTGCCCGGGGGTGGAAATCAGCCTTTGCTGGAGAGCACGGATGCATTGGATGTGCGCTGCTCTACTGTCTGGGACGGGGCAGCCCTGAATCAGCGCATACATACAACTCCCAAGCCCTCCTCAAGGTTTTCCACCTTCAACACTATTGGCATTTGGGACTAGATGAATTCTTTGTGCTGGGGGCCGTTCTGGCCCTTGAAAGATTCTGAGCAGCTTCCCTAAGCTGCCCCACCCATTGCAGGATGGTAGGAGGTCCCACCCCAGGGTGGCAACCAAAAATGTCTGCAACCATCACAAAGTGTCTCCTCCGGGCCAGCGTCGCCCTGTGGGAACGTCCTGCTCTCTACAAAGCTGAAGCCTCCTCTTTTCCTCTATACACTTCCCTCTGTCCATCCACCCCTCACCACATCCCACCTGTACCCCTGAGAATTTATGAAGACACCAAGGAACACAGGGTCCCCAACCCTCTGAGATCAGGCCAGGGCTATCAGCACCAGTGTGAGAACCTACTCCAGGCTCAACGGGGTTGTGCACCTGATGCATATCGCTCGATAGGAAAGTGTGTTCTGAGCATCATCAACTCAAAAGTCAACTTTCCTAATGAAACAACATGTGTATTAATATTACTGGGACAGGCTGTTTCTGTCTCCATCTCTAGCAGGGTCAGACTGGAAAGACGAGGTGAGAAGGGTCCCTCAGGGAGATCCATCAGTGCCGACGGCCAGGCCTTCCTCTGCAATTGAAGGACAGATTGGCCCCTGTTATCCCCCTGTCCCACTGCCCTTCCCTACCCACCCACCCCATAGACAGCTACGCTTCCCTTTACTCAAACATCAGCAGCTTGGAGTTCCTAAGCCCAGTATGCCTCCAAAATCAGGAGTTCCAGATGAACACTGCCATGGGTTTAAAAACTGTGCAACGCAGTGAGCCGACATCGCGCCACTGCACTCCAGCCTGGCGACAGAGACTCAGTCTCAAAAAACAAAACAAAACAAAAACAAACAAAAAAACTGTGCAACGACTTGTTTGGGGCTCAGAGAATATAAGGCTTTCCACCCACTCTCCTCCAATGACCTGGAATGCCAGACCAGCCGGCAAAACTGTCCCCAGGGCTTCAAAACGTAGCCCAGCCCCTCACCAAGGCTGACCACTGGGAACCCCGGAGTTATTTTGTGATGGAACTATAATGGTGCCTGTCGCCCTGTCTCCCATCTGCCTGTTCAGATGCCTCTGTTCTCCAGGAAACTGAATTCTTAGGCCACCAGAACTCCCTTGGATATATTTTTCCCTGACCCCAAGCACACAGTAGATGCAAAGAAAGGAAGGAACGCATGAAGGATGAAGAAATGCATTCGCAGAGAGACAAGAAAAAACCCTTTCATCTAAAGGGTGCCTTGGGAATAAATGCAGCTGATAAAACCCTACAGAGCCATCCCGTTCGTGGTGGCAGCTTGCCGGCAAGAAGGAAGGCCATTTAGGAAGAAAAGGGAGAAACAGGAAGCTCTGCTTGGAACCTCCCCTGCAGGCTGGAAAATCCTCCCAGTTTTCCTCTACAGAGCAGGCTTCATTATCTCTAACCTCTACCGAGTGAAACCACAATTTCTAGGATACCCGGGACCCCTTTAAACAGGGTGTAAACCCATTAGCAACTCCTCCCTAAAAATACAGACCCGGTCTAGTCACCACAGCTCCAGGCTGAGCTAGATCCCCTCAACACAAACCGGGCCGCCTCTGTCCTCCCCAGGGCTGGGCGTTCCCGCCTCTCCTTCCTAAATATGTCCAACCCTGATAAGGCCGGTCCTGAAGTCTACACCACCTGCAAGCCGGTCTACTTAAAAGCCTGCCTACTTAAAAGCAAAAATGCACTGGCCACTGGAAAAAAAGAATTGATAACACACCACATCCAGCAGGGTCCCGTTTCCCTTTCAAAGGGAGGGAAACAGAAAAACATGATTAGAGTAACAATTAGAAATAGGCCCGGTTTAGGCCGTGCGTGGGAGGGTGACCGTGGCTCGCTCTTCCCTGGATACTTTTTGTTTCCCGAATTCTCCACCGCTACAGATGGACAATTTGGTAAGCACACGTTTCTTTCGGCGCCCCGTGTTGCCTGGCGCACACGCGCTGAAATGCCCAGAGCCTGCATCCACAGTATTTTGGAACATATTCAGGGCTCAAAGTGTTTTTCTAACTTTTCCTTCCCTTCCCCCCACCACCCGGGTCTCCGGCTCCCAGCGATTCCAAATTTAGGCCCGGGACGCAGGGCGTGGCTCTGACAGGCAACTCCAGGGCGGCTTCCGCGCGCGGCCTAAAGACGCAGGTCCCCAAACCCTGCGGGGAGATAACGGGGTGGGGTGAGGGGCTTATCCAAAGGGGCAGAGATCCGTAAGAAAGTCCCCTAGATTGGGAAGAATCGTATGCCACCTCTCCCAAGGCCCCCCCAAATTTAAGAGTTTACAACTCCGACAACAAACGCTGACTTTTCTCTGTGAAATGGCTCCAGGAAAAGCGTTGGGGAGAAAGTGGGGGCCTCCTCCGGGCCTGGGCCCCCGCGGGCACAGCACGTCCCGCTAGGCAGGGAGGAGGGTGCGGGTGTCCCCGCAACCCCGCATCCCAAGCGGATCCCCAGGCCCGGTCCGCGCCCTCTGCGTCCCGCCACCCGGATCCCTCCGCTCGCTCACCCGGGGCGGCGACCAGAGCACCCAGCAGGCCGAAGAGCAGCAGCGCCAGCGCAGCCCCGCGGGCCATGGTGCGCCCAGAGCGCGCAGGGACTGTCCCCGAATGCAGCGCGTGGGCGAAGGCGGCGGGACGGATACTCCCCCACGGGCCGGGTGGTGCGAAGCCCGAGGAGTACTTGAAGGGGGCGGGTGAGGGGAGCGGCCCTGCAAGCTCAGCCCCGGCTGCGCCCGCCCCGCCCCGCCCCGCCCCGGCCTCCACGCGCGCACAGAAGGGGCGGGAACGCCGGGCCTGGGGAGGGGACAGAACGGGGAGGCGGGAGGGGATGGCCCCAGGCAGCACCGAGGGGAGCACGGGACACCCCCCTCCCTTTTCGAGAAGCTGCCCACGCCCCCTCACCCACCCACAAGGCCGTAGCCAGGGCGGCGCCGACCCGGAGCAAAGTGGACTACAACATTCTCGGGAAAGTGCGGGTCCCTCCCAGATTACAGCCCCCTGAATGCACGCCCCAGGGCAGCTCTTAACTGTAGTGGCATAAAACTGCCGCCCTTCTTGGAAACACAGAGCTCCCCCTTCCCCGCTCGCCCGTGCAGCCACTTCCCCTTCCCTTTAACAAGGACCCCCTCACCCCCTGGTCTCCAGTGGGAGCAAAATAAACTTTCCCAGCAGCTCCCCTGCTCGGGAAAGTGCGGGTCGCTCCCTGTCTACAGCCTCCTAAATGCACGCCTCTAACTGTAGCGACACGAAACTGCCGCCCTTAGTGGAAATGTGTGGCCCCACTCTCCCTACTCGCCCCTGCGCCCCTTCTCTGCCCCTAACAGGGACCCTCCCCTGCTCTGCAATGGGAGCAAAGGAAACTCTCCCGGCTCCCCTGCTGGGAAAATTATGGGGGCCCCTCCCAGATGCTCACCTCAGGGAGTTCCCCAAGGGGAGCAAAGGGCAATCCCCTCCCTGCTCAGGAAGCGTGGCCCCCGCTCCACGGGCAACCCCCGCCTCATGTCCTTTCTAAAGTGTCCGAGCTGGGGAGCTGGGGGTGCGCAGCCGGGAGGGTGGCGGACGCCCCCTTTGCGCGGGACCAAGGACGACCCTTGGAGGAGCCTCTGCGCTGGGGCAGTTTCTCCCCAGAATCCCCAGGACGAGGCTGGGAGTGGGGACTCCTGGTCATGGGGGTTAGTGGGGAACAATAGGGAACGAGGTCCCTTCTCCTATCTGGGGTGCCTAGGCCCTAGTCCTGGTCACGGGCGACTCGCCTTCCGAAGTGGGCTTCGAGGTTAGAGACCCTCCCGCACCACCGGCCACAGCTGCAGTGCAGTTGTCGCCCTTCCCACACTTAACTATATGTTTTTTGTTAACACCCAAGCCTAAAATTGTATCCATTTTCCTGTAGGGTGGTGGAACAACTTTGCAGCCTGACAAATAACCCTGAATATTCTTGCATTCCACGTTTCCAACTGTCCACGAAAAGAGTCAAACTAGGCCCGGCGTAGTGGCTCACGCCTGTAATCCCAGCACTTTGGTAGACCGAGGCAGGCAGATCACCTGAGGTCGAGTTGGAGACCAGCCTGACCAACAAGGTGAAACCCTGTCTTCTACAATACAAAATTAGACGCATGTGGTGGCGGGCACCTGTAGTCCCAGCTACTCAGGAGGCTGAGGCAGGAGAATCGCTTGAACCCGGGAGGTGGAGGTTGTAGTGAGCCAAGATCAGGCCACTGCACTCTGTCACTCCTGCCTGGGTGACAGAGCGAGACTCCGTCTCAAAAAAAAAAAAAAAAGAAAAGAAAAAGAAAAAAAAGAAAAGAAAAAGGAGTCCAACTCTAAAATACTTGAAGAGATTTAATCTGAGCCAAATATGAGTGACCATGGCCTGTGACACAGCCCTCAGGAGGTCCTGAGAACGTGTGCCCAACGTGGTCGGGGTGTAGCTTGGTTTTATACGTTTTAGGGAGGCGTGAGGCATCAATGAAATGTAAGACACATTGGTTTTGTCCAGAAAGGCGGGACAACTTAAAGCAGGAGGCTTCCAGCTTACAGGTAGATTTTAGAATTTTCTGATTGGCAATTGCTTGAGTTTCTTTAAAGTTCTGGGATCAATAGAAAAGAATGTCTGGGTTAAGATAAAGAATTGTGAAGAAACAAGTTCTTATTTGAACAGGAGCCTTTGGGTGCTAGGGTCAGAGAGAAGAGGTTGTAAAATGTTTCTTCTCAGACTTAAAGCCTGTGTGGATGTTAACCCCGGAGAGGCATCGTGAGGCATGTTTGACCCCTGCTTCGCATCACGGCCTGAAACAGTCTCTGAGGTTAAATTTTTAAAAAGCTCTGGCCGAGGAGGAAGTCCATTCAGATGTTTTGAAGGTGGGGAGGTGGGGGGCTTAGGATTTTATTTTATTGTATTAATTTATTGAGTTTTTGAGACGGAGTCTAACTCTGTCGGCCAGGCTAGAGTGCTGTGGCGCCATCTCAACTCACTGCAACCTCCACCTCCCAGGTTGAAGCGATTCTCCTGCCTCAGCCTCCTGAGTAGCTGGGACTACAGGCACCTGCTACCACACCTGGTTAATTTTTGTATTTTTAGTAGAGACAGGGTTTCACCATGTTGGCTAGGCTAGTCTGGAACTCCTG
Organism: Macaca thibetana thibetana; assembly: GCF_024542745.1. Classification (NCBI taxonomy): domain Eukaryota; kingdom Metazoa; phylum Chordata; class Mammalia; order Primates; family Cercopithecidae; genus Macaca; species Macaca thibetana. The sequence continues at coordinate 95,775 of NC_065598.1, forward strand.
ACCTCAAGTGATCCGCCCACCTCAGCCTCCCAAAGAATTTTATTTTTGGTTTACAAAACCCTGCCTCATCTATTGGCCCATTCCTGGGCTGGCAGACTTGCTGCCTGGCCAGCTGAGTCAGGGGCTCTGAGATAACAACTGTCTTTTTATTTTTATTATTATTATTATTATTATTATTATACTTTAAGTTCTGGGGCAGGCACATGTGCAGAACGTGCAGTTTTGTTCCATAGGTATACACGTGCCATGGTGGTTTGCTGAACCCATCAACCATCATCTACATTAGGTATTTCTCCTAATGCTGTCCCTCCCCTAGCGCCCCCCCCCACCAACAGGCACCGGTGTGTGATGCTCCCCTCCCTGTGTCCATGTGCTTTCCCACTTCTGAGTGAGAACATGTGGTGTTTGGTTTTCTGTTCTTGTGATAGTTTGCTGAGAAGGATGGTTTCCAGCTTCATCCATGTCCCTGCAAAGGACATTAACTGATCCTTTTTTATGGCTGCATAGTATTCCATGGTGTCTATGTGCCACATTTTCTTTATCCAGTCTATTATTGATGGACACTTGGGTTGGTTCCAAGTCTTTGCTGCTGTGACTAGTGCTGCAATAAACGTACATATGCATGTGTCTTTATAGTAGAATGATTTATAATCCTTTGGGTATATACCCAGTAATGGGCTTGCTGGGTCAAATGGTCTTGAGCTGTCCCCTGCCTGTGGCCATACCCACCCCTCCCTAGGTCATCTGCACCCCTAGGTCAGAAACCTGCAAGGCTAGAGGGGCTGGGCCTGTGCCCCAGGTGGTGTGAGTGATGCATATCTTCAGAAGTAACAGGGTGAGCTTGCACACCGGAAGGTTTTTTCTTTTCTTTTTTGTTTTCTTTTCAGCCAGCAAAACCCCAGCAACATAATTGCACTTTAGAGGCATGAGGAAAATGTAATCATTCTTCATGGGAACACCATCTTTAAAGTGTTACCTCTTGGAGTGAATCCCGATGAATTACCCAACCAGAGCTCCTTCCGTGGTATTTTCTCCTGCACCTCTCCCCCGACCTCCCCATGTGGCATTGACTCTACCAATTAGCACTTTCTTTTTCCCTGGCCACAGTCCTGGGCTGGGATCGAGGGAGGGTGTGCACCCTAGGTCAGGGTAAGCAGGAGGACCCTGGGGGCTCCTTTTGAGGAGAAAGGGGATGCTGGAGCTGCCTGGGCATTTTGGCACCCTGAGGCAAGTCCGACTTGGGATGAAGCAGAGATGCAAAGAAAGCAGGGTCTTTCTGCCGTCTCATACTCCAGAGACCCCTCTCCCTGTGAACTTGCTGCTTCGCCCCCATTACCTCCAAAAGAAAGGCCCTACCCTGGACAATCTCCAGCCTCTGACATTTGGACGGCACTGCAGTGCAGGTGAAGCTTCCCTCCTCTGACCGTCCATTATGTTCCAGTAGAGTCTAGACTCTGGCTGCCTTTCAGGGAGGGCGCAGGTCACTCTTGCCAGCCATAATAAAGACGCAACATCAGCTTCTGAAGGCCAGGCTTTGAGGCTTTTTCTTTGCGTTCACACAGATAAGCATTTGGAAGACTTCTGTTTCTAATTCATTTAGTTAGATGCCTTTTGCCTTTTTTCTTTCTTTTTTTTTTTTAACGCTACCATTCTTTGGCTCCAAATACGAATTTCCATAATATTCTGCAGACACTCTGGAACTGGCACCAAGAGGCTGTAACCTCCAGAACGAAAATTAAATTAATTGAAAAAGTCTTCTGAATTATGTCCAGGTGCCATGGGAAGCATCTTTTGAAGGCCACAAGCTAGGCTGAGGAAGGGATGGGGAACTCACCGCTGGGGCAGTCTCCATGTTTCCCATTTATTTCACCAGTGGAACCCCAAGAAATAACGACGTTCTGACCATTTCCAAGGGACCCAAGTGGCCACGCTGCACCTTTCAACCTAACCCTTGGTAGCTCCCGGCCTCCTGCGGAAACCTTCCATGTGTCTTTAATTTTTAAGAATTAGTTCTTCTTCTGTTTATTTATTTATTGAGACCAAGTGTCACTCTGTCGTCCAGGCTGGAGTGCAGTGGTGCGATCTCAGCTCACTGCAACCTCCGCCTCCCAGGTTCAAGTACTCCTTGTGCCTCAGTCTCCTGAGTAGCTGTGGCTACAGGTGCTCATCACCATGCCTGGCTAATTTTTGTATTTTTAGTAGAGATGGGATTTCACCATGTTGGCCAGGCTGGTCTCGAACTCCTGACCTCAAGTGATCCACCAGCCTCGGCCTCCCAAAGTGCTGGTATTACAGGTGTGAGCCACCACCCCCGGCCAAAGATTAGTTCTTCTGACTTTGGACTTTTCATACCCTGCTCTCCAAACCAGTTTTATATGTTTTATACTGCACACACACGTGGGTTATAATTATATTCCATCCTCATGCACACACATGCACGTGCATGCACACACACATGCATGCATGCACACACATACATGCACACACTATTGCAGACTGGCTTTTTCTCCCACTTTCTAGGGGGGATCTGTGGTTTCTTGCCCACGGGGCTTTGTTTACTGGTCTGGGAAATGGGTCTAAATACACAGCTGCAGAATTCAAAGGAGGACTGAGAATCAAACTACGCTGCACAGAACACGGAACTCCATGGAACAGAAAAGAAAGCATCGGGGCAGGGGGTTGTCAGAAGGAACCATTTCCAATGATAAGTGCATCCTTGAAGAAAATATGTCTAGACTGGGCACGGTGGCTCACACCTGTAATCCCAGCACTTCGGGAGGCTGAGGCGGGCGGATCACCTGAGGTCAGAAGTTTGAGACCAGCCTGACCAACATGGAGAAACCCCGTCCCTATTAAAAATACAAAATTAGCCTGGTGTGGTGGTGCACACCTGTAATCTCAGCTACTTGGGAGGTTGAGGCAGGAGAGTCACTTGAACCCAGGAGGTGGAGGTTGCAGTGAGCCAAGATCACGCCACTACATTCCAGCCTGGGTGACAGAAAAAGACTCTGTCTCAAAAAAAAAAAGAAAGAAAGAGAACAAGGAAATATGTCAATATGTCTAGACTGGGCACGGTGGTTCACACCTGTAATCACAGCACTTTGGGAAGCTGAGGTGGGTGGATCACCTGAGGTCAGAAGTTCAAGACCAGCCTGGCCAACATGGTGAAACACCATCTCTACTAAAATTACAGAAAAAATTTACAGGGCGTGGTGGTGAGTGCCTGTAATCTCAGCTACTCTGGAGGCTGAGGCACGAGAATCACTTGAACTTGGGAGGCAGAGGTTGCAGTGAGCCGAGATCGTGCCTCTTCACTCCGACCTGGGTAACAGAGAGAGACTCTGTCTCAAAAGATAAATAAATAAAAGAAAAAGAAAATATGTCTAGAGAGAAATGTTGGCATTCTTTCTGAGTGGCAAGATGCTAGGTGCTGTGCTGGTGGTGATACAGTTTGCCTCTGTGTCCCTGCCCAACTCGTCAAACTGAAATCCCCAGTGTTGGAGGTGGGGGCCTGGTGGGAGGTGACTGGATCATGGGGTCAGATCCTTCATGAATGGTTTTGCACCGCCCCCCTCAATTAAACCTCTTTCCTTCATAAATTACCTAGTCTTAGGTAGCTCTTCATAGCGGTGCGAGAATGGGCTCATATAAGCTCCCATTGTTTCTACATTATGGTGAGTTGTAGAATTATTTCATTACACATTACAATATAATAATAATAATGGAAATAAAGTGCACAATCAATGTCATGTGCTTGAATCATCCTGAAACCATCCCTCCCACCCTTGGTCCCATGGAAAAATTGTATTGCATGAAACTGGTCCCTGGTACCAAAAAGGTTGGGGACTGCTGCTCTAACCATCAAGGAGGTGGACACAAATCCCCACTTCTTCCAAAGTGTATGACATTAAAAAATTAGGAAAAGAATAATTTCACTATGGAGGAACCTCACAGACATAATTCAGATAGGATGCGTGGGCTAATTGATGGGTGAGTGGGTGGATGGATGGATGGATGGATGGATGGATGGATAGGTGGATGGATGGATGGGTAGATGTGTGCATGGATGTGTGGGTGGATGAATTGAGGGTGGGTGGGTGGCTGGAGTGGATTGTGGGTGGACGAATGGATGGATGAATGAGTGGATAGATGAAGGGTTGGATGAATGGGGCGGTGGATGTATGTATGTATGGGTGGGTGGGTGGGTGGGTGGGTGGGTGGGTGGATGGATGGATGGATGGATGGATGGATGGATAAATACATGGGTGGGTGGGTGCATGGATGGACAGACGGATGAATAGATGGATAGGCGGCTGGATATTCTTATCTCCCTGTTCTCTCAAATTGTGACCAACAGATGTTCTCCTGATGTCTAGATTATCTTTTTTTTTTTTTTTTTTTTTTTTTTTTGAGACAGAGTCTCACTCTGTCACCCAGGCTGGAAAGAAGTGGCGCGATCTCAGTTCACTGCAAGCTCTGTCTCCTGGGTTCACACCATTCTCCTGCCTCAGCCTCCCGAGTAGCTGGGACTACAGGTGCCTGCCACCACGCCCGGCTAATTTTTTGTATTTTTAGTAGAGACGGGTTTTCACCCTGTGTTAGACAAGGTGGTCTCGATCTCATGACCTCGTGATCTGCTCACCTCGGCCTCCCAAAGTGCTGGGATTACAAGTGTGAGCCACCATGCCCGGCTTTTTTTTTTTTTTTTTTTTTTTTTTTTTTTTTTTTAGACAGAGTTTTGCTCTTGTTGCCCAGGCTGGAGTGCAATGGCGTGATCTCAGCTCACCGCAACCTCCACTTCCCGGGTTCAAGTGATTGCCCTGCCTCAGCCTCCCGAGTAGCTGGGATTACAGGCATGCACCACCATGCCCAGCTAATTTTGTATTTTTAGTAGAGACAGGGTTTCTCCATGTTGGTCAGGCTGGTCTTGAACTCCCGACCTCAGGTGATCCACCCTCCTCGGCTTCCCAAAGTGCTGGGATTACAGGTGGGAGCCACCGTATCCGGCCTCTAGATTATTCTTAGAGAGTCAGATTCAAAACCGATACATTTGCAGTATGAAATATATGCACATGTATATTCCTGTACCATTACCCTGAGTCAGGTCAACTCTGCCACCCATTCGAGCTTAAGAATGTGATCTTCGGGAACGAGTAGCATCAGATCTTTTGTCTAGCTGCATTTGCCAGGGTATAGCCCACTCGCAATTTTCTTCCATGTACCCCTAACTGCTTGGCTCCTGCACCACCAACTCAGTTTTTTTCTCCTCAGGTTCCTACAGTGCTCTATTCTTGGTGATTTCTCAACATGCCCAGTTATTCAACAAAGCTTTTTCACGTTTTAAAAAATATTTTATTTATTTTTGCTTATTTTTATTTTTTGTAGAGACAAGGTCTCTCTCTGTTGCCCAGGCTGGTCTCAAACTCCTGGACTCAAGAGATCCTACCATCTCAGCCTCCCGAGTATCTGGGACCACAGGAATGTGCCACCATGTCCGGCTCATTTTATAATTTTAGAGATGGGGTCTCTCTGTGTTACCCAGGCTGGTCTCAAACTCCTGGGCCCAAGTGATCCTCTGACCTCAGCCTCTTGAGTAGCTGGGACCACAGGACTGCACCACCATGCCCAGGTTATTTTATTTTAGAGATGGGCTCTCACTATATTGCCCAGGCTGGTCTCAAACTCCTGGCCTCAAGCAATCCCCCAGTCTCAGCCCTCCCCAAGTCCTAGGATTACAGGGAGGAGCCACCATGCCCGGCCTCCACAAAGCTTTTTGAGTATCTGCTCTGTGGGATACAGCAGTAGAATCAAACAGCTGTGGCTCTGCTTCTGGGAGCAGCAAGTGTTTATTTTAATAGCCCTTAATTTATGTGTGTTTATTTAGATTTATTCGTGTTTATCTGAGCCTCCCAATAAGCTGTGGAGCAGTCACATCTTTGTTTGTACCTCAGCACCTGGCAGAGAGCCCAACAAAGAGAGGCAGCCTTTGAGAAGCTAAATTACTCAATTGAATGCATACACAACAAAACGTAGCTCCCCCAAAAGGCTAGGCATTTAGATAATGAGGTTTCCTATCTTTCCATACAGACTCACATGCACACACACGGTATACATGCATATATGTGCTATGAATGAGGTTTCCAATCGTTCCATTCACACACATGCACACACACATTCAGTATGCATGCTTACACGTGCCATGGGCAGGGTGCTGTCTGCTCTCCAAATTCCTGTGTTGACGTTCTGTTCCCCATGTGTCTGTACTTGCAGCAAGGAAATAATTAAGGTGAAATGAAATCGTAAAGTTAGGACCCTAGGCAGTAAAGTTAGCGCCTTTATGAGAAGAGATACCAGAGGACTTGCCTGCTCTGTGTCTCCGCCATGTGAGAACACAGCAAACCAAGAAGAGAGCCCTCGCCAGGAACTGAACCAACCAGTTCCTTGATCTTGGACTTCCCAGTCTCCAGAACTGTGAGAAAATCAATTCCTTTTGTTTAAGTACCCAGTCTACGCTATTTTATTATGGCAGCCTGAGAAGACTAATATAGTATTTACATACACGCCCCTGTCCACTGTCCGTCCATCCATTTCTCATGCATGTGTGAGACTCCAGTTGCTTATCCCATATCCTTTCTTTCTTCCTTTATATTAAGGGACCTTGAATTTACTGATCTTGGCAATGTGACGGCTGGAAGACGATATCTTCATTCTCCTTTGCAGTTAGGTGTAACCAAAAATCTATGTTCTAGTTAATAAAATCAATGTAAACCAAAGTTATTGGGTGAAACTTCTGAGGAGTCCCTTAAGAGGGGGACTATGGCCGGGCACAGTGGCTCAAGCCTGTAATCCCAGCACTTCGGGAGGCCGAGACGGGCAGATCACGAGGTCAAGAGATCGAGACCATCCTGGCTAACACGGTGAAACCCCGTCTCTACTAAAAAATACAAAAAAAAAAAAAAAAAAAAAACAACAACAACTAGCCGGACGTGGTGGCGGGCGCCTATAGTCCCAGCTACTCGGGAGGCTGAGGCAGGAGAATGGCATAAAACCCAGGAGGCGGAGCTTGCAGTGAGCTGAGATCCGGCCACTACACTCCAGCTTGGGCGACAGAGCAAGACTCCGTCTCAAAAAAAAAAAAAAAGAGGGGGACTGGTGGCCAACAAGCCCACTTTTCACTTTCTCTGCATCATGCCGGGCCTGCCTGGAATAATGATGTGATGTCTGGAGTTCCAGCAGCTAGCTTAGAGCAGGAAGTCCTCTAGAGGGTAGAGGTCCTATTCCAAGAATGACAGAATATATGGAGCAAAGGTGCCAGGGTGGTTGGTGACACTGCAAGATGGCCGTGCCAGGCCCAGAGCAACTCTGCTGACCTCACTACAGACAGAGGAGTACGTTTTTAACCTTACCGTTCAAAAAGTCAGATTTGTTTCAGTGTTATTTAAATCATTTTTTTTTTTTAATTTCTGGCCTCCATTGCCAGGGGCTGAGCAAAATTTATAGTAGAGACCTCCTGTGAGGTACTTGTGGGCAACCAAGGCATTTAAGAGGTGTCTGAGCCACATGCAGTGTCGGCTGTAGACACTCAAATGAAGTCTCATGAGTCAGTGGGAAGATGGATGTACAGATAGGTGGATGGGTGGGAGTTGTGGATGTATGGATAAATGGACAGCCATCTGGATGCATGGATTGATTGAGAGATAAATGGGTAGATGAATAAATAAATGGGTGGATGAATGAATGCATGGACAAATGGGTGGGTGAGTGGATGGATGGATGGGTGGGTGGATGGGTGGATGGGTGAATAGATAGAGGGTTGGATGAATGGGTAGGTGGATGTGTGGGTGGATGAATGAATGGATAAACACATGGGTGGGTGGGTGAATGGATGGATGAAAGGGTGGGTGTACACATGGATGGATGGATGGATGATAGATAAGGGTTTGGTGAATGGGTGGCTGAATGTATGTATGGATGAATGAATGGATGGATGGATGGATGGATGGACAGACAGATGAATAATTTGGTGAATAGGTGGGTGGATGTGTAGATGAATGGTTGTATCCATGAATGGATGGATGGGTGGGTGCACAGATGGATATGTCATCTGGATAGATGGATGGATAATTGGATGGATGGATAAATAGGTGCATGGATAGACGGATGGATGGGTGGCTAGAAAAATAGATGGATGAATAGACAGACGGGTGAGTGGACGGATGGATTGATAGACTTACAAACAAGTAAATTTCTACCTGATATTTTTGTATTGTCGTATAACTTTCTGTGTGTTCGTTCATTGAGGAACAACTGTGAATCAGGGGCTCTGGATTCATTAGCCCACCTCTGCTGATGAGGAAACATCCCAGGGCCATTGAGCTTGTCAGTGGTGGGCTGGGATTAAAATCAAGAGCCCTTTGCTTCTGAGTCCAGGCCATTTGCAGCACATTGCCTTGTGACTGCCTCAAAACCACAGGAATTTTCCTCAGAGTGTTCACAGTGGTCAAAGATAAAGAGTGTCTTGTATCCCAGAGTTCATACATTGGAAATTTTATGGTTTTTGCCCATCAGTGGTGCAAATCATTTTTAAAACAGTAATTTAATTTGGCACAAACTTGATGTGTGATCCTATGTCTGTGTGTCTTTTTAATTGTCTTACCTGTAGCATTGGTTGAGTCTTCGGAAGAAATTAAAAGGCATTAGGGAAGTTGCATAATATACAAACAACTACTTTGTTGATGAAGCTTATGCTTGCATTTAGTTTGACTTAGAGTCAAGAAAGAATCAACTTCCCAGAATCCTGTATTTGAAGCAGGAATCCTGTTTACCCCTAAGTCTGCTTAGATGGGTAAACAACCTTGTGGGTTAGAACCGGTGGTCCGTTAGGACTGTATCCAAGACCTAAGGTTGAGTCTTGATCATGACAAGTGTTGACTATGATGGTCCCAGTGCTGAATCTGAGAGAGCCACCCTAGGGTGTTCCGAAACATAGAATGTGACAGGAGAGCTGTTGGAATTTGTGTCTGTTAATTTGTGTTTATCTGAGTTTTCCAACAAGCTAGGAGCAGGCTCAGCTTTGTTTTTAACACGGTACCTGGCAGACAGCCCAATGTACAGACTGGGTACTTTAGATTCTTAATTGCTCAACTGAATGCAGGCAAGGCAAAAGTGAGCAGACCACAAAACACTCTGCAATAACAAAGCTCCTTATCTCTTTTCTTTTGCGCACACACACACACACACACAAACACACAAATGTGTGAGAATGCTACATGGTAAAAGTTAGCTTACATATGAATTATAAAATGCCTGATTGTTTCAGTTATTATGTATAACTAGTTATCCCAAAATTTACTGGTTTAAAAGAGTCACTGCAGCCAGGTGCGGTGGCTGACGCCTGTAATCCCAGCACTTTGGGAGGCCAAGGCGGGCAGATCACGAGGTCAGGAGTTCGAGAGCAGCCTGGCCAATATAGTGAAACTGTATCTCTACTAAAAATATTAGCTGGACATGGTGGTGCGTGCCTGTGGTCCCAGCTACTTGGGAGGCTGAGGCAGGAGGATTGCTTGAACCTGGGAGGCTGAGGTTGTGGTGAGCCGAGATCCTGCTACTGTATTCCAGCCTGGGCAACAGAGTGAGACTCCATCACAAAAAAAAAGAAAAAAGAAAAAACAAAGAGCCACTGCATGTATTTTCTTCATAAATCTGCAGTGTGGACAGATCGCAGCATGGGTGACTCTTCTGCTGAATTAGAAGGCTGGGGCTAAATCACAGAAGCTTTGCTCATCCACGTTTCTGATGCTTGAGGCTGGCTGTTGAAAAAGACTAGGACCAGGTACAGGATGTATAGGGCTGAATGCAGAATGAAAACATGAAGTCCCTTGCCCAAACTTTATTAAGAATTTCAGGATGACAGAAACAGAGTATTCATCCAAGCATGGGGTCCCCTTCTGAGCACAAGTCCACCTGCATAGACTGTGGGCTCAGGAAATTGGCCCTGGCTTAGGTATCTGGTGTGGCCGTCACCAAGAACAGCCACCCACGGCCTCGCTGCACGGCTTGGGCTTCTTCACAGCGTATTGGCTGGATCCCAAAAGTGAACACAGAGAAGGAGGGAGGCAAAGTGAGGTGACAGTTACAGCACATTTACAACCTGGTTTCTGAAGTCACGTGGCATCACTTCTGCACAAAAGCAGCCACAAATATCCACCCAATTTCAAGGAAACGGGAATTAGATTCCCACTCCTGATGGGAAGCGCCAAGGTTCTGGAAGACAGTGTGGGACAGAAATATTGCTGTGGCCATTTATGAAAAATATAATCTCTTCCAACAACAGTATGTGCATCATTGTAGCTACAGAGCTAACGCAAGCACATTTAAGCACTGTAATGTAATAACATGTGAAAATTATGTTTATTTATCCAATAAACATTGACTTAGCAAATAGAGTGTTACAGATTGTCTCCTACATGCAAAGCATGCCAAGGTGAGTAAGTCCTTTTTCTTTCATCAAATAGCCCAATTGTTCTGTTGAGGGAGAGCAAAAAAGAAAACAGAACAGCACAACAACGACACCACCAGAAATAACAATTTATCTCACACAACGTGATATAGTCTACAGATGATGGACACACAGTGCTGTGCCAGGAAAAAGGAGAAAAACGGAGGCCATGCTGGTTGAGAAATGTTTCGCGAATGAGACTGCATTTAAGCTGGGTTGTGTAGCATGTGTAGGAGTCTTCCAGATAGAAAATGTACAGGCATCCATTCCAGAGAGCATACATACATGAGCAAAAACACAGACATTGAGGGAAAAAATTATGACCTTAATGAGTAGGAGGAGAATTGGGAGGTGAGGGTGGGTAGGTAGTCTGGGATCAGGTGGGGATGAACCTTGTATGCCTTACCGAGTTGATATGGTTTGGCTCTCTGCTCCCACTCAAATCTCATCTCGAATTGTAATCCCTGCGTGGAATACAGTGAAAACAGATCGACATTATTGTGCTCTCAGTGGTTCACTCCTGTACACCCAGCACTTGTGGAGTCTAAGGGGGAGCATCTCTTGTGGCCAGAAGTTTGAGACCAACCTGGGCAACACAATGACACCCTATCTCTCTAACAACAACAAAAAAAAATTAGCAGGACATAGTGGTGCACACCTGGAGTCTCAGTTACTTGGGAGGCTGAGGTGGGATGATCACTTGAGCCTAGGAATTCAAAGTTACGGTGAGGTATGATCGTGCCTCTGCACTCCAGCCCGGGTGACAGAGTGAGATCTGGTCTCTAAAAACAAATAAATAAGTATTTTTTAAAAATTTCTGCACTTGAGCTTTTAGAGGCTGTTCACGCCTTAGCTCCCTGGCTTGGAAGCCTTCCTGGCTGCCAAATCCATAAGCCTGAGCTGCCTCAGCGAAGGCGGAGAGACCACTTGGAGCTAAACCAAGCTGCCCCAGCTGAGTCATCGAAACCAGCCTGCTCCTGGCCACCCGGCAGCTGAGCACTGACTCATAAGCGAATCCAACTGACCCCCGAGCTGCCTCGCTGAGCCAAACCCAAATAGCTGAGCCACAGAATCGGGAATGAACTAAATGGGTGTTGTTTTAAAGCACCACGTTTTGGAGTGGTTTGTCATGCTGCAAAAGTTAATCACTGTTTACCTAACGAGCTTCTCAACGTCCCCACATCCCCATTCCAACACAGACACTACTGAGAATTTGCCGAGTTTTCAACGCTTTGCTAGGCACCTTGAGGGACACAAGATAAAGCATCCTCAAGGGCTTTGCCATCCTTTTTGGGGTTGGAGAAAGGGGAGGTACACATACATGTTCAGTTCATGACCATAAACTGTTTCTCTGGCTTTGATTTCCATGCTTAATCATCTTCTGGTGATTAACGCCAAACTGGCTAGTCTGTGGTTTGCAGATTCTTCCAACATTTAAAGAATATCCTCTGTTCGGTCTTGGTTGGCCATATATGGGCAGCAAAAATCCAACGGGATCACATTAATAGCTGCTTGAATTATAAGCCATGTATTTCTCATATTTTATTGCACTAAAACCTGAAGCAGGCAGTAAGAACCACCACATTTATAATACACTTTATGCCATCTATGTCTCCTCATCATCTTATGAGAAGCTATTGACATCCCTAATATTCGATTGCACTAGAACCTTAAACAGGCAGTAAGAACCATCACATTTATAATACACTTTATGCCATCTGTCTCTCCTGATAATCTTATGAGGAAGTCATTGACATCCCTAATATTAAAAAAAAAAAAAACAAGGAAATGAATCCAAGGCAGTTGATTCATATCTTGAAATTAAAAGAGCTCATCTTTGAACCTTTATCTCTCCTCCAAGGTCAGATCAGTACACCTGCACATTCTGTTTGCAGGTTCTTGTCACCAGCAAATCAGTGAACTGAATTTTAATTGATGTGTGTGTGCAGGTGTGCATGCATGTCTGTGTAAGTGTGTGTGTTTATGCATCCATCACTTTAACCCCATCATGGGTTCTAGTTAATGCTTAAGCCTGATTTCAAAGAAGCCAACAGATTTGTTGCTCAATGTAATAAAACTACCTCTCCTTAACAAGGAATGATGTTAAGTCAACTTCAAAGATAAACACGGGGCTGGGTGTGGTGGCTCACACCTATAATCCCAGCACTTTGGGAGGGCGAGACGGGTGGGTCATTTGAGGTCAGGAGTTCAAGACCAGCCTGGCCAACATGGTGAAACCCCATCTCTACTAAAAATACAAAAATTAGCTGGGGGTGGTAGCAGGTGCCTGTAATCCCAGCCACTTGGGAGGCTGAGGCAGGAGAATCGCTTGAACCTGGGAGGCAGAGGTTGCAGTGAGCTGCGATCGCACCACTGCACTCCAGCCCAGCTGACACAGTGAGACTCCATCTCAAAAATAAATAAATAAAAAATAAAGATGGGAAAGTTTTTGGTTCCAGACAGGATTATTTCATGACATCCAAGCAAATTTAGATTTTGAAATATAACAAGACGTGGTAAAATGTACCATTTTTCCAAATTAGTTTTCTGCATAATGTTTACAAATTGTAATTTGATATTTTTTCTTTAAATTTCCTTTTGAGGTAATTAAAGAGTCTAAGGAAGATGCAAGGACGCAAGACCCCCACCTAGAGTTTCATTTGCCCTTAACCCAGCTTCATTTTCTATTAGGATTGGAGTGCAATATCAAAGGCGGGTCACCAACACCGGTGCACTTCTGATAACAAGACTACAGACATCAATCGGTTGTCACAAGTTTAATAGCTTTAAGTCAACACATCTTCATCAACTCCAATATACACAAAGCATTACAGAGGAATATTTATCAGCCAATCCAGAAATATTTATGAATGGTCAGCTCTATGCTGGATTCTGGGAGAAATACCCAGCAATTGTTTCAGAGTCATGTTGCAACGTCTTCCAACTTGAGGGCTGAAGGAGTGCTTGTAGGTCAATGCTGAAGGGTCTTGTTGCTCCATGCACACATAGTGATAAAAAGCTGTGCTAGGGCCGGGCACGGTGGCTCATGCCTGTAATCCCAGCACTTTGGGAGGCCAAGGTGGGTGGATCACCTGAAGTCATGAGTTCGAGACCAGTCTGGCCAACACGGTGAAACCCCGTCTCTACTAAAAATACAAAAATTAGCCAGATGTGGTGGCGGGTGCCTGTAATCCCAGCTACTTGGGAGGCTGAGGCAGGAAGAATTGCTTGAACCCAGGAGGTGGAGGTTGCAGTGAGCCGAGATCATGCCATTGCATTCCAGCCTGGGCGATGGAGCAAGACTCCATCTCAAAAACAAACAAACAACAACAACAAAAAACAAAAACAAAAAGCTGTGTGATAGTTCCAGGAATTCATGAGAAGGAAGAAGAATTTAGATTCCCTTGGGTTATTTTGAGGGATTAGTTCTGGTTTGTTTATTGGGCCAAACAAACCAGGGTAGATGTAAAATGGCCCCATCAAAACCATCCTACGGAACACTTTTCCACTGCTGGCGGGAATGTAAACTAGCACAACCACTCTGAAAAACCGTGTGGAGACTCCTTGAAGAACTAAGAGTAGAACTACCTTTCGGGGAAGCCGTCTCACTACTGGGTATTTACTCAGTGGGGGAAAAAAAGTCATTATAGGAAAAAGACACTTGCACACACATTTATAGCAGCACAATCCACAACTGCAAAGATAGGGAAGCAATCTAAGTGCCCATCAGCCAATCCGTGCATAAACAAAATGTGGTATACATACACCATGGAATGCTACTCAGCCATAAAAAGGAATGGAATAATGTCTTTTGCAGCAACTTGGATGAAGCTGGAGGCCATTATTATTTTATTTGTTTATTTATTTATTTTTGAGATGGAGTGTTGCTCTTGTCGCCCAGGCTGGAGTGCAATGGTGCAATCTTGGCTCACTGCAACCTCTGCCTCCCAGGTTCAAGCGATTCTCCTGCCTCAGCCTCCCGAGTAGCTGGGATTACAGGCACGTGCCACCACACCCAGCTAATTTTTTTGTATTTCTAGTAGAGACGGGGTTTCACCATGTTGGTCAGGCTGGTCTCAAACTCCCGACCTCAGGTGATCCGCCCGCCTTGGCCTCCCAAAGTGCTGGCATTACAGGTGTGAGCCACCACGCTTGGCCCTGGAGGCCATTATTCTAAGTGAAGTAACTCAGGAATGGAAAACCAAATATCGTATGTTCTCATCTGTAAGTAGGAGCTAAGCTATGAGAATGCAAATGCACAAGAATATTATGGAACTTGGGGACTCGGGGGTGAGGATGGAAAGGAGGTGAAAATAAAAGACTACATATTCAGGCCAAGCATGGTGGCTCACGCCTGTAATCCAAGCACTTTGGGAGGCTGAGGCGGGTGGATCATCTGAGGTCAGGAGTTCGAGACCAGCCTGGCCAACAAGGTGAAACCTCATTTGTACTAAAAATCCCAAAATTAGCTGGGCGTGGTGGCACGTGCCTGTAGTCCCAGCTACTTGGGAGGCTGAGCCAGGAGAATCACTAGAACCTGGGAGGTGGAGTTTGCAGTAAGCCGAGATCACGTCACTGCACTCCAGTCTGGGCAACAGAGTGAGACTCAGTTTCAAAACACAGACAAACAAACAACAACAACTACATATTGGATACAGTGTACATTGTTCAGGTGACAGGTACACTAGTCTCAAAAATCACCACTAAAGAATTTATCCATGTAACCAAAAACCACCTTTACCCCCAAAACTATTGAAAAAAACCATCTGTCACACACCAGGGGATGTGTGAGCAAAGGCAGGAAGGAACAGAGCCCTGGGAAGGAGAAGGGGTCACTGAGATGACAGGGAGGGCAGCATTCTATCAGTCAGTGTCCAGGCAGGCAGTGGTGGGAAGGGCCGTGGTCAGGAGTTTCTGTGCTGGGCCTTGGGGCCATAGAGAGCTGAGCTGGGTGACGTGCGGAGCCTGGGCTCATGATCAGGTGCTGTAGCCGTTGGAGGGGTGTGCTGCTGCCTGAGGGACTCAGAGGAGACTAGAGGGTATGAATGAGATTCCTGGGAGTGGCTTAACAAATGACCACAAACAGTGGTATAAAACAACAGGGACTGATGGGGCACAGTGGCTCACGCCTGTCACCCCAGCCCTCTGGGAGGTCGAGGTGAGCGGATCACCTGAGGTCAGGAGTTTGAGACCAGCCTGGCCAACACGACAAAACCCGTCTCTACTAAAAATACAAAAATTAGCCGGGTGTGGTGGTGCACACCTGTCATCCCAGCTACTTGGGAGGCTGGGGCAGGAGGATCACTTGAACCCAGGAGGCAGAGGTTGTCTTGAGCTGAGATTGCACCACTGTACTGCAGCCTGAACAACAGAGCAAGACTCTGTCTCAAACACAAAACAAAACAACAACAGGAATTTATTCTCTCCCAGTTCTGGAGAGCAGCAGTCTGAGATGAAGGGGTGGGCAGGGCTGTGCTCCCTCTGGAGGCTCTAGGGGAGGATCCCCCCTGCTCCTCCCAGCTCCTGGGGGCTCCAGGCGTCCCTGGGCTTGTGGGCGCATCACTCCAGTCCCTGCCTCCATCTCCACCTGGCCTTCTCCTCTGTGTCCGTCTTCATCTCCTCTTGTTATAAACACAGCAGCCACTAAATCAGGGCCCACCCTGGTGACCTCAACTGCAAAGACTGTTGTGAGCTGAATTCTGTCCTCTAAATTGATCAATTGACATCCTAACTCCCAGGACTGCAGGGTGTCACTGTGTTTGGAGATACGTTCTTTAAAAAGGTGATTAATATAAAACGAGGTCATTACGGTGGGTCCTAATCTGATATGATTAGTGGCCTTATAAGAAGAAGATAGTGGGACACAGACATGACCTCCCTGCAGGAAAATCCTTTCTCCCTCTCCCAGCTCCTGGGGGCTCCAGGCATCCCTGGGCTTGTGGCCGCATCTCTCCAGTGTCTGCCTCCATCTCCACTTGGCCTTCTCCTCTGTGTCTGTGTCTCCTCTTCTGTCTCTTACAAAGGTACCTGTCATTGAGTGGAGGGTCCACCCTATGCCATGATGATCTCATCTTGATTTGTTGCTGTTGTTGTTATTGTTTCGAGACGGAGTCTCGCTCTGTCGCCGAGGCTGGAGTGCAGTGGTGCGATCTTGGCTCAAAGCAACCTCCGCCTCCCGGGTTCAAGCAATTCTCCTGCCTCAGCCTCCCAAGCAGCTGGGACTACAGGCGCCTGCCGCCACGCCCAGCTAATTTTTGTACTTTTAGTAGAGACAGGGTTTTGCCACGTTGGCTAGGCTGGTCTCAAACTCCTGACCTCAGGTGATCCACCCGCCTCAGCCTCCCAAAGTGCTGGGATGACAGGCGTGAGCCACCGCGCCTGGCCCTCATCTTGAGATTCTTAACTCAATTACATCTGCAAAGACCCCTTTTCCAAATAAGTTCCCATTCGCAGATTCTGGGGATGAGGACGTGGACATATCTTTTAGGAGGACCACCGCACAGTCCACTACAGTTGTATCCAGTTGCTTCCAGAGGCTCCAGCGGAGGCTCCTTTTTGCCTCTCCCAGCCCCTTGTGGCTCCAGGAGTCCCTGGCCTTGTGGCCATCTTACCTCAGTCTCTGCCTCCATCTCCACGTGACCTTCTCCTCTGTGTCTGTGTCTGTGTCTCTTCTTCGTCTCTTAGAAAGCTGCCTGTCATTGGATGTAGGGCTCAGCCCCATTCATCTTAACAAATGCATCTACAAAGACCCTATTTCCACATAGGGTCTCATTCTGAACTCCCTAGGAGACAGGAGTTTGGAGGGGCCACTGCTCACCCCAATACAGGTTTTACTGTCAAATATCAGTCCCCCAGATTGGCCAACACCGTTTAGAAACTCACAGGCCTGAGTCCCTCTGATACAGTCTCTAAAAATCAACTCCCAGGGCAGAAAGTGGATATGGAAGGGTGAAAAGAGGACTATAGTCCAGGGATACTGATTCCGCACAAAAATTACATGTGCCAGGCCACATGTCAAGGGCTGTCCCTCCTTGAAAGTCACAGGACAGGGCCGGGCGCGGTGGCTTACACCTGTAATCCCAGCACTTTGGGAGGCCGTGGCAGGCGGATCACAAGGTCAGGAGTTCGAGACCCGCCTGGCCAACACAGTGAAACCCTGTCTCTACTAAAAATAGAAAAATTAGCCAGGCATTGTGGCATGCACCTGTAATCCCAGTTACTCAGGAGGCTGAGGCAGGAGAACCGCTTGAACCTGAGAGGTGGAGGTTACAGTGAGCCGAGATCATGCCTCTACACTCCAGCCTGGGTGACAGAGCGAGACTCCATCTCAAACAAAAAAAAAGAAAGAAAGAAAGTCACAGGACTAAGAATAAAAAGCCTGTTCAACTGGGGTTCTATCTTCTAGTACTGTTGCGCCAGGAAAATTCATCTCTTGAAAACAGATAACTATAAAAGGCATTGATTTCCGGCTCTGACTCCTAGAACGTTGCCGTTCTAAAAGTCAAACTAAAGCCATTTTGTCTGAAAGCCTTCTCACATGATTTTTGGAAGAAAGGGAGTAAGAATAGATAAATACAGAAATAAATAAAACATTACTCTGGCAGAGGACTGATTGTATTCCAAATTATCCTCAAGAAGAGCAAATAAAATATAGAGATGAATTTGGCGGACAATTTTCTTCACGTGAGGTTTCCATGTTTGTACAGTTTTGAACTGGGAGTTTTCACATAAAAACATGGGGCTTAATTTCTTACTGTAAGCATTTTCTGTTGGGAGAAATCACTTTTTTTCTCGTCTGTCTGTGGTGATGCTGTCACTGTTGGAAAATTCAGCTTCTTTATTTGTTTAATTTACAGAAGAGTGTTTGAAATATTCTTTATACTTAACATATAAAGAATTTTTAATGTACAGAAAAAACTTAAAGAAAATGTAGGCAGGGAAGGAAAAGTATGAGAAAAAAGAGCATAAGAAGCAAAATATTGCAGCCAAAAGTCACAGAAAATGTTTTGCGATGGAAACCATTTCCTTTTCAAATACCACTGCATGGAAATGACGGGAAGAGGAAAGCACCTCATTTTTAGTGGTCACCACGGGGCCAGCAAGCATGGTTAATCTGGCTCTAATTTTCTATCCCGAGGCCATGTCCGGAGCGTGGCTGTTTATTATGCCATTTGAAGAGAAATGGAAGCCAAAGGCATGAGGCTTCTCCAGGGAGGGGAGGTCCCAGGGGTGGCCTTGGCTGGGTGGACTCTTCGGTGAGCCTCTGCAGCGATGCTTGGGACTCAGGCTGGGGCCTGAGAAGGGGACAATCAGCCTGGGGCCTGGGGCCGCTTCTTGCTGATGACTCTCACCACTGAGATATGTACAAATCAAGTCAGGGTGCCCCTTCACTAAAATGTGTGTGTGTGTGTGTATCCAGACACACATGCATATGTGAGTGTGCACATGTTTGAGACATAGCATATATAAGTGCAAATGTATATTAAATGTAGAGACACACAGAGATAAATGAATAAATGGACAGATATAGATACATGAATGCATATATAGGTAAATATCAATATGTGGATCCAAATAGATACATGGATAGATGATTGCTAAACAGATATAGATACATGTATGGATATATTGATAGAAAGTAGATTCATGGATAAATGATGGATAGAGGTAGATACACGGATGAATAGGCAGACAGATAGGTAGGCAGACAGATAGTAGACAGACAGATAGATAGATAGATATAGATAGATAGAGATGAATGGATAGGTAGATACATAGATATGGATATATAGATGATAGATATGGATAAAATGGATAGATATATAGAATAGGTAGTTAGATATATAGCTATAGATATATAGATGATAGATATGGATAATATAGATGGATGAATGGATATATAGATGATATAGATAAATGCATAGGCAGATAGATATATGGATAGATATGAATAGATATATAGACAGATATGGATACGTGGATGAATGGATACAGAGAGAGAGAGAGAGAGAGAGAGAGAGAGAGAAATAAATAAATAAATAAATAAAATAAGAGGCCAAGTGCTATGGCTCACACCTGTAATCCCAGCATATTGGGAGCCCAAGGCAAATGAATTGCTTGAGCCCAGGAATTTGAAACTAGCCTGGGCAACATAGCAAGAGCCCATCTCTACAAAAAATTTAAAAACTAGCAGGAAATGGTGGTACATACCTATAGTCACAACTACTTGGGAGGCTGAGGTAGAAGGATTGCTTGAGCCCAGGAATTTGATGCTGCAGTGAGCTATGCTCACACCACGGCACTCTGGCCGGGCCAAAAGGGCAAGACCTTGTCTCTAAGAAAAAGAAAAAGTAGATGACAGATGGATATAGGTAGACAACTACGGAGAAACAGACAGCTAGATCAATACATGAGACAGAAAGAGAGCAAGAGAGAGACAGAGAGTGAAAGAGAGAGAGAGAGTGTGTGCATTTGAAGCTAATACAGGGTTTCTCAGCCTCAGCACTGTGGACATTGGAGTCTGGATGGCTCTCTGAGGTGAGGCCGTCCTGTGCACTGTATGGGAAGCCCTGAGGCCACAGGAATAGGCTCGGGGCTGTGGTAAGGAACGGATCCACCACGAGAGCCTCCAGAAGGAACTCACCCTGCCCACACCTTGATTTCAGACTTCTGATTCCAAAACTGTGACAGAATGAATCCCAGTTGTAAGCCACCTGGTGTGTGACAGCTTGCTACAGCAGCTCTTGGAAACGGCATACAAGGGGGATGAGACACATTCTAATATGCTTTCCAGCAAAGTAAGTCTGAGCCGATGTGCTTTTTTTTTTTTGAAACGCAGTCTTGCTCTTGTCGCCCAGGCTGGAGTGCAATGGCACGATCTCAGCTCACGGCCTCCACTCTATCTATCAGGTTCAGAAGCTTTCAGCCTCCCAAGTAGGGGACTTCAAGCATGTGCCACCACGCCTGGCTAATTTTTGTACTCAGAAGGAAGGGGTTTGGCCATGATGGCCAGGCTGGTCTCCAACTGCTGCAAGTTGATCCACCCGAAGTGCTGGGGTTCCAGGTGTGAGCTGGGAGCACTGATCCCTTCCTGAGGCTCATGTGCCACCACTGTTAAAGGGAACTCCTGGCCACCACTTCTTTCAGGGATTGTGGTGACCGAGGAGCAACACTGGAGAATTGATTGCTCATGTGGAGCCTTCCGCTGGTGTCCTCAACTAGGGCCCCTTTTACAAGGGACTCATCCCCAAGCCCAGGCCCCATGTCTGAACCTATGAGGAGATCAAAATGGAAATTTTTGGGGAGATGAACATTCAGACAGCAAATTTTATATGCTACTTTCTAATTCATCATTTAAAAAAAAAAAAATCACTGAACTCCCATGAAATTCCTTATTTGTCACCCCTTTGACTTGGATGTCTAATCTGTTTTCTAATATTTCATTTAAAATCCAGCACATTCTACCTGTTCGATGTTTTCGCCAGGTGGGCAGTCAGGAAACATTTGTTAATAGGCATGGGGAATACCAGCTGAGTCATCTCACTTCTTTGCCCTTGTTACCTTTTTTTGGCTGGGAGTGGTGGCCAGGCTCACCTGTAATCCCAGCCCAGGTCAAGGCGGGCAGATCTGTGATGGGAAACCAGCCTGGCTGAGGTGAAACATGGGGATGGCCACAGGAATAGGTGGGGGTGCTCTTTTAAGGAAGAGCACCATGAGAATCCCTGAACTGGGAGGGCTCCCAGACCTTGAACCATTGCACTCCAGCTTTTTTGAGACTCCATCCCCACCTTTTCCCCTCTCTGGAAAACATGGCAATACAAGGGAACCAAACGATGAGACTCATTCTAGCATCAACTTTTACTTGAGGCCAGGGCGCGGTGCTCAGTAATCCCAGCTTTTTTCCGAGGCCGTTTTTTTTTTTTTGAAACGCAGTCTTGCTCTTGTCGCCCAGGCTGGAGTGCAATGGCACGATCTCAGCTCACGGCAACCTCCATCTCTCAGGTTCAAGCGATTCTCCTGCTTCAGCCTCCCAAGTAGCTGGGACTTCAAGCATGTGCCACCACGCCTGGCTAATTTTTGTACTTTCAGAAGAGAAGGGGTTTCGCCATGTTGGCCAGGCTGGTCTCCAACTGCTGACCTCGGGTGATCCACCCGCCCGGGCCTCCCGAAGTGCTGGGGTTCCAGGTGTGAGCCGCCGCGCCCGGCCCCTGGGGTCTCTTTTATAAGAGCACTGATCCCTTCCTGAGGCTCCACCCTCATGACCACACCACCTTTTAAAGACTCCACCTCCTAGCGCCACCACTTTGCGGCACAGAAATTTCGGGGAAAAACGAGCGTTCAGTTTATTGTGGTGACCGAGGAGCAAGCCCTCTAACAACACTGGAGAATTGATTGCTCACAGTCCTGGAGGCTGGAGGTCCAGGGCAAAGACGTGGCAGATTCAGCGTCTGGTGGGGACCCACTTCCTGGTTCCTAGATGGAGCCTTCCGGCTGTGTCCTCACATGGTGGAAGGGGTGAGGGAGCTCTCTGGGGCCCCTTTTACAAGGGCACTCATCCCATCCATGAGGCCCCACCTTCACGACCTCATCACCTCCCAAAGGCCCCATGTCTGAACACTATCACCTTGGAAGTGAGGAGATCAAAATGGAAATTTTGGGGAGATAGCAACATTCAGACCATAGCAAATTTTATATGCTACTTTCTAATAGACTTACAATCATCATTTAAAAAAAAAAAATCACTGAACTCCCATGAAATTCCTTATTTGTCACCCCTTTGACTTGGATGTCTAATCTGTTTTCTAATATTTCATTTAAAATAGAAGTTTGTCACCTCCTAGGACCACACATTCTACCTGTTCGATGTTTTCGCCAGGTGGGCAGTCAGGAAACATTTGTTAATAGCCATGCATGGGGAATACCGTTACTCAAGTCATCTCACTTCTTTGCCCTTAAAATTACCTTTTTTTGGCTGGGAGAGGTGGCTCACACCTGTAATCCCAGCATTTTGGGAGGTCAAGGCGGGCAGATCATGAGGTGAGGAGATGGAAACCAGCCTGGCTAACATGGTGAAACCCCATCTCTACTAAAAATACAAAAATTAGCCAGGTGTGGTGGCGGGTGCCTATAGTCCCAGCTACTTGAGAGGCTGAGGCAGGAGAATCGCCTGAACCTGGGAGGCAGAGGTTGTAGTGAGACGAGGTTGCACCATTGCACTCCAGCCTGGGCGACAGAGTGAGACTCCATGTCAAAAAAAAAAAAAAAAAAAACCTTTTCTTTTTTGTTACTCCCTCTGCTGAAAACATTTAGAGGTGAATTACACAAAACTGTTTGAACCAAATGATGACTTTAAAAATTCATATTAGCAAAAACAACTTTTACTCAAGATAAATTAAAAGAACCAACATCTAGGCCAGGCGCGGTGGCTCACACCTGTAATCCCAGCACTTTGGCAGGCCGAGGCAGGCAGATCACAAGATCAGGAGATCGAGCCCACCCTGGGTAACACAGTGAAACCCCATCTCTACTAAAAAAATACAAAAAAATTAGCCGGCCGTGGTGGCGGGCGCCTGTAGTCCCAGCTACTTGGGAGGCAGAGTTTGCAGTGAGCCGAGATTGCACCAGACAGAATGAGACTGTCTCAAAAAAACAAACAACAACAACAACAAAAAGAACCAACATGTAGATTAAGTTCTCTTTTCTAAAGGGAAATTAAGTTTTCAAAAGATATCCTTGGCCGGACACAGTGGCTCACGCCTGTAATCCCAGCACTTTGGGAGGCCAAGGCACATGGATTGCCTGACCTCAGGAGTTCATGACCAGCCTGGGCAACACGGTGAAACCCTGTCTCTAATAAAATACAAAAAATTAGCTGGGTGTGGTGGCATGCACCTGTAATCCCAGCTACTCGGGAGGCTGAGACAGGAAAATCGCTTGAACCTGAGAGGCGGAGGTTGCAGTGAGCTGAAATTGCACCATTGCACTCCAGTTGGGGTTACAGAGTAAGACTCCATTTCCAAAAAAAAAAAAAAAAAATCCTCACACTGGGATGAGACACCCAACATCTAGAAGGCATTGGGTCTCACCAATTACATAAAAGATCGTGTGTCCTTCATACCTCACGGCAGGCTGTTCGGGAACCAAAGAAATCCAATAAGGTTGATCTCCTTGGAAGAAAACATTTGCAAAGTCAGGGGGAAATTTCAGATTTTATTTGCTTATTGTGATGACCAAACATGACCAAAAGCAACCAAACATGATCAACTTCCTTTTTTTTTTTTTTCATTTGCAATTCTTCCTTAACAAGAACACGGTAACTGCAGGTATATAGCAGGAAGGAGACCACTGGGGGCTAGTTGCAAAGACATGAGCGTAATAAGGAATGGAAAAGCCATTTCTTCTCCAGGAAGGTGACTCTGCCATTTTTAACATTTTTATCTCATTTTCCCAGCCTCCCTGCTACGGACAATGTTCAGATCCTCATCAGCCGGGGCTCTTCCGCCAGCTTCTCAGCGTTGCTCTCCAAGGTGTGGTCCCTGGATCAGCAGCAGCAACATCCCCTGGGTGCTTACTGGAGATGCAGAATCTCAGGCCTCGTGTACCAGGCCTCCTTAATCAGAGTCTGCATTTCAGTCCGACTCCCCAGTGATTCCTGCATTTCAGTCCGACTCCCCAGTGATTCCTGCATTTCAGTCCGACTCCCCAGTGATTCCTGCATTTCAGTCCGACTCCCCAGTGATTCCTGCATTTCAGTCCGACTCCCCAGTGATTCCTGCATTTCAGTCCGACTCCCCAGTGATTCCTGCATTTCAGTCCGACTCCCCAGTGATTCCTGCACCCAGTACAGACTGGAAGTCCTGAGAGTGGTCCTAGTGCTGTGGAGTCCAAAGTTCCTGAGGTTCGCTGCATAACAGCCAATCATTCGAGAGACAAGAAGTTAGAAAAAGAAAAGCATCTTTATTTGGAGAGCCAGCCAGTCAGGAAGATACTGGACCCATGTCCTAAGGAACCATTTTTAAAGGCATGAATCTCAAACTTCTTTGTACATTGAGAAGGGGGAACAAGGAGGAGGCTGAGGTGAGGGGGTTGGCTGGTGACCACAGACACTTGGGCATCAGCAGGGGCCCAAGGAGATTGCAAAACTTCCTTGTCCTTGCTCAGGTCACAGTGCTCCTACAAATCTTCAAGACAACATTGCTACTTGTATGCATGCCCTTCTTATCTCCTCAGAGGTTAGTTTTGGAAAGGAATTCTTATCATCCTTGCTTTCCAGTTAAACTGTAATCTAAGTTCTTTCCATGATTAACTTGGCCCATGTGCAGAAGTGCCTAAGAGCAGTTAGCTTGAGGAGTCAGAAGCAAGATGGAGTCGGCTATGTTCAATTTCTCTCCCTATCACACTGGCAGCCCATTCTATCCTCTCCTGAGAGACTGAGTGTTTCAAAATGTGGGCCTCTCCATGGCTTTCATGATAAAAGTGTAGGTGCCTTTAGAACTAAGCACGGTGTAGCCCTCTGCTCAGAACCCTGCATGTGTGGCATGGTATTCTCACTCTCTCCTTACAATAAAGGTAGACAAAAAATAAAAAGTGTTTTTCCAGCTGGGCGTGGTGGCTCACGCCTGTAATCCCAGCACTTTGGGAGGCCGAGGTGGGCGGATCACAAGGTCAGGAGATCGAGACCATCCTGGCTAACACGGTGAAACCCCGTCTCTACTAAAAATACAAAAAAATTAGCCGGGCGTGGTGGCGGGCGCCTGTAGTCCCAGCTACTCAGGAGACTGAGGCAGGAGAATGGCATGATCCCGGGAGGCGGAGCTTGCAGTGAGCTGAGATCGCGCCATTGCACTCCAGCCAGGGGGACAGAGCGAGACTCCGTCTCAAAAAAAAAAAGTGTTTTTCCTCCTCTCTACTCTCATTAAAACAAACAAAGTGAAAGAGAGAGAGAGAGAGGGAGGAAGGAAGGGAGGGAGGGAGAGAGGGAGGAAGGAAGGGAGGGAGGGAGGGAGGGAGGGAGGAAGAAGAAAAGAAAAGAAAGAAGAAACACAGAGAGAAAGAAGGAAGAAACGGGGTGGGGGGAAGGAGAAATGGAGGAAGGGAGGGAGGGAGGGAGGCAGGCAGGAAGGCAGGCAGACTGGCCGGCCATTGCTGGCACATGGCACCTGCTCCCCTCTGCAATTTCAAATCCTATCACCCAAGAAAACATCCCATCCACATAATTCCTAAAACATAAAAGTCCATTTTCAAATCATGAAATAAGTCAATGTTTCTACGGGAAAGCCATCGTTCTTCCCTTTTCTCTCAACACAGCGCCAAAATAAGTATCTTTCTCAGGGGAGAGTCCTCTTATAGCCTGATCCAATGAAGGCTTTCCTTCTGGGTGAACTCTGCGGGGCTTTTGTTTCTTTGCTTTGGGACCTCTGAAAAACAAACGCATCATGCAATGAATTTCCAAAAGCAGCAGATAAAACCCACCCACGCTGTCTCGCAGCCCTGCTCTCTTCCAACTGCCTGCTTTGTCACCAGAACAGACTCTGCAGGCCCCTGGGCTCAGGGGGCTTCCCACCGGGTTCTTGCCTTTGGCAGATGTTTTTGTTTTTACCTTCTCGGCAGGTGTTTTCTTCGGCTAAACTTGGCTTAGACAAAGAATGAGGTGCTGAAGTTGAGCTGCTTGGGAGGCAGAGGCAGGAGAGTGGTGGAGGTTGCAGTGAGCTGAGATCGAGCCACTGCTCTGAAGCCTGGGGGACAAGAGCAAGACCCCTCTCAAAAAAAAAAAAGCAAGAAAAGAAAATAGTATCTCTGAGTGTGGGAGGATCACTTGAACCCAGGAGTTCAAGACCAGCCTGCACTACAGTGAAGCCCCATCTCCAGGAAACATTTAAACATTAACCAGGCTGGGCACGGTGGTTCATGCCTGTGATCCCAGCACTTTGGGAGGCTGACGCGCGTGTATCGCTTGAGCTCAGGAGTTTGAGACCAGCCTGGACAACATGGTAAAACCTTGTGTCTTTAAAAAAAAATAAACAAATAGCCGAATGTGGTGGCTAGTGCCTGTGGTCGCAGCTACTTGGGAGGCCAAGGTAGGAATATCGCTTTAGCCCAGGAGGCAGAGGTTGCAGTGAGCCAAAAGATTGTACCACTGCACTCTAGCCTGGACATGAAAACCTGCATGAAACCCTGTCTCAAAAAAATATAAAAATTTAAAAAAGTAGGCAGGCATGGTTGTGTGTGTGTGTAGTCCCAGCTACTCAGGAGGCTGAGGAAAGAGCATGGCTTGAGCCCAGGAGGTCGAGGCTACAGTGAGCCACGATCACTTCACTGTACTCCAGTCTGGGCAACAGAGTGATATCCTGTCTCAAAAAAAGAAAAGAAAGGAAAAGAAAAGAGAAGGGAAGGGGGAGGAGAGCGGAAGGGAGTGGAGGGGGAAGTGGAGGGGAAAAGGAAGGGGAGAAGGAAGGGGAGGGGAAGGGGGAGGTGGGGGGAGGGGACAAAGGGAGGGGAGGGAAGAAAGGGAGAAGGGGAGGGGAGAAAGGGAGGGGAGGGAAGAAAGGGAGGAGGGGAGGGGAGAAAGGGAGGGGAGGGAAGAAAGGGAGGAGGGGAGGGGAGAAAGGGAGGGGAGGGAAGAAAGGGAGGAGGGGAGGGGAGGGGAGAAACGGAGGGGAGGGAAGAAAGGGAGGAGGGGAGAGGAGGGAAGGGAAGAGAGAAAGAAACAAGCAAGAAACAAGGTAAAGGAAAGGGAAAGAGGGGAGGGGAAGGGGAAGGGGGAAGGAAGGAAGGAGAGAGGAGAAAGAAAGAGAGAAAAGAAAGAAAGAGCTTGGTCATGGTGGATGTCCACATGGATTGAGAACCACAGAGAACAATGGGCCATCCTGATAATCCAGACAATTGTCATTTCCCTCCCGTATCACCACGAAACTAGAGAGGCGCTTTGTGGAGGAGCAGAGGTGCTTCAGAAATGTGGAATCCTGACATTCACAATGCAGAAGCTTTCTCAGAAGTCAGCTCAACCATATGTTCATTTTTTGTTTTTGTTTTTGTTTTTCCCAGTTATTGCTAATTGGCTTTGTTAAAAAAAAAAAAAGAAAGAGAGAGAGAGAGAGAGAGAAAATGCAACTGTGAATAGAGAGATTGAATGTGTCTGACCCAAGGTTGTCGCAGCTCCTGTTTTCTGGTTAGGCCTGCACTTCCTTATGAATCACAGGGAATGGAGAACTTTTCTTGATAATAATGGTCATTCTATGCAGAGCAGGACTTGAGGTGTTATGATAAATGTATAATTTCTCAAAAGTGGTCTACTTGAGAACACAGTTGCAAGGAGTTCCTCTCCATATTTGTTCCTGGGTAAAGCAGCTCTTCATAAGGTCATTCAGCTTTCAATTTATTTGAATCAGCACTTCAGCTCAGGCCAGCAGTGTCACTGTGCTTTCCAGTCAGGACGGTCCCAGGGTGCCTCAGACACCGACACAGAGAGGAGTGTCAAATGACTGTCATTGAGGGGTAAAGTAGAATTTGACATGAGAATAAAACAGAGATAGGTAGAAATCACAAAACAAGCATGCTATATTTCCAGTGCAATTCCATTTTAGATGAATATAGAAAATAATTGCAAATTTTCACATATGCCTTCATTCACTTATGCTATACTAATTTTCACATATGCCCAAGTTAATTCATACTAATTTATACTAACTACCACCAAGGCCATACAATTCTCCCCAAGGTAAAATTTACCTACTGTCAGAAGTAAATGTGGTGTTTTAAAACTAATTCTACAGTCAAGAGATCCCCATTAACCACACTTCTTAAAACCAGATGAGCAAGTTCTATCAGATTAACCCTGGAGCTTAAAATCCAACTACACAGAGAACTTTTGAAAACCCTGAACGATTAATTCCACCTGTTGGAAGTGGTTCCCTTCACCTGGGCAACTGCTAAGTCATTGTTTTATTTCGTGTAATGGAAACACAGTAATGCATTAGATATTCGTAAGATTAAAATATTTCGAGGCATCCAAGGAGCACAGTAATGCTGAAGTGGTCATGAGCATGAAAGATATTTCATCTGCAACTCCTGTACAGTGATAGGAAAGCATCTGTGATAATGGTTGGTAAGAAATCTACAGGCGAGACTAATATTGTTGTGGGGTGTTGCCTAGGTCCACAGGCGATGCAGAATTTCAGTTACAAGTGAGTAAATCCAGAGAAGTAGACTTTGTCCCATCTGAGTTGACAGAGCCCTTGAATTTTACTCACAGACCTCTGGGGTCTCTCAACATACCAAGGCAAAGAACAAAACCTCCAACGACAGGGTAACAGAAGAGGGAACGAGTGGCCAGCCTTGTTCGTTTGAGACACGATATAAATATCAAACTTAAAGCAGAAATAATGAAAATGGAATTGCATGTTAAACTGCTCTTCTAGATGCTTATTTTTGGTTTCCCTTATTCTCCTTTTATTTTTCATTATTATTAATATTATTATTGAGACAGAGCCTTGCTCTGTCGCCCAGGCCGGAATGCCACGGTGCCATCTCGGCTCACTGCAACCTCCATCTCCCGGGTTCAAGCGATTCTCCTGCCTCAGCCTCCTGAGTAGCTGGGACTACAGGTGTGTGCCACCACGCCTGGCTAATTTTTGTATTTTTAGTAGACATGGGGTTTCACCACATTGGCCAGGCTGGTCTCGAACTCCTGACCTCATGATCTGTCCACCTCGGCCTCCTAATTTTCATTATATTTTTAATCAATAAACAGTAATTGCCTATGTCTCTGGGGTGTGCTGTGATGTTTCTCTTTATCTTTCCTGTTGGATTCATCCTCAGTGTCAGTGCAGAACCCTTGGTTTACAGACACTTGGTTTGAAGAGATCCAACATTCAATGGAAACGTCTATCAGGCAATGAGTGAATGGCTGTGCCTTCCATATAAAAGCACGATAATGGTGTGTTCTGAGTGGAGGCATACCTCTGTGATTTTACACCTCTCTCAGCTCGGCTGGAACCCAGATTCTTTCAGATTTATACCTCTCTGGGTAAACAAAAAGCTGGGACCCAGATTCTCAAAGTTAAGTATAGTCTTTCTGCAAAAGCCTCTTTGTCCACATCAACAGTGAGATAATTTGCTGTCTCGGAACTGCTAGACCAGCTGAACTTTCCTTGTTAGAGTGCCCGTGAAAGGCAGATTGGAGACAAAACTGATTCAACAGAGGCCATGGATAAGAGATGTTTTGTCTCCCATTGCATCAGAATCACAAACGATTCCAGGGGAAGGTACACAGAAGACATTTTTGGAGGTTATTCTTCGCTGAAAGGATTATGAATGACATTTGTCACGGTGGTTCATGCATATTCTTTCTGGGATCTCAACAGCGATGTGATATCCACGAACACAGTCAACATCGTAGAGACTGGGATGTGAAGAAGGGCACAGCAGAGCACAGTGCCTCTGGAAAGCTCCCAGGCCCAACCAATACCAACTCTACACTCCTTCAGCCTGTCTCTCTCCCATGTACCCCTCTTGTCAAGAGAGGGAAATGCAGTTAGAGACAGTCCATTTAATGTTTGTTGAGTGAGTGAAAGAATGAATGAATGTATGAGTTGTCTGTGGCCACATGCCTCTCTGCCAAAATCTATTTCTTCAAACTTAATTTCTGTCTGAACATCTCTATTCAGGCTCCCTGCGGCTTTGGTATTTCAGCAAAAATCCTCCCTGGGTTCTGACTCCAGGAGACAAAAACCACTCATGTAGTCTTTAGAAATCCTTCAATTAATTTTTTTTTTTTTTTTTTGAGACGGAGTCTCGCTCTGTCGCCCAGCCCAGGCTGGAATGCAGTGGCGCGATCTCGGCTCACTGCAAACGCCATTCTCCTGCCTCAGCCTCCCGAGTAGCTGGGACTAAGGCGCCCACAACCGCGCCCGGCTAATTTTTTGTAATTTTTAGTAGAGACGGGGTTTCACCGTGGTCTCGATCTCCTGACCTTGTGATCCGCCCGCCTCGGCCTCCCAAAGTGCTGGGATTACAGGCGTGAGCAATTTTTAAAAATTATTTGTAGAGACAGGGTCTACCTATGTTGCCCAGGCTGGTCTCAAACTCCTGGGGCTCAAGTGATCCTTCTACCTTGGCCTCCAAAGGTGCTGGGGTTACAGTTGTGAGCCACTGCACCTGGCCTCAAACATTTTGTCTTCCAGATTTACCCTCGTTGACGATCTAGTCACCTGATCACTCTCCTCTTTGGGTCATGAGAGCTGGTGACTATGCAGCCAACAGGGACTTCAACAGAGTCCTGCCCTTCCATTTACATTTAACCTCATTGTTTATGGGTGGCCCCCAGGAACTCTCAGAAACAACTGTTAGAGTGTAGGGATCCTGAGGGGAGTGGGGTGAAGTTAAACCTGAGCTTCTGAGTTCTCCTTCCTCATTTCTCCTCCCTCCCTCCCTTCTCTCGCATTCCTCCTCACCTTCTCTATCTCTTGACCCCCATCCCTTCTCTCAATTCCTCTTTCTTCTCAAGCTCTGAGAATGTTCTGGCATCTTCCACCATGCAGAGAGTATGGTAGGAGGTTAGGAACTAATGGCTCTGGAACCAATGTCTCCTTCAAGTGACATATACTTTCAATCAGTATCTCCAAGTCTGTTCATGTTCCTATGATATCAGAGAGGGAAGCCAGACTATTTGGTGCCCAGCCAGTCTCCCCCTCCTCTGGGAGATGTCCAGCCTCTGTGTCCTCTCTTCTGTCTGCACCCAAGGGACCAGATATTTGGAAGCTACACACAAAGACTCAGCTTTAGGGGGCTGGCTCCCCATCTCAAAGACATCTGGTGGTTGAGGCTGGTTGACGCAACCAATCAGTGACCTTTCAGTTGGTAGGTTTTTTGGTGGGGAGAGGGAGTAACCCTACGAAGAAAAAGCACCAGATCCCCGTGCTTTTCAGTCTCTTGTTCCTGACTCAGACCAGGGAACCAATCTCCGGGGGACTTTGAGCTGGGAGGAGCTCACAACGGCTGCTATTGATTTGGGGCTGAGACTTCTCCTGGTTTCTGACGAGTTTTGAACTTGCTGACTTCGGGTAGGTTCAAAGGCAATGAATGTAAGGGCTGTGTGGGCTTCTGGAGGGGGTCTTGGAGAGGTGGCTGGGGCTTTTGATCAGGGCGATTCCCAGGAGATGCTTCTAGGGGAAAAGGGAGAAGCAAGAACCGATAGACGGTTCTAGGACTCTGGGGACTGACAGGTGAGCTGGACAAATTGGAGATAGCAGGAGTCGCTGCGCCAGCAGGTGGAGGACAAGGTCAGAGGTCAATGTCCGCTAAGCAAACAGCCTTTACCAGGAGTGCTACCAATTAAAGGGACAGCTTTGTGGGGCTACAGAAGCATGTTGGTCTGCCACACTCCTGTCTTCTCCACTGAGGTTTCTGTGGGTAAGGATGTTGTTGTGGAAAAATACCTATAACATTAACTTCACCATTTAATCATTTCTGTATATATGTATTTATCTGTTTTAGAGATGGGGGTCTATACTCTGTCACCCAGGCTGCAGTGAAGTGACACAAACACCTCTCACTGCAGCCTTGACCTCCAGGGCTCAAGCGATCCTCCCAACTCAACCTCCAGAGGAGACGGGACTACAGGTACATGCCACCATGCCCAGCTTATTTTTTAAATTTATTTAGTTATTTATTTATTCATTCATTGATTTCATTTATTTATTTATTTATTTATTTATTTATTTATTTATTTATTTATTTTTGAGATGGAGTTTCCCTCTTGTTGCCCAGGCTGGAGTGCAATGGCACGATCCTGGCTCACCGCAACCTCTGCCTCCCTGGTTCTAGTGATTCACCTGTCTCAGCCTCCCCAGTAGCTGGGATTACAGGCATGCACCACCAAGCCTGGCTAATTTTGTATTTTTAGTAGAGACGGGGTTTCTCCATGTTGCTCAATTCCAGACCTCAGGTGATCCGCCTGCCTTGGCCTCCCAAAGTGCTGGGATTACAGGTGTGAGCCACCACACCCGGCCTTATCAGCCTTTTATAATCAACTTAGTGGGTGCTGCATCCATCAATAATGAAGTGAAGTAGGAGAGGCCAACAGCCAGGATATGTCTGTGCCATCATTATCCACCTGCATCCTGTGATCTGCCACAGCTGGCACCACGGGGGAAAAAGAACACACACACAGACCCCCAAACACTGGAGTCTGCTTGTCCGTCTGCAGCCCCCTGGACCAGCAAGAGGAAAATACACCTTGTCGTCCACCAGAGATGAAAAAGGATCCCCAGCCAGGAGAGATGGCTCACGCCTGTCACCCCAGCACTTTGGGAGGCCGAAGCAAGTGGATCGCTTGAAGCCAGGAGTTCAAGACCAACCTGGCCAACATGGTGAAACCCCATCTCTACTAAAAATACAAAAATTAGCCGGGCGTGCTGGCAGGCGCCTGTAATCCCAGCTACTCGGGAGGCTGAGGCAGAAGAATGGCGTGAACCAGGGAGGTAGAGGTGGCAGTGAGCCGAGATAACACCACTGCACTCCAGCCTGGGCGACAGAGTTAGACTCCATCTCAAAATAAAAAGAGAGAGAGAAAGAAGATGGGGGAGGGGGTATGGCAGGAGTTTCCTTGAAGAGACCAGCATCATTAGTGTGTTCTCATATTGCTATAAAGAAATAACTAAGACTGGATAATATAAAGAAAAGAGACTCCGTCTCAAAGAAAAAAAAATAAGAAAAAGAAAAAGGAGCCCCAAAGCTTCAGGAGATCCAGGGTATGAAACTGCAAATCCACTGGGCAAGGAAGATGATGCCTCAGTATCCCAATTCTTCAGATCCTCTTCTTCTTTTTTTCTTTTTGTTTGAGATGCAGTCTCGCTCTGTCACCCAGGCTGGAGTGCAGTGACACGATCTCAGCTCACTGCAACCTCCACCTCCCGGGTTCAAGCGAATCTCCTGCCTCAGCCTCCCAAGCAGCTGGGATTACAGGCGCGTGCCACCATGGCCAGCTAATTTTTGTATTTTTAGTAGAGACGGGGTTTCACCATGTTGGCCAGGATGGTCTCGATCTCCTGACTGATCCGCCTGCCTCAGCCTCCAAAAATGCTGGGATTACAGGCGTGAGCCACCACACTGGACCTAGACCTTCCTCTTATCAGTCACCAACTCAGCTTCCCCTGGGACCGCTTCAAAAATCAGCTGTTCATGAGCCCCGGTGCCAAATGCCTGGCTTCTGAGAGACACATGAAGACCCTGATTCCCCTTTTCATGGGGAAGACGTCTGGTCCACCCAGTGGACGGCACAGACAGCTCCTAGCACCACAATGGCAGGGCAAGGGTAAGAGTGTGCCCAGTGGGGAGGCGGGAATGTATACACGTGCTTCCAGACAGGATGTACAAGACAAAGAATTTGAATGGCTTTTTGAAACAATGTCATACGGTCGCCTATGCCAAGCCGATTCCCACACAGGAGACAGCGCCTACTCAGTGTGCCGGAACAAGCATCCCTGTGTGAACAAGTGACTGCTGCCGGCAGGGGCAGCTCACTTGGCAGAGAGGAGAGGCTGGAATGAAGGCTGAAGGCATTTTCAGGGTGTGGACTCCCATCAGTGACTTTTACAGAGGAACCCTGAGCCCAATCTGGGGTCTGGAGTGGGGGCTAAAGGGACAGAGGGGAGGCAGGAAGGGGCTCTCTGGGAGACTTGGTGGATGACACAGAACCACAGACACAGAAAAGGCAAAGCCTAGAAGCTAGCGTTTGAAAATCAAGGTTAGGGAGACCCAACACAGGAGACGATTTGGTAAAGGTGACTCAGGACAGGAGGCAGGCAGGGCTCCCTCGTCAGAGCCCTCTAAACCTGCACTTCTCTTTGTCCTGGTCACCAGAAGAGAGAAAAGAGAGCCTCCGCCTGATGTCAATGAAAGACGTCTCTGTGGGTAAGGATTTAATTTTCCCCTGATTACCTAAGGAGAAAAATTCTCGCTTTCTTTTTTTTTTTATTTATTTATTTTTTATTTTTTTTGAGATGGAGTCTCGCTCTGTTGCCCAGACTGGAGTGCAGTGGTACAATCTCGGCTCATTGCAAGCTCTGTCTCCTGGGTTCACGCCATTCTCCTGCCTCAGCCTCCCGAGTAACTGGGATTACAGGCATCTACCACCATGCCTGGCTAATTTTTGTATTTTTAGTAGAGATGGGGTTTTACCGTGTTAGCCAGGATGGTCTCGATCTCCTGACCTCGTGATCTGCCCGCCTCGG
This sequence comes from Macaca thibetana thibetana, assembly GCF_024542745.1. Lineage (NCBI taxonomy): Eukaryota > Metazoa > Chordata > Mammalia > Primates > Cercopithecidae > Macaca > Macaca thibetana. The sequence goes on from NC_065598.1 coordinate 130,503, forward strand.
CCTGCCAAAGTGCTGGGATTATAGGCATGAGCCATCACTCCCGGCGAAAAATTCTTTCATCCTCATAAATCTACCCTTCTATTTGCATTCACCTTTGCATCTATCTACGTATCTAGCCAGCCACCCACATCCATCCATCCATCCGCCCACCCATCCACGAACCTGTTTATTCATGCATCCATCCATTCAATCATTCACTTATCTACCTATCCATCTATTCATCCATCCATTCATCCACCCATCTACTCATTCACTCATCCACCTAACCATCCATCCATCCATCTACCCATCCATCCACTCATCTACCAAACTAATCATCCATCCCTCCATCTATACATCCACCTATTCAACACATCTATTCACTCATCCATCTGTCCATCTACCCATCCATCCACCTATGAAACTGTCTATCCATCCCCCTTTCCACCTACACATCCACCCAAACACCTGTCTATCCATGTATGCATCTATTCATCCATCAAACATTTATCCATCTCTCCATCCATCCACTGTCTACCCATCCACTCATCCATTCATCCATCCACCCATCTACCCATCCACCCAAATATCCATCCAAACATCCATCTATCCCTCCATTTTACCCACCAATTCACCATCCATTCATGCATCTATCCATTCGTCCACCTTTCCATCCATTTATCTATCCATCCCTTGACCCATCCCTCCCTCCCTCTTTCTCATTTTCCCTCAGTTCCTGCATATGGACACCTAGACATGTCTAGACATCCATGTAGCCATGAGCCCACCTGTAACATCATTCAAGCACAGCCTTGCCTGCTGTTTTGTAGCCAGATGATCACGACTATGGGTGGCAGAATATCAATAGCAGGGTGCAAAACCTGGGGCCACTGGAATTGGGCATATCTGTGAAAATGTCCCTGGAGTCTTTCCTTTTGGTCTCATTTCTTAGAGGACTCAGAAACTGCAGCACTTGTGTTATTTATTAAGTTTCTCTACTGCTGGCCTCTGCTCAAGTGAGTTAGGAGAAACGGCAGGAGCGAGTCTATGAAAGCCCTTAACGCAGAGCCCCACACAGATGAAGACACTGGTCTTAATTGAGACCTCAAATAATAATTATTATGTGAAAATAGATCAAAGCAATATCTCTGCCCTGCAAAATATTGAGAGGGGAAAATCAAGTATTACATTTTGTAAAGATACAAACACTATTTTCCGGTGGGTAAAATAAAGTATAGAAAGCAAGGCCAAGTCTAAAGTCTACTTGAAAGAGCCAGATAATGTTGTAAGATTTATTTGCCTGAACCAGGGTCCCAGAAAACCTTGTTGATCTGTTTACACTGCTCCCCGCTATACCGGACAAGAATAATTCCAATGTACTACTTGCTGGGGGTCCAGGAAGGGCAACTGAAACTGATTCACCCCTAGGATATCAGGACCATAATCTAGTTGCAAGCAGAGACTTTGAGGACAAATGTCTTGATATTTGAATTTCACTTCTGCTGTTTATTAGCAGTGCATTGGTGACCATGTCACCAATCTGATCTTTGACTTGTAGGATGAGAGCAATCATTCTTACTATAAGGTTTGCTGCAGATTTTCTGAAAGTGTTTGCAAAGCACCTGCCATGTAGAAAGGGCTCCATCAAGCAGCACGGCTGTTGTTATAAATTTCATTCCAAAAGAGGGAATTCTTGACAAGACATCCCCAGCCCCTGACTCGTGGATTGAGCCTGCTGATGTTCAGTCAGTGGTGGGAAATGAGGCCGCTAATGGGACCCTGTGCCGCACCAAGGTGCTGAGCTGTTGGGAAGATACAGGAAGGAGAAGTCAGACAAGGTCTGGTAAGCCAGCGGACTCACCATGAAAAAGGTCTACAAAGGGCTCTCACGTACCTGGAACTAAATTCTGAACCTACACATGAGTTAAAAAGAAAAACAGGCTGGGTGTGGTGGCTCACACCTGTAATCCCAGCACTTTGGGAGGCTGACGCAGGTGGATCACGAGGTCAGGAGTTCAAGACCAGCCTGGCAAAGATGCTGAAACCCCATCTCTACTAAAAATACAAAAATTAGCCAGGCGTGGTGGTAGATGCCTGTAATCCCAGTTACTCGGGAGGCTGAGGCAGGGAACTGCTTGAACCCGGGAGGCAGAGGTCGCAGTGAGCCAAGATTGTGCCACTGCACTCCAGCCTGGGCGACAGAGTGAGACTCCATCTCAAAACAAAACAAAAAATATGCTAGTGGAGATAACTGCGTGCTCCTTGTACCCATAAAAATAAGCATACAAGTTCATGTTTGCCCATATCTGAGCAGAAACAATAGACCTTGTTGGATCATTTAAAATTTTGCTAAGATTTCTGCATGATTTTTTAGCCGTGTAGTATTTTTTTTTTTCTTGGTTAGCAAGTTTTCGTTGGTTTTGGTTTTTAGCATTTTGAATTTATCAGCCTACTGCCTTCTGACTTCCAAAGTTTCCGAAGGGAAGTCTGATGATAATCTTCTTTAGGACTCCTCAGATGGGATCAGTCGCTTCTGTCTTGTGGTTTTCGACAGTTGAATCACACTGTGCTTCGGGGTGGGTCTCTGCCTTCATCCTGCCTGAAGTTCGCTGACTTTCTTGGATGTTTATGTTAAATAGTGACACTGACAGGTCTAAGAATGTCCCCTGTACCGTGGTGAGTGAAATGGAGGAGCACACCCACGAGAGTTCTCAGATCTTCCAACCACCCAACACGTGTGGGTTGTGTTCCATTTTCTCTTCCTACAACCATGTTCCTTCCTAACGAAAATGACTGCGTCACCGCCCAATGTAATCACATATCTGAATCTGGTCACACACCCTATGCTTGGCACCGGTCACATCTACTTTGCCCCCAGCCTTTGGGGTCCCTACTCTTGCGGTCCTGAACATTCACAGAGAACAGATCTCATTCGGTGCAGGAGAGGGCAGAAAGGATTTGCAAGATGAAGTAGGCCAAGTCTTGTAACACCTGTTGTAGGTAGAAGTAATAATGGGCCCCAAAGATATCCATGTCTTGATTCCCAGAGCCTGCGCATATATTGCCTTCCATAGCAAGGGAAATGAAGGTTGCGGATGGAATGAAGGTTGCTGATCAGCTGAGCTTGAGATGAGAAGACATTACTGGATTACCCAGGTAGGACCAGTGTTATCACGTGGGTCTTTATCATTGAAAAAGGGAAGCAAGAGGGTCAGAGTTAGAGATAGATTAGGAGATGCTACACTGCTGGCTTTGAAGATGGAGGAAGCAGCCACATAACAAGACGGGCAGGCAGCCTCTAGAAGCTGGAAATGTCAAGCAAACCCTTTCTCTCCTAGAGCCTCCAGAAGAGAGCCAGCCCTGCTGACACCTCGATGGGAGCCCCAGGAAGCTAATTTCAGACTTCTTACCTCCAGAACTGAAAGCAAAGAAATGTGCATTGTTTTAAGCTGCAAAGTCTGTGACGCTTTGTCCTAGAAGCAAGAGGAAGCTGAGCTAACCCCCTTAAGCAGCTGAAGGAAATCAAGTCAACAGCAACTGAAGTCATTAGAGTGACTCAGATTCCCATGGGGGATGTTTTTCCTTGCTCTTGGTTTTGCTCAAGACCTAGGATCTGATTTTGGTTGGTGCAAAAGCCACCAAAGTTACCAAGATTAGGGGGAATGGAATTCAGGGCTGAGGGGGGATGTACGAAGCCCAGAGCAGGAGCCGAAGAGCCAACAGATATTGATTTAAACCACGGCACATTCTTAGCAACGGGGGATGTGCCTGCAACTGATGATCAGATGGTGTGTGTTTTCCATGTCTTTTTCAACATCTTACAGGCAAAATCACAATAGCGCATAAGGGTGACCGCACAGCAAAACTATTCTTCTAGAATCACCTTGCACCATAGCAGCAGCTGCAGGGATTGTGTACCACGATGCATCCCTGTGGTCAGGAAAGGCTCCCAGGATGACTGGGAGCTGAACGAGGTGGTAAATGATGGTGTTGGCACTGGGGAGAAGTACAGGGTAGGCATTCCAGGTGACAGGAAGGAAATAAGGAAGTCAAGCAGTGTGATGGTGAGAATAAGCACAGGTTCACCCATGTGTGTGGACCTCTGCTTCTTCACACCCAGGTCACCCAGCTTTGAACACGACAGAAGGTCCAGGAACCCAGCCAGTCCTGGAGGTGCACAGATGAGCAAACCATGGCCACTCACTCACTTTCATGTTGCTTAGCGTCTAACGAGGAAAGCAGACATTTAAACAAAACTGCCCACAGGACATAAAAGTAGTGCTGTGGTCAGAGCAGCAGTAAGAAGGTGAGACTTGTAGATGCTTACAATGTGGTCAGCTTGGGTCAGGCAGGGACACAGATGTGAACTTTTTTTTTTTATATATATATTTTTTGAGACAGAGTCTTGCTCCGTCACCTAGGATGGAGTTCAGTGGCGCGATCTCTGCTCACTGCAACCTCTGCCTCCTGGGTTTAAGCGATTCTCCTGCCTCAGCCTCCCAAGTAGCTGGGATCACAGGCATATGCCACTACAACCGGATAAATTTTTTTGTACTTTTAGTAGAGCCGGGGTTTCACCGTGTTAGGCAGGATGGTCTCGATCCCCTGAACTCGTGATCTGCCCGCGTTGGCCTCCCAAAGTGCTGGGAATACAGGAGTAAGCCACAGCGCCCAGCCACAGATGTGAACTTTTAAAGGGAAGTGACAGTGGAGCTGACAACTGAAGAATGAAGACAGCACAAGATACAGGCAGAAGGGAGTTTTGTGTAGCAAGTGTGGTACGTGCAAAGGACCTGTGGTCAATGGAACTGACGATCCCATGGGGCTCAGTGAGGAGGGAAAGAGTTCAGGTATAGCGTGGCATGGAGGGGAACACAGTGAGGCCACAGTCAGTCCTCAACCTTGAAAATGGCCCTTTGATTGTCCTCAGGGGCTAGCCTTGCTTGCCATGTTCATTGTGCCTAGCACCCTCTGCTTGCTCCCAGAGAGCTCTCTCTTGCCTCCCAGCTCTGCGTCTCTCAGATTCTGGCTCTGATCCCACACTGCTGTTGCTTCCACTCATGTACCCGTTGCTAACGGCATCGTTTCTTGGAGTAATTCATTGCAAAGTTCATATTCCACTATAAACGCAGTCTGTGCTCAGTACAGTCAACAGGGTGGCCCAAAATAGTTCAATTAAAGAAAAAAAAAATCAAATTTTACCTTGAAAAGAAGCCAGTGATATGGCTTGGGTCCACCTCCCTGAGGTTCTCTGTTAGTGTAAGTTGCTTTTAGGCCTGGTCCTGCTGCATATACAAGGTGTGTCTTTCTTTTTTTTTTCCACCCCCCTTTTTTGAGATGGAGTCTCGCTGTCAGCCAGTCTGGAGTGCAGTGGCGTGAGCTCGGCTCACTGCAACTTCCGCCTCCCGAGTTTAAGCGATTCTCATGCCTCAGCCTCCCAAGTAGCTATGATTACAGGCGTGTGCCACCACACCCGGCTAGTTTTGTTTTTGTTTTTTGTTTTGAATGCTGAGCCTCAGTTTATTGCCCGGGCTGGAGGGCAGTGGCGTGACCTTGGCTCACTGCAACCTCCACCTTCTGGGTTCAAGCAATTCTCCTGCCTCAGCCTCCCAAGTAACTGGGATTACAGGCGCCTGCCACCATGCCCGGCTAATTTTTGTATTTTTGGTAGAGATGGGGTTTTGCCATGTTGGTCAGGCTGTTCTCCAACTCCTGACCTCCGCTAGTCTCGAACTCCTGACCTCAGGTGATCCACCCGCCTCACCTTCCCAAAGTGCTGGTATTACAGGCAGGAGCCACTGCACCCAGCCTATCTTTCTATGTAGACGGTGCCCTCTCCTGGTGGGAGGCTCTCAGTGCCTGGCTCCAAATTCATGACGCTAGAGGTGGAGAGGTCCCCAGCTGCCCCCCTTACTTCTCCCAAGCTGGAGCCCTAGCGAATCACCAACTTCCTGTGACCACCTGTTCTAGCTACTTGGTTCACTTTGACCCAGCCCCTCAGGGGTGACACCCTCCCTCATCAGGCTCCCAGATCCCATCAAGTGTTGAAACTCTATGTGGCAGGTACAATCCTGGTCCCCAGAGATGCCCATATCCTAATTCTTAGAACATATGACCTTTTAGGACAAAGAGGAATGTGCAGAAAGGATTCAGGTATGGTTCTTAAGATGGGGACATTGTTTGAATGATCCATGTAATCACAGTGGGGTCCCAGGGCTTTTATAAGAGAGAGGAAGTGAGATATTTAACCACAGAAAAACGGGATGTGAGGATGGAAGCAGAGATCAGAGACATGTGCTTTGAAGATGGGATAACGGCTAATGAGCCAAGGATGGCAGGTGACTTCTAAAAACTGGAGAAAGCAAGGAATGAATTCTCTCCTAGAGATTCTGGAGAGACCGCAAGCCTCCCAACACCTTGATTTTAAAATAGTGAAATCCATTTCAGACTCCAGACCTACAGAAATGTAAGAAAATAAACATGTGTTGTTTTCAGTGTTGGCAGTTCGTTACCACAGCAACAAGAAAGTAATGCACGCACTTCCCCAATTCATCCTTCTTCAACTGCCCACTCAGGAATAAGGCTCCGTCTCTTCTAAATGGCATCTGTCTGCAGTGTATGAGGAGTGTAAATACAGGGGCCATGATTTTTTTTATTTTTCTTGTTTTTTTTTTGTTTGTTTTTTTAGAGATGGGGTGTCACTATGTTGCCCAGGCTGGCCTTGAATTCCTGGTCTCAAGCAATCCTCCTGCCTTAACCTCCCAAAGTGCTAGGATTACAGGCATGAGCAACTGTGCTCGACCTGTATCTTTTTTTTTTTTTTTTTTTTTTTTTGAGACAGAGTATCACTCTGTTGCCCAGGCTGGAGTGCAATGCTGCGATCTCAGCTCACTGCAACTTCCGCCTCCTGGGTTCAAGCAATTTTCCTGCTTCAGCCTCCCAAGTAGCTGGGATTACAGGTGCCCACCAGCCTGCCCAGCCAATTTTTGTATTTTTGGTAGAGACGGAATTTCACCATGTTGCCCAGGCTAATCTCAAACCCCTGGTCTCAGGCGATCCTCCTCTCTCACCCTCTTGAGTAGCTGGGGTTAGTGACATAAGCCACTGCATCTGGCCTTTGAATCCTCTTGAGAATTAAGTCAATGGTCTGTTTCCGCAATTCTACTCACTTATTTCCCCACAGCCCTTCTCCTCCTCTTTCCCCTTTTCCACCTCCCACATGCTTCGCCCCTCACATGCCCTTCCTATGAGTCTCAGCATCCATGCATCCTTGCACCAAAGCGCGAGAGACATGGGGTCCGTCTTGCATGGAAAAGGAGCTCCCTTCTACACTTTCCTGAGGTCCTGGAGCTGATGTTACTGGCGTCCCATCCTCCCTTTCAATCACCTTCACCTTCTGCCATCCCTCCCATGAAGGTCAGCCCCACTTCAGGCTATCCTCGACCTCCTTTACCACTTCTGTGCACCCCTCCAGCCCTGTGCTCATTGCTTCTCATGCTCTATACCTGCAATCTTTGACTGTTGCCCTTGAATTGCTGGTTTGCTCTTTCCTGTGATCTGAAAAAGCTAGAGAAGCACAGGGGTTTTCTTTCCTCCCTTTGCTGTGGCGTGAACCCCCACTCCCTTGCCACGCAGGCCTGGAGGGTCTGCCTAAGTAAACCATTTGCATGATTGTATGCCAGAGTTGCATACTGTCATGAGTCATAAAAAGATATGTGGGGCCAGGCGCGGTGGCTCACGCCTGTAATCCCAGCACTTTGCGAGGCTGCAGCAGGCACATCACGAGGTCAGCAGTTCGGGACCAGCCTGACCAACATGGCAAAACCCCATCTCTACTAAAAATACAAAAATTAGTGTGGTGGTGGATGCCTGTAATCCCAGCTACTCGGGAGGCTGAGGCAGGAGAATTGCTTGAACCCAGGAGGCGGAGGTTGCAGTGAGCCAAGATCATGCCATTGCAGTCCAGCTTGGGTGACAACAGCAAGGCTCCACTCAAAAAAAAAAAAAAAAAAAAAAAAAAAAAAAAAAATGTGTATCATGTCCTTGCCCTCAAAATGTAGAAATAGGATCTTATTTAGAAATAGGATCCTTGCAGATGGGTCCTAAATCCAATTACTAGTGTATTTGTAAGGAGAGAGAGATTTGGAGACACAGAGGAGGAAGCCAAGTAGTGACGGAGGCAGGGACTACAGTGATGTGGCCACAAGTCCAGGGACACCTGGGGCCCCCAGGAGGTGAGAGAGGCAAGAAGAATCCTCCACTAGAGCCTCCAGGAGGAGCGCAGCCCTGCTCACACCTAGATCTCAGACTTCTGGTCTTTGGAATGGTGACGTCAATTTCCTTTGTCTTAAGTCACCGAGTGAGTGGTGATCAGCTGTGGTAATGTGATAGATTCTCATCTCAGAAGGCATCAGAGTGGCCCCATCTGGGTCAAAGTATCCTGAGGTCTGTATGGCATTTCTTCTAATCATACCCGTGAATGACCAGTGCGTGAAAAGTTTCCGTAGTTTGCCCTCCCTAAGATGGTAATTTCTTCCCTTGTGAAACTCTTCAGGGCATCTCATAGTGTGGTATCCATTGTGGCATCTCCTCTTTCCTTAATTAATTAGGATGTTTGAGCCCAAAAATGTGATCATTAGTATTAAGTGTTCTTTGCTTTTTTGTTTCTTTTCTGAAATGGAGTCTTACTCCGTTGCCAGGCTGGAGCACAGTGGCACGATCTCGGCTCACTGCAACCTCCGCCTCCTGCGTTCAAGCGATTCTTCTGCCTCAACCTCCTGAGTAGCTGGAACTACAGGTGCCCGCCACCACACCCGGCTAATTTTTTGTATTTTTTTACTAGAGACAGGATTTCGCCATGTTGGCCAGAATGGTCTCGATCTCCTGACCTCAGGATCTGCCAGCCTTGGCCTCCCAAAGTGCTGGGATTACAGGCGTGAGCCACAGGGCCCAGCCGGCATTAGGATTTTTTAATAAATAAAACTGGAGAAGCATTACTGTAGCTACAGGATACTAAGAAAAAGTTCATTCTCGAGCTGAGGAAAAAAAAAACAAACCAACCTAGCTGCACATGGTGGCTCACGCCTGTGATCCCAGCACTTTGGGAGGCTGAGGCAGGCGGATCACCTGAGGTCGGTGGTTCAAGACCAGCCTGGCCAACATGGTGAAGCCCTGTCTCTACAAAAATACAAAAATTAGTCAGGCATGATGGCAGGTGCCTGTAATCTCAGCTACTCAGGAGGCTGAGGCGGGAGAATCACTTGAATCTGGGAGGCAGAGGTTGCAGCAAGCCGAGATCGTGCCACTGCCCTCCAGCCTGAGGGACAGAGAGAGACTCCATCTCAAAAACAAAACAAAACAAAATCCTGACATTAGAAGAATTGTGTTGTCAAGTAAATTAGAGGATGCTGGGACAGTGACATTCCTTCCCTCTCTCCTGGACCCTGGCAGTAAAGCACTGGAGGGGTTCAGACGCATCTGAATCATGGGGCGTGTGACCCAGGGGCTGCTTTTTCACCCAAGGACATTTCCAACCTCACAATGGCACTCTGGTTAGAACTTCCTCAAGAAGAGACACGCGTAACACCAAGGAACGCGGCACAATTCAGCAGTCCTGAATACAGCAGCATGAATGGTGCCTTCTAAGAGCGTTCAGAGCAGCTAACAAGCAAGAGATGATGGCTGGGATTTCTCAATAAACCACTGCAGTATATTAGCCTTTGGACATCAATCAATATTTTTCAACATCTCCTAGTGAGAAACTTAGATAATGCCTGATAAGAACACACATGGCAGCATAGAATCAGTTCTTCCATTTGCTTCTTTTAGGCAGGGATGTTTTTTGCTCTTGGAACTGACCCGACCCCAGAGTTCTAGCAGAGGCCTCATTAAGTGGGGTGGGATGGAGAATTGTTAAGAAACACTAATGACCAAGGCATGTATTTTCACATTCATATTTGTTCTCTCTGGAGCTACCAGACACTCACTGCAACAAAACCCACCCAACTCTGTGGAAAGGAAGGGAAATGTATTAGCCACATGCCTGTGCCTGCAGGAATCTGGCTCTGTAGCTGCCTGAATTCCAAAGTAAAAGCTGCAGTTAGGACAGGAGCGGTGGCTCATGCCTGTAATCCCAGCACTTTGGGAGGCGGAGGCAGGTGGATCACCTGAGGTTGGGAGTTCGAGACCAGCCTGACCAACATGGAGAAACCCCATCTCTACTCAAAATACAAAATTAGCTGGGTGTGGTGGTACATGCCTGTAATCCCAACTATTCAGGAGGCTGAGGCAGGAGAATCGCTTGAACTCAGGAGGCGGGGGTTGCAGTGAGCCAAGATCACGCCATTGCACTCCAGCCTGGGCAACAAGAGCGAAACTCCATCTCACAAAAAAAAAAAAAAAAGAAAAAAAAAAGAAAAAGAGCTACAGTCACTCAGATCTTCTGTCCTTACTCAGTTGCATGTTTCTCCAAGTTATGTGGTTCCATAGATGTTGAGATGTTTGTGACATCCATGTCCCCTTCGATTTTGGTCCTCTGTTTCTGATAGGGACTGTATGGTTGACTCCAATGACCAATGATCAAATTTCCATTATGCCAAAGTTGCGTGTGCGTGTGTGTGTGCGTGTACAACTATGAGTATGTACATGTGTATGTAGGTATTTGTGTGCATGTGCATATCTCTGTGTATGTGTGTTTGTGTATATGTGTTCGTGTATGTGTGTAGGTGTAAGTATGCATGTATATTTGGTATGTATGTACATGTGTATCTGTGTGTATGTGTATGTGTGTATGTATTTGTGTTCATGTGCATATGTGTATATCTTTGTGTTTCTGTATGTGTGTGTATAGGTGTAAAGTATGAATGTATGTTTGGTATGTATGCATATGCATATCTGTGTGTACATGTGTATATCTGCAGGCTTGTGGATATCTGTGTGCATGCATGTGTATGTGTGTATATGTGTGTAGGCATATATCTGTGTATATGTTTGTATGTATACCTGTGTATGTATGTTTTATATGTGTATATCTGTGTATGGTTTATGTGCATATGTGTATGTGTGTATCTGCGTGTGTATGTCTGCATACATGTGCATAAGAATGTGTATCTGTGTATGTATGTCTGTATATTTGTGCATGTATGTGTGTTTATATCTGCATATACATGTGCAGTATGTATTTGTAAGATGTGTATAACTGTGTGCATGCATGTGTATGTGTGTATATGTGTGTAGGCATACATCTGTGTATATGTTTGTATGTATACCTGTGTATGTATGTTTTATATGTGTATATCTGTGTATGGTTTATGTGCATATGTGTATGTGTGTATCTGCGTGTGTATGTCTGCATACATGTGCATAAGAATGTGTATCTGTGCATGTATGTCTGTATATTTGTGCATGTATGTGTGTTTATATCTGCATATACATGTGCAGTATGTATTTGTAAGATGTGTATAACTGTGTGCATGCATGTGTATGTGTGATATATGTGTGTGTGACTGTGTACACACAAGGGTTTAAAACTTACTGCAATAGAACCTTTGTGAATAACCACAAGAACACACAATTGTGCTTCCTATTGGTACAGGAGAGCAAGAGGAAGAACAGTTTATAAAACTCTCTTTTGTTAGTTTTAATCGTATAATGGTAGGAAGAAGTATGACATGAAGGATAGTTTTGTATATGCTGCAGGAATTTCTACCCATCCAGGAGAAAGCTGGGACCACATAAATCTCAAAGATAACCAAGGAAATATCTGACTCATATTTTAGACTCATATTTAGACATATTTTGGTCATATTCTGACCAAAGAAGAAAAACTTCAATTTTATAAGCTCTTCAATGTACCTCTAGTGTATATTAATGCTTTTTATGCTTATATGCCTGATAACAAAAACTATCATAAGAGACTGCAAAAATCTCACCCTTGCAAAAAAAATAATTCCACAAGGACATCTGCTCAACAACTGGCTGTCCAAACTCAGACTGCTGTCACCATGTTATTGATCTTTTTAGCCAAGGATAATCATTTCAAAATAATTATGGAATCCTCTTCATTATTTCCTTTAAAATCCTTTTTTCCCCTTTACCTCCCTGAATATGTACATATTTTAATATGGCACATCTATTCTCATGGCACTACCATACTCCCAAATAAACATCTCTTCTATTACAGAGTATATTAGTCAGTCCTTACACTGCTATAAAGACATACCTGAGACAGGGTAATTTATAAAGAAAAAGAGGTTTAATTGGCTCACAGTTCCACAGGTAGTACAGGAAGCATGGCTGGGGCGGCCTCAGGAAACTTAAAATCAGGGCAGAAGGCAAAAGGGAAACAGGCACGTTTTACATGGCCAGAGCAGGAGCAGGACGGGGGTGGGGAAGTTGTTGCACACTTTTAAATAACCAGATTGGATGATAACTCACCCTCACCACAACAGCACCATGGGGAACAGTGGTAAACCAGTCAACGGAAACCACTCCCATAATGCAGTCACCTCCCACCAGGCCCCACCTCCAAACTGGGGATTCCAACTCAACCTAAGATTTGGTGGGGAACCAGATCCAAACCATCTCTTTGTGTTTACTTAGGTTGACCCCATACTCTGTATCTGTACCTGTTTCATCCAATTTTATTCTTTTTTATAAAACCAATGCAGTAAAGATGCAACTAAATGTGGACCCTGGGAACAAGGAGTCCAGAGGTCGCCCAAAGAGTTGCAAAGTGAATCCGGAAACCTGAATGTGAAGATGGGTGACTGAGAGCCTGATGCCAGCCTCCTCTTGGGTCCTGATTGAAATCTTACCTATTGAAATTTTGCTATTGGATTTTGCATGTAAGGGCCTCCATCAGAGGACAGACTGAGGCATATGGTTTGCCCAGTGAAATAAACAATTTCCAGAGCTTATGAATTGAAGGGTGGGATGAATACAATACATAGAGCACCGAAGCAAACACATCAGAGTCGAGGCAACTCCCCTGGGAGAAAAAACAGAAACCTTGAACTGAATAGTTCAGAACAAGTTGTCACAAACTGAGCATCTCGGGGACCTTTTACCCACAAGAGCTGTAATCTGGAAAGATCTTTGCCTGTTTACCATGATTTCTTTTTCCTGGGAGGTATAAATTCCCAGTGCCCTCCTCTATCTTACTGTGGACGGAATTAGCTCAGGTTTTCGATTTTTAAACAGGTACCACCAAAAACTGTCTTCTCAATGCTTCCCACGCTATTCCACATGGACTTTTGGCTTACAGTTTATTTTCATTTTACCCACTTTTTATCTGTCCTCTAATCTGTCAATCGCCTATTAATCAATCATCTCTCTCTAAAAATATCTTCTATCATTCATATATCTATATATCCATTTCTATCATTGATCTGTCTCTGTGTATATTTATCTATCTATGTATTCATCTATCTATCTACCTACCCTGTCTACGTATCTATTTATGTACTGGCTTTATCTGTCTATCATGTATCTAGCCATTTATTCATTTACCTATCCACCCACCCTGTATATATATCTATATATCTATCAGGTCCAATCTATGTATCTATCTATGTATCTATCTAATCTCTATCTAATCATCTATCAATCAATCTTGTATCTAGCCATTTATTCATTTATCTATCCACCCACCCTGTATATATCAGGTCTAATCTATGTATCTATCTATGTATCTATGTAATATCTATCTATCAATCATCTATCTACCTATCATGAATCTATCTGTATCAATGTATTTGTCTGTCTGTCTACCTATCTTTATTAACTTACTGACCATGAGTAACTCGAACAAGATAAATTCACAAATTTTCTGGGAGGAAATTTCAGGTTGATTCCAGCAGGTAGCAAACATAAAAGCTGTCTTACACCAGGAAACGGTTAAAGACCCAAAGGAGGAAGAACTTTTTCATCCTTTCATAAAAGACCAACAAGTCTGATGGGAGAGCTGCAGCTGTGCCTTAAAATGCAAAGTGACTCAGAGAACAAGGTTCAGGTGAAAGAAGAAAGCTCGTAAGGTCAGAGGTGGGAGAACCAACAGAGCTCACTTAGACGGAAACTCTTTTTTTTGTTTTGTTTTTTGAAACGGAGTCTTGCTCTGTCACCCAGGCTGGGTGCAATGGTGTAATCTCAGCTCACTGCAACCTCCTGCCTCAGCCTACAGAGTAGCTGGCATTACAGGCTTCCGCCACCACGCCTGGCTAATTTTTGCATTTTTAGTCGAGATGGGGGTTTCTCCATGTTGGCCAGGCTGGTCTCAAACTCCTGACCTCAAGTGATTGAACTGCCTTAGCCTCCCAAAGTGCTGGGACTGCAGGCATGAGCCACTGTGTCCAGCCAGATGGAAACTTTTTTTTTTTTTTTTTTGAGATGGAGTTTTGCTCTTGTGGCCCAGGCTGGAGTGCAACAGCACGCTCTCGGCTCACCACAACCTCCGCCTCCCAGGCTCAAGCAATTCTCCTGCCTCAACCTCCTGAGTAGCTGGGATTACAGGCATGTGCCACCACGCCCGGCTAATTTTGTACTTTGAGTAGAGATGGGGTTTCTCCATGTTGGTCAGGCTGGTCTTGAACTCCTAGCCTCAGGTGATCCACCCGCCTTGGCCTCCCAAAGTGCTGGGATTACAGGCATGAGTCACCGCGCCTGGCCAAAACTTTTCAATCATTTAAACGAGTGCCTCATCTCTAGCCCAATGTCCTCTGCACCTTTTCATCCTTGAAGGGTGACAGCCCAAATCCCACTCTAGGCTGATGGAATGACGAAGCTCCATGAAATTTCTGTTTTCAAGCTGTCCCTGAGTGAAATGACCTATTTCCTTGCTTTCTTCACTGGTAGGGATGACTGGCCCAGCCAAAACCCTCCTGTGCCCTCAAGCCAATGCTGAAAATGAATTTCACCATTTAGTTAAGATATTATTTTAGTCATTTAAAAATAAAATCTGGTCAATAGCCAGACATGCTAGCCAGAAGCAAGCTAAGGCAATGCTCCATCTCTGTTCCGTGTGTCTTGAAAGTGTGCCTTTTTAGAATAATGAAAATCTCCACAATATGTTCTTCGGCTAATGAGAAGTCAAGTGTTTATTTGTATTTTTAATATTAAAGAGAACATCTTTGCCCCTGGGAAAATATTTATGAGAAACATAACTAAATGGAGACTAAGCTTTCCTTTTCATTTCCCTTCTGCGTCACAGACTCTTCTGTTTCTTCAAAGCACTAATTAAATATTTAAAGCTGTTATCAGTGCAGAAGTGTTCCTCCGTAAAATGTTTCAATGAGCTGGAAAAAAGCGGAGGATAATTTGTTACCATCTACGTATTCATAACATAAGGACGTCAGGAAGTATTAGAGTCACTATCGATGTGTCTGACTACACAGCATTGGTAATATTAGAACACTTCCAGCTTTCAAGGTGTAAATTTTTCATCTCCTCCTTTCCACTTCCTTCCATTGGTATCCAGGCCCCTTGGAGAGGTGGCTGCAGGTCACTTTTATTATTATTATTTTTTATTTATTTTATTTTAATTTTATTTATATTTATTATTATT
Organism: Macaca thibetana thibetana; assembly: GCF_024542745.1. Classification (NCBI taxonomy): domain Eukaryota; kingdom Metazoa; phylum Chordata; class Mammalia; order Primates; family Cercopithecidae; genus Macaca; species Macaca thibetana. The sequence continues at coordinate 146,041 of NC_065598.1, forward strand.
ATTTTTTTTTTTTTTTGAGATGGAGTCTTGCTCTGTCGCCCAGGCTGGAGTGCAATGGTTCGATCTAGGCTCACTGCAACCTCTGCCTCCTGGGCTCAAGTGATTCTGCTGCCGCAGCCTCCTGAGTAGCTGGGACTATAGGCGTGTGCCACCATGCCTGGTTAATTTTTTGTTTGTTTGTTTTTGAGATGGAGTCTCGCTCTGTCACCCAGGCTGCAGTGCAGTGGAGCCATCTTGGCTCACTGCAACCTCTGGCTCCCAAGTTCAAGCAATTCTCCTGCCTCTGCCTCCCAAGTAGCTGGGATTACAGGCGCCTGCCACCATGCCCAGCTATTTTTTTGTATTTTTAGTAGAGACGGGGTTTCACCATGTTGGCCTGGATGGTCTTTATCTCCTGACCTCAGGTGATCCATCCGCCTCAGCCTCCCAAAGTGCTGGGATTACAGGCGTGAGCCACCGCTCCCAGCTGGTCACGTTTATTTTTCAGCCAGTTTCTGTGCACCAAATAAGGGACAGCCTTCTGGAAGCATTTTAAAAGGGAGAAAGTAAAAAGCTATACGAAGTTCATTCCAAAACATATCTCCCTGATTTCTCAAAGAACTAAAAAGAGAACTACTACCATTTAGTTCAGCAATCCCATTCCTCCATACATACGTAAAGGAAAATAAATTATCCTGCCAAAGAGACTCCTGCACACATATGTTGACCACAGCACTATTTCCACCAGCAAAGACATGGAATCAATCTAAATGCCCATGAATGGTGGACTGGATAAAGAAAATGTGGTACCTAGACGCCATGGGATACTACACAGCCACGGAAAAGAACAAAACCACGTCCTTTGCAGCAACACGGATGGAGCTGGAGGTTCTTATTGTAATCAAACTAATCCAGAAACAGAAAACCAAATATTGCACGTTCTCATGTATAAGTGGATCTACACATTGGGTACTCATGGACACAAAGATAGGAACAGACACTGGGGGCTTCTAGAGTGTGGAGGGAGGGACAGGGGTAAGAACTGAAGAACTACCTATTGGGCGCTCTGCTCACTACCTGGGTGATGAGATCGATCATACCCCAAATCTCAGCATCACACCCACGTAACAAGCCTGCATATGTTCCACAAGTCAGCAAAATAAATCATGATGAAAATAATGAAATGTTTTTAGTTTTATTTTAACAAAAAATTAGAAATCCAACATTTTCAACTCTCTGGCTTGGACCTGATTCTAGGGAAAATATCCTAGGTCTGTGTTTTATAAAGATATATGTAAATATATGTGTGTGTATGTGTGTGTGTGTGTGTATACATATATATATACACACACAATGTGGGTATGCTTGTATATGTGTATATACCTATATATACCTATACATACATGGAGGTATACACACATATATATGTATGTACATATACATATACAAGCATACACACATAAACAACAGTGTCTTAGTCTTCACATTGAATTTTTTATTGTTCTGCAAATGGAATAACTGTTGATATTTTGAAATAGAACATGCATTTGCTATTATATTTCATCCATATTTTTTTAACCCCTTCTGTATTTCAGGCAGTGTCCTAGATAGATCTGGGGATTTTGGAGTTGAACAAAACACAGTTCCTTCTTGAAACTGACATTTAGAGAAGCATATCTGAGAGACAAGCAAATGAGGTCAAGCATTAATAAGGCTATGAATAAAACACATCAAAACGCTGAGTAAGAAATATTTATTTATGTATTACTCACCTACTTGACAGAGAAGAAAGAACAAGAAAACTTGAAAGCCGACCTATGTGGTCATCAGGGAAATGCAAATCAAAACCACAATGAGACAGCTCATCATACACACTAGGATGGCTCTAACGACAAAGACAGACAATGACAAGTGTTGGCTCGGATGTGCAGAAACTGGAGTACTCTTACATTGTTTGTGGGATGGTGCAATGGTACAGGTGCTTTGAAAAGCAGCCTGGCGGATCCTTCAATGGTTAAACATAGAGTTATCATATGACCCAGCCATTCCCCTCCTGGGTATTTACCCAAAAAATTGAAGACAAGTACTCAGACAAGTACGTACATAGAAGTCCTAACTGTATGCTAAGTGCTAAGCATTATTCATGGTAGTCACACAGTGGAAAGAACCCAATGCCCATCAACAGGTGTGTGGGTAAACAAAATGTGGTCTACCCATATAATGGAATGTCATTCGGCCATCAAAAAGAATGAAATTCTGATGCATGGTACAGAATCAATGGACCTCAAAAATATTATGCTGAGTGAAAGAAGCCAGGCACAAAACCACATGGGATGCCATTTGTTTGAAATGCCCCTGATAGGCAAATCCATGGATACGAAGTAGATTTGTGAGTGGCTGCATAGGGCTAGAGCAGATGGCAGGATGGTGGTGATGAACCAGGGAATGTTGCAACTATCCTTATGAACCAGGAAGTGCTACAGTTACCTGGATGAACAAGGAAGTGTGGCAATGTCCCTATGAACCAGGAAGTGCTATAATTATTCCTATGAACCAGAGAGTTGCAAATGTCTTTATGAACCAGGAAGTTCTACAGTTATCCATATGAACCAGAATGTGCTGCAGTGTCACTATGACCCAGGAAGTGTCACAATGTCCCTGCAAACCAGGAAGTACAATTATCCGTATGAACCAGGAAATGCCACAACTATCTGTATTAACCTCGAAATGTTACAGCGTCTCCATAAACCAGGAAGTGCTGCAATTAGACATATGAACCAGAAAGTGTTACAATGCCCCTACAAACCAGGAAGTTCTACAATTATCCGAATGAACCAGGAAGTGTTGCAATGTCCCTGTGAACCAGGAAGTGCTGCTATTATCCATATGAACCAGGAAGTGCTACAATTATCCATATAAACCAGAAAGTGTTGCAATATCCTTATGAACCAGGAAGTGCTAGAACTATCTGGATGAACCAGGAAGTGTGGCAATGTCCCTATGAACCAGTAAGTGATACAATTATCCATATGAATCAGGAAGTGTGGCAATGTCCCTATGAACCAGGAAGTGCTACAATTATTCCTATGGACCAGAGGGTTGCAAATGTCTTTATAAACCAGGAAGTTCTACAATTATCCATATGAACCAGAAAGTGTTACAGTGTCACTATGACCCAGGAAGCATCACAATGTCCCTGCAAACTATGAAGTACTACAATTATCCGTATGAACCATAAAGTGTTACAATGTCCCTATGAACCAGGAAGTGCTACAACTATCCGGATGAACCAGGAAGTGTGGCAACTATCCAGATGAACCAGGAAGTGTGGCAATGTCACTATGAACCAGTAAGTGATACAATTATCCATATGAATCAGGAAGTGTGGCGATGTCACTATGAACCAGAAAGTGATACAATTATCCATATGAATCAGGAAGTATGGCAATGTCATTATGAACCAGAAAGTGTCACACTTTCCCTATGAACCAGGAAGTGCTACAATTATCCGGATGAACCAGGAAGTGTGGCAATGTCCCTATGAACCAGGAAGTGCTACAGTTATTCCTATGAACCAGAGGGTTGCAAATGTCTTTATGAAGCAGGAAGTTCTACAATTATCCATATGAACCAGAAAGTGTTGTACTGTCACTATGACCCAGGAAGCATCACAATGTCCCTGCAAACCAGGAAGTACTACAATTATCTGTATGAACCAGCAAGTGTGGCAATGTCCCTATGAACCAGGAAGTGCTACAATTATTCCTATGAACCAGAGGGTTGCAAATGTCTTTATGAACCAGGAAGTTCTATAATTATCCATATGAACCAGAAAGTGTTGTAGTGTCACTATGAACCAGGAAGCGTCACAATGTCCCTGCAAACCAGGAAGTACTACAATTATCTGTATGAACCAGGAAGTGTTACAATGTCCCTATGAACCAGGAAGTGCTACAAATATCCGGATGAACCAGGAAGTGTTATAATGTCCCTATGAACCAAGAAGTGCTAAAATTATCCATATGAACCTTGAAATGTTACAATGTCCCTATGAACCAGGAAGTGTCACACTTTCCCTATGAACCAGGAAGTGTTACAATTATCCACATGAATCAGGAAGTGCAGCAATGTCACTATGAACCAGAAAGTGTCACACTTGCCCTATGAACCAGGAAGTGCTACAATTATCCAGATGAACCAGGAAGTGTAGCAATGTCCCTGTGAACCAGGAAGTGCTACAACTATCCGGATGTACCAGGAAGTGTGGCAATGTTCCTATGAACCAGTAAGTGATACAATTATCAACATGAATCAGGAAGTGTGGCAATGTCACTATGAACCAGAAAGTGTCACGCTTTCCCTATGAACCAGGAAGTGCTACAATTATCCAGATGAACCAGGAAGTGTAGCAATATTCCTGTGAACCAGGAAGTGCTAATTATTCCTATGAACCAGAGGGTTGCAAATGTCTTTATGAACCAGGAAGTGCTACAATTATCTGTATGAACCAGGAAATGTTACAGTGTCCCTATAAACCAGGAAGTGCTACATTTACCCATATGAACCAGAAAGTGTGACAATGTCCCTGCAAACCAGGAAGTTCTACAATTATTCAAAGGAACCAGAAAGTGCTATTATCCATATGAACCAGGAAGTGCTACAGTTATCCATATGAACCAGGAAGTGTGGCAGTGTCACTATGAACCAGAAAGTATCACAATGTCCCTATGAACCAGGAAGTGCTACAATTATCCAGATGAACCAGGAAATGTGGCTATCTCCCTATGAACCAGGAAGTGATACAATTATCCATATGAATCAGGAGGTGTGGCAATGTCACTATGAACCAGAAAGTGTCACAATTTCCCTATGAACCAGGAAGTGCTACAATTATCCGTATGAACCAGGAAGTGTTATAATGTCCCTATGAACCAGGAAGTGCCACAGCTATCTGTATTAACCTGGAAATTTTACAGGGTCTCCATAAACCAGGAAGTGCTGCAATTAGACATATGAACCAGAAACTGTTACAATGTCCCTACTAACCAGGAAGGTCTATGATTATCCAAATGAACCAGAAAGTGTTGCAATGTCCCTGTGAACCAGAAAGTGCTACTATTATCCATATGAACCAAGAAGTGTGGCAGTGTCGCTATGATCCAGAAAGTATCACAATGTCCCTATGAACAAGGAAGTATGCTACAATTATCCAGATGAACCAGGAAGTGTGGCAATGTCCCTATGAACCAGGAAGCAATACAATCATCCATATGAATCATGAAGTGTGTCAATGTCACTATGAAGCAGGAAGTTTCACTATTTCCCTATGAACCAGGAAGTCCTACAATTACTCAGATGAACCAGGAAGTGTGGCAATGTCCCTATGAACCAGGAGGTGATACAATTATCCATATGAATCAGGAAGAGTGGCAATGCCACTATGAAGCCGAAAGTGTCACAATTTCCCTATGATCCAGGAAGTGCTACAATTATCCAGATGAACCAGGAAGTGTGGCAATGTCCCTACGAACCAGGAAATGCTACAATTATTCCTATGAACCAGAGGGCTGCAAATGTCTTCATGAACCAGGAAGTTCTACAATTATCCATATGAACCAGAAAGTGTTGCAGTGTCACCATGACCCAGGAAGTGTTACAGTGTCCCTACAAACTAAGAAGTGCTACAATTATCCCTATGAACCAGGAAGTATTGCAGTGTCCCTGCAAACCAGGAAGTGCTACAATTATCTGTATGAACCAGGACGTGTTACAATGTCCCTATGAACCAGGAAGTGCTACAACTATCCGTACAAACCTTGAAATGTTACAACGTCCCTGCAAACCAGGAAGTTCTACAATTATCCGAATTAACCAGTAAGTATTGCAATGTCCCTGTGAATCGAAAGTATTGCAATGTCCCTGTGACCCAGGAAGTGCTACTATTATCTATATGAACCAAGAAGTACTACAATTATCTGTATGAAGTACTACAATGTCCCTATGAAACAGGAAGTGCTACAATTATCCCTATGAACCAGGAAGTGTTGCAAGATCCCTGTGAATCAGGAAGTGTGACAATTATCTGTATGAACCAAAAAGTGTTGCAATATCCCTGTGAACTAGGAAGTGCTACATTTATCCCTATGAACCAGGAAGTGTCACAATGTCCCCGTGAACCAGGAAGTGCTACTATTACCCATTTGAACCAGGAAATGCAACAATGTGAGCCAGAAAGTGTTGCAGTGTCCCTACGAATCACAAAGCATTACAATCTCCAGATAAACCAGGAAGTGTTACAGTGTCCCTATAAATTAGAAAGTGCTGCAACCTTTCAATGACCCAGGAAGTTCATTTACCATCTCTAGAAAGCAGGAAGTGCTACAACCTCCTCAGTGACCCAGGAAGTTCTCTTACCATCCCCAGGTAGCGGACGTACTACAAACTTCCCTAGTGACCCCGGAAGTTTATTTACCATCTCCAGGAAGCAGGAAGTGCTACAACATCCCCAGTGATCCAGGAAGTTTATTTACCATCTCTGGGAAACAGGAAGTACTACAACCTTCCCAGTGACCCAGGGAGTTCATTTACCATCTCTAGAAAGCAGGAAGTGCTACAACCTTCCAGATGATGGGGTACAGGACACCCCACCCTAAATACAAATGTAAGAGATTACGTGACACCCCAAAATATGCCACCTTGGCATACTGATTGCCTTGAGCTGAAATAAATCAAGAACCAGCCAAAGCACAACCCAAGGTCTCCTGACTTCACTGTAGTCACAGTGCTCTTGTCTGACATTTCTTATTGACTTTAAAATGTCCTGTCTGTGACATTCCTTATGACCAACAGGAAACCCGAAGCCAGGCAGTGGGAGCCAGGCCAGCCCCTGGATGTCAGGGGCTGCCTGCTTCTTTCACCGTGCACTGAATCTTGCAAATTTGCTGTGACCTCACGTACAGGGGGAAAAAGCTGTTTTTCCTTTGACATGCACACCATTCTCATCCTTCACTTCTGACACTGAATGTGTAGGAACAACGGCTTTTTTCTATCCACATACTCAAAATCTCTGGGACTCTGTGGTGAAAAGCCTTTTTTCCAGGTTCATCTCAGCCCTCCCATCCCTGTGACCCAGGGCCCAGGTAGCCAAGAAAACCAGCAATCACTCATCAATAAATGACCACTCATTCAATCCTTATCGTCATGTATTGGATCCAGGTTACTGGGTCCTCACAGGCTAGATCCACCCTCCAACAGCTGCATCTCAGCTATCCAGTGGGCTGGTGCATCTTCCAGGCAAAGATGATTTGAGGCTTTAGGAGAATTTGAAGGGCTGGGGGCAGCCATGGTAACCTGGGTGCCAAAGTCTTTCAATTACTTTTTTTCAATGGTTCTCTCCACTTTTCTTTCTGTCTCTTTCCACATATGAACACCTCCTTCATCCTCTGATACAGGCCTCACTCTTATAAGGAACCTGTGATTCCATTGCAATTACACAGCTCATCCTAAATAATCTTCCCATGTCAAGATCCTTAATGAAATCCCACCTGCAAAGTCCCATGTGTTGCATAAGGTCACCCATTTACACGATCAAGGGGTAAGAATGTGGGCATCTCTGGGGACCAGTATTTCACCTGTCACATGGGGTTTGAACACCTGATGGAATCTGGGAGCCTGATGAGGAAGGGTGTCACCTCGGAGGAGCTGGGTCAAAGTGAACCAAGTAGCTGGAACAGGTGGGCATAGGAAGTTGGTGATTCCCAAGGGCACCACTTTGGCAGAAGACAGACAGTTGGGGACCCCTCTACCTCTCAGGTCTTGGATTTGTAGACAGAGACTGAGAGCCTCCCACCAGGAAAGGGCACTGTCTGCATATGAAGAGAAAGATACACCTTGCTAATGCAGTAAGAACAGGCCTAAAAGCAACTAACACTAATGAGAGGCTTTTGAACCTCAGAGAGGTGGACCCAAGTGATATCACTGGTTTCTTTTCGAGGGAAAATTTGAATTTTTTTTTTTCTTTAACTGCACTCTTTAGGGTCTCCCAGTTGGCTGTTATTAGTATAGACTGCTTTTCTAATGGGAAGTGAATTTTGCACTTAGCTGCTGAAGGGAATGATGACATTAGCAATGGGTACATGAGTGTAAGCAACAGCAGCGTGGGATCAGAGCCAGGATCTGAGAGATGCAGAGCTGGAAGGCAGGAGAGAGCTCTCTGGAAGCAAGCAGAGGGGAGCAAGAGTAATAAGCACTGAAAACAAGGATGGGCCCTGGGGACACTCAAAGGGACATTTTGAAGACTGGGCACTGACTGTGGCCTCACTCTGCTCCCCTCCATCCCATGCCATACCTCACTTCTTCTTTTCCCCCTCACTGAGCCCCACAGGCAGCCTCAGTTCCATTGACCACAGGCCCTTTGCACATGCCACACTTGCTACACAAAACTCCCTTTGGCCCACTCCTTGGGATATAAGTCATCCTCATTCCTCAGCTGTCATCTCAACTGTCGCATCCCCCCAGGGGTCCACATGTCCCCTGCCTAAGCCTCAGGCAACTAATATGGAAGCATCTAGAAGCCTCAAACCTTCATCACTGCTCTTCCTACAGCACTCCAAAAATACAAATAAACTATAAGCAATTCGGCAATAGAGGAGACTTTAAAGAGTTACTCAGTGTTTCGTTCACCACGAAGAAACATCTATGAAATCAAAGTTATCCCCTAAACCAGAGAAACAGGCTGTTACCACCAAAGTTCTGAGAGAAATGAGGAAGAAATGACCTGGAAGCAGATGGAGAAAACACCACAGGCCTGTGTTTCTAAGTGTTTTCTAAGTATCATTGTGACCAGGACCTTATAAGAAAAAGCAAATTCCTGATCATTTTCACATCACTCTTCTCTCAGATGCAAAGAGTAAAAGATGAGAGCAAGAGTCGGGGGTGGAAAGAGAGGGAGAGAGAGAAACAAAGTAATTTATAAATGAACTGCGCTGGCTGGAGGAAGTTGGAACTCCAACCCTGCCAACACATGATTCCCTCCTGTTGATTTCCCATCCCATCATCATCTCCCTCCAGGTAACCAACACCCTCCACCACAGAGGCCCTAAGAGATGGGGACACATGATTGTGATCAGATTTGGGCGACAGGGTGTCTAAAAAATGGCTCTATCAACCCAGACGTGCTGGACAAACTGACGTGAAAATTCACCGTGGTTTCAGAGGTTGCCTTCTAGTGTTAAGCTTTTCAAATCCCGACTAAGGTTGGAGACAATTTTATACTGAAAGGTGATAATAAGGAGGCTTAAATAAAAGAAACATGAAGGGCTACATCAAATCCAACATTTTTCCAAAACCATGTAAGAATACACTTACATAATAGTTTCAATGAGTAATCAATAACTTATATGGTTTTGACGAGTAATCAATAAAAACCAGATGATTATATAAATATATATAAAGAAGTAAGAAACCTCATGGTATGAAAACCAATAATATTATATATTTTGGGAAAAAAGTATACCAGAATAGAGAGACCCTTCCTGAAATGAGTACATTTTTTAAAAGGCAATTTACTTTATTTAAAGGTTAATATCTTTGGGTTTTCACTTTAAAGTCAGGAATTTAAAATATCTGCTCTCTTCACTCATATTTAAACCTGTCCTGGGTTTACTATCAAAGGTAATACAACAAAAATACAAATAAAATGTGAAGAGAACATATAAACACAGAAAATTGAAAAATATTTTAAAATCATGTGCAAATAATATGATTGTCTTCTTAGAAAGGTAAGAAATGAGAAAAAAATAGAAATTTAATAAGGGATCATAGCTCAGGATACAGTAAGGAAAAATATATTAAATCCTTTCTATGTTACAACAATAAACAGAAAGATAGTGGGCATAAAAATATATCCAGAGAAACAAAAAAAAAAAAAAAAAAAAAATTAGAACTGCATTAAAAGAAATCATCGGGGAAAGAGGTACGTCGAATATCAAGAAAAATCTCAATTTTGCAGGCATGTCGGCACTCTACAAGTCAACTCTTACTTGTAAACAATTCAAAAAAAAAAAAAAGGTTTTATTTTTCCCAAAAGGGAAGGGAGCAATGACAAAATGGTTCTGAGGTTCAAAGGAAAAAATGTCAACCGGGCGTGGTAGCTCACGCCTGTAATCCCAGCACTTTGGGAGGCTGAGACAGGTAGATCATGAGGTCAGGAGTTCGAGACCAGCCTGGCCAATATGGTGAAATCCTGTCTCCATTAAAAATACAAAAATTAGCTGGGTGTGGTGGTGGGCACCCGTAGTACCAGCTGCTCGGGAAGCTGAGGCAGGAGAATTGCTTGAACCCAGGAGGCAGAGGTTGCAATGAGTCGAGATTATGCCACTGCATTCCAGCCTGGGCGACAGAGCAAGATTCTGTCTCAAAAAAAAAAAAGTCACCAAAATCAGAACGCTCAAATATAAGACACCATGAATAAAAATTTGAAGACTTGCCTGTCAAAAAAATACTGTTAAACTATCTAATGGCAAAAATAAGATGAAAAAGCATTTTCATAGTAAATGGTTGGCAATATTTAATGTCTATAAAAAAATGAAGAACACTTATAAAACAGTAGGGACATATCGGGAGATAAGAATAAAGGCAAAGTAACAAATACCTAAAAGAAGAAGTAGGCTGGGCACAGTGGCTCTTGCCTGCAATCCTAGCACTTTGGGAGGCCGAGGCGGGTAGATTGCCTGAGCTCAGGAGACCAGCCTGGGCAACCTGGTGAAACCCCGTCTCTACTAAATACAAAAAAAAAATTAGCTGGGCACGATGGTGTGCACCTACTGTAGTCCCAGCTACTTGGGAGGCTGAGGCAGGAGAACTGCTTGAACCTGGGAGGCAAAGGTTGCAGTGAGCCAAGATGGTGCCCCTGAACTCCAGCCTGGCGACAGAGCGAGACTCTGTCTCAAAAAAAAAAAAGTAGTATATATGGCCAATTGATGTACTATTTTTTTTTTTTTTTAATTACAGAAGTAAAGAACTGAAACTAGGCAAAGATTAATGTTCCATGTGATAGTACACGACAAAGGGTTTCTAGGTGATCACCAGCAGTAATGACGGTGGGAAGAAAGGGACATCTGCACATATCCCTGGCATCAAAATAAATTCATATAATTCTGCGGCAATTTCAGAACCAGGTCAAAAGCTATAGAAGTACTCGTACACATTGATTTAAACAATTTGCATTCTAGAAATTGATTCAAAGGAATAAAAACAAGTGCATAAAGTTGATTCAAATTGGCTTTGAAATCCGTAATTCTAAAATGTTAGAAGAAACATAACATGTTTGAAATTAAATACTGAAGTATATAATTATGTGTGAAACAAATAAGAATATAAAATTGACAGTAAAAGTCATGTTAGAATGACTTAAATGACATGAAAAAGTCATTAAGAAATATGAATATGCCAAAAATAACATTACTAGCACATAACTATCAAAATGTCAACAGGATTTGGACACTATATTTTTCTGTGTTACAAATTAAACAAGCGTGTAAACAAAAAAAAAAAATTCAGTAACTATCTAATTATTCAAAAAGCACTCACTTCTCCACTGGGAATGCAAAGATCCCTTCCTTCATATCATGTCTATGTTTAAAACCTGGCATTCAACTTTTTAGAGGTGGAATCCAAAAAATCTCAGAATTTAAGATCCTATTTAAGATTTATGACTTATATCTTAAAATCTTAGAAGTAAAATCAGGACACTAAAAATGTAATCCAAATAAAAATCATATAGTTGAAAAGTAGGTTTTTCGCCACTTCAACACTGGAATTTCCTTGTACAAGGAGTGAAGAGTGAGCACAGGTTTCACGTGAAATCTCCTCCCAGCTGACATGGACATCAGTGTCCTGTAAACAACATACAGATGACCCACAGGGTTACAGGCTCTTACCAGTGGAATCAGGCTGCTTGGGGTTTGGACTTGGCTTTGGTTTGGGTGCGTCAGGTGGTGCTGGCTCATCTGTTTGTAAGATGAGAGTTGCGATTATGAGTGCCTTGCAGTGAAGAAAATGAAACATCAATTTGCATACAGACATTCACTAAACAGATAAAAACTGGACCTTGTTCTTTGTCATGGTAGGGATACCCATACAGTCTGCTGCCAATATCCTTCCAACATCTTCCAGCTACAGTACTTATCTTCAAGTATTTTCAATAAAACCTATCAGGCAGCTTTTCAGATCAGCTATAGAATTGGCAAGGTACTGTGTAAAACGAAAATACAGAAACCCTTGTTCAACTGTATTAAGAATTTCAAGATGACAACTACAGACTCATAAACCAATATGGCGCCCTTGTAAGCATGGGTCCTTGGGTGATCGAACAAGTCACCCACTCATGAAGCCTAACCTGGCCAGGGGAGTCACATTTGCCTTACATCATTCCAAAGACTGTAAGAATTTTAAAATAAAACTATGCATACTGGTAAAAAAAAAAAAAAAAAAAAAAAAAAAAAAAAAAAAAAAAAGAAAGAAAAAACAGTCCAACAACATCAAAAACAAACGACGACACACCTACCCTAATTTTCCACTGTGCAAACAGGTTTCATTGATCATTCACAAGAGATATGTTTTTTGGAAACGATAATAATTTGGTGGTAATAAGCAAGTCGGCAACAGAGGAGACTTTAAGGAGTTACTCACAGTTTCCTCTGTCATGTAAGGAATCTGCTAAGTCAAAGTCATCCCCTAAAGAAGGGAAACTGGCTGTTAACACCAAAGTTCTCAGAGAAACGAGGAAGAAATGATCTCGTAAACAGATGCAGAAAACACCATAACCCGACGTTCCTAAATACTTTTCTGGAAATCCCTCTAACCAGAATCTCAACAGAAAAAACGAATTCCTGATCATTTTCACATCACTCTCCCTTCCGATGAAAACAGCAAAAGATGAGAGCCAGAGAGAGAGAAATAAACTAATTTATAAACCAATTGTGCTGCCTGGACAGAGTTGGAATTCCAACTCTAACCTGCACATGGTTCTCTCCTGTTGATTTCCTGTCCAAATATCATCTCCCCCCAGGTAACCAACACCGTCCGCCAGGGAGGCCCTAAGAGGGGCTAGCGGGTGTCTAAAACGTGACTCTACCAACCCAGATGTGCCAGACAAACTGACGTGAAAACTCACCATGGTTTCAGAGGTTGCCTTCTAGTTTTAAGCTTTTCAAATCCCAACTAAAGTTGGCGAATTTTTTTTTTTTTTTTTGAGACGGAGTCTTGCTCTGTCCCCCAGGCTGGAGGGCAGTGTTGCGATCTCGGCTCACTACAACCTCCTCCTCCCCCAGGTTCAAGAGATTCTCCTGCCTCAGTCTCCTGAGTAGCTGGGACTACAGGTGCCCACCACCACACCCAGCTAATTTTTGTATTTTTAGTAGAGATGGGGTTTCACCATATTGGCCAAGCTGATCTCGAACTCCTGACCTTGTGATGCACCCGCCTCAGCCTCCCAAAGTGCTGGGATTACAAGGGTGAGCCACTGTGCCCAGCCAGGTTGGGGAAATTTTTATACTGAAAGGGGATAACAAGGAAATGTAAATAAAAGAAACATGAGGAGCTACATCAAATCCAACATTTTTCCAAAACCATGTAACAGTACATGAGTAATCAATAAAAATCAAATAAGTAGTCAAACATATTGCATATAAATAATATATTTCATGGTATGAGAAACTATATTATTATATGTTTAGGAAAAAAAGTATACTAGAGTAGAAAGAGGCTTTTTGAAGTGATTTATTTTATTTAAAGGTGAATCTCCTTGGGTTTTTGCCCTAAAGTCTGAAATAAAAGCTGTTTACTACACTTACAATTCTACATATGAAAAGCTGTCCTGGGTTTATCTAGCAAAGACAGTACAACCAAATTACAAATAAACTGTAAACAAAATGTACAAATATAAAAAAGAGGAAATTTAAAAAAATAATTTGCAAGCAATTTGTGGATCGTAAAGAAAAATATACAAAATCCTTTGTATATTATAGAAACAAACAGAAAAATAGTGGACATAGAAATAGATTCAGAGAAACAAAAAACAATTGAGAAATCCATTGACAGAAATCATCAGGAAAAACAGATGCATCAAATCTCAAGGAAAAAGCTCAACTTTGAAAATGTTTCCCAACTTCTTTGATCAACTTATGTTTGAAGACAATGCAAATGAAATTAAAAAGACGGTTTTACTTTTCCCAAGTGGGAGACACGATGGCAAAATTATTCTCCATCAAAAAAAATTTAAAAACCAGAAAACCAACACAAACTTAAGACACCATTAAAAAAAATAGGTCTTGCTTGTGAAACATTCCTGTGAAAAATATTAAAAGGCAAAAATACATAGCAAAAACATTTTCATAGTGAGTGGCTAATAATCTTTAATATCCATAAATAACTGAAGAAGACTTATAAATCAGTAGGTACATATGATAATTTAAGAATAAAGGGTATAACATCCAATACACAAAAGAAGTATCCATGGCTAACTGGAGTGCACTATTTTTTTTTTTAATTTCAGAATTAGAGATGTGAAACTAAGACAAGTTTGATACAATCCTTACACTATCTGACAAAGGTTTTGTAGGTGATAACCAGTAGAGATGGTGTGACGATAGGGACATCTGCACACACCATCGTCAAAATAAACTGGGACAATTCTGGGGCAAATGGCGAACCAGGTCAAAAACTAGAAAAGGACTCATCTACATTGATCTAGACAATTTGAATACCAGAAATCTCTTCAAAAAAAAAAAGCAGATGAAGTTGACTCAAATTTGCCTTGTAATTCCTAACTCTAAAAAGTCAGAAGACACAATAGTTTAGACATTAGGGATTAGTTAAATTAATGTATTATATATCTATATAGAATAGTATATAATTGACAGTAAACGTCATATGATATAAATGATAAAATGACATGAGCAAATGTTCAGTGACTATTAATAACTATAAAATAGGCCGGGTGCAGTGGCTCATGCCTGTAATCCCAGAATTCTGGGAGGCCGAGGTGGGCAGATCACCTGAGGTCAGGAGTTTGAGACCAGCTTGGCCAGCGTGGTGAAACCCCACCTGTACTACAAATACACACAAAAAAATGAGCTGGGCATGGTGGTGCATGCCTGTAATCCCAGTTACTCAGGAGGCTGAGGCAGGAGAATTGCTCGAACCCAGGAGGCAGAGGTTGCAGTGAGCTGAGATCGTGCCACTGCACTCCCACCTGGGTGACAGAGCGAGACTCCATCTCAAATAATAATAATAATAATAATAATGTTACAGTGCAGTATGAACAAAAGACTGGCTTTATTACTTAACATTTGCTTCATTTAAACTGATATATAAAATATAAGTGCAAATAACCATTAAAATGCCAAGAGCGCAGGCACATTATTTATGATTCTGTGTTAAAAATTAAAAACAAAAACAAAACTAAAACCCTGAATGTTTCACAACAATTCACTTCAAAAACCAGTTGCTAGTCAGATTACCCTGAGAATGCTCTCATGTGTCAAAATAGCTGATACAAATATTCAAGAGCAAAAACATTGAAAACACCCAAGTTTCTCTACAGGGAATGCACAGGCCATTTTCTCTATACCAAGTTCATATGAAAATCTTGTGCTCAGTGTTTTAGAAGTTCCATACAATCTTGGAAGTAAAATCAGCAAACTAAAAATAAAATGAAGTCAAATATCTATTTCAGAAAACTGTGTACTTCCCTCCCTGCCCAATGGAATAACTCTGTACAGAGTTAATAGCAAGCACATGCTCATCTGAAAGCCTCTCATCCAGCTGACGTGGATGCCACTCTACTATGGACAATATACAGACAACCCATAGAGTGAGAAGCACTTACCAATGAATCCAGGTTGCTTAGGGTTTGCATTTGGCTTCGGCTTGGGTGAATTAGGAGGTGCTGGGTCATCTCTTTGTGACAATGAGAGTTGCAATTGTGACTGTCTTAGAGTAAAGAAAATGCAACATCAATTTGCATAGAGATGGCTGACAGATCAGGTAAAAGTTGGAGCTTGCTGCTTGTCATGGCAGGGATAACCATACACACAGCCTCCTGCCAACTTTCTTCCATCACTTCCAGCTACATTGTTTAACATCAAATTAAACTAAAGCAGCTGTCTAGCCCAGTGACAGAATTGGCAAGGTCCTGTGCAAAACAAAAATGTGGGACCCTCATCCCAACTGTATGAAGAAGAGCAACATGGTAACTACAGACCAGTAAACCAATATAGCACCTTTGTAAGCACAGCTCCCTGGGTGACTTCACAAGTCGCATGCCTGTGCGCCTCACATGGCCAAGAGAGTCACATTTGCCTTACATCATTCCAAAGACTAAACAAAAGCAAGTGAACTGGCAAAAAAAAAAAAAAAAAAAAGTCCAACAACATCAAAAACAGACAACAACATCACACTTACTCCCTAAGTTTCTATGGTGCAAACAAGTTCCATTGATCATTCTCAAGAGGTAAGTCTCTTGCAAATGATAATAATTGAGTGATAACAAGCAAGTCAGCAACAGCGGAGACTTTAAAGAGCTACTCACGATTTCCTCCACCATAAAAGGCATCTGCGAAGTCCAAGTCAGCCCCTACAAAAAGGAAATGGGCTGTTAACACCAAAGTTCTCAGAAATGAGGAAGGAATGAGCTCATAAACAGAGAAATCACCAGAGCCCCATGTGACTAAATACTTTTCTGAATATGACTCTCACCAGGATCTCATTAGAAAAAGCAAATTCCTGACCATTTTCACATCACTCTTCTCTCACATGAACAGATTAGAGATCAGAAGGTCGGGGTGTGGGGCCGGGGGGAAGAGAGAAAGAGAAAGAGAAAAAAGAGATAGACACAAAGAGAGAAAGAAATTCATAAATCAATTCTGCTCCCGGACTGAGTAGGAACTCCAACTTTGCCTGCACACTGTTTGCTCCTGTTTATTCCCATCCCATCATCATCTCGTTCGACACCCCCAACGCCTTCTGTGAGGGAGACCCGAAGAGGTGAGGAAGAATGACTGTGATCAGATTTGGGCTAGAGAGCGTCTAAAAAGTGGGTCTACCCACCAGGTATGTTCTTGATCATTTCAGAGGCTGCCTTCCAGTTCTAAGCTTTTCAAATGCTAATTAAGGTAGAGCAACTGTTTTTGTTTTGTTTTGAGACAGGGTCTTCCTCCGTCACCCAGGTTGGAGTGCAGTGGTCTGACCACAGCTCACTGCAGGATCCGCCTCCTGGCTTCAAGCAATCCTCCTGCCTCAGCCTCCCAAGCAGGTGGGACAGGAGGTATGTGCCACCACGCCTGCTAATTTTTTATTTCATTTTAGAGACGGGGTCTTGCTATGTTGCCCAGGCCGGTCTTGAACTCCTGGGCTTGAAAGATCCTCCCATCTTAGCCTCTCAGAGTGCTGGGATTATATGTGTGAACCTCTATTCCTGGCCATCAGGAGCTTTTTACATGGGGAAGGGGAAAAAAGGAGGCTTAAATGAAGGAAACATGAGGGGCTACTTTGAATCCAACACTTTTCAACACCATGTAACAACAGTACATTAGTAATCACTAAAAAACTGATGATTTTTCCAATATATTGTGTATAAAGAAAGAAGAAGTCTCACGGGATGAGAACCTATATATTATATGTTTAGAAAATAAAGTATACTAGAATAGAAAGATCTTCTTGAAATGAATATCTGGTTTTGCAAAGACAATTTATTTTATTTAAAGGTGAACCTCTTTAGGTTTTTGCCTTGAAATCAGGAATAAAAAAATGTCTCCTCTCTTCACTCATACTTAAAGCCATCATGTGTTCTCCAGCAAAGCCAATTCAATAAAAATACGAATGCACGCTGAAGACAACGAAAAAACACAGAAAAGCAGACAATTTTTAAAAATCACTTACAAATCATATGTCGGTCTTCTTAGAAATACAAGAAATGGAGAGAGAACAATTGGAGTTCATAAGGTTCATCATTCAGTGGAGAGTAAGAGAGAATGCACAAAAATGCTGCTATAGTTCAGAAATAGAGAGAAAAACAGCACACATAAAAATGTATTCAGCAAAACAAATCAATACTGACGGGAAAACACCTTAGAAATCCATTTAAAGAAATCACCAGGAGAAAAAGGCACACAGAAGAATTTGAGTCCCAATGAAAATGCTCGGTTTTACAAATATTTTAGCATTCTATAAATCAATTCATAGTTGTAAGTAATTCAAAAGAAAAGAAAAAGATGGTTTTCTTTTTCCCAAGAGGGAAGAGAGAGAGTGATAAAATGGTTCTGAAGTTAAAAGGAAAAACATGGTACACAAAGGTGGAAACTCACACCAATCTAAGACAACATTAAAAAGAAAAATTCAAGTCTTGCTTGTAAATGGTTCTGTTCAAAATGTTTTCAGAGGCAACAATAAAGTGGAAACACATTTTCATAATATACTGGGCAACGTTAATTGTCTATAAGTAATTCAAAAATGACTAGAAATCAGGGAGGACATACTAGAACAGAAGAATAAAAGCCACACTATGCCATACACAGAAGAAGTGTCCACAGCCCACTGACGCATTGTTTTTGTTTCCAGTTTCAGAATTAAAGACATGAAACTAAGACAAGGTTAGCATGACATTTTGCACTATTGGACAAAGATGTTTTGGTGAACACCACTATCGGAGATGGTGTGAGGAAAGGGTCATTTGCGCACCCCGCTGCCATCAAAATAAATTGGTGCAATTCTGAGGCAATTTCAAAACCATGTCAGAAGCTACCAATGTACTCACAAACATTGATCTAAACAACTTGCACTCTAGAAACATATCTTCAAACATAAAGGAAAGTGCATGAAGGGCAGTCACATTTGCTTTGTAATTTATAATTCCAAAACATCAGAAGAAACATAACTTCAGAATTAGGGATTAAAGAAACCAAAGTATGTAATTAAGTATGTAGTATAATTGTAGTATAATAATGTAAAGTCATATGATACAAATGATTAAATGACACAAGAAAATGTTCAAGGAATATTCTTATGCCAATAATAACATTACCAGCAAAAAACCATAAAAATGTCAACAGGATTTAGACCATCTTGATAATGTTCTGTGTTAAAAATTAAACAAACATGTAAAGAAAAACACTCAGTAAAAATCTAATTATTTAAAACAAGTTGGCTTCCCCATAGGAAACACAGAGATGGTTTTCCCCATAGCAAGTCTACATCTAAAAGCTCTTATTTAGTTATCTGGAAGTTCCGTTTATCTTTGAAGTGACATCAAGAAAAGAAAAATAAAATCCAAACCGAAAACTATTTTTGAAATCTAGGTTTTCCACTACTTGAGCACTGCAATCACCTTGTAATTCAACAGCAGGAACAGGCTCACCTGAAATCTCCTCTTCTCAGATGACATGAACATCACTGCCAGGTAAACGACATAGAGACCACCCGGAGGGTTAGAGGCTCTTATCAGTGAAACCAGGTCGGTTGGGGCTTGGATCTGGCTTTGGTTTGGGGGATCAGGCGGTGCTGGGTCACCTGTTTGTAAAACATGAGAGTTGCGATCATCAGTGCCTTGCAGTCAAAAAAAAAAAAATGAAAAATCAATTTCCATAGCGACCAGAAAAATGAAAAATCAATTTCGATAGCGACCAGAAAAGAAAATGAAAAATCAATTTCGATAGTGACCAGAAAAGAAAATGAAAAATCAATTTCAATAGCAACCACAAAAGAAAATGAAAAAATCAATTTCCATAGTGGCCAGAAAAGCAAATGAAAAATCAATTTGCATAGAGACTGTTCACTAAACAGGTAAAAAGTGGCCCTTGTTTTTGTCATGGTGGGGATGTCCATACACACAGCCTCTTGCCAATTCCCTTCCATCATCTTCCAGCTACAGGATTTAAGTATTTTCAAGTATTTTCAAAGAAAACTAAGCCAGGTGTCCAGACCACCTCCAGAATTTGAGAGGTCCTGTGCAAAATGAAAACGCAAGACTCACTGTTCCCATTTTATGAAGAATTTCGAGATGGCAGCTACAGAGTAATACACCAATATAGTGCCCTTGTATGCACAGGTCCCTGTGTGCACAGGTCACATGCCCATGAAGTCTGACCCGGCCAGGGAAGTGACATTTGCCTTATATCATTCCAGAAACTGTAACAATTTTAAAATAAAAGCCAGCATACTGGTGGAAAAAAGAATCCAACAACAACAAGAATAAATCACAACAACGCAAATATTTCCAATATTTCCACTGTATAAACCCAATCCATGGTCATGCAAAAGAGATAAGTCTTTTGGAAATGACAGTAATTTGGTGACAGTAAGCAAGTCGGTAACCAGACTTAAAAAGAGTTACTCACGGTCTCCTCCACCACCAAAGGCATCTGCTAAGTCAAAGTCAGCCCCTAAAGGAGGGAAACGGTCTGTTACTTCTCAAGTTCTGAGGAAGGAATGACTTCAGAAACAGATGGAGAAGTCACCAGAGACCCACATGACTAAAGACTTTCTGAATATCACACTGACCAGGATGTCATTTGAAAAAGTAAATTCCTGACCATTTTCACATCATTCTTCCTTCAGATGACAAGAGTAAGAGATGAGAGCAAGAGAGAGAGGGAGAGAGAAATAATGTCCTTTGTAAATCAACTGTGCTGCCTGGACCCAACTGGGACTCAGAATCTATCTGCACACAACTCTCTCTGATTGATTCCCCATTATCTCCTCCCAGGTCCGCAACACCTGACCTGGTAAGCGGACCGTAAGAGGTAGGGCAGGTGACTGTGATCTCATCTGATCCGTGACTGACAGATTCTGATCTGTGTCTGAAAAGTGGCTCTACCCACCCAGTTGGGCTCCATAAACTAATGTGACATTCATGCTAGTTTCAAAGCCAGCCTTCTAGGTTTCTTTGTTTTGTTTTTGTATTTTTTTTTTTTTGAGATGGAGTTTTGCTCTTTTGCCCAGGCTAGAGTGCAGTGGTGCAATCTCAGCTCACTGCAACCTCCGCCTCCCGGGTTCAAGCCATTCTCCTGCCTCAGCCTCCCAAGTAGCTGGGATTACAGGCGCACGCCACCACACCTGGATAATTTTTGTATTTTTAGCAGAGGCGGGGTTTCTCCATGTTGGTCAGGCTGATCTTGAACTCCTGACCTCAAGTGATCCAGTCGCCTCAGCCTCCTAAGGTGCTGGGATTACAGGCGTGAGCCACCTTACCCGGCCCAGCCTTCTAGTTCTAAGCTTTTCAAATCCCAATTAAGGTCGAGGCACATTTTATATTGGGAGTGATCAAGGAGGCTCAAATGAAAGAAACATGAGGGGCTACATCAAAATGAATCTTTTTTTTCAAAACCATATGAAAATACACAAGTAATGAATAAAAAGCACATGATTTTTCACATATATTGTATAGAAAGGAATAAGAAATCTCATAGCATAAGAACGTATGTGTTCAGGAAAAAAAGCATACTAGAAGAGAAAGACACTTCTTGAAATGATTTATTTTATTTAAAGGTAAATCTCTTTGGGGTTTTGCCCTAATGTCTGGAAAAAAGCTGTCTACCGTATTTACAACTCCATGTATTAAAAGTTGTCCTGAGTTTTCTAGCAAAGGCAATAGAACTGAATTACAAATAAACTGTAAAGAGAACATATAAATCCAGGAACGGGGAAAATTTTTAAAACCCATTACCAAATAATATGACAGACTTCTTAGAAAAGGTCAGAAATGACGAGAAAAAAATTGGATTTTAACAAAGGGTCATCATTTCATAGATAGTAAAAAAATACATACACAATCGTTTCTACGTGACAGAAATAAACAGAAAAATAGTGGACACGAAAATGGATTCAGAGTAACAAAAACAAGGAAAAAACACTTTAGAAACCCATTGACGGAAACAAGAGAAAGAGACAAATCTAATCTCAAAGAAAAAGCTCAGGCCAGGCACAGTGGCTCACACCTGTAATCCCAGCACTTTGAGAGGCTGAGGTGGGCAGATCACCTGAGGTCAGGGGTTCAAGACCAGCCTGGCTAACATGGCGAAATCTCGTCTCTACTCAAAATACAAGAATTTGCCTAGCATTGTGGTGCATGTCTGTAATCCTAGCTACTTGGGAGGCTGAGGCACAAGAATCGCTTGAACCCAGGAAGTGGAGGCTGCAGTGAGCCAAGATCACGCCACTTGAGGGTCTGTCTCAAAAAACAAAACAAAACAAAAAAAAGAAAAAGCTCAACATTGAAAACGCATTACCATTCCTTGAATCAACCTATGATTATAAACAATTTCAAACGAAATTAAAAAGAAGGTTTTACTTCTCCCAAGAGAAGAGACAACAGCAAAATGATTCCCAATTTAAATGGAAAAGAAAAAGTTACATGAAGCAGGATACCCACACAAACGTAAGACACCATTAAAAAAAATAAACATACTGCTTGTAAAACATTCCTGTTAAAAATATTCAAAGGCAAAAATAAAGTGCAAAACCATTTTCATAATAAGTGGCTGGTAATCTTTTATATCGATAAATCACTGAAGAAGGCTTATACATCAGTAGGTAGTGAGGCCGAGACAGGCGGAACAAATGAGGTCAGGAGTTGGAGACCAGCCTGGCCAACATGGTGAAACCCCGTTTCTACTAACAATACAAAACTGAGCCGGGCCTGGTGGCGGGCACCATGAATTGAAGGATAAAGGCCAAAGCATCCAATACACAGAAGAAGCAGTCTCCATGGCCCATTGGGATGCATTATGCTTTGTACATTTCAGAACGAGAGATGTGAAACTAAGACTAGTGTGATATAATAATGACACTATTCGACAAAGGTTTTGTAGGTGATCATTGCTACTGGAAAAGGTTTGAAGACACAGATATTTGCAGATACCCTGGTATCAAATCAAACTGGTGCGATTCTGGGGCAAGCAAACAACCAGGTTAAAAGCTATAAAAGTAGTCATATGCATTGATCTAGACAATCTGAATACCAGAAATCTCTTCAAAGGAATGAAAAAGAATAGATAAAGTTGACTCAAATTGGCTTTGTAATTCATAATTCTAAAATGTCAGAGGACACGTTTTCAACGTTAGGGATTAAAGAAATTAATGGGCCGGGCGCGGTGGCTCAAGCCTGTAATCCCAGCACTTTGGGAGGCCGAGACGGGCGGATCACGAGGTCAGGAGATCGAGACCATCCTGGCTAATATGGTGAAACCCCGTCTCTACTAAAAATACAAAAAACTAGCCGGGCGAGGTGGTGGGCGCCTGTAGTCCCAGCTACTCGGGAGGCTGAGGCAGGAGAATGGCGTAAACCCGGGAGGCGGAGCTTGCAGTGAGCTGAGATCCGGCCACTGCACTCCAGCCTGGGCGACAAAGCGAGACTCCGTCTCAAAAAAAAAAAAAAAAAAAAAAAAAAAAAAAAAAAAAAAAAAAAAAAAAAAAAAAAAAAAAAAAAAAAAAAAAAAATTAATGTATTTTATTATATACTTAGATAGAATAGTATTTGTCAGTAAATGTCATATGATAGAAATGAGAAAACGACATGAGAAAACGTGAATAAATATTCTTATTAATAAGTATAAAATAATGTTACAATAAACAACATAGAGACCACCCGTAGGGTTAGAGGCTCTTACCAGTGAAACCAGGTCAGTTGGGGTTTGGATCTGGCTTTGGTTTGGGGGGATCAAGGGGTGCTGGGTCACCTGTTTATAAGACATGAGAGTTGCGATCATCAGTGCCTGTAGTCAAGAAAATGAAAAATCAATTGCCACAGCGACCAGAAAATGAAAAATCAATTTCAATAGCGACCAGAAAAGAAAATGAAAAATCAATTTTGATAGCAACCAGAAAATGAAAAACCAATTTCGATAGCGACCAGAAAAGCAAATGAAATATCAATTTGCATAGAGACT
This sequence comes from Macaca thibetana thibetana, assembly GCF_024542745.1. Lineage (NCBI taxonomy): Eukaryota > Metazoa > Chordata > Mammalia > Primates > Cercopithecidae > Macaca > Macaca thibetana. Next base: position 169,962 of record NC_065598.1, read on the forward strand.
GTTCACTAAACAGGTAAAAATTGACCCCTGTTTTTGTCATGGTGGGGATGCCCATACTCGTAGCCTCCTGCCAATTCCCTTCTGTCATCTTCCAGCTACAGGATTTAACTTCAAGTATTTTCAAAGAAAACTAAATCAGGCGTCCAGACCACCTCCAGAATTTGGGAGGTCCTGTGCAAAATGAAAATGTGCGACCCATTGTTCCAGCTTTATGAAGAACTTGAAGATGGCAGCAATACAGCAATAAACCGTGGCACCCTTGTGAGCACAGGTCCCTGTGTGACTGCACAGGTCATATGCCCATGAGGCCTGACCTGGTCAGGGGAGTCACATTTGCCTTACATTGTTCCAAAGACTGTAACCATTTTAAAATAAAAGCCAGCATACTGGCTGGGCGTGATGGCTCGCATCTATAATCCCAGCACTTTGGGAGGCCAAGGTGAGTGCACAGCTTGAGTTTAGGAGTTTGAGACCAGCCTGGTCCACCTGGCAAAACCCAGCCCTTACCAAAAGACAAAAATTAGCCGGGCATGGTAGTGGGCGCCTGTAATCCCAGCTGCTGGGGAGGCTGAGGCCTGAGAATCGCTTAAGCCCAGGAGGCGGAGGTTGCAGTGAGCTGAGATCGCACCACTGCACTCCAGCCTGGGCCACAGAGTTAGACTCTGAAACTACACTTAAAAAAAAAAAAAAAAAAAAAAAGCCAGCATACCGGTAAAAAAATAATAATAATAATCAAAAATGCAACAACAAAAATAAACAACACATGTACTTCCTCTGTTTCCACTGTCCAAACTCAATTCATTTATCATGCAAAAGAGATGTCTCGAAAATGATAATAATTCGATGATAATCAGCAAAGCCAGCAACAGAGGAGACTTTAAAAACTTCCTGTTTCCTCCATCACGAAAGGCATCTGCTAACTCAAATCAGCCCCTAAAGGAGGGAAATAAGCTGTTAATACCAACGTTCTAAGGAATGAGGAAGGAATGACCCCAAAACAGGCGGAGAACACACCACGGCCCCACATTTCTAACCACTTCAGAAAAAGTGAATTCCTATTTTCACATCACTCTTCCCTCAGGTGAAAACAGTAAAAGATGAGCATGAGACAGAAAAAGAGGGAGTAAGAGAGAGAGAGACAGACATAGAGAGACGGAGAGAGAGAGAGGGGATGAGAGAGAGGCGGGAGAGAGAGAAGAGAGAGGAGAGAGAGAGAAGAGAGAGGAGAGAGAGAATAGAGGGGAGAAAGACACAGGAGAGAGAGAGCGGAGAGAGGAGACGAGAGAGAGGAGAGGAAGGAAAGAGGAGAGAGGAGAGAAGAAAGAGAGGAGAGAGATGAGAGAGAAAGGAGAGAGAGAAGAGGGGAGAGAGAGGAGAGAGAGGGGAGAGAGGGAGAGAGGAGAGAGATAGGTGAGAGAAAGGAGGAGAGAGATGAGAAGGAAAGAGGAGAGAGAAAAGAGAGAGAAAGGAGAGAGAGGAGAAAGGAAAGAGGAGAGGAGAAAGAGGAGAGTGAGGAGAGAGAGAAGAGAGAGAGAGGAGAAAGAGGAGAGAAGAGAGAGGAGAGTGAGGAGAGAGAGATGAGAGAGAAAGAAGAGAGAAGGAAGTAGAGAGAGGGGAGAGAGAGAGAGAGGGAGGGGGGAGACAGAGAGGAGAGAGAGGAGAGAGAGGGAAGGGGGAAAGAGAGGAGAGAGAGAGAGAGAGGGAGGGGGAGAGAGAGGAGAGAGAGAGAGAGGAGAGAGAGAGAGAGAGAGAGGAGAGAGAGAGAGAGAGAGAGAGAGGGGAGAGAGAGAGAGAGAGGAGGGGGGAGAGAGAGAGGAGAGGGGAAGAGAGAGAGAGAGAGGGGGGAGAGAGGGGGGGGGAGAGAGAGTAGAGAGGGGGGAGAGAGGAGAGAGAGGGGGAGACAGAGAGAGGAGAGGGGGAGAGAGAGTAGAGAGGGAGGAGAGAGGAGAGAGGGGGGAGACAGAGAGAGGAGAGAGGGAAGAGAGAGGAGAAAGAGAAGAGAGACGGGGAGAGGAGAGAGAGAGAGGAAAGAGAAGAGAGGAGAGAGAATAGAGAGCGAGAAAGGAGAGAGAGCACGAGAGAGGAGAGAGAGAAAAAATGTATTAAATCAATTGTGCCACCAGTACCAGGTTGGAATTCCAACTCTCCCTGCACACAAGTCCCTCCTGCTGATTCCTCATCCCACCATCCTCTCCTCTCACGTCCCCAACAGCTTTTTTGAGGGAGACCCTAAGAGGTGGAGACAGATGACTGTCATCACATTTAGGCTAGAGGGTGTCCAAGAAGTGGCTTTCCCAACCCAGCTATGCCCCACAAACTGATGTGACCATTTACCATGATGTCAGAGGGGCCATCTAGTTTCAAGCTTTTCAAATCCCAACTACAGTTGAGGCACTTTTCAATTGGGAAGGGCGAATAAGGAGGCTTCCATGAAGGAAACTCGAGGGGCTACACGGAAACCAACACTCCTGCAAATCATCGTTATTGATGCAAGTATGGTGGTCCCTGTCGCCCTATCTCCTGTCTGCCTGTTACATGCCTTTCTTCTCCAGGAAACAGAATTCTTAGGCCACCAGAACTCCCTTGGATGTATTGTCCTGACCCCAAGCACACCGTAGGTGCAAAGAAAGGAAGGAACGCATGAAGGATGAAGAAATGAATTCGGAGAGAGACAAGAAAAAACCCTTTCTGCAAGTGGCTTGGGAACAAATGCAGCCAATAAAACCCGACAGAGCCATCATGTCTATGGTGGTAGCCTGCCAGGAAGAAGGAAGGACAGTTAAGAAGAAAAGAGAAAATACCCAGTAGCAGGATTGCTGGGTCAAATGGTAGTTGTACTCTCAGTTCTTTAAGGAACTTCCATACTGTTTTCCATAGTGGAAAAGAAGTCATCCTATGAAAAAAATACCTGCACACGCATTTTAAAAGCAGCACAATTTGCAATTGCAAAAATGTGGAACCCACCAAAATGCTCATCAATCAACAAGTGGGTAAAGAAACTGTGGTATGTATATACAAAGGAATACTACTCAGCCATGAAAAGGAATGTCATTCGCAGCGACCTGGATGGGATTGGAGTCTATTATGCTAAGTGAAGTAAGTCAGGAATGAAAAACCAAACATTGTGTGTTCTCACTCACATGTGGGAGCTAAGCTGTGAGGATGCAAAGGCATAAGAATGACACAATGGACTTTGGGGAATCACGGGGAAAGGGTGGGAAGGAGGTGAGGAATAAAAGACTACCAATAGTGTGCCGTGTATACCGCTCGGGTGATGGGTGCACCAAAATCTCACAAACCATCACCAAAGACCTTCCTCATGTAACCACACACCATGTGTTCCCCAATAACCTATGGAAATAAAAAAATTAATTTAAAAAAATCTGGGAGGCCAAGGCAGGTGGATCAGTTGAGGTCAGCAGTTCAAGACCAGCCTGGCCAACATGGTGAAACCCTGTCTCTACTAAAAATACAAAAATTAGCCGGGCGTGGTGGTGGGCACCTTTAATCCCAGCTACTTGGGAGGCTGAGGCAGGAGAATCCCTGGAACCCAGGAGGTGTAGAGTGCAGTGAGCCCAGATTGCGCCACTGCACTCCAGTCTGGGCAACGGAGCAAGACTCTGTCTCAAAATAAATAAATTAAATAAATAAAAAATAAAGAAAACGGAAAAACATGAAGCCCTGTTCGGAACCTCCCCTGCAGGCTGCCAGCTCCTCTAAGGTTCCCCCTATGGAGCAGGCCTCACTGTCTCTAATCTCTACCAATTGAAAGCACAATTTCTAGGATGCCCAGGGCACATTTTTTGAAATGTGGAAAGCCATTAGCAATTCCTCCTTAAACATAGAGGGTCGGACTCCTAAGAAATGCTCTAGGCTGAGTTACATACTATTAAGAAGAAATTTTGCTGAGCAAACCTGGCCTCCTCTGTCTTCCCCAGAGCCGGGCATGCAGGCTTTTAATCCTAAATATATTCAGCCCTGGTAAGTGTGGGTGGAGGATTACCCAGATGCCGAGGCAAGAAACTGAAGACACAAACTGTTTCAGTGTAATAAAGAAAACGGTTAGAATAAGAATAGTTGTAATATAAATTAGATATAGAGATGATCATGGACATTATCAATCACTAGTATAAATATTACTAATCATTAGCTTTTAATATTACTCTTTGTTGTATTACTCATATAACCAAGGAATAACCGGCGGGTATAGGGTCAGGTGCTGAAGGGACATTGTGACAAGTGACCTAGAAGGCAAGAGGTGAGCCCTCTATCACACCCGCATAAGGGTCGCTTGAGGGTTCCTTGGTCAAGCGGTAATGCCAGTGCCTAGGAAGGCACCTGTTACTTAGCAGACCACGAAAAGGAGTCTCCTTTCCTTTAGGAGCCAGGGAACACTGCTCCACCAGCTTCTTGTGGAAGGCTGGATATGATCCAGGCCTGCCCGCAGTCATCGGCCTAAGCCCCCTCCTGTGGTGCTGTGCTTCAGCGCTCCTTGTCCACTTTCACGTTCCTCCCATACTCCAGGTTCCTCTTTAAAGTTCTTAGAAGATAGTGGTAGAAGAAATAGTGAAAATCTTAAAGTCTTTGATCTTTATGATAAGTGTATAGAAGAAAACGTTGACGTATGCTGCCTTCCCTCTCTGCTACTTGACCTCATCAATCACTTGGATGACTCACCCTCCTCACCCTGCCCCCTTGTCTTGTATACAACAAATTATCAGCGCCCAACCATTCAGGGCCGCTACCACTACCGGTCTCGGTGTCTTGGTGGTAGTGGTTCCCTGGGCCCAGCTGTTTTCTCTTTATCTATGTGTCTTTTGTCTTTATTTCTTATGATCTCTCGTCTCCACACACGGGGGAACACCCGCCAAGCCCTGTAGGGCTGGACCCTACAGGTAAGGCCAGTCCAGACACGACACTGCCTGCAAGCCGGTCTAATTAAAAGCCTGACTAGGCTGGCGTGGTGGCTCACCCCTGTAATCCCAACACTTTGGGAGGCCGAGGCAGGAGGATCACCGGAGGTCAGGAGTTCAAGACCAGCCTGGCCAACATGGTGAAACCCCATCTCTACTAAAAACACAAAAATTAGCCAGATATGGCGGTGGGTGCTTGTAATCCCAGCTACTCAGGAGGCTGAGGCAGGAGTATTGCTTGAACCTGGGAGAAGGAGGTTGCAGTGAGCTGAGATTGCACCACTGCACTCCAGCCTAGGCGACAGAGCTAGACTCTGTCTCAAAAAAAAAAACCTGACTATATTAAGGACCAAAAATGCACCAGGGAGTGGAAAAAGGAATTTATAACACAGGACAGCCAGCAGGTTCCCCTGTTTTATTTTAAAAGGTTGGGGATAGAAAAATGTTGTTAAAGAGTATAATTGAATTGCTCGCTACGCAAAGGATAAACACGTGAGGGGATGAATACTGCATTCTCCATGATGTGATTATTGCTTATTGCAAGCCTGTATCAAAATATCTCATAGACTCATAAATATATACACCAACTATGTACCTACAAAAATAAAAAATAAAGAAAAACACTGTTAAGGTAACAGTGTCGGGGATGGCAGGGGAGCCTTCCTTCCTGGTATTTTTTCTGTTTTCCGAATTCTCCTCTGGTACACACGGACAATCTGGTAGGGGCACATTTCTACCCCCACGTGTCGCTTTTCACAGGGACCTGTCGCACAGCGCACGGGCTTAAATTCCTGGAGCCTGTATCCGCTAATTTTTTTGTTTGTTTGTTTTCAGACAGAGTGTCACTCTGTCGACCAGGCTGTAGTGCAGTGGTCCCATCTCGGCTCACTGCAGCCTCCGCCTCCTGGGTTCAAACGATTCTCGTGCCTTAGCCTCCCAAGTAGCTGGCATTACAGATGTGCACCATCACACCCAGCTAATTTTTGTATTTTTAGTAGAGATGGGGTTTCACCATGTTGGCCAGGCTGGTCTCGAATTCCCGACCTCAAGTGATCCTCCCGCCTCGGCTTCCCAAAGTTCTGGAATTACAAGCGTGAGCCACCGCGCCCGGCCCGCAAAGTATTTTTGAACGTTTTCAGGAGTGAACATTTTTTCTAACTTTCCTTCCCCTCCCCCACCCCGGGTCTCAGGCTCCCAGCAATTCCAAATTTAGGCCCGGGATGCAGGGCGTGGCTCCGGGAGGCTGCTCCAGGGAGACCTCCCCAATTGCCCTAACCAAGACCCAGGTCCCAGAATCCTGGGGGGCGGTGGGGAGATAACAGGGGACGTGAGGGGCTCATGCAAAGGGGCAGAGATCCCTAAGAACGTCACCAGGGTTGGGGTGAATCGGATGCCACCTCTTCCCCAGGTCCCTCTAAATTTAAGAGCTTGCGATTCTGAAAAGTGTAGAAGGAAAATTAAAACTTGGAACCCCAGTTCACTCTGCCAAAATAATAATGATAATAATAATAATAATAAAGCTGGAAGCTGAATTAGGCAAAAAGCTGTCTTTCCTTCTGTTCCCAAGCAGATAGATGCAGAGAAAGAATGCAACAACTCTGTTGACCTTATCTTAGTAAAGTGCCAATTTAGTGAGCGTAAGACAAACACATAATTGACTATTCTACCTGCTCCTTTTCTTTTGCAACAGGTAAATTGGGTAAAATGAGCCTTCCTCCTCCTTTCCCCTCCAGCGTGCTTCCCCCCCTTTAAATACCTAAGCCCTCAGTATCACCTTTGGAGAAAGGGCTCCTTCCTGACCTTCGCCAAATTAACTCAAATGTATTGAGACTTGTCCCAGGTACTTTTTGGTTTACAAAAGAAACGCCGACCTTTCCCTCTGAAACGGCTGCCACTTGGCCCCAGGAAGAGCGTTGTGGAGAAAGTAGGCGCCTCCTCCGGACCTGGGCCCCCGTGGGCACAGCGCGTCCCGCCGGGCAGGGAACAGGGACCGGGTGTCCCAGCGGGGTGCACCACCCCGCAACCCACATCCCCAAGCGGATCTCCAGGCCCGACCCGCGCCCCTCCGCGTCCCCCGACCCGGATCCCGCCGCTCGCTCACCAGGGGCGGCCACCAGAGGGCGGAGCAGGCCGAGGAGCAGCAGCCCAGCGCGCCATGGTGCGCCCAACGCGAGCAGGAACCGTCCCCGAGAGCAGCGCGCCCGCGAAGGCTGCGGGACAGAACGTCCCCCACTAGCCGGGTGGGGCGGAGCCCGCGGAGGACTCGAAGAGGTTGGGTGAGTGGAGCAGCCCTGCAAGCTCAGCCCGGGCTGCGCCTGGCCCGCCCCACCCCGGCCTCCACGTGCACACGGAAGGGGCGGCAACGCCGGGCCCCGGGGCGGGGGGCGGAGGAGGGGCGGCAACGCCGGGCCCCGGGGAGGGGGAGGGGGCGGAGGAGGGGCCCGGGGGGGGGGGAGGGGGCGGAGGAGGGGCCCCGGGGAGGGGGGGGGGGCGGAGGAGGGGCCCCGGGAGGAGGAGGGGGGGGGAGGGGAGGGGGCGGAGGAGGAGGGGGGGGGGGAGGGGGCGGAGGAGGGGCCCCGGGGAGGGGGAGGGGGCGGAGGAGGGGCCCCGGGGAGGGGGAGGGGGGGAGGAGGGGCCCCGGGGAGGGGGAGGGGGCGGAGGAGGGGCCCCGGGGGAGGGGGAGGGGGCGGAGGAGGGGCCCCCGGGGAGGGGGAGGGGGCGGAGAGGGGCCCCGGGGAGGGGACGGGCGGAGGTGACCCAGGCGGCGCCGAGGGGAGCACGGGACGCCCCCCCTTCCCTTCTCAGGAAACTGTGAGTGCCCCCGGCCCACAGGCCCGTCGCCAGGACGCCCAGGACGGCGCCAACTAGAGCAAAGTGCAACCCCCGGGAAAGTGCGGGTCCCTCCCTCTTTACAGCCCCTTAAATGCACGCCCCAGGGTGGTCCCTACCTGGAGCCAAGAGAAACCACTGCCCTTCTTGGAGAGGTGTGGGCCTCTCCGCACTCGCCCTTGCTGTCCCCTCTCTGTTCCTAACAGGCACCCTCCCAGGCAGCCCCAACGGGGAGAAAATGAAACTTTTCCTGCTTCTCTGCTCGGAAAACTATGGGGCCCTCTTCCCGCTGCTCGCGGGGCGCTCAGGGCGCTCCCCAAGGGGTGCAAAGTGCAATCCCTTCCCTGTTCAGAAAGGCGTAGGCCTCGACAGGCAGCCACGGCCCCTGGTCCTTTCTGGAGCGTCCGAGCTGGGGGCGCTCAGTGGAGAGGGATGGCGGGGGTGAGGGGCTTTGGGACACACTGCGGATACCCACTCTGCGCGGGACCAAGGACGTTCGGCCACAAGCTCAGAGACAGGGTTGGGAGTGAGGACTTGTGGCCGTGGTTTGGGGTTGGGGGTAAGACCCCTATCTGGGTGGCCTGGCTGAGTCCTGGTCCTTGGCGACTCGCCCCCGCAGGCTGAGTCAGGGGCCCTTCGGTAACACTGGTCTTGTGTTGTGCCAGGCCTGCGGCGACACCGTCTTTCCCCAGACCATCTGTGCCCCTGGATCAGACACAGGCAAGGCCAGAGGGCCTGGCTCCGCACCCCAGGGCCCACCTCAGGGGTTTGAGGATTGCAGCAGTGAAACTATGCACTCCACTCCTGGAGGCGGAATCACTTTTCTTTTTTTTTTTTTTTTTTTCTTTCTTTCTTTTTTTTTTTTTTTTTTTTCTTTTGTCTTTGCTTCGTCCTGAACCTGCCTGGGATAATGACGTGATGACTGAAGTCCCAGCAGCCAGTTTGGAGCAGGAAGTCTCCTACAGGATAGAAGTTGTGTATGTGTTGTTTGTTTGTTTTGAGATGGATTCTTGCTCTGTGGCCCAAGCTGGAGTGCAGTGGCACCCTCTTGGCTCACTGCAACCTCCGCCTCCTGGGTTCAAGTGATTCTCCTGTCTCAGCCTCCTGAGTAGCTGGGATTACAGGCGTGCACCACCATGCCTGGCTAATTTTTGTATTTTTAGTAGAGACAAGGTTTCACCCTGTTGGCCAGGCTGGTCTCGAACTCCTGACCTCATGATCCACACACCTCGGCCTCCCAAAGTGCTGGGATTACAGGTATGAGCCACTGCGCCCAGCCAGAAGTTGTATTCTAAGCATGGCAGAACACGTTGAGCAAAGGTGTCAGGGTGGCTGGTGACATAGCACGATGGCCATGCCAGCCCCAGACTCACTCTCCCAACTTATTTTACAGGACAGAGGCGTACATTTTTATCTCACTGTTTGCTAAAGTCAGGTCTCCATCAGCTTTCTTTAAATCACTTTTATTTCTGTTTTTCATTACCAGGGTCTGAACCCAACTTAGAGACCTCCTGTGAGGTTCTTGTGGACAACCAAGACCCTTAAGAGATGTCTGAGCGTTACACACCATGTCTGCTGCACAGACGATCAAATGAAGTTTTTGAGGTCAGTGGATGATGGGTGGATATAGATGGGTCTGAGGGTAGGAAGTGGTGGATGGATGAATGAATGGACAGACAGCCATCTGCATGCACGAATGGGTGGATCACTTGCTGTAAGGATGGATAAAGAGATAGATGGCTGGATGAATGAATAAATGGGCAGACAAATGGGTGGATGGATGAGAGGATGAGTGGATAGATGTATGGAAAGATGAGTGGGCGATTGGGTGGATAGATAGTTGGATGGATGGATGAATGGATGGATACATGTGAATAAATGGATGAATGGATGGGTGGGTGGATGAATAGATGAATGAATAGATGAATAAATGATGAATGGATGGGTGGGTGGAGGAATGGATGGATAAATGGACAGATGAATAAATGGATGGATGAAAGCGGGGATAAATGGATTGATCTATGGATAGATGGATAGATAGGTGGGTGGATGGGTGGGTGGATGGATGGTTGGAAGGATAGATGGATGGACAGATTACTGGGTAGATGGAGGAGTAGAGAGATCGATGGGTAGGTAGGTGGATGGATGGATAAATGGGTGAACAAATGGATGGATAGATGGGTGGACAGATTACTGGCTGGCTGGATGGGTAGAGAGATAGATGAGTAGGTGGGTGGGTGGATGGATAGATGGATGGATGGATGGATGGATGGATGGATGGATGGATGGATGGATGGATGGATGGATAGATGGATGGACAGACAGACAGGTGGATAGATAGCTGGATAGATGGGTGGGTAGAAGAATAGATGGATGAATGGATGGATGAGTAGGTGAATAGATGGATTGATGGACAAACAAGTAAATTTTTACCTGACATTTTTGTATTGTCGTATAACTTTCTATGTGTTGATTCACTGGGAAATAATTGTGATACATGGATATTGGACTTATTAGCTCATGTCTGCTGATAAGAAAACAACACAGGGCCATAGAGTTCATTAGCAGTGGGCTGGGATCAAAACGAAGGGCTCTTTGATTCTGAGTTCAGGCCATTTGGACCACTTTGCCTTGTGACTGCCCCCAGATCACTGGAATTTTCCTCGCGGTTCACAGCGCCCAAAGGTAAGCAGTATTTGGTAGCCTAGAGTTCATACATTGGAAATTTCATGATCTGTGTCCCCTCAGTGGTACAAAGCATTTTTACAGCAATAATTAATTTGGCAATAACTTGATGTGTGAGCCTGTGTATGCGTCTTTTCAGCTGGCTAGTACAGTATCAGTGATGCCATGTTCGCATGCTAAATACCAGCCAAAGACATGCAAGAAAAGAAGGGCAGGCCGGGCGCGGTGGCTCGTGCCTGTAATCCCAGTACTTTGGGAGGTTGAGGTGGGTGGATCACCTGAGGTCAGGAGTTCGAGACCAGCCTGGCCAAAATGGTGAAACTCCGTCTCTACTAAAAATACACAAATTAGCTGGGCATGGTGGTGAGTGCCTGTAATCCCAGCTACTCAGGAGGCTGAGGCAGGAGAATCACTTGAACCTGGGAGGCAGATGTTGAAGTGAGCTCAGATCACACTACTGTACTCCAGCCTGGGCAACAGAGCAATATTCCATCTCAAAAGAAAAAAAAAAAAAAAAAAAGGGGGGGGCACAGCCTACCAGAGCTGCTCAGACACATGTTCTTTATCTGAATTTTTGGGGGTCAACTCAAAATCCAATCAACCGATGACAATGACATCCTAGAAACTGTTCCCAGATCAGACAGTAAAATTTCACAGATTCTGCCTTTGAGTCATGGGGATTTGAGTCTCTGTAGGTTCAGGAGAAATATCTCATGCATACAATTCCAGAGAGTCAGGGGCCAGCCTTTTCTGTAAAAAGAGAAACAAAATGGAATTGCACATTGGCATGGACCGGATGCAAGGAAACATCACTAATTTAAGCTCCTTTACAAACCCTATCCTAGGAAGCACTTTCCTTCTTCACTTTCAGCAGTCAAGCCTCTCCAGTGTCATTGCGCCTAAACCTGTTGACATGATGGGGCTGTGCTTCACCTGGAAGATGGTCTCTATTCCTGACCATTCTGAAGGCAAAGAACTTGAAATAAGTTCAAATTCAAGTTGCAGCACATCCACGGAGCAGCTGGAAGTGCTGCCTGTGGCCTGTCGTAATGGCAGGGTAGCAGGGAGAGAGAAATGTTTTTCTTCACCCATCATCGGCTTTATGACTAAGGCCCCTAGAACAAAAACAGAATAGCAAGAGAAAAGCAGGTCCATGTATTTAGGTTTTATGTGACATGGAAGCCATCATAAGAAATAAATAGGGAAATCTGAGTATTTTTGTGCTTCGGTTTTGGTTTTTTGTTTGTTCGTTTGTTTGTTTTTTGAGATGGAGTCTCACTCTGTCGCCCAGGCTGGAGTTCTATGGCGTGATCTCGGCTCATTGCAACCTCCACCTCGTGGGTTCAAGCGATCCTCCTGCCCCAGCCTCCCGAGTAGCCGGGACTATAGGCAACCACCACCACGTCCGGCTAATTTTTATATTTTTAGTAGAGACGGAGTTTCACCATGTTGGCCAGGCTGGTTTCGAACTCCTGACCTCAGTTGATCCACCTGCCTCGGTCTCCCAAAGTGCTGGGATTACAGATGTGATATGCTTAGTTTTAATGAAGAGTGAACAGTGATGGAGAAGTGTGACTATTGGACAAGTGTGACAGGAATGGGGTCCTGAACCAAACCCCAAGAGAGGGTTCTTGGATCTCAAGCAAGAAAGAATTCAGGGTGAGTCCACAGAGTAAAGTGAAAGCAAGTTTATTAGGAAACAAAAGGAATAAAGAATGGCTACTCCATAGACAGAGCAGCCCCGAGGGCTCCTGGTTGCCCATGTTTATGGTTATTTCTGTGGATATGCTAAACAAGGGGTGCATTATTCATGCTTCCTGTTTTTAGACCATGTAGGGTAACTTCCTGATGTTGCCATGGCATTTGTAACTGTCATGGCGCTGGTGGGAGTGTAGCAGTGAGGATGACCAGAGGTCACTCTTGTGGCTATCTTGGTTTTGGTGGGATTTGACCGGCTTTTTTTTTTTTTTTTTTTTTTTTTTTTTTTTTTTTTACTGCAACCTGTTTCATCAGCAAGGCCTTTCTGACCTGTATCTTGTATCAACCTCCTATCTCATCCTGTGACTTAGAATGCCTTAACCATCTGGGAATGCAGCCCAGTAGGTTTTAGCCTCATTTTACCCAGCCCCTATTCAAGATGGAGTGGCTCTGGTTTACACACCTCTGGCAAAAGGATCTGATCTAATGAGAATAAACTGCGGGAACTTAGCAGGGCCTGTTTGTTCAGATTCTTCTGCGTCCCTGTGTGTTCAGAGTTAAGGATATTCTCTTCCTCCTGGTATAGGGAGGGGACCTCCGGAGTGGGGGTCCCGTGACCCGCTTCAGGGTAAGATCAGAGAGTCCTTCTGAGCTTGTATGACCTACGTTAAGGAAGACCGGTGAGGGTAAGGTGAAAGTGACCTTCTTACTTACATTGTTTTCTCAAATGCCACAGTTCCGGGTGGAATGTTTCCTGACCCCATCAGGAAAAGCAAAGCAAGGAGAAAACAATTTCGGGGGACAAGACAAGTAGATATAGCAGATGGGGGAGGTGTGTGGTCAACTGTATCACTCTGAGAGGCATTCAAGGAATATTTCAGAATTTCTGATAGCACACACCAGGAACAGCCTAATCTCCCTTAAAGGAGTCTAGTTCATTACTGAGTTTATGGCTTCCCTACATTTACTTGTTTCTGACCACAATCAGATAGATAGATAGATAGATAGATAGATAGATAGATAGATAGATAGATAGATAGATAGATAGATAGATTAGATGATAGATAGATAGATAGATAGATAGATAGATAGATAGATAGATAGATAGAATTTTTTTTTTTTAATACAAGGTCTTCCTCTGTCCCCCAGGCTAGAGTGCAGTGATGCAATCTTGGCTCACTGCAACCTCTGCCTGTCGGGTTCAAGTGATTCTCTTGCCTCAACCTCCTGAGTAGCTGGGAGTACAGGCATGCACCACCATGCCCAGCTAATTTTTGTATTTTTAGTAGAGACTGGGTTTCACCATGTTGGCCAGGCTGGTCTCAAACTCCTGGCCTCAAGTGATCCATCTGCCTTGGCCTCCCAAAGTGCTGGGATTACAGGCATGAGCCACTGCATCTGGCCTGACCACTGCCATATTTAATGAAGAGGAGACCCCTCCCTCCCTGAGGGTGACGGAGGGCATCACATCCAGCCTTTGTGACAAGGAGAAAGTGTTGGTCAGCACTAGAAGTAGAAAGGGTGTGTTTTAGTCTGTTTTCTGTTGCTATCACAGAATACCACAGACTGAGTAGCTTATTAAAAATAGAGGGTGTTTTTAACTTGCAGTTGTGGTGGCTGGGAAGTCCAAGGTGGAGCAGCTGAATCTGATGAGGGCTTCATTCTGGTTCATAGCTTGGAGAGAAAGTGGACGAGGAGAGAAGGTATGTGCTCAAGAAAAACAAGGGGGCCACAGTCCCACAATAGCTAGCCCCTTCCTTCCAGAGACATTAATTCCACTTAATAACCTAATTACCTCTTCAATGTGCCACCTGCAAATGCCGTTGCTCGACGAGTAGAAAAGCTTTTCAGACCTTCTCTCCTCTTCCAGGGCCAGGCACAGTGGCTCATGCCTGTAATGTCTTTGGGAGGTCAAGGCAGGAGGATTGCTTTGAGGCTAGGAGTTCAAGACCAGCCTAGGCAACTAAGTGTGGTCTCATCTCTACACAAAAAAAATTTTTTTTGAGATAGAGTCTAGCTCTGTCGTCCATGCTGGAGTACAGTGGTGTGATCTCAGCTCACTGCAACCTCCGTCTCCTGAGTTCAAGCGATTCTCCTGCCTCAGCCTCCCAAGTAGCTGGGTTTACAGGTGTGCGCCACCACACCCGGCTAATTTTTGTATTTTTAGTAGAAACAGGGTTTCACTATGTTGGCCAGGCTGGTCTCAAACTCCTAACCTCAGGTGATTCCTGTGCCTCAGCCTCCCAAAGTGCTGCGATTACAGGCATGAGCCACAGTGCCCACCTCCCCCGCCTCCCCATTTTTTTTTTTTTTTTTAATTAGCCAGGCATGCTGATTGCTTGAGCCTGGGAGGTGGAGACTGCAGAGATGTAATTGCACCACTGCACTCCAGCCTGGGCGACTGAGACCCTATCTCAAAATACAACAAAATAAAAAACAAGAATGCAGACTCAGAGCACAGCCGAAACCAAGTTTTAGCTGCAAGACAGGTTATGGGAGGGAGAAAGGAAAAGGCTTTGCTAGCAAAAGTGGGCTCGTTATGTAGATGCAACTTCACAGGTAGCAGCCCCCAGAGAGAAGAGATGGTGAATATTTCTTTTCAGGTCTTTAAAAGCTCCATACTCTCAGTTAATCTCTCCTAGATCCGGACAAGAGAAGAGTTGGTCACTTTACAGCTGACTGTCTAATCCAGACAAGAGAAGGGCTGGCCGCCTTACAGTAGACCCTCTACAGATCAACAGACGCAGGGTTCCCCCACAAAAGACAGTGTTTCTTCTTTTTTGTTTTCCTTCACCTTTAATTTAAAATTCAAGGGTGCATGTGCAGAATGTGCAGGTTTGTTACCTAAGTAAACATGTGCCATGGTGGTTTGCTGCACAGATCAACCCATCACTCAGGTATTAAGCCAGCATCTGTTAGCTATTCTTCCTGAGGCTCTCCCTCCCCTTACCCCCAAGCTTTTCACAGTCCCCAGTGTGTGTTCTCCTCCCTGTGCTCTCATTCTTCAGCTCCCACTTTTGAGTGAGAACATGCAGTATTTTATTTTGTGTTCCTGCATTAGTTTGCTGAGGGTAACGGCTTCCACCTCCATCCATGTTCCTGCAAGGGACATAAACTCATGCTTTTGTATGGCTGCATAGTATTCCATGGTGTATATGTACCACATTTTCTTTTTTCTTTTTTTCTTTTTGAAATGGAATCTTGCTCTGTCACCCAGGCTGGAGTGCTGTGGTGCAATCTCAGCTCATTGCAACCTCTGCTTCCCAGATTCAAGCGATTCTCCTGCCTCAGCCTCCCGAGTAGCTGGGATTACAGGCACCCGCCATCACACCCAGCAAATTTTTGTATTTTTGGTAGAGACGGGGTTTCACCATGTTGGCCAAGCTAGTCTTGAACTCCTGATCTCAAGTGATCTGCCCGCCTTGGCCTCCCAAAGTGCTGGGATTACAGGCGTGAGCCACTGTGCCTGGCCACCACATTTTCTTTACCCAGCCTATCATTGATGGGCATTCAGGTTGATTCTGTGTCTTTGCTATTGTGAACAGTGCTGCAGTGAACATACGCATGCATGGATCTTTATGATAGAATGATTTTTCCTTTGGGTACATACCCAGTAATGGGATTGCTGGGTCAAAGGGTAATTCTGCCTTGAGGTCTCTGAGGAATCGCCACACTGTCTTCCACAGTGGTTGAACTAATTTACACTCCCACCAACAGTGTAACAGTGTTCCTGTTTCTCCACAACCTCACCAGCACCTGTTGTTTTTTGACTTTTTAATAATCGCCATTCTGACTAGTGTGAGATGGTGTCTCGTCATTAGCTTTGATTTGCATTTCTCTGATGATCAGCGGTGTTCAGGTTTTTCCATATTTTTTTTTTTTTTGGCCACATGAATGTCTTCTTTCGAGAAGTGGAAAGATAGCATTTCAGGAGTACTCCCCAATATATTAAAGAAATATATTTTGAGATAAAATATTTTTATTTCCTTTAGTATGTTTTATTTATTTATTTTTATTTTTTATTTTTCTTTGAGACAGGGTCTTGCTCTGTCACCCAGGCTGGAATGCAATGGTGTGATCTCGGCTCTCGACAACCTCCACCTCCCGGGTTCAAGCAATTCTCCCACCTCAGCCTTCCAAGTAGCTGGGATTACAGCTGCCTGCCACCACAACTGGCTCATTTTTTTGTATTTTTAATAGAGATGGGATTTTGCCATGTTGGTCAGGCTGGTCTAAAACTCCTGAGCTCAGGTGATCAACCCGCCTCCCAGAGTGCTGGGTGTACAGGTGTGAGCCACTGCGGCCAGCCTGTTTCTTTTCTTATACAAACAAACCTATGATGATAAAGTTTAATTTATGAATTAGGCACAGTGAAAAATGAACAACAGACTCATAATGAAATAGGACAATTATAACAATATACTGTAGTAAAAGTTATGTGAATGTGGTGTGCTCTTTCTCTCTTTCATGTGTGTGTCTCAGTCTCTCTCTTGAAATATCTTAGTATTTTCAGCCTATAGTTGACCAGTGATAACGGAAACCACATGTTGTAGGCTGTTCTTGCATTGCTGCAAAGAAATACCAGAGACTGGGTAATTTATATGAAAAAAAAGAAGTGGGCTGGGCACGGAGACTCACGCCTGTCATCCCAGCACTTTGGGAGGCTGAGGCGGGAGGATCACTTGAGGTCAGGAGTTTAAGATCAGCCTGGCCAACATGGTGAAACCCTGTCTCTACCAAAAATACAAAAAATTAGTCGGGGTCATGGTGGGCACTTGTAATCCCAGCTACTCAGGAGGCTGAGGCAGGAGAATCTCTTGAATCTGGGAGGCGGAGGTTGTAGTGAGCTGAGATCGTGCCACTGCGCTCCAGCCTGGGTGACAGCAGGACTCCCGTCACACACACACACACACAAAAGGTGTCATTGGCTCACGGTTCTGCAGGCTGTGGAGAAAGCACGGCACCAGCATCTGCTCAGCTTCTGGGGGGCCTCAGGAAGCTTCCAGTTATGGTGAAAGATGAAGTGGGGGTGAGCATATCACACGAGAAAAACAGGAGCAACTCGGGGGTGGTGAGAGGTGCCACAACACTGAACCAGCCAGATCTGGCAAGAACTAACCCACTATTGTGAGGACAGACATAAGCCATGAGGAATCTGCCCCCATGACCCAAACACCTGCCACCAGGCCCACCTCCAGCATTGGGCATGACAATTTGACGTGAGATTTGACAGGGACAAATATCCAAACTCTTTCACCACAGAAAGCAAAACCACAGATAAGGGGGGCTACTGTGCATTGTGCAGGAAGGCAGTGCCTCGGAGCCGGCTGGGGGAAGGAGCAGGTCTCTCAGCTGCCGAACAGTTTTGGGAGATTACCTACCATCACTTCTCTCTGTCCCAGAATCACACAAAATGGTCAGCTGTGCCAGGTACCTTGCCCACTTGCCCAATTCTCTCCACCTTTCCTTCTGTCTCCTTCCACATGTGACCACCCCCTTCACACTCCCATCGTCGCGTCTAAAGCTTGCTCCACGCATTGCATGACAGCCAGTAAGTCTAGAGACAAGGTGTGAAGGTAAGGACAGCAGCTTTATTTTGAAGAACCAGCAAGTCGAGAAGACAGAAGAGTGCCGTCCTAAAAAGCCATCTTTAAAAAA
Organism: Macaca thibetana thibetana; assembly: GCF_024542745.1. Classification (NCBI taxonomy): domain Eukaryota; kingdom Metazoa; phylum Chordata; class Mammalia; order Primates; family Cercopithecidae; genus Macaca; species Macaca thibetana. The sequence continues at coordinate 187,745 of NC_065598.1, forward strand.
AAAATTATTATTATACTTTAAGTTCTGGGATACATGTGCAGAATGTACAGGTTTGTTACATAGGTATACATGTGCCATGGCGGTTTGCTGCACCCATCAACCTGTCATCTAGGTTTTAAGCCCCACAGGCATTAGGTATTTATCCTAATGCTCTCCCTCCCTTTGCCCCCCACCCCGCAACAGGCCCCGGTGTGTGATGTTCCCCTCCTTGTGTCCGTGGGTTCTCACTGTTCACCTCCCACTTATGAGTGAGAACATGCGGTGTTTGGTTTTCTGTTCCCGTGTTAGTTTGCTGAGAAAGATGGTTTCCAGCTTCATCCATGTCCCTGCAAAGGACATGAACTCATTCTTTTTTATGGCTGCATAGTATTCCATGGTGTATATGTGCCACATTTTCTTTATCCAGTCTATCACTGATGGGCATTTGGGTTGAAAGAACCATCTTAATAGAATTTTAGGCTCCTTTTATGCTAGGGGGAGAGGGAGGGTGATAGAGGGCAGGAGGTGAGCAATGATCGTAGACATCTGGGCGGCTGTTATGGTCCAGGGGGCCTTGTGGAACTTCCTCGTCCTTGGTCAGGTCACAGTGCTCTTACAAATCTTTGACATAGCATTTTTCCTTCTGTGTACATCCTCCTGATCCCCTTGGGGGTTATTTTTGGGAAGGGACTATGATCATTCTTGCTTTAAAGTTAAACCATAATCTGAATTCATGATTAGCTTGGCCTATTTGTAGGAATGAGCAAACGCAGTTAGCTTGTGAGGTAAGAAGAAAGACGGAGTGAATGGTGCTAGATTTTTCTCACTATTAGACTCACACATAGGTTCTTGGCCAAGGAAGTACATGACGAACACATTCTCTCTCCCTTTTTTTTTTTTTTTTTTTTGAGACAGAGCTTCGCTCTTGTCCCCCAGGCTGGAGTGCAATGGTGCGATCTTGGCTCACTGCAAGCTCCGCCTCTCCGGTCAAGAGATTCTCCTGCCTCAGCCTCCTGAGTAGCTGGGATTACGGGCGCCCGCCGCCATGCCTAGCTAATTTTTTGTATTTTTAGTAGAGACAGGGTTTCACTATGTTGACCAGGCTGGTCTCGAACCCCTGACCTCAAATGATCCGCCTCGGCCTCCCAAAGTGCTGGGATTACAGGTGTGAGCCACCACGCCCACCCCAACATGTTCTCTTGTTAGAGGCATTTGAACCAGAGCAACTCCATCTTGAATAGGAGCTGGATAAAATGAGGCTGAGAACTGCTGGGCTGCATTCCCAGGAGGTTAGGCATTCTTAGTCACAGGATGAGATAGGAGGTCAGCACAAGATACGGGTCATAAAGACCTTGCTGATAAAACAGGTTGCGGTAAAGAAGCCGGCCAGAACCCACCAAAACCAAGATGGTGACGAGAGTGACCTCTGATCGTCCTCACTAATTATATCCTAATTCTAATAAATTTGCTTCTCAAAGATACTCCCACAAGTGCCATGACAGTTTACAAATGCCATGGCAACATCCAGAAGTTACCATATATTGTCTAAAAGGGGAGGAACCCTCAGTTATAGAAACTCCCGTTTACCAGAAAACTCTTATATTTAGCATATAATATGGTATTTAGATTATATGCTAAATGCCCTTTGTTTAGCATATGATCAAGAAATAACCATAAGTATACTCAGTCAAGCAGCCCATGCTTCTGTTCTGTCTGTGGAGTGGCCATTGTTTTATTCCTTCCTTTTTTTTTTTTTTTCCCTGAGACAAGATGTCACTCTGTCACCCAGAGTGGAGTCCATTGGCACAATCAGAGTTCACTGCAGCCTCAACCTGTTGAACTTAAGCAGTCCTCCCACCTCGGTCTCCCAAGTAGCTGGGACCACAGGTGCACGCCACCACACCCAGCTAATTTTTGTATTTTTGGTAGAGACAGAGTTTTGTCTTGTTGGCAAGGCTGGTTTCAAACTCTTGGGCTCAAGCATTCCGCCCGTCTCAGCCTCCCAAAGTGTTGGCATTATAGGCATGAGCCACCCTGCCCAGCCCTTTTACTTTCTTAATAAACTTGCTTCCACTCTGTGGACTCATCCTGAATTTTTTTCTTGCATGAGATCCAAGAACTCTCTTGGGGTTTGAATTGGGACCCCTTTCTAGTAACACTTTGACTCCTCTGTTCAGATGTCATCACTCCCTCCAGCAAACCTGGAGTGTTCAAACTCTTTTCCATCCATCCTTTCCTCTCAAGGCAAAGAGGCAACTTGGCTATTCTCATAGACAAACAGATAGGAGATGTAGGAATTCATAGGCAGATGTTAGAGCTATTGATAAACAAGATGGCAGCTTGTCTTGCTGCTTAGATATGAAAGATGCCATTGCTTGCTTGTGAAAAAAAATGAAGCATGTTCCTGGAGTTCACCAATATGGCGTGGACTTTATCTCCTTATCAGTATCAGTCAGTGCAAGACGGTCCAACCTCTGGGTGCCAAGACACGCGCTCATTTTCCCAATGGCATTCTCTTATCCCTTGAGCCTGCTTTCCCACCTGCTATGGTTTGGATCTGTGTTCCCACCCAAATCTCATGTCAAATTGTAATCCCCAATGTTAAAGCTGGGGCCCGGTGGGAGATGGCTGGGTCATGGGGATGGTTTTTCATGAATGGTCTAGCATCCTCTTCTTGGTGCTGTTCTCATGCTAGTGAGTGAGCTCTCACAAAATCAAGTTGTTTAATAGTGTGTGGCACCTCCCTTCTCACTCTCTCTCTTGCTCCTGTTCTAACCACGTAAGATGCACCTGCTTCCCCTTTGCCTTTCACCATAATTGTAAGTTTCCTGAGGCTTCCCTAGTCAGGCTTCCTGTCCAGCCTGCAGAACTGTGAATCGATTAAACCTCTTTTCTTTATCAATTACCCAGTCTCAGGTGTTTCTTTATAGCAGTGAAAGAAGGGCCGAATACACCACCCATTGAGCAGATTGGAAGTGCAAGAAAACTAGCACATGCCCCCATCCTAGAAGCAGCCTCAGCCAACACATTTTGGGAAATGACCGAAAAAGACCCCAGTCTTCCTCACTCCTCGGGTGGGATGACCCTGAGTCTCCAAGCTCTCATTGCAGTCACTGGCTTGATAATATCTTCTACTCTCTGTCTTCCTTCCCTCTCCCCTCCCACCCTCCCCAAACACAAAGGCTTTGTAGTAAAATCGTGGTCTCAAGGTCTGCTTTCACCTCCTTGAAATCTAGACTTTCTGTGCTTCCAGAAAACATGTTGAAATGTTACCTGTCAATTAAATTCTGGGAAGCCTGGGTGTATCACAGTTTGAATCATACAGAGAGACACCATGAAGAGCCTGGAGTTTGGTGAACTTTGTTGAAACCCCTCCTTCACTTTCCTTGTTGAATCCAATCCAGTCCTCATGTCCTCATGAGTTCGTTTTCATTTCCTAAATGACATCCATGGAAAAATAATGGGGAGAAAGGAAAGCACAATTTTACATTTGTATCTGACAGGCTCTGAAAGGGAGCCAGAGAATGTAGTTAGCATCCACAAATTATGGAATAAGGTATTTCCCATCTTCTTAACACACACAGCACTTCTAAGGGGCCTGCAAAAACCCCAGCGGCCTTTCAGTGTCCCACACATCTTAGCACACATAGATATTTATATCTCTCCTATCATGAAACAAATATGCATGCATATCATTATTTTGGTGATATAGCATGAGCACTTTGTTTGCAAGAAACAAATATGCACGCATATCATTTTGGAGATATAGCGTGAGCACTTACATTTTTTGCAAGAAACAAATATGCATGCATGTCATTATTTTTGGAGATACAGTGAATGCACTTTTCAGTTACATGCTCAAAATGTTTGGTAAACTGAAAGTGGTTGTCATTACCCTTAATTTCTGCAAGGAATAAGCAAGTATGTCCTGGTGGCACATTGCTATGAATAAAGCAGACTATGTCAGTGCTACGGGAGTTCTATGGAAAGCATGAACCACAACATGGTTTTTCCTGTCTTGTTCGTGATGCTTATTTATAACGGGAGAGAACAGAATATTGGCTTCATTCATGTCCTTGATTTATGATGGAATCCATAGGAATCTGCCATCTTGGGTGAATGAGCAATACCTAAAGGAATGTCCTATATGATACCGAGCTATACCACCACCCAAAATATGACTTAGGAGACCAAGATTGCGATTTTTATAAAAAGCTCGTAAGCAATCATTGGTGTTAGTGGGTTTTTTTGTTTGTTTTTGTTTTTGACAGAGTCTCACTCTGTCACCCAGGCTGGAGTGCAGTGACATGATTTTGGCTCACGGCTCACTGCACACTGCAACCTCCATCTCCCAGGCTAAACCAATTCTCATGCCCCAGCCTCCCAAGTAGCTGGGAGTACAGGTGTGTGCCACTGCACCTGGCTCATTTTTGCATTTTCCTTTTAGTAGAGATGGGGTTTCACCATGTTGGCCAAGCTGGTCTCTAACTCCAGGCCTCAAGTGATCCACCTGCCTTGGCCTCCCAATGTGTCGGGATTACGGGCATGAGCCACTGCACCTGGCCAGTGTATGTTTGTAAGGTTCACCCACATTGTAGCATGTGTCAGTACTTGAAACCTTTTTCTGCCCGAATCACATTCCACTGTATGGATATGCCATATTTTGTTAAATCCGTTCATCGGCTGAGGGATGTTTGGGTCACCTCCACTTTTTGGCTATTGTGAGTATTGCAGCTATCAACATTACGTGTACAAATGTACGAGCTCTTGGGTGGACGCATGTTCTCATTTTTCTCTTGAGTATATGCCCAGAAGCAGAATTGCTGGCTCATAGGGTGATGTGGTTTGGCTGTGTTCCCACCCAAATCTCATCTTGAATTCCCAGGTGTTGTGGGAGGTAATTGAATCATGGGGGCAGGTTTTTCCTATGCTGTACTCATGGTAGTGAATAAGTCTCATGAGATCTGATGGTTTTATAAAGGGGCATCTTCCTGCACAAGCTCTCTCTTTGCCTGCTGCCATCCATGTAAGACGTGAGTTCTTCCTTGCCTTCTGCTGTGATTATAAGGCCTCCCCAGTCACGTGGAACTCTAAGTTCATTAAACCTCTCTTTCTTCTGTTAATTGCCCAATTTTGGTGCGTCTTTATCAGCAGTATGAAAACAGACTAATACTTATGGTATGTCTTCGGTTAACCTTTTGAGGAAACATCAGACTCTTCCATCTCTGTATCTTTCCAATTTCAATCTAAATGGACTCAGAGCTGACTCTTAGACTCCACTCCCATGGGAAATGTGATCTCGGCTATTATTGCAGTTCCTGTCCTCCCTAGAGTCTCCTAAGAATTTGGGTCACGCTCCATTTTGAGCCGATTTGAAAACTGGTCCATCATGGTCTCTGCTCTGAAAAGCTTCATTCTCATCCCACCTCCTGCCCCGGCTTCCAGCAGCCTCCCTTAAAATTCTGGGGATGCAGATATCTGTGCTGAGGCTGAGAAGCCAGGAGCCTGGAGACCAGTGTCCCTGGGCAGGTGCAGTAGAACCAGCTGGCCATGCACCAAAATTCCTGTGACCCTGGTACTGTGCTGTCTGCGCTGAAAGCTGGCCGCCTGCTTAGGCGTCCCTGGATCTTACACTGGATAACTGGATAAGTAAGAAATAATTATTTAATTGTTAAGCCACAGAAATTCCAGGGCTCATGTGTTACAGCCAGTCATTTCTCATGAACTAATACAGTAGATGGCTTGGATCAACCCCCTCTGATGGGATGCTGCTTCTCTTCTCGGTTGGTGGAAAAGAATTTCCATCAGTCTCTGTGTGTGTGTGTGTGTGTGTGTGTGTGTGTGTGTGTGTGTGTGTGTGTGTGTGTGTGTGTGTGTGTGTCATTCTCTCTCTCTCTCTCTGTATTCCTTTCCCTTCTGTCTCCATCTCCCCCTCCCTGACTCTTCTAGTCCCTCCCTACCATTGTAAGATAAAAGATCAGGTTGCACGCGGTAACGCACATGTGTAATCCTAGCACTCTGGGAGACTAAGGCAGGAGGATTTCTTGAGTTCAAGAGTCCAAGACCACCCTGGACAACATAGTGATACCTCATCTCTACAAAACAAACAAACAAACAAACATATTAGCTGGGCATGGTGGCACATGACTGTGATTTTAGCTGGTCTGGAGGCTGAGGTGGGAGGATTACTTGCCCCCAGGAAGTCAAGGCTGCAGTGAGCTGTGATGGCACCACTTCTTTCTAGCCTGGGTGACAGAACAAGACCCCCATTTCAAAAAAAAAAAAAAAGACACAACATCATCAAAAATAATACTTAAATATAAAGGTTTGAATGCTTAAAAATCTCCCACAGCAAGCAGGCTTTAAAACTCCAAAATCTATCTGAACACAGTAAGCATGTTTTTTTTAATTTCACTCTTCTCAGATCTGAAAACGATGACAGGTGGCCATGGTGCTTTACATCCCCTTGCAGGGATGCAGGGGTACACACACCTTTTTTTTTTTTTTTTTTTTTTTTTGAGACAGAATCTTACTCTGTCACCCAGGCTGGAGTGTAGTGGTGAGATCTTGGCTCACTGCAAACTCTGCATCCTGGGTTCACGCCATTTCTCCTGCCTCAGCCTCCTGAGTAGCTGGGACTACAGGCGCCAGGCCATCACGCCAGGCTACTCTTTTGTATTTTTAGTAGAGACAGAGTTTCACCATGTTGGTCAGGCTGGACTCGAACTCCTGACCTCATGATCTGCCTGGGCTTCCCAAAGTGCTGGAATGACAGGAGTGAGCCACTGCGCCCGGCCTCCGTGAAAACCTCAGAGGCAGGCAGCTTATTCCCTGCAGAACCGGTAGGTGGCGCAGCCAGATAAGCATTAACTAAATCACAGCTCACTCTCCCCATCAGAATCTAGAGGGTAACCCCAAACCTGAGAATTTGGTCAGGTCCCCACACACACAGGCATCATCATTCTTTAGCACCATTATGAAGGGCTCTTCTCCCACCGTTAAAGGAAACTAACACATAGTCTTCGGAAACAGCCAGTCAAAAACTCTATGATGCAGAAAGAAAAAAAAAAAGGATGATTACAGAATAAATATTTACATTTCTGCCTATAACACAGACTCTGAAGCATTGGAATAATGAGGACTTGCACACTGCAAATGGGCATCAAAATCTGGCTTTAGCCTTGAAAAATGAAGATTTGTGTCAAAGAAAAGGAACATTTCAAACACCACATTTATGTTTGACCCATATATATATGTATATACGTGATTTTAGCTGGTCTGATATAATATTTAATGTTATATTATAATATATAATATATATAATAGATTGTAATATATATTATATATAATATAATAGATTATATTATATATTTGTTTGTCTTGAGACAGAGTCTCACTCTGTTGCCCAGGCTGGAGTGTTATGGAGCAATCTCGGCTCACTGCAGTCTCCGCCTCCTGGGTTCAAGTGATTCTCCTGCCTCAGCCTCCCAAGTAGTTAGGACTACAGGCGCCCGCTTCCATTCCCTGCTAATTTTTGTATTTTTAGTAGAGATGGGGTTTCACCATGTTGGCCAGGCTGGTCTCGAACTCCTGACTTCAGGTGATCCACCTGCCTCTGCCTCCCAAAGTGCTGGGATTACAGGCGTGAGCCACCGCGCCTAGCCAGTACCTTTATACCCTTCTGGAAACAGAACATGTTCTTTCCCCAAATGACACTGAATTATGTCAACAGTTCTCCCCCAAGTAATGCACGGGTTTAAATCACACGGGTGATTTCACCTGGCTGCCCCCACTATTTCATTTGAAAAAGGGACACAGTCATGCTTACGTGAGAGGCAGTGGCTCTATGTAAAAAGTTTTAACACACAGGAAACACCATTAAATGGTTAGTGACTAACCTGTATTTCCTGTTTTTGTTTCTTGTTTTTCCCAAATATCCCCACTGGCCTGAATGAGACCTCAGGGTGTCTCATTCTTACTTTATCTTACAATCGCTCTGATGGTCAAGAAGGTTGACCACATGGGAATTCTTAAATCAAGGCACATGATTGTTACAAAGAATAGACACCGAGGTGGGCAGATCACCTGAGATCAGGAGTTTGAGACCAGCCTGGCCAATATAGTGAAACCCCTTCTCTACTGAAAATATAAAAATTAGCCAGATGTGGTGGCAAGTGCCTGTAATCCCAGCTACTGAGGAGGCCGAGGTAGGAGAATCGCTTGAACCTGGGAAGCGGAGGTTGCAGTGAGCTGAGATTGCGCCACTGCACTCCAGCCTGGGCAACAGAGTGAGACTCCATCTCAAAAAAAACAAAAAAGTTGTTGTCAAATGTCCAGTGGATAAAGCCATGAGATCTTCTTGGTATGCCTGTCTTTTTGGAAAGGCATGGGGTTGAGACAGAGGGACAGCTTGTCTTAAAGGAATTAAAGGAGAAGAGTTAAGCTTGTTTGAGCTTTTCTTCTCCAACTCAGCGTTTTCATACAAGCTGTCCCGGAGCAAGTATGTGACAATAATCTGCATCTGCTTCCACCCCCACCCAGGATATTTTCTACTTTTCAGTAGGTTGGAAAGCCATCCTGAATAATGATTATAGAAAGTAATGTAAACTGGCTGGGTGCTGTGGCTCATGCCTATAATCCCAGCACTTTTGGAGGCCAAGGCAGGTGGATCACACAAGGTCAGTAGTTCGAGACAAGCCTGGTCAACATGGCAAAACCTCATCTCCACTAAAAATACAAAAATTAGCCAGGCATGATGGCAGGTGCCAGTAATCACAGCTACTTGGGAGGCTGAGGCGGGAGAATCGCTTGAACCTAGGGAGCGGAGGTTGCAGTGAGCCGAAATCGCACCACGGCACTATGGCCTGGGTGAAAGAGCGAAACCCCATCTCAACAAACAAACAAAAAACAAGAAAGCAATATAAACTCTCCTAGACTTGGAGATTTTGCCCCCTTCTCACAATTCAGACACAGACCATCCGTTTTTGTCAGGCAGCTACTCTCCTATCTACATAAAGGGCAAAGCTATAAAATATGGATTGAAGTTGGGTCTCAACACCTCATAATTAAAGATTGTTTCAAATGTTAATTGAGAAGCCACAGATTTGTATGCAAATCATAACAAATCCCATATTCTGTACATAGTAGCCTGAGAAATAAAATATGATTGCATACAACTTATAAAAAAATTTTAAATGGAGACGATAAATTCAATCAGTACACAGTGTTTTATAGCTTCCAAACACTGTATAAAGAAATTTATCGCCAGGTGTGGTGGCTCATGCTACTAATCCCAATATTTGGGGAGGTCAAGGCAGGAGGGTCACTTGAACCCAGAAGTTGGAGATCAGCCCTGGAAACATAGCAAGGCCCCATCTCTACAAAAAATTAAAAATGAGCTGGGCATAGTGGTGCGCACCTATAGCACCGGCTACTTGGGAGGCTGAGGTGAAAGGTTAGCTTGATCCTGTGAGGTCAAGTCTGCAAGGAACCATGACTGCATCACTACACTCCGGCCTAGGTGACAGAGCAAGACCTTATCTCAAAACACAAACAAACAAACAAAAGAGAAAGCAAAAAATGTGTGATAATAATTCAACTTTTTCCAAGTGAAAAGGCCTTTCCTTTCCAAGACACGGAGGCAGGAAGAAATATTAACTTATGTGAGATGCCAGTTGAAACAGCCTACAATATCAAAAAGCAATGTACAGCCCTTAACAAAACTCCCCTCAAACCAATGCTGAAACCACTAGTCGACAAAGAAATTCAGTTTGATTCGACTTAATTTCAACATTTTTTTATGTCGCCAGGCACGGTGTGGCTCATGCCTGTAATCTCAGCACTTTGAGATGCCGAGGCAGATTGATCACCCGAGGTCAGAAGTTTGAGACCAGCATGGCCAGCATGGTGAAACTCTGTCTCCACTAAAAATGCAAAATTTAGCCAGGCGTGGTCGTGCCTGTAATCCCAGCTACTCAGGAGGCTGAGGCAGGAGAATCGCCTGAACCTGGAAGGCAGAGGTTGCAGTGAGCCGAGATCATGCTACTGCACTCCAGCCTGGGTGACAGAGTAAGACTCCATCTCAAAACAAAAACAAACCAAAAAAACAAGTTAATTAGAATGCATGGCCAATGTTGTGTTCCCCAAATCTGTTGGTTTTCATATTTTTTCCCACAAACTAAATAAAAATGAGAGCAAAGCTTAAAGCTAAAAAGCATACCCATTTAGACAATCTGGAAATATATACTCATTGTTGAAACAACACTATGAGAGTTTGTGCATATTTCTTTGGTCGTTTTTGTCATCTGAATCTATGACTGACTGGTTCCCGCTCTGCTATTTTAGAAATAAAATGTCCTTTCTTCTGTCATTCATATGGTTTTGTCACCAACCCGTATTTGCTGGAATAAGGTAGTAAAAAACATACACTAAAGTTTCAACTCCCCATCAGCTCTGCTAACTTATTACTAGTTTTCACACATACTGAGTTTAATGAATCTGTGTTTTGGAACAAAGCAATTACCTTAGGAACCTAAGAGATGTTTCTGGCCGGGCGCGGTGGCTCACGCCTGTAATCCCAGCACTTTGGGAGGCCGAGGCGGGTGGATCACAAGGTCGGGAGATCGAGACCATCTTGGCCAACATGGTGAAACCTCGTCTCTACTAAAAATACAAAAATTAGCTGAGTGTGGTGGCACGTGCTTATAATCCCAGCTACTTGGGAGGCTGAGACAGGAGAATCGCTTGAACCCAGGAGGCAGAGGTTGCAGTGAGCTAAGATTGTGCCACTGCATTCCAGCCTGGTGACAGAGTGAGACTCTGGCTCAGAAAAAAACAAAAACAAAAAACAAAAACAAAACAAAACAAAAACTAGAGAGATGTTTCCTTGTAAAACTACCGCATTCTAAAAAGCAGGTGGGTGATACCTGCTTCCCTGTAAAGATAACTCTTTGCAGTGTGAGCTCCTCTGTTCATAGAGGAAAAATGCTGCACACCTAAAATGTTAGTTTACATTTATTAATAGCATCCACATAAAATCTTAGCTATTTTACACAACACTGCCCTGTATCATCTTTGAAATAATTTGAGCAAATAGTAAAAAGACATATCCCAAAGGCAACAATACTGGCGGACTACAGAAAAGCAGCAACCATGAACTAAGAAAGTAAAATGCTTTTGAACCTCTAAGCAACTCCTGCTACTACAGAAACATCCGTTTTCGTCCATTGGGTTTTATCGGTTTTTATCACTGGCTTTGTGTTTTGCCTAAATTAGCAAATATAGCAAGTCTGTTTATGCCTCAGTTAAGCTGTAGACTTAACCTCACTAAAAATAACACATTAGGAAAAAGTATCAGAAAAAACAATAACTTTATTTTGACACATGTCCACATCTCCACCCCAACACAAAGGCACACATAAAGAGGGACTGGACACAAATCCATACCACAAACTTGATTTGGTTTACAGACTTGATTTTGTAACCCAAATCTTTTTTGTTTTTGAGATAGAGTCTCACTCTGTCGCCCAGGCTGGAGTGCCCTGTGCAATCTCAGCTTGCTGCAACCTCCGCCTTCCGGGTTCAAGCAATTCTCCTCCCTCAGCATCCCGAGTGACTGGGACTACAGGCGCATTCCACCACGGCCAGCTAACTTTCGTAGCTGGGACAACAGGTGCCTGCCACCACACCCAGCTAATTTTTGTGTTTTAGTAGAGACAGGGTTTCACCATGTTGGCCAGGTTGGTCTTGAACTGCTGACCTCCAGCAATCCATCCACCTCAGCCTCCCAAAGTGCTGGGATTATAGGCGTGAGACACCACACCCAGCCAAATGAGTTTCATATAGCAGATTGTGAAAGCTGGTCACTGGATCACCTGAGTTTGAATTATTTTCAATATCGATGACCTAACATGCAGATCCAGGAGACAGAGCCAGGACCCAAGATTTTCAGTCCTCCAAAGGAGCCCAGGATTGTAAAGAATTTGGGCAAGTTTCCTCTGGTTAAAAAACAAAATGCATGTTTCAGCATTCAAAGTGAAACAGAGGAAAAGCACTTATTATTCAATTACTTTAGGCGATTGAGTCAAGCCAGAGATAGACACGGTCCAAAAACTCTTGGGAAAGATGTTCCATCTTCTGTATGGAATGCTGGACCTATCCCAAAGTTCTCCAGGGATACCCTGAAGAGTTGTAGCACATTCAAGAAAGTGCACACATTTCTTCAATAAACAGACCCAGAGAGAGCTGTCCACCTGGAGCAGATTCTGGTCAGCCCATGAGCAGCTCTTATTCACACAGATACTGAGCCAATCAGAAATGATAAAATCCTTCCAATACTTTCAATCACCCAGTAATGAATTGGTCAATGGGGGACTTTCCCTGCCCTCATCTGCCTGCCCCAGGGCTCATGGTTCATCTTGTCCATGAGTTTCTACATGCAACTATGAGCTAAAATAAAAACACACCGGCCCAGGCACGGTGGCTCATGCCTGTGAGCACTTTGGGAGGCCAGGCAGATCACTTGAGGTCAGGAGTTCGAGACTAGCCTGGCCAGCATGGAGAAACCTCATCTCTACTAAAAATACAAAAATTAGTTGGGTGTGGTAGTGGGTGCCTGTAGTCCTACCTACTCGGGAGGCTGAGGCAGGAGAATCACTTGAACCCAGGAGGTGGAGGTTGCAGTGAGCTGAGATTGCACCACCGCCCTCCAGCCTGGGTGACAGAGTGAGACTATGTCTCAAAAACAAAAACAAAAACAAACAAGAAAACCCAGATACACAGATTAAAAAGGAGAAGTCCTAATCACTCATAGTAAATCAATAGATTACTGTCCCTGTTAGAAGCTCTGCATCTCAGGAGCAAACAACCGCAAGCCATATATAGAAAGAGCATTTAGTAGTTCACACATCGTGATTTAGGAAGCAACCACTTCTCTGATTCTAAAATAATTCCCTCTAGGGAGAGTGGCTGCACTGAAACATTGCCTTCCCACCGGATTTAGTTCGAGAAGTCACTCAGGGATGAGGAAAATGAAGGATATGTACCTGACTGCAGGATTAAGCAGCAGAAACAGCATCTTATTTTTATTTTTATTTTTATTTTTATTTTTGAGACAGAGTCTCACTCTGTTGCCCAGGCTGGAGTGCAGTGGCGCGTTCTTGGCTCACTACAACCTCGGCCTCCTGGGTTCAGCATGTTGGCCAGGCTGATCTCCAACTCCTGACCTCAAATGATTCACCCGCCTCAGCCTCCGAAAGTGCTGGGATTACAGGTGTGAGCCACCGCACCCAGCCACTAGCTTCTAATAACAATAATTCTACTCTCTACTTCTATGAGCTCAACTGTTTTTTAGCTCCCACTTATGAGTGAAAACATGGGGTATTTATCTTTCCATGCCTGACTTTTTTCACTGAAAATAATGTCTTCCAGTTTCATCTGCGCTGTTGAAATGGGAGAATTTCATTTTTTATGGCCAAATAGTATTCCATGGTGTATAGATACCACATTTTCTTTATCCGGTCATGTGTTAATGAACATCTTAGCTATTATGAAGAGTGTTGCAATAAACTTGGGGGTGCAGATACCTCTTGGATAGACGGACTTTCTTTTAAGAAATGTATAAAGTAGTGAGATTACCGAATCATATGGCAGTTCTACTTTGAGTTTCCTGAGAAAGTGCCGTGTGGTTTTCCATCCTAGCTGTATTCATTTACATTCCCACCAACAGGGTATGAGTTTCCGTTTGGCCCAATCCTCACCAGCATTTTTTACTTTTTGTCTCTTTGATAATAGCGAATCTAACTAGGACGAGTTGGCCATGAGTCTCTCTTCGTTGGGTGAAATTTGTATTCAGATCCTTTGTTTTTTGTTTTTTGTTTTTTTTTTTTAAGACAGAGTCTCACTCTGTACCCCAGGCTTGGCACCATCTCGACTCACTGCAACCTCCGCCTCCCAGGTTCAAGTGATTCTCCTGCCTCAGCCTCCCAAGTAGCTGGGATTACAGGTGCCCCACCACCACACTCAGCTAATGTTTTGTATTTTTAGTACAGACAGGGTTTTGCCATGTTGGCCAGGCTGGTCTGGAACTCCTGACCTTAGGGGATCCATCTGCCTCAGCTTCCCAAAGTTCTGGGATTACAGGCGTGAGCCACCACGCCTAGCCCCTTTGGTAATTTTTAAATTGGATTACTGTTTTTACTCTTGAGTTGTTTGAGATCCTTGTAATTTTAGAGATTCATCCCCTGTCAGATGAGTAATTATTGTCTCCCAAATATTTGTAAATATTTTCTCCTATTCTGCAGCTTGTCTCTCCACTCAGTTGATTGTTGCCTTTGCTGTGCAGAAGCTTTTCTGGTTTAATATAACCCATTGATCTATGTTGGGCTGTGGTACCTGTGCTTTCGAGTTGTGGCCACAAAAGTGTGGCCTGGACCAAGGTCCTGAAGCATTTCTTCCTCTTTTAGCTTTAGTCATCTCATCGTTTGGGATCTTATATTTCAGTCTTTAATTCATGTGGAGTGTGTTTTTGTGTATGGTGAGGGATGGGGGCTAGTTTTATTCTTCTGAGTACAGTATCCAGTTTTTCTAGCACCATTTATTGAATAGAGGGTTCTTTTCCCTGTGTACATTCCTGCTGCTTTTGTCAAAAGTCAGTTGGGTGTAAATCCATGTTTCTTTTCCTGGGATGTCTATTCTGTTCTGTGTCTTCCTACATTAAAAATCACATTCTAGGCCAGGCACAGTGGCTCATGCCTGTAATCCCAGTACCTTGGGAAGCCAAGGTGGGTGGATCACCTGAGGCCAGGAGTTGGAGACCAGCCTGACCAACATGGTGAAAACCTATCTCTATTAAAAATACAAAAAATTAGCTGGACGTGGTGGTGGGCTAATCCCAGCTACTCAGGAGGCTGAGGCAGGAGAATCACCTGAACCCGGGAGGCAGAGGTTGCAGTGAGCCAAGATCGTGCCACCACACCTCAGCCTGGGTGACAGAGCAAGACTCTGTCTCAAAAAAAAAAAAAAAAAAAAATCAAATTCTATTTGTGACAAAGGAATCGTGGTGTATTAGCTCTGACACCTGCCTTATACCTTTCCACCTGGATGTTCTTTCTGCTCTTGGCTTCACTGTGGGTGTCCGATAAATCGTACAGACAAAATTAAGTTTAACCAACTGTCTGAAACTTTGGTGTTTCTTCCCCTGAGGAATTCCCCTGAGGAATACCAGCTCTTCATGTGCAGAGAAGTGGAAGTATAGAAATTCAATTATCCCTCTTCTCTCAGCCGATGAACAGCTAGAGGCTGGAAATGCAAGTTCAATTGAAAGTTAGAAGCTGCCGCCCTGGAAATGTGCGCGCTATCGCTGCTGAGCGGGGACCTTTTCATGCAGCACACTGACAGTTCACCGTGTGGGCACGTGCACACACACACACATACACACACAGGCGCGTGCGCACGCACAGACACGCACACGCACACACACACACAGGCGCGTGCGCACGCACAGACACACACACAGGCGCGTGCGCACGCACACACACACGCTCGTGTGCACGCACAGACACGCACACGCACACACACACACAGGCGCGTGCGCACGCACAGACACACACACAGGCACGTGCGCACGCACAGACACACACAGGCGCGTGCGCACGCACAGACACACACACACACACAGGTGCGTGCGCACGCACAGACACACACACAGGCGCGTGCACACGCACAGACACACACACACACAGGCGCGTGCGCACGCACAGACACACACACACACACACACGCTTGATTTCCTCTCTAAAGTGGCAAGAAGAAGCTGCCTGGCTGCAAGCCCTGCTGGCATGGGTCATACCATCCACAAAACTCTTCCCTTGCTCCCCACTTTTGCTTGAAAACCTTTCACAGACTGCAGATTCAAGGGAAAGCCATGCCAGCCACGCCGCTGTCTGCTGGGAGACCCTGAGGTGGGCTCTCCTCTTTGCCCTCAGCAGGAAGAGGGTCTCCTCCCTCCCACCTGTGTCATCTGGGGGAAGAGCTGTCTCTGGAATGGAAACACTGGGAAGGAGGGTGCAGAGGACAGACTGCATCACCACTTTAGTGCTTGACGAATTCCTTTCCCCCAGACCCGCACAGCCCTCTGATATTGTGGTACATTTTCCTGGCATCCTTACTCAGCTGCAAATCCATCCTAGACCATAGCAGGGGAGGCTATTTTTACCTGGGTCAGGTCGTATCTTCTCCTTTGTTCCTGTTTCTGAAGGTCAGGAATGCCTTACCCTCGGGAGCCAGGATCTCAGACAAAGGCTCTCCAACCCTGAAGCTCTTTCTGTCTCCCAGAACCGCAGGGCATCGGTGCTGGGGTCACTGCATGCAGGTATATAATTTTCCCTCAGCAGTGCGTCACTGCAGGCAAGCCAAGACTTCTACCAGGCATCGGGGACCAGCTCCTGCTCACCGGTGTTAGGGGCCACAGGTAGCGGAGACAAAAATCAGGGCATGAAAGGCCCGAATTGTGTATTTGCTGGGAAACTGGGTGGTCCCCGTTCTTCCATGTCATGGATTCCTGGTGCAAGCCCTACACCCCTGTCCAACACCGCCAGCTCCCTCCCTCCCTTAAAGAGAGTATTCAGGATGCCCAGCTGGGGAGGAACTACCTCCTTTCCCGATAATTTGGGCTCCTTCGGCCTTCTGTGCTGTGCCCTGACCTGTTCGCGTCTCCACCAGACATCAGCCCTAAACGCAGCTCACGCTTCAGGAAAAATGTGTGTGCACCCACGTGCCGCAACGCCTGTCTCTCTATTCCCCAGGGCTAAGCCCCAAAGAGTAAGAGACAAACGTGGTGTGGAGGGCTTTCTGTGATGCAAGGGCAGAAACCTGGATTCTTAAACTAAGGCGTCTGTGTGCATCGCCCTTTATCACGGGACTGTGAGTCTCACACCAAGACGTCTTCCTCACCCCTTCATCACAGAACCCAGTCGCCCCCTTCCCCTTATGTAAGCTGTGACTCTGGGCAAGGGTGTATGCTTTTTTCCTGCCTGGACCCATCCTGCTTGGTGTCAGCAATGAGTTAGGTGCAACTTGAAACCCCCTTCCCTGTACAAGAGACAGAGAGAGAGAAGGGGCAGCCTGTCTCCATTAGCACCTTCATTCTTTGATGAGAATATCGCAGCTCACCCATACCGGGGTGCAGGGTGAGAGTGAGGGAAAGAGGAAAGAAAGGGGACTCCCAAAGAAGGGGTGACATGCAAGACCAGGACGAGAGAGACATCCACCGCTGCGCTGGAGGGAGGGGACCGGGGAAAGCAGAGAGGTGGGAGGGGTGATGGAGAGGCGCGCAGTAGGGGACGCCTGCTCTCCCCGCACCCTCCCCATCTGCAAAGGGAGGCCCCCCGCCCAGCGCCGCAGCCCCTCCCCGCGCGCTCGCCCCCGCGCCTCCCTCCCGCGCCCCCGCGCCCCCCGCCGCCGGTGGACGGCAGCGCGCTGCTGCCCGCGGGGCTGGCGTTTCCACCTGTCACCGCGCCGCCGCCGCCCCAAGTTTTCGGGGGACTTGCCCGGCGCGCCGCCTTCCTCCTGCTCTCCCCTATGGCCGCCGCCCCCTCTTCCCGGCCGCCCCCCGGGGCCCCCGTGCCCCCCGCCCAGCCCCACGGCCGCCGGGCCCGGTGAGCGCCAGCAGCTGGGGGCACCCGGACGGTGGGAGCCCCGCGCGCAGCCGCCTGCACCCGAGCGCGCCGGCCTCCGAGCAGCCACCACTGCCACCACCGCCGCCGCCGAGCAGCCACCCAGGCAGCGTCTGTCCCGGGCACGGAGCATTGCGGATGCGGCGCGGGGCCGGCGCGGGGCTCCGGGCGCGCTCGGGGGTCGTGAGCGCCGCGCCCCGCGCCCCCGCGCGCCCCCCGCCCTCCCGCGCGCCCCGCTGGGGCCATGCAGTCTCTCATCTCGCCGGTGACCAAGGCGATCCTGGTGGCCCTCTTCATCTTCGCCATCCTCCTCATCCTCTATGTGATCCTATGGTACATCTGCCGCGATGTGGACTGCGACCATGGCATCTGAGCGCCGCGGACCCCCGGGGTCGCCACGCAGGGGGCGCCCCCAGCGCCGGGGCCATGGGGACTGAGCCGTCCCGCAGTGCCCCCCAGCTCAGCGCCCGCGCCCCCTACTCCGGGCCCCGCCGCCCGCCCTGCACCTCCACCGCCTCCTGGCCTTGACCTTCAGGGACGCACCGGAGAGAGCGGGTGAGTGCGCTCGTGCGGGCGCTTTGGGGGGCCACGGTTGGGGAACCCCAACTTCGGGGAAGGAGCTGAATCCGGACGCGGGACTGAACCCGAGGATTCACTGAGCCCGGGGCTCCCCCATGGGGCACGGGAAGCGGCAGGTGTGCGTGCAGAGGGGTGGGCGCAGGTCCTCCCGTGCCCCCTCCAGGTCCGTCCCACCCACCCCCTGGGCGCCTTGGGTTCGAGAAGCATAGGCGCTCCCGCCTGTGGCCGCCACTGGTGCAGCAGAACGCGGGTTCTCAGGTGGGTCCGCTGCGCTATGGCACACCAGGCGCTATCAAGTCCTCAGCCCTCTGCTTCGGCGATGGGGACCCTGCACTCAGGTCCCCTATAACCTCCACGGACAAACACGGTGAGCGCGGGGCTAGGAACCGAGCGAGGGTTATCCACGGCCAAGGGACACCTCTAGGGAGCAATGGAAAACAAAATTTAAACCAGGTCGGAAGACTGTTTGCCTTTCTCACACTTCCGAGCGCCCCCAGGGAAGCCGAAGCCTTGGGGGTGTGGGGAGGAGGTGTCCTCCAAAGTCCTCTGGCCCCTGCTCCAGAGGGGAGAGGGACAGATGTGACAAGGATGAGGCTTTGCCCTACACCAAGCGTGCCGGGCAAGTTTGGGACGGTGAAGCAATCTGTGACTTAAATAAATATCTTCTTAGCCAGAAAAATGCCTCCCTTTGAATATTTCTCTGGGAAACAAATAAAGAAATAAAACGGTGAGGAAAAACACCCAGTTTACATAGACTGCCAATTGATGCGTGGGTATGGCTTCCTTTGGTAATCAGGGCAGACAGAAGCTGTTTGGGGGCTCACTTCGGATTTGAGAGAGCTCGGCTTGGTGTTATTTATGTTCATGGATTCCTCTCAGATTAACAGTTTCCAGCCACTTATGGGTTAAGGAAACTAAAAATCCTGGGAATTTTTTTTTTTGGGTCCAGGATAACCTATGGATTGCTTGTCCCAGGAATCTTTGGAAATCCAATGGGACTGCAAATGTCTGATTTGGGATGGTTAGGGTGTGAGTGTGAGTGTGACTGTGTGTGTGTGTCTGTTTTCTGTAGTTAAAATTGGAGTTGACACAGTGAGTGATTCTGCAGCACCTAACTCATGTCCACAGACAACAGTGTCTGCAAAGGTGGCGGGGGGCCAGGGGGTGTTAGGCGGAAGAGACACCACTTTCAGAATAACAGATATGCCCTGAGAAAATGAAAACATTTGCAAAGTCCCCCACATTCTCCATTAAAATACCTTCTCATGGGACTCTGTGGCTGGGTATGTGTATTACATCTCCCAAGATGCCAAGTTTGTTTCTGGAATTTGTTGCCTCTCCTCAACCTGGCCCCCAACTCCCAGGTCACGTACTCAAATGTACCATTTTTACAGCTCAGTCCGAAAAGACTCTCTGACACCAGAACGGACCAATATTTTTGAAGTACTGCCTGTGCTCCAGGTATTAAATTAACTGAAAAGAAATATTATGAAAATCCAAAATGGGACGCTTTGCAGATTATTCCCGGCATAGAAGAAAAGGCTACTGGAGATTCACACAAGCACATCCCACCCAGGGGATCCAAAATTATGCCAAGCACATACCCAGTGGGCTAGTCGAATAGAAAAAGGAAGATTTAATCCAAGAAGCCTGTTTCTCAGGTTAGGATTTGGGAAGAAACAGGGTTATAGAGTCAGCCACTAGCGGGGCTTGTCTGGGAATGATAGGAAAATACAGTTGCAGCTGAAACTGGATGTGAGCCGCTAACGAAGCTCACCCTAAACATGATAGCTGAAGTCCTATTCACATCTGATAATTCCTTAGGGCTTGTACATTCTCAGCCTCTCTTGGATTATTTTTTTACATAAAATTTCCATTCCAATTGAGCACTGTTTATTCAATTTCCCAGAGAATGCCTTCTCATAAATTAGAAACTAGCCATCTACATATTGATTCTATGAATGATTACATTAAATTTCCTGCTTAATAGTCACTGCCATGTCTGCTGAAAGCTCATCACCAAATGAGAACAAAACGCAGGGATTCAGAATTCAAATGGCAGGGCGCTCACCAAGTCACCAAGTGAACAGCTAATTAACGCTCTTGGAAAAGAACACTCACCCCCATCACATAGCCTTGTCTCCTTCCCCCAGATAGACAAGGCTAGAACCAGAAAGAAACCTTTAGACAAAAGGAAATCACAGTAACTCATGTCTGTGTAGCCTCCTGTGTAATCTACAAAAGCCCTTCCCATGCAGTGTTCCTCCAAATCTACGCCACTGTCCTGGGAAGACGCCAGGTTGGTGCTAACATCCCTGTTTCAGGTACACAAACCAAGGCAGGTAGAAGTGCTTCTTGCCCAAGGTCACACAGCAAGTCAGTGCAGAGCTGTCACAGTGACAGCAGACTACCACTTGGAGCTTTTGGCTACAGATTGGGGGGCATTTCTTTCCACGCGTGTGACTCTTCTCTGTGGTCCTGTTTTATGTCCATCAGTGCACACTGACATCCAACAGTTCTCCAAGGGAGTCCTTAGATCATGGTGACCATTTGGGTATTTCTTTTCTTTTTTTTTTTTTTTTTTTTTTTGAGATGGAGTCTTGCTCTGTCACCTAGGCTGGAGTGCAGTGGTGCAGTCTCGGCTCACTGCAACCTCTGCCTCCCAGGTTCAAGCGATTCTCCTGCCTCAGCCTCCTGAGTAGCTGGGATTACAGGCACGTGCCACTACGCCCGGCTAATTTTTATATTTTTAGTAGAGATGGGGTTTCACCCATGTTGGCCAGGCTGGTCTCAAACTCCTAACCTCATGATCTGCCCGCCTCAGCCTCCCAAAGTGCTTAGGATTACAGGTATGAGCTACTGCTTCTGGCCCGTTTGGGTATTTCACACCTAAAGAAGATATGAGTATCAAAACAGCAGCATGGTCACTCAGGATGCTTTCCTGGAACCTAGAAAGATAAGCCCTGACTGGAAAAAAGGACAATCTCAATTAAGCTGGGAAGAGCATGATGACACAGAAACCTGTGTGCTATTATCTTAATTTTCTATGGACAACCCACACATGCCAGGGTGGTTATGATTACTGTCAAAAGACCTACAGTTTCCTATGAATAACAATTACACCTAATAGTTGCTGAGTCTTTTACTGAACACCAGACCTGGAGCGAAAATAATATTATATACATTGTATTTTACCCTCCTGACAGCAACATGAATATAATTAGTATCCCAATTACACAGAAGGGAAAAATAAGGCTGGGAAAAAAAAAAAAAAAAAAGGTTATGTAACTTCCCCAAGAATAAAAGAAAAATCTCAATCATCAGTAACCAAGCTTTTACCAACGGACCTGTGGCACACATGTGTGTTTATGGGGTGTGTGTGTGTGTGCATGTAAATTCTCACATATATTGCAGTGGTATTACACAAAAGTTTTAAATTATATTTCTACTTGCAGCTCTCCTTTAGGGTTTAAAATTAATCATTCTCTTTAAAGTTTTTTAAAAATTGATTATGGAATAACTGCTAATTATCTGTTTCTAGATGCTGCTCACACAGGTTTCCATTTTTAAAACTTTTTATGTATTTTTTTTTTTTAAGACAGGGTCTGGCTCTGTCACCCAGGCTGGAGTGCAATGGTGTGATCTTGGCTCTCTGCAACCTCCACCTTCCAGGCTTAAGCAATTCTCATGCCTCAGCCTCCTGAGTAGCTTGGACCACAGGCCTGAGCCACCATGCCCAGCTAATTTTTGGACTTTTTAGTAGAGACCTCATTTTATCATGTTGGCCAGGCTGGTTTCGAACTCCTGACCTCAAGTGATCCACCCACCTCGATCTCCCAAAGTGCTGGCATTACAGGCTTTTGATGTATTTTTTGATATTGACAATCAGTCATAAAAAATTTAAAAAGTCAATTCAAGAGTTTTTCCATCTTTTAGAAGTTGTCAGTTATATCCCTAGAATAAGGAAAACTCTCTTATTTTGTAAGAGGATCTTTATATATATATAATGTGTGTGTGTGCGCATTTTTTTTTTTTTTTTTTTTTGAGAAGGAGTTTCTCTCTCTGTTGCCCAGGCTGGAGTGTAGTGGCGCAATCTTGGCTCACTGCAACCTCTGCCTCTTGGACTTTAGCAATTCTTCTGCCTCAGCCTCCCGAGCAGCTGGGATTACAGGCTTGTGTCACCACATCTGGCTAATTTTTGTATTTTTAGTAGATATGGGGTTTCGCCATGTTGACCAGGCTGGTCTCCAATTTCTGACCGCAAGTGATCTGCATGCCTCAGCCTCCCAAGGTGCTGGGATTACAAGGGTGAGCCACCACACCCAGCCAATATATTTTATGTGTTCCAAACTGTAAAGATTTTTATGAGTCTAAAAAAAAATGAACCTTAAAGCGAAGATGCTGAAAAACTGGCCCTAAATGCATTTTTTCTTGGGATCCCATGTAGTGTGAATCCCGCTCCTAAAATCTCCCTTTTATGGTTTTGGCAGCTTCCGAATTTAAGGGGCAGGTCCCCCAAGGGGCAGAGAGGGCCTCCTGGAAACCTCAGCTTCTGTACAAGAAGAGTTGAGGGAAGAGGGTAAGTTAGATGTGTAATGAAGCCTGAGATGTAGCAAGACAAAACATCTAGACACCATAATGAGGGACAGTTGGTGGCAGTGATGAGAGAGATGTGGTCAACTAGATGAGAGAGAACTTTCTCAAGCTGATCGTTAAAGACAGGGTGGGCGCGGCGGCTCACGACTGTAATCCCAGCACTTTGGGAGGCCGAGGTGGAAGGATCGATTGAGCCCAGGAGTTTGATACCAGCCCGGGCAACATAGTGAGACTCTATCTCTATAAGAAAAAAAAAGTAGGGGCCAGGCATGGTGGCTCACACCTATAATCCCATCACTTTGGGAGGCTGAGGCGGGCAGATCACTTGAGGTCAGGAGTTCCAGACCATCCTGGCCAACATGGTGAAACCCCGTTTCTACTAAAAATGCAAAAATCAGCCAAGCATGGTGGCACACATCTGTAATCCCAGCTACTTGGGAGGCTGAGGCAGAAAAATCGCTTGAACCTGGGAGGTGGGGGTTGCAGTGAGCCGAGACTGCGCCACTGCACTCCAGCCTGGGCAACAGAGTGAGACTCCATCTCAGAAAAAAAAAAAAAAAAAGAAAAGAAAAAAAAACAGGCTGCCTCAGAAGTGGTCGGAGGTGTTTGCCTTGTTGTGTCCACTTCCCCAAGGGAAGTGTAGCGGGGAGGAGAGACGAAGAAGCAAGTGTTTGGGTCATAGGACTTCACACTCAATAAGAATATTTACATACCTTTCAAATTTATATCACTGGAAAAAAAAAAAAAACAAGGTTCTTTTGCAGAAGAAAACATTTTGGAATTCAAGATAAGTGACGCGGGGGACAAAGAATTGGGTTGAAAATCTCACTGTTGCTTTCAAAGCTGTTCTCAGTTAATGAAGTTGGAGTCTGAGAATGTGGCTCAGGTTATTGAGATGCTCCTTAACGATTCTTCTCCTCCTTTACCCTAAAATTAAGATCCTTTTCTATCTCCTCTTCTCAGGCCCTGTTCCACAGATGTTCATATTGGAACTTGCCTGCATTGCAGATGTCTGTAAAAAAAAAAAAAAGAAAGAAAGAAAGCAGGGGGAGAGGGGAGGCAGAGGCTGAAAGATAATAGAGAATTGCAAGGTGCCAACAGAGAAGGAAAGACCAGTCTGGCTCTTACATATTAGCTCCGTGATACTCTGAGCTCCACAGTGTCAAGCTAAATCCCATTTAGAAGGTGAAGTAGGAAATAGATGTGGATTTGGAGTAGGAGGGACAGTACTGAGGCCTGACTCAGAGAGCTGGGTCCTTTCAGGATGTGGGAGACACGAAACGGAGGGCTCCTAAGGGGAAGAGGAAGCTGCGTTCACTTTCACGCACTTCCCAAGGCAGCGTGTCAGGCCGGGAAGCTGTACAGTGGGAAGAAGAATCTGTAACAGCGCCTCAAAGCAGGAAAACAACACCGTACCATAAGCCAAACCCCTGCTGTGCTTTCTGAGTAATGCCATTTCTAAAAAGATCATGTTTCCATGAGTTATTTTTTCCCCTCCGCCGATTTGGTCTAGCAACATGTAAAGTGTAAATTCAAGGGAAACATGAGTGAAATAGAAAGGGTGACTTTGGAGGTACCTACAGTCAATGCAGTGCTGGGGTAGGGCGTGCTGACCTAGAGGGGGATATACCCCCATCTGAGAAGGGTCCCAGCGCCCTGCTGCTGTCTCACAAACCTGAGCGCTTCCTTACCGAAACTGTCCCCAGAGGCAGGATCTTTCAAGAAATGTTGTCCTTGGTCCTTGTCTTGCATCCTTAGCTAGGGAGCCTTCCAGGCAGAGGCAAGGATTTTTGGAAATACCTAAGCCTCCTTCAGCGCCAAGTCTGGGGGATAACTTTAGAAGCCAATTTAATCAATATGGCTTTTAGCTCAAAATAGCGCCAGCGTAAGGTAAGGTCTAGACAGGCGCTTGGAGGCAATTCTGAAACAGTTCCAAAAATAGTTTGAAGCAAACTGGGCCCTTTGAATGAGTAGCCTGCCTACTGGAGGGAAGGGATCAAACTCACTCGTGTGCAAAACCTCAGGTGCAATTTCTGTTGTAAACTCTCCTCGCTCACCTCCTAACTAGGACTTTTCGGGTGTGGGAGCAAGATGTATACATTTATTGAATACCTACTGTGGATTTACGACAATTTTATGCTTTTATTACGAAACCTTTGGATAGGCTGTTATGTTTTCTTCTGGGGAAGGTGAAAACTGTCTGTAATTATGTGCTCTAAAAGCTGTCCATGGCCGGGTGCGGTGTCTCACGCCTGCAATCCCAGCACTTCGGGAGGGCCAGGCTGGCAGATCACTTGAGGTCAGGAGTTCGAGACCAGCCTGGCCAACATGGTGAAACCCCGTCTCTAGCAAGAATACAAAAATTAGCCAGGTGTGGTAGTGCACACCTGTAATCCAAGCTACTTGGGAGGCTGAGGTGGGAGAATCACTTGAACCCGGGAGGCAGAGGTTGCAATGAGCTGAGATCGTGCCACTGCACTCCAGCCTGGGCGACAGAGCGGGACCCTGTCTCAAAATAAATAAATAGTAAATAAATAACTTTCCACTAGCGATCTCAAGGCCAGGTTGCCCGCGGTCAGCGGTGGCTATTTTTCATGTCATTGTACTATCTCTTACCATCTGACCAGGCACCCTTCCATTCCGTCCACCTACCCCTGTCTCTGAGTCATCGGATGACTAAGCATACCTATGCTTTGGTTCTGTTGGCGTGAATGCAGTGATTCAGGTCAGAAGTGAGCCCACCATACAGAAGGCTCACGAAAAGATCCTCGGGGAAAATGGACGGACATCATTCGTGAAAGAGAAAAGCAAAGTATCCCCAAAACCGACCCATTAATGGTGGTCTGACACAAGGCATTGCTGCATTACTCTTCATTGCTCCCTCATTCCCATGTGTGTGAAGTGTGACTATAATTACGATGAAAGCTAAATGAATTAAATATGATTCTCTTTTTTCTTTTTTTTTGGAGACAGGGTCTCGCTCTGTTGCCCAGGCTGGACATGGCGTGATCTCAGCTTACTGTAACCTCCTCCTCCCGGGTTCAAGTGATGCTCCTGCCTCAGCCTCCTGAGTAGCTGGGACTATAGGCACCCACCACCACACCCAGCTAATTTTTGTATTTTTAGTAGAGATGGGGTTTCACTGTGTTGGCCAGGCTAGTCTCGAATCCTGACCTCAAATGATCTGCCTGCCTTGGCCTCCCAAAGTGCTGGGATTACAGGCATGAGCCACCATTCCAGGCCAATTTTCTTTAATATCTCATCTTTTAGTATGACACCGATGGACAAGTCTAATGGGAATTACAATAACATGGAAATTGGATCTTTCCTACCATCAGCAAAAATGTCAAGACCACAAAAGACAAAACAAAAAAAAACTAAGTGAATAAAATAGTAGAGACAAACAGAAATATGAGAACAAAGGCATCTTAAAAAGATGCTTAAGAAAAAAACTTTGGGGAGACCAACCCTGTCTCTACTAAAAAAAACAAAAACAAAAAATCAGCTGGATGTGGTGGCAGGCAATCACCTGTAATCCCAGTTACTCAGGAGACTGAGGCAGGAGAATCCCTTGAACCCAGCAGGTGGAGGTTGCAGTGAGCCGAGATCCGGTTCAAGTGATTCTCCTGCCTCAGCCTCCCGAGTAGCTGGGACTACAGGTGATTCTCTCACCTCATCCTTCTGAGTAGCTGGGACTACAGGCATGTAACACCACACCAGGCTAATTTTTGTATTTTTTGTAGACATGGGGTTTCACCATGTTACCCAGGCTGTTCTGAAACTCCTGGGCTCAACTGATCCTCCTGCTTCAGCCTCCCAAAGTGCTGAGAGTAGAGGTGTGAGCCACCCTAACCATGGCAAACATCATTTCTTTTTCTTCTTCTTTTTTTATTTTTAACTGTTTTTTTGTGTTTGTTTTTGTTTTGAGACAGGGTCTCACTCTGTCGCCCAGGCTGGAGTGCTGCAATGGCACGATCTCAGCTCACCGCAACCTCTGCCTCCTGAGTTCAAGTGATTCTCCTGCCTCAGCCTTCCGGGCAGCTAGAATTACAGGCATGTGCCACTGCGCCTGGCTTAATTTTGTATTTTTAGTTTTGCCATGTTGGCCAGGCTGGTCTCGAACTCCTGACCTCAGGTGACCCACCCACCTTGGGCTCCCAAAGTGCTGGGATTACAGGCCTGAGCCATCCTGCCCAGTGCAAACATCACTTCAATATCCCCTTGCATCCTGCAAGGGCTCTCCGTCTGGGGACAGATGGTGGGGCAGTAACCTTCAGAAGTGCAGAGACACAAGGGTGCTTTCCTCAGGGGTAGGGGAGGTGAATTCAACCAAGAACACGACTTGTGAGGAGGAAGACAACTGCAGTGTTGGAACCACCAACCATAAGTGGCTATTGAGGATGGATTCATTCAAGGCTTGAATATTTATTTTTATTGAGCTATAATTGATTTAAACATAAACAGCCACGTGTGGCTGGTGGCTATTCTATTGGATAGCACAGCTAGAATTGTAATCTATGTGCTGTTCGATTCATTCATTGTATTAGTTTGCTAAGGCTGCCATAACAAAGGACCACCAACTTGGGGGCTTCAACAAGGGACGTTGATTCTCCTGGAGTCCTGGAGGCTGGAAGTCGGAGATCCAGGTGTGGACAGAGCTGGTTCCTCCTGAGGCCTCTCTCCTAGGCTTGGAGACACTGTCTTCTCCCTGGGTCCTCAGAGGATCGTACCCCTGTGTGTGTCTGTGTCCTCATCTCCTTTTCTTATGAAGTGTCTTAGTGCATCTCAGGCTGCTATCACAGAATACCATAGACTGGGTGGCTTATAAGCAACAGGCATTGATTCTCCCACAGTCCTGGAGGCTGGACGTCTGAGATCAAGGTGTGGGCAGGGCTGGTTCCTCCTGAAGCCTCTCTCCTGGGCTTGGAGATGCCGTCTTCTCCCTGTGTCCTCACAGGGTCAACCCTCTGTGTGTGTCTGTGTCCTCGTCTCCTCTTCTTTTAAGGGCACCAGTCCTGTTGGATCAGGCCCTATCCTTATGACACAATTTTCGCATAATTTCCTGTTTGAAGGCCTTATCTCCAAACACCGTCACAATGAGGGCTAAGGTTTCAACATAGGCGTTTCGAAGAGACACAGTTTAGCCTGAAACACTCATTTCACAAACCTCTCCTAGTTCTTCTGTACCAGCAGTTATAACACTGGACAAACCTGGTTCCTGCTCTCTGAGGGTAAATTCTCAGCTGGGGAGATGGCAAGGTCATTGGATCATCATGGTACATTTGGATCCAGGGTGTAACAGAAGTCTGGGCCACATGCCATAAAACAGCTGGCAGACAGATCTGAGTCTCTGTGCTACAGGAACACGGAGGAGGAACCCAGGTGGGCCTGGGAGGAGATGTTTAAGGCATTGTGATGCTTGGTGGAACCCTGAAGGTCAAGATACGGTTATCCAGATAACGCGAAGATTCATTTCAGGTAGAGGAAGCCACAGCAAGTGAGATCATGCATGCAACACACACACACACACACACACACACACACACACACACACACACTCTTTCATGCCCAAAGGCAGCAAATTCTGCAGCCCAGTTTGTATTCCAGAGCCTGCTGCTGACCACATTGAGCTATGTCCTGAGACCAAATCATGCCTCAGTGCCTTTTTTTTTTTTTTTTTTTTTTTTTGAGACAGAGTGTTGCTCTGTCGCCAGGCTGGAGTGCAGTGGCACGATCTCAGCTCACCACAACCTCCGCCTCCCGGGTTCAGGCGATTCTCCTGCCTCAGCCTCCCAAGTAGCTGGGACTACAGGTGCACGCTGCCACGCCTGGCTAATTTTTGTATTTTTAATAGAGACGAGGCTTCACTATGTTGGCCAGGATGGTCTTGATCTTTTGACCTCGTGATCCGCCCGCCTCAGCCTCCCAAAGTGTTGGGAGTACAGGCGTGAGCCACCACCCCTAGCCGGTTTAGTGCCTTTTTAAACGGGCTTCCCTCCCTCCCTCTGCAAATGCTCTATGCCTTTGAATCCCAACCTCAGTCTCTGTGTCTGGAGAACCCACCTTATGACAACACCTTATGCACACATGAGCTTTGGCGGGTAAGTAACATGATCCTCACTCGCAGACGTGCTGCCTGAGACCCGAGTCACCTGGCCGAGGTCCACCACTCACATGGAGCACCATGGTTCTCCATGTTGGAGCTCTACCTCAAGAATTCATGAAGAAACAGAGAAAGTAAGGGGCTGATAAAGGTTCTTGTGTACTAAAATTGCACCTCTGGAAACTGACTCTGAAAGCGGTGGCGTACCTGGAACATAATTAGTGCAGGTCAAAAGCAAAGCCATCATCCTGCGTATTGTTCCCTCTGGCCCTTCTTCCTGCTCCCCGGAGCCGTGTTGGCGTTAAACAAGACAGCATGAGTGGGTATGTTTACACCTCTTGCAGTATTGTCGGATTTTCCTGGGACCTCCCAGAATCTCTGTGTCTGAAAGCAAGCCAGGGATGCTTTGTGAAGGTGGCAACCCCAACTCTAAGGCCAGCCAGAAACAGCACTCTCTGTGCCTCTCGAATTACTCCAGCTTCTTGGCCGTCTGACTCAACCCTGTTGGGCGTCAGTCTCATGGAAACACACAGGAATGGGTGGAGACCTACCCATTCTTTTTGTTTGTTTGTTTGTTCTTTGTTTTGAGATGGAATCTAGCTCTGTCGCCCAGGCTGGAGTGCAGTGGCATGATCTCAGCTCACTGCAACCTCCGCCTCCCGGGTTCAAGCGATTCTCCTGCCTCAGCCTCCCGAGTAGCTGGGACTACAGGCGCCCGCCACCACGCTCAGCTAATCTTTGTATTTTTAGTAGAGACAGGGTTTCACCATGTTGGCCAGGCTGGTCTCGAACCCCTGACCTCAGGTGATCCATCCGCCTCAGCCTCCCAAAGTGCTGGGATTATAGACTTGAGCCACCACGGCCAGCACCCACCCATTCTTAAAGATAAGATTTAGAGAGTTACAGGTGAGGAAAAGACAGACAGGAATTAGACTCCTTGCAAAAGCTGAATTGGATGCGGCTGGTTCCTGGGGCTAGCAAGTGTGATCATCGTGATACTTTGTGGGGATCAACCCATTCTCTTACCAACAGCTGCGATTCAGGAGGTGGTAGAAGTCATTCCCAGCTGAACATTTGAGATACTCAAGTGAAGGAAAGCCCTTTTCAGTAGGCTTTGAATTCTTTGAGAAAGCATCAAGGAATTCCCTGTACCCCCAAGCTTCGTCCCAAGTGCTCAGAATAACTATCTAGTCACTTCCAAGTTGCTCCAGCTGATTTGCCTGGAGCAAGGACGGCTCCCTGGGGCACTGAGTCTTCCTTGATCCAGCTGTTCAGGTCATCCTAATTGGGAAGAGTCTTCAAGCCGCTGTGAAAGGTGGAGGGGCTGGGGTTCACAGGGGTGAGAGATGGAGCGGCAGCCTGCCCGGCCCAGTGTCCATAGAGATCATGGGGGTTTGGGGGGCCTCTGGGGAACACAGCTACGTGACTACAGCCCCACCTAGTACTCCACTGAGGTACCCGGAGCCCTGTTTCTGTATTTTCCCTGGATGCCCCAGGTTTTCAGGGTCTGGAACAACTCTGCCCGTTAGAAATACAATATGGGCTGGGTGTGGTGTCTCACGCCTATAATCCCAGCACTTTGGGAGACCAAGGTGGGTGGATCACTTGAGGTCAGGAGTTTGAGACCAGCCTGGCCAACATGGTGAAACCCCCTACTCTACTTAAAATACAAAAATTAACCGGGTGTGGTGGCAGGTGCTTGTAATCCCAGCTACTCAGGAGGCTGAGGCAGGAGAACTGCTTGAACCCAGGAGTCAGAGGTTGCAGTGAGCCAAGATGGCGCCATTGCAGTCCAGCCTGGGCCACAGAGTGAGACTCAGTCTGAAAAAAAAAAGAAAAGAAATACAATATGATCCACATGAGCAATTGAAAACTCTTTGCTAAACACATTAACAAAGGAGTAAAATGAAAATGGTGAAATCAATTTTAATAATATGTTTAATCACTATATCTAAACAGTCTCCTTTTAACAGGTATATATATTTATATTTACATAAATATATAAATTTATTTTTATGTATGTTTTTAAGTTTATTAAATTTGTATAAATTTTATTAAAATATATATGCAAATATGGTATTTAATAATAAATATGGTATTTAATGGCACTAGTGTCATTTTAACATGTATGTATATTTCTGTTTACATAAATATATAAATTTACAGTTTATATTTTAAAATTAATTAAATATGTACAAATTTTATTAAAATATATTTTCATATATATTCAATCACTATATCAAATAGTCTCATTTCAACATGTATATATTTATATTTACATAAACAAATTTAAAGCTTATGTGTATTTTTCAGTTTATTAAATTTGTACAAATTTTATTACAATATATTTATATGTAAGATACTTTATCACTATATGAAATAGTGTCATTTCAAAATGTATATTTATATAAATATATAAATTTATATATATATTTTTAATGTTAAATATGTACACATTTTATTAAGATATATTTCTGGCCGGGCGTGGTGACTTATGCCTGTAATCCCAGCACTTTGGGAGGCCAAGGCAGGCGGATCATCTGAGGTTGGGAGTTCGAGGCCAGCCTGACCAACATGGAGAAACCCCATCTCTACTAAAAACACAAACAATTAGCCGAGCATGGTAGCGCATGCTTGTAATCCCAGCTATTTAGGAGGCTGAGGCAGGAGAATCGCTTGAAACCGGGAGGCAGAGGTTGCAGTGAGCTGAGATCGTGCCACTGCACTCCAGCCTGGGCAACAAGAGTGAAACTCAGTCTCAAAAATATATATTTTTTTCCTATATAAACATATGTTTATAAATATCATAAATGAATATATGTATTTTATAAGTATATGAAATAATTGTATACATATACAGATAATTTATTTCAAATTTATATATTTTTAAATATGTGTAAATATATTTAGAATTGTATATATGGGTATAATTATTTAGAATTGTATAGTTATTTAGAATGTATTTAGAATTTTCTATATATAGTTATTTAGAATAGATTTAGAATTGTATAGTTATTTAGAATAGATTTAGAATTGTATATGTAGTTATTTAGAATAGATTTAGAATTGTATATGTAGTTATTTAGAATAGTATATAAAGTTATTTAGAATAGATTAGAATTGTATGTATAGTCATAAGTGAGATAGTGCACATTCTTTTTTCGCACCAAGTCTTCAAATCCAGTGTCTGTTGTACACTTAGAGTACATCTCAGTTCAGATGAACTGACATCCTCTGGGGGTTTGTCCCTTCCAAATCTCCTGTTAAAATAGAATCCCCAGTGTTGGGGGTGGGGCCTGGTGGGAGGTGTTTTGGTCACGGGAACAGATCCCTCGTGAATGACTTGGTGCTGTCCTCACGGAAATGTGTGAGTTCTCACAATATTCGTTCATGTAAGAGCTGATTGTTAAAAAGAGCCTGGCTGCTCCTCCTCTCTCTCTTGCTCCGTCTCTCATCCTGTGACACTCTGGTTCCCCTTGCCTTCCTCCACGTGTAAAAGCTTTCTGAGGCCTCACCAGAAGCTGAGCAGATGCCAACGCCATGCCTGCTTCTGATACCGTTTGCAGAACAGTAAGCCTAATACAGCCCTTTTCTTTAGTAAGTCACCCAGCCTCAGGTATTCCTTTATAGCAACACAAAATGGACTAAGACGCAAACCACATCCAAATGCCATTTGTGACTGGTGCCCCCAGTGCTGGGTAGCACAAGTCTCATTTTGTCTTCCAGCTAACACTATGCTGTTCTTATGGAATTTCTCTGCCCTGGCCCTGAAGAAAGCATCTCTTCCTTCCCTGGCTCTTCTCTCGTCATCACTCTCAACCATCTGGTAGTTTTCTACGTGTGCTATTTAGCCAGAACTATCCCCGACAGAGGGGCCTCCCTGCACACAGCCCAAGCAAATTCACACAGGACTACAGTCTGCTTCTTTATTGGATCATTGCCTTTCTGGGTAAACTGAGAGTCAGTGGGGGTTCAGAATTTCTGTCAACCTCCTAGATAGGTCTTCTCAGGCTCCAGACACCCTAGATGCTTGTGTCTTGACTTTCATTTGGTTCTACCATATACAGAATACAAATAATCTATAAATGGAAAAATGCGGCTAGGCGCGGTGGCTCACACCTGTAATCCCAGCACTTTGGGAGGCCGAGGCGGGCGGATCACGAGGTCAGGAGATGGAGACCATCCTGGCTAACACGGTGAAACCCCATCTCTACTAAAAATACAAAAAATGAGCCGGGTGTGGTGGCGGGTACCTGTAGTCCCAGCTACTTGGGAGGCTGAGGCAGGAGAATTGCTTGAACCCGGGAGGCGGAGCTTGCAGTGAGCTGAGATCGCGCTACTGCACTCCAGCCTGGGTGACAAAGTGAGACTCCTTCTCAAAAAAAAAAAGAAAGGAAAAATGCTAGTTATATGCTAGTTATGCAGGTACTGGTTAGGGTGTCCTGGCCGCCCCCCACCCCACACCCTTTGTAATCTCAACTCTTCTGTTGACTGGACTTCACTGCTTTCCTCCTGATATCCTCTTTCTGTCCCAGGATCTCATCCAGAACCCACATTACATTGAGTCATGTCTCCTCTTGGCTGTGACAGTTTCTCAGACTTGTCTTGTTTTTCATGACCTTGAAGCAAGGTCTTGTACATGACTCTTGTATGGGTTTTTTGATTTAAAAAGATATTTATTTGGCTCACGGTTCTGCAGACTGTTCAAGAGTCAAATACAAGACCTTACTTCAAGGTCATCCAAAGCAAGGCCTGCAGACCATACAAGGACCCCTAGCCACAAATGGCACTTGGATGTGGCTTGTGTATTAGTCCATTTTGTATTGCTATAGAGGAGTATCTGAGCTGCATGATTTATAAAGAAAAGAGGTTTATTTGGCTCACGTTCCTGCAGACTGTACGAGAAGCATTGTCTTGAGGACAACGGGTCAGGTATTTTGTCAAGCTGTCCCTCTGTTGGGATTTGTCTGCAATTTTTCTCATGGTGAGACTAGGGTGCTTGGCTTTGGGGAGGATGACGGCAGAGATGAAGAGTCATTCTCATTACATCATATCAAGGTACATACTGTCAGCATGACCTACCACCGTTGACATTGGCTTGATCACGTCTGAGGTGGTGTGTGTCAGATTTCTCCACTGAAAAGTTATTGATCTCCCTGACCATGCTCTTTGAAAGGAAGTCTCTACATGCAACCCACACTTAATGGAGTGGGGAGTTGTATTTCATCTTCTTGAGAATAAAATATCTATATCAATTATTTGGAACCCTTCTGCATGGGAGATTTGTATCTCCTCCTTCCTTTATGTATTTATTCAATTATTGACTGCCTTGGGTTACCATCTAATATTATTTCATTTTATTGCCCAAGTCATTTCAGCTTTGAGCACCAGGAGCTCTTTCAGGTTGGCTTTTGCTTATCTTTCACACACCCTCAGTTTTTTGTGTGTTTGAGCATTTTCTTATTTGCTTGTACTACAAGATGGTCCAGGCATATCTGTATCACCCAAGCTCCATTCTTAGAATTAACCATTATTCCAGAGAGCCCTGGTACTTTTTATCTGAACATGATACTAGGAACCAAAGTGCTGGGTGAAATGACTTGTCAGTAGCATTAAAGAGACGTACTGGCTGGGCACAGTGGCTCTTGCTTGTCAGCACAGCACTTTGGGAGGCTGAGGTGGGAGGATTACTTGAGTCCAGGAGTTCAAGACCAGCCTGGGAAGCTTAACGAGACAAAAAAAAAAAATTTTTTAATTAGCTACTTGGTGCACACACCTGTAGCATTAACTACTCAAGAGGCTGAGGCAGAAGAATTGTTTAAGCCCAGGCATTTAAGATGACAGCTATGGTTGCGCCAATGTGCCCAGCCTAAGCAACAGAGCCAGGCCCCATCTCGAAAAAAATTTAAAAGTGCAAGAGTTTGAGATTACAATCAGCTGTGATTGTGGCACTGCACTCCAGCCTAAGCAACAGAGCCAGGCACCATCTCTAAAAAAATTTAAAAGTGCAAGAGTTTGATCGCTATGATTGTGCCACTGCACTCCTGCCAGGGTAACAGAGCCAGGCCCCGTCTCTAACAAAATTTAACAAGTGCAAGAGTTTGAGATTACGGTCAGCTCTGATTGTGCCACTGTACTCCAGCCTGGGTAGCAGAGCCAGCTCCTGTCTCTAAAAACATAAAAAAGTGCAAGAGTTTGATTGCTATGATTCTGCACTCCAGCCTGGGGAACAGAGCCAGACCTTGTCTCTAAAGAGAATGAGGGGGTGGCAGGGAGTTGGGGGAGGTAATCTTTCATCAGATCACCATTGATTTTTTTCTTACTCTTTTTTCCTTTCCTTTGCATCTACTTAGGGCCCCTACAATGATGGAGAGCGCTGGTGGCTGTGGAGTCCTCAGTTTGCCTGCATGCCAGGTGCAAGCCAGGGAGCGGTAACATCATCCCCCTCGTAAGCCACCAGCAGGCCAGGACCCAAGTGTGGAGGGATGGATCTCTGAAGGTCACTGCTCGGCCCTTCTCTGAAGACTGTCCACCAGCATGTCAACCCAGCTGCACTGCGGGGGTGAAGGGTGGGATGACTGTCAATAAGGATTAAGGCCATCTCCCCCACCCGTCACTCATTCTGCCAAGCCATCACCAGGCAACCAGGACTCATGGGCAGTGCCACCTCCAGGGCCGTGCTGGCATCTGTAACCTCCATCCATCCTTGTGGTCCCATCCAGCCATCTCTGACCCCCTGCCTGGCCCACTCTGTTGTGAAGTTTTCATCCGCCTTCCTCTTGTGCAGAGTCAGAATTCACAGAGGTTCCAATGCCCAAGGGAAGCCCAGTG
This sequence comes from Macaca thibetana thibetana, assembly GCF_024542745.1. Classification (NCBI taxonomy): domain Eukaryota; kingdom Metazoa; phylum Chordata; class Mammalia; order Primates; family Cercopithecidae; genus Macaca; species Macaca thibetana. Next base: position 223,505 of record NC_065598.1, read on the forward strand.
GAACTGTTCACTCTTAGTACTGGCTGGAGACGTCCAGAGGACAAATCGGCTTCAGATTATACCATCGTTAAAGTGGGTGCAACTCGGAGGCTTGCCCTACTTAACTCTCCGATGCAATCCCTGCTGCCAGCTTCATACAGACTCCATCCAGTGCAAATGGCTTCCTTCTGTGTGCAGAGCAAATGCTCCAGGGAAGAGACACACAGGATTCCCCGTCATCATTGTTGCCAAGTGACCCCAAATATTCCTATCCTGTCTGTTGCAAAGAGGAAAAGTCACGTCTTGGAAGAACGGCATCACCCTACAAATTCAGACTAGACACTTTGCACATGAAACAAGAATCCCAGAAATTTCTTGAAGCAAATCTTGCATTCGTGACCGTCGGACTCTATGGGATGTGTAAGGCACATTCCCAGTCTCATCACCTGTGACAGTTGCATTGCCGAGTCCAGCAGCCGCGGAGGACTCTCTGCTGTTCTTCCTCTGCTTCACTTAACATATGAGAGTGAAGAGATGAAGATTGAGGCGGGCCCTGCACCAGGGGACATGTGTATCTCTCTGAATGTCCTTGACAGACAGCAGCAGCCCAGCGACACCCAGCCCCCATCCTGTCCGTATGCACCCTGGTGAGCATTTTCTACAGTCTCCTAAACGCTCCCATTATTCTGTTTTGCTGGTGTGATGTGTGACACCTCAGTGTCGTCATAGCTTCTGCCTCCTCCGTGTGGAGAGAGGGCATAAAGACAGAGCTGAGATATTATGGCTATTCCAGAAAATAAAATATTTTTTGAAACCACACGGCTCAGGTGCAGCTCTTTGTGTCATTGTGAAAACAGAGCCCTAGCCTGTATACCATTAGCTTGGTGGCACTTGGGTAACAGAGTATTCACTGGCCCTGCAGAGGAGCATGGGTGGGAATGTATTTATCAGCTGATGTTGGCGCAGTGTGCTGTTTGTGCACTATTATTATTATTACTTTATTATTATTATTATTTAGACGGAGCCTCACTCTGTCGTCCAGGCTGGAGTACAGTGGCACGATCTCGGCTCACCACAACCTCCGCCTCCCGGGTTCAAGCTATTCTCCTGCCCCAGCCTCCCAAGTAGCCGGGATTACAGGTGCCCACCACTAGGTATGGCTAATTGTTTTGTATTTTCAGTAGAGACGGGGTTTCGCCATGTTGGCCAGGCTGGTCTCGAACTTCTGACCTCAGGTGATCTGCCCGCCTCGGCCTCCCAAAGTGCTGGGATGACAGGAGTGAAGCACCGCGCCCGGCCTGTCGGTGCATTCTATAGAATGAGATGCCTCTCACAGGGTCTCCAGAGCTGTGGGAAGGGATGCCTTCCATTAAAACAACAACAACAAAAAGTGGCTGGCAAAGTTCACACAATGATGTTAACAATCGAGTTATTCAACAGTTATTTTCCTCAAGGAGGTCTGGTTTCTCTGTGTCTCAGAAAAACTCAGGAAGGCTCCTAACCCTTTGCACAGGGGAACACGGCACTCCACCCTTGCTGGTCTCAGCTTTGACTGGGCAGGCGCTCAACGTGCCAGTCAGACAACTAGGCAGAAAAACTCACACAAGTACCTCGACCTACCCCAGAACAGGGTCAAAAGCTAAGAGACAAAGTTTGAAAAGGCATATTTCATAAGCACAATTTTAATTGTATTTATGATTAAAGAATAACATGTTTTTCTTTTTCTCTTTTTTTGAGTCAGAGTCTCACTCTGTCCCCCAGGCTGGAGTGCAGTGGTGCCGTCTCAGGTCACTGCAACCTCCATCTCCTCAGCTTCAGGCGATTCTCCTGCCTCAGCCTCCCGAGTAGCTGGGATTACAGGCATGTGCCACCATACCTGTATACTTTTTTTTTTTTTTTCATTAGAGACGGGGTTTCGGCATGTTAGCCAGGCTGGTCTTGAACTCCTAACCTCAGGTAATCTGCCCACCTCGGCCTCCCGAAGTGCTGGGATGACAGGCGTGAGCCACCGCATCCCATCGACTCAAGTTTTAATACATTTAGTTTATTATTAGCCCCAAGAAGGAAAACTTTGCAGACATATGGCTAAGGGTTAGTTTTCATATCTACACAGCTAACAAGATGTCTGGGTGTTTGAGGGGGCTGTGAGGAGGATACATTCCTCTGGGAAGGGGCCTTTATTATCTTGGGGTGACAGATGGCATAAGATAGTTTTCGTTCATCTCAGAAAATGTGGGAAGATCATCAAGAAGTGGCTGAGACTCGGTGCAGTGGCTCATGCCTATAATACCAACACTTTGGGAGGCCATGGAGGGAGGATCCCTTGAGCCCAGGAATTCAAGACCAGCCTGGGCAACACAGTGAAACCCCATCTCTACTAAACATTTTAAAAATTGTCAGGTGCAGTGGCTCATGCCTGTCATCCCAGCAGTTTGGTAGGCCAAGGCGGGCAGATTACCTGAGGTCAGGAGTTCAAGACCAGCCTGACTAACATGCCGAAACCCCGTCTCTACAAAAAAAAAAAAAATACAAAAGTATACAGGTATGGTGGCACATGCCTGTAATCCCAGCTACTCGGGAGGCTGAGGCAGGAGAATCGGTTGAACCTGGGAGGCGGAGGTTGCAGTGAGCTGAGATTATGCCACTGCACTCCAGCCTGGGTGACAAAGCAAGACTGCATCTCAAAAAAAAAAAAATTAAAAAAATTACCAGGCATGGTGGTGTGCACCTGTGGTCCCAGTAACACAGGAGGCCAAGATGGGAGGATTACTTTTGCCTGGGAGGTCAAGGCTGCAGTGAGCTATGATCGCACCACTGTGGTGAGCCGAGATCATGCCACTGTACTCTGTTACCCTTGTCCTGGGTAACAGAACAAGACCCTGTCTCAAAATAAAAAAAAAAAAAGGAAATAAAAGTGGCAGGCTTGGTGGTAGTATGGGGGCCCAAGCATTGGTGGGGAGAGCTCTAGAGGAAGGCAGAGCTTCCCGACGGGTTGACGGAGCATTGTCGTAAGACACATGCAGACTCATGGGTGCATACCCAACATTCAACATTGCCGTACAGACTTGATCTCTCTACCGCTTGTCCTTAGGTATAAAATAAGGTGAGAAGCCTCTCTTAACGGAAGGGGTCAGGGTCCATCCAGTACAAAGGTCTGGACAGAGAGCATAGTCTAGATCTAGAATCGGGTTGCTTTGGCTTAAAGCCCAGTTTGGGCATACAGTTGTAACATAACCAGAGCCAATTCCTTAACCTTTGCCTAACTAAGGTACCCCAGTTTGAAAAACAATGATAACGATAATATAATGCCTACCACAACACAATATTTCTACATGCATATCACACAGAAATATGTTAATACGGACTGGGCACAGTGGCTCACACTTGTAATCCCAGCACTTTGGGAGGCTGAGGCAGGCAGATCACTTGAAGTCAGAGGTTCTAGACCAGCGTGGCCAACATGGTGAAACCTCATCTCTACTAAAAATACAACAACAAAAAAATTAGCCGGGCATGGTGGCACACGCTTGTAATCCCAGCTACTTGGGAAGCTGAGGCAGGAGAATTGCTTGAACCCGGGAGGCGGAGGTTGCAGTAAGCCGAGATCGCACCACTGCACTACAGCCTGGGCAACAAACAGATTGATACTCTGTCTTCAAAATAATAGTAATAATAATAATAAAGAAATATATTAATACTTGCAGAATATGCTTAAAAATTTCTAGCACAGTATAGGCCCAGGATACTCACAGCCATTACCGTTACCATTATTCTGAATATTTTAAATTCACCAAAGAACAAAATGAGAAAAAATAGATGTGTGTGACCCTAAGTGTGAATCTTGTTGAATTAAGCAGGCAGGATTCTGTAATTAAGTCACAGCTGCAACTTTATCCTTGAATGCTAGCTAACAAGATAAGAATTTACACTCCTCTTTAAAAATTTACGTTTTTTTGAAAAGGGCCTTGAACCTTGTCTAAAACTCTGAATGGCGAAGATATTTCTTTTTCATTAAAAAGACTCTGTTGAAGATTGCAGTCGTGTTTTTCGCAGCAGCTGTGAAAAGATGGTGTGATGGTTAATACTGAGTGTCAACCTGATTTGATTGGATGATGCAAAGTGCTGCTCCTGGGTGTGTCTGTGAGGGTGCTGCCAAAGGAGTTTCACATTTGAGTCCGTGGGCTGGGAAAGGCAGACCCTCCCTTCACCTGGATGGGCACCATCTCATCGGCAGCCAACTCAGCTAGAAAATAAGCAGGCAGAAAAATGTGCAAAGAGAGACTGGCCTAGCCTCCGAGCTTGCATCTTTCTCCTGTGCTGGACGCTTCCTGCCCTTGAACATTGGACTCCAAGTTCTTCAGTTTTTGGACTGGCTTCCTTGCTCCTCAGCCTGCAGACAGCTTATTGTGCGACCTTGTAATCGTGTGAGTTAATACGTAATAAACTCCCCTTTGTGTGTATATATATATATACACACACACGCGCGCGCACATATATATGTGCGTGTATATATATATGCACACATATATATATGTAGAGAGAGAGAGAGAAAGAGGATTCCATCAGTTCTGTCCCTCTAGAGAACCCTGTACAGATGGGAAGACAGGTATATTTGAGATTGACCTGAAAACTCTGAATATGAATGAAAACCGGGCACAGTCATACCTGTGCAAAGTCATGCATGGGTTATCGGGGGTTTGCTGAAACCTCTGTATGTCTATGAGCAGCTCTGATGAGACACACTGATTTGGGCGTCTCAGATATACTGCGTATACTGGCTACAGTGGACTCAGTGTCCTTCCTATAATTTGCAGATACGACCATAGCAAAAAGAAATTGTTAAGGTAATTAACTGTTAATAGCTGTTTCATGCCCTATTGGGAGTTTGGAGAAAGTGTTTAAAATCAAGTACTTTCAGATAATACTTTTATGTATTTATTTATTTATTATTTTGAGACAGGATCTCACTCTGTCACCCACGCTGGAATGACATCATAGCTCACTTCAGTGTTGACCTCCTGGGCTCAAGCAATCTTCCCATGTCAGCCTCCTGAGTAGCTGGGACTACAGGCACACACTACCATGACTGGCTAATTTTTTGAAGATATTTTGAGAGATGGGGTCTTGCTATGTTGCCCAAGCTGGTTTCAAATTTCAGGGCTCCAGTGATCCTCCCACCTCAGCCTCCCAAAGTGCTGGGATTGCAGGTGTAAGCCACCGCACCTAGCTGAGAAAACTTAGAGTGTTGTGAAAAAATAGAAGGGAACCATGCTAACATGCCCCCTGCTTACTCTGGAAATGAAGAATAGAGAGCTCCATTTCCTAGAGTCAATTCTGAGAGAGTAAAATAAGGCATTGTTTTGGCATAAGCACTTTCACATAGCACAGTGTCTGTTGTAACATCATGTTGTAGCATGATGTTAAATAAAAATATGTCATTGGAGGTCGGGCGCAGTGGCTCATGCCTGTAATCCTAGCACTTGGGAGGCTGAGGCGGGCAGATCACGTGAGGTCAGGGGCTCGAGACTAGCCTGGCCAACATGGTGAAACCCTGTCTCTACTAAAAATACAAAAATCAGCAGGGCATGGTGGCGGGCACCTGTAATCCCAGCTACTAGGGAGGCTGAGGCAAGAGAATCGCTTGAACCCAGGAGGCAGAGGCTGCAGTGAGCCGAGATCGTGCCACTGCACTGCAGCCTGGGTGACAGAGTGAGAGCCTATCTCAAAAAATAATAATAATAATATATACACACACACACACACACACACACAGTGATTGCCACAGTGTAAGAGTCAGTGCTCCCAGGATAAATATAATTTCATTTAATCGTCAGCAAGCCTGTGAACCTGCTTGGTAATAACCCTTACCTCTGTTCACACTTGCATTTGGATTTGTTTCATTCATTGGCTGAATGGAGACAGCTTCTTGTTCTTCCTGTGTTTTATACAGGGTTATTCATCTTCCACATTGTGGTTGACACCCCTGTGTTTTTATGACATGTCTTATTCCAGATAACTTTGGGCTCCCGTTTCTTTTATTGGAAGAGATGTAAATTCAAAAGTAAGGTCACTTACTTTGAAGGGATACACAAATGGACAGGGTTTGCGGTTGGGAAATGACTGACCTCATTTTTTGAGCCACGGAAGAGGACTGTCCTGAAGTGCATTTGAAGAGGCACATTTAATGATCACTCTCCGAATTGTAGTAGCATCCCTTCAGCTCTCCCTACTGAGGACCATTCTCCGCCACTGAGACTCAGATTTTCTTGCATGATTCTCGCAGCCATCCTGTCCTCTGCTTTAAAGATGTGACGGGAGCAGAGAGGTTGAGTTACATGAACAAGATAACACAGCCAGTCCCTGAAGCTGCTGAGAACAGCACACCTGCTTAGAACTACTGTATGGGACCACCCATTTTGCACCCCCTGGGACCGCCAATCGACATGAAAGGTGGAGAGGAGCTGGCATTAAACTATGAAGTTGAGAATCTTCCATCTGTCCATCCAACCATCTATGCAATTATCTATCTATCCATACATATATTCATCTATTTTTCCATCTGTAATTCATCCAACCAAGTACCTATCCACTATCTACACATCCATTCACCCATGCAGTCTGTCCGTCTATCATCCATTTATCTCTCCATATAACCATCTATCCAACTATCTATCTGCCCATTCGTCCAATCAACTATCCAACTATTTATCTACCCATCATCCGTCTACCCATTTATCAGTCCATCCATCACCCATATATCCATCCATTCATCTCTCCATATAACCATCTATTCAGCTATCTAACCATCCATTCATTCAATCAATTAACCAACTATGTATCTACCCATTCATCCATCTACCCATCCATCTGTGCATCCATCATCCAAATATGCATCCATCCATCTCTATGTATAACCATCTATCTATCCGTCCATTCATCCAATCAACTATCCAACTACCTAGCTACCCACTTATCCATCTACCCATCTATCTGTCCGTCCATTAATCCATTTAACAATTCATCCATCTATGCACCCAACTTTCTATCCAGCTATCCATTCATCCACTTACCCCGCCCATCCATCCATCTATCTGTCTATCTACCTATTACTTTCTGAGACCAAATGTTGGGACCCATATATATGCAGGCATACTCCAATATCTGGCACAGTCTAGGTCATTAATATTCATTAAATGAATGCATACAACCATGAATGAATGAATTGACTTTGTCTGGATCACCCTAGAGAATCTTTGCAGGGCTATTCAATTTTTGCCACGGAATAAATTCAAGGGAAGAGAACAACTTGGTTGGAAGAAGCCTGAGTTCCCCATTTCATTGGGGGAATCATATTCCCCTGGAGACAGAGCCAAACTCATGATGCAAAAAGATCACAAAACACATTCTGTGAAATGTGCATGAACCTCTTTACAGTTTTCTCTGCTTAACTATTTGTTCCAGCCAGAGGGGAAAAAAACAATTAGATTCCAAAGAGTTTTCATGACTTTATATATTTAACACTGGCCATGTGTAATTGCAAAATTGATGCAAAAGCTATGGTTCATAAATAACACTAAAAAGAAGCACTGTATTCTCCCGACGGCTCAGGAAATTGGAAACGACAGGTTGCAATACTGAGTATTACTCACTGTTTAATCTCAGTCTAGTTTCCAACAATTGCAACACATTCTACACCAGAAATTTGGAAAATAAAGGAATAATGTTTATAATCTAGTGTTGACAAATGTTTGGATGGGTCTGGAGTACTTTATATGCTAACTATTACTCATTACATGGTCCCTGAAAGATCTCATGTAATTTTTTAAAGAAATAAAATAGATCTTTATATTAATATCTTTGATTTTAGAATGTCCACTTTAATGCATTTTTTGCCAGTGCCAGTAAGTTTAAATAGCCAATTACCCTGGGTGAAATTAATCATTTCATACCACTGAGGCAGAAGGATGTTGAAAAGACGGTAAATGGTGACATTTCAGCATCTAGATGCTAGATAATTTCAGCATCATTTATTATCATCAGCAAGCACTGACCTTCAGACTTTTCCTTTTAAACCTGAGCCCCCAAGCCCTCTGGGCAAATGCACTTTTCTCAATGCAGAATGGAGCTACCCTCTCTTATCCTCCAGAGAAGTCCACGGGGAGCCCTCACACACCAACTTTGTCTCTACGAACAACAAGTTCTAAAGGCATCACCTTAGCAAGACTCCCTTTTTTGTTTGTTTCTTGGTTTTGGAAATGGTCTCTCTGTGTAGCCCAGGCTAGGGTGTAGTGGCACAATCACAGCTCACTGCAGACTCAACCTGCTGGGCTCCAGTGACCCTTTCATCTCAGCCACCAAGCCTGGGGGGCTCTGCTCAGTTTCCTTCCCTCCTTCCTTCCTTCCTTCCTTCCTTCCTTCCTTCCTTCCTTCCTTCCTTCCTTCCTTCCTTCTCTCTCTCTTTTCTTTCTTTCTCTCTTCTTTTCTTCCTTTCTTTCTTTTTTTGAGACAGGGTTTTGCCATGTTGTCCAGGCTGGTCTTTAACTCCTGGGCTCAAGCAATCCTCCTGTCCCAGCCTCCCATAGTGTTGGGATTACAGGTATGAGCCACTGTCCCCAGCCAAGACTTCCTTGTCCCTGGGTGACAAGAGCCATTTCTGCATCAGGGACCAACCTCACATCAGCACGGAGGAAGATGCTACCATAGAACATGAATCCAGCCAGGTAGCTATCATTTTAGTTGTTTCTACTAGTACTGATGCATTTGAGCTGATCCATCTGGGGCATTTACTTTGTCTTTCTTGTGATAAATTGTCGGGACATATGCAATTCCTGCTAAGGGTCAAGAAAGTGCCAATCCCAAGTTCCATGCCTGCCTACTGAGTTAAGCCAACCCAGGGACCCCTACATTGCACTCTGCTACCATTTTCTGTAGTGTTTTCTGTAGTGAGTTTATACAGGGTATCACCTATATACATAAACCTATCTACACCTGTGTTGTAAAACCTCAAGACACAATATATGGTCCATGGATGAGCAGTATCAGCACTGCCCAGGACTTAGACACAGAATGTGAAGCCCCACCCAGACCCACTGAAACAGAATCTGCCTTGTAGGAGAACCCCAAGAAATTCACACACATGATAGACTAGGAAGCACCACGTATCTGAGAGCACAAAACAAAATTAGGTAAAAGCATGTTGTTTTCTTATGAAGAAATCCACGCAGAGTTTTTAAGGACAACCAAAGCCCATCATTATTTTCTCTGCCCAAGACCACTTCAAGAATCTTGCGGAAGAGAGAATAAAGGCAGAAATGAGGATACAGAAAGCATGTCGCTTGAAGGTCAAGAAGTCAAGCTTAAATGCCAATGGTAAAGTGGTAAGCCTACTGGTTTTGATCTTGGGCGTGGAATGAGTTTACCAGACTTCAACTCTGAAGACAGTTCTAGAAGGACCTAGACTTGCGACAGAAAGTGTATTCCAAGTAGAATGAGAATTTTGGGTAATGTATGCCACAAGACATTGGTCATTTGCAGAGTGGAGGTCATCATTAAGTACTTGGCTCTCAACTACCCTTGATTATCCCAACTAGTCAGGAACTCAGCTACCAGAGATATGGAAGTTTCCAACCCTAACCCCAATGGCAGCCACACGTTTAAATCCAGCAGACAGGTGTTGTAAGCCCTTTCCCTCACCAACTATAACCTGAGTCTTCCATCCTAGACTGAATGCATTACCTAATCTGCAATACTTTGTATTTTCAATTATGTTTATGCCTGAAACAGGAGTAGGTAAGATCAAAGGCTTGATTTGGTGGCTGGAATGTAAAGTAAGTAGTCATTGAGCCTGTTGGAGGAAAAGACATCTAATTTGGAAGTAATGAGTGTGATGAACGAACACAGCTGTAGAGAGTCGATTCTAGGTGAGGATGGGGTTGGCTTGGTTATTTTGCTATGGAGCCTTGGAAGTTCTGTTTTTTGGCTTGCAGATTTATAGAAGTTCTAGTCTAAGATGCAACATGGGAGATACAATTTCATGCCATGACTGACATTGGCCTCCCATGAGTTAGAGAAGTGTGTGTTTAAGAGGATAATCTGATTTTGGAAAATAATATTCAAACGCCATCATGTTTTCATGTTGACCCCTCTCCACACTAGCTCAGCGCTCTGTTATTAAAAACAATTTCCTGCCGAACACGACGACTCGCGACTGTCATCCCAGCACTTTGGGAGGCTGCAGTGAGCGGATCACCTGAGGTTGGGAGTTCGAGACCAGCCCGAACAACATAGAGAAACCCCATCACTACTAAAAATACAAAAATTAGTCGGGTATGGTGGGGCATGCCTGTAATCCCAGCTACTCAAGAGGCTGAGGCAGGAGAGTCACTTGAACCCGGGAGGCAGGGGTTGTGGTGAGCCAAGATCACGCCATTGCACTCCAGCCTGGGCGACAAGAGCAAAACTCTATCTTAAGAAAAAAATCAATTTCCTGCTGATATCAATGACGTTAAACCACTAAAATACATGTAAAGGCCGGGCGCGGTGGCTCAAGCCTGTAATCCCAGCACTTTGGGAGGCCGAGACGGGCAGATCACGAGGTCAGGAGATCGAGACCATCCTGGCTAACACGGTGAAACCCCGTCTCTACTAAAAAGAAGTACAAAAAACTAGCCGGGCGAGGTGGCGGGCGCCTGTAGTCCCAGCTACTCGGGAGGCTGAGGCAGGAGAATGGCGTAAACCCGGGAGGCGGAGCTTGCAGTGAGCTGAGATCCGGCCACTGCACTCCAGCCCGGGCTACAGAGCAAGACTCCGTCTCAAAAAAAAAAAAAAAAAAAAAAAAAACATGTAAAGGTGAAAGACTGGTAACTGTGATTTGAAAATGAAAAGACATTGACAGCTAGACAGATCAAAATAAAGGTTTTGCTCCAGAGAGCCAGAAGAGAAAGTTTTCTGACTCCTTTCTTAATTTTGTTAAATCAGATATGTCTGGCTCATGGTTCCGTAGCTTAAGGATGTTATGAAGCCATTTTGAGTGGCTGAGTATATTAGCCTGTTCCCATTACTACAATACCATAGATCTGAAGTAGGATGGATTACCTCTACAATACAGATGTAGCACCCAGGCAAGGTCCTTTGTCCAGTGTAATGAGCAACCAATGGCAGTTCTGGGACCACATGCTTATGTCCCCTGACCCTAAACCCAATACTCTTTCATCTTCTGGTAGAAAAAGTGATGGCCCCAATGATGTCCATGTACTAATCCCCATGTGATAGACAACATAATGGCTCCAAAGATGTCAACATCCTAATCCCCATGTGGTAGACAGAATAATAACCCCCAAAATGTCCATATCCTAATCTCCATGTAGTAGACAGGTGATGGCCCAAAGATGTCCACGTCCTAATCCCCATGTGGTAGACAGAATAATGGTCCCAAAGATGTTCACATCCTAATCCCCATGTGGTAGAGAGAATAATGTCCCCCAAAGATGTCCACATTCTAATCCCCATGTGGTAGAGAGAATAATGGCCCCAAAGATGTCCACGTTGTAATCCCCATGTGGTAGAAAGAATAATGGCCCCAATGATGCCCACATCTTGAAATCTGTGAATATCTGAACTTACACGGCAAAAGCAACTTTACAAAAGTGATTAAGTTAAGGATTTTAAGATGAGAGGATTATCCTGGATTACAATCAGGGTATCTCAGTGTCATCACAAGCATTCTTATACCGGAAAGAGGAGGCAGGAGGGTCAGAGTCAGACAAGAAGATGTGGAGATAGAAACAGAGGTCTGAAAGGAGGGAGATGTGCTGACGTGTTTAAGGTAGAGGAAGGTGCCACAAGCCAAGGCATGCAAAACAGCCACTACAAGCTTCAAAAGGCAAGGGAGTAGGTTCTGCCCTGGAGACTCCAGAAGGAATCAGCTCTGACAACACCTGGGTGTTAGCCCAGCAATACTAAGTTCAGGCTTCTGAACTCCAGAACCAGAAGATGATACATTTCTGTTCTTTTAAAGCCACTAAATTGGTGGTGATTTGTTATGGGAACCGGAGAAGATAAAAATGCACATCTTTTATAAAATGACAGTGATGTGGTTTGGCTGTGTCTCCACCCAAATCTCAACTTGAATTCCATCTCCCAGAATTTCCACATGTTGTGGGAAGGACCCAGGGGAGGTCACTGAATCATGGGGGAATGGTCTTTCCTGTGCTATTCTTGTGATAGTGAATAAGCCTCACAAGATCTGATGGGTTTATCAGGGGTTTCGGCTTTTGCTTCTTCCTCACTTTTCTCTTGCTGCTGCCATGTAAGAAGCGCCTTTTGCCTCCCACCATGATTCTGAGGCCTCCCCAGCCATGTGGAACTGTAAGTCCAATTAAACCTCTTTTTTTTCCCAGTCTCAAGTATGTTTTTATCAGCAGTGTAAATACAGACTAATACAGACAGTGTCAGAGGCGTTTGAACCAGAGCAACTCCATCTTGAATAGGGGCTGGGTAAAATAAGGCTGAGACCTACTGGGCTGTATTCTCGGGAGGTTAGGCATTCTAAGTCACAGGATGAGATAGGAGGTCAACACAAGCTACAGGTCACAAAGACCTAGCTGATAAAACAGGTTGCAGTAAAGAAGCTGGCCAAACCCCACCAAAACAACGTGGCAATGAGAGTGACCTCTGGTCATCCTCACTGCTACACTCCCACCAGCGCCATGACAGTTTACAAATGCCATGGCAACATCAGGAAGTTACCCTGTATGGTCTAAAAACAGGAGGCATGAATAATCCACCTCTTGTTTAGCATATCAAGAAATAACCATAAAAATGGGCCACCAGCAGCCTCCAGGGCTGCTCTGCATGTGGAGTAGCCATTCTTTTACTCCTCTACTTTCTTTTTTGTTTGTTTGTTTTGAGACAGAGTCTCACTCTGTCACCAGGCTGGAGTGCAGTGGCCCAATCTCGGCTCACTTCAACCTCCGCCTCCGGGTTCAAGTGATTCTCCTGCCTCAGCCTCCTGAGTAGCTGGGATTACAGGTGCACACCACCACGTCCAGCTAATTTTTGTATTTTTAGTAGAGATGAGGTTTCACCATGTTGGCCAGGATGGTCTCTGTCTCTTGACCTCGTGATCCACCCGCCTCGGCCTCCCAAAGTGCTGGGATTACAGGAGTGAGCCACCACGCCCGGCCCTCCTCTACTTTCGTAATAAACTTGCTTTCACTTTACTCTATGGACTCACCCCGAATTCTTTCTTGTGCAAAATCCAAGGACCCTCTCTTGGGGTCTGGACCCTTTCCGGTAATAACAGGTCAGAACAAATATCCTGGTAGGGCCTCCCTTTACTCATCTTAATGTGAATGTGAACCACCCAGGGATCCTGTTAACTACAGAAACTGCTTCCTCAGCTCCGACAGTACCACAGCAGCGTGGTTCTAACCAGTTTCCGGGCGATACGGATTTTGCTAGTCTCAAGACCACACTTTGAGCTACAAGGTCAAAGGTGTTTTTCAGCGCTGTGTTTTTTTTTTTTTTTTTTTTTTTTTTTTTGGAGATGGAGTGTTGTTCTGTCACCCAGGCTGGAGTGCAGTGGCATGATCTCGGCTCACTGCAACCTTCACTTCGTGGGTTCAAAAGGATTCTTCTGCCTCAGTCTCCAGAGTAGCTGGGATTACCGGAGGCTGCCACCACACCTGGCTAATTTTTGTATTTTTAGTAGAGGCAGAGTTTTACCCTGTTGGCCAGGCTGGTCTCGAACTCCTTACCTCAAGTGATCTACCTACCTTGGCCTCCCAAAGTGCTGGGAGCTGGGATTACAGGCATGAGCCACTGTACCTGGCCATGCTCCCCCCGGCCCTGGCTTTTTTTTTTTCTTGAGATGGATTTTTGCTCTTGTTGCCCAGGCTGGAGTGCAGTGGCACAGTCTCGGCTCACTGCAACCTCTGCCTCAAAGGTTCAAGTGATTTTCCTGCCTCAGCCTCCCAAGCAGCTGGGATTGCAGAGGCCTGCCACCACACCTGGCTAATTTGTGTATTTTTAGTAGAAGCGGGGTTTCACCATGTTGGCCAGGCTGGTCTTGAACTCCCCACCTCACATGATCTGCCCGCCTCAGCCTCCCAAAGTGCTGGGATTATGGGCGTGAGCCACCACACCCGGCCAGTTTTTATCTCTTTAAGTGTCTTTATTTCCCCAGGATTTCTTAGGTCTGGCATCTCTGGAAACCTCAGTGGCACGTTCTGAACTCATTCATAAAGAACCAGGACTTTGTCAACTTCCTGGAAAACACTGATGGTTTTCCTCAATTACTTTATAATTAAGCAAGTGTGCCACTCTTCCCTGTTAACTGGAACTGTACCTATGTCCTCCTGACAAGTAAAATGATTGGAAAACCAGTAATTGGAGTTTTGCCTCGACCGAAGTGTAAAATTCTCAGTGTGCCATCAGTTCTCAAATTGGGCCGGGCACAGTGGCTCACACCTGTAATCCCAACACTTTGGGAGGCCAAGGTGGGAGGATCACTGGAGGTCAGGAGTTCAAGACCATCCTGGCCAACATGGCAAAGCCTCATCCCTATTAAAAATACAAAAATTAGCCGGGAGTGGTGGTGGGCGCCCGTAATCCCAGCTACTGGGGAGGCTGAGGCAGGAGAATTGCTTGAACCCAGGAGACAGAGGTTCCAGTGAGCCCAGATCGTGTCATAGCACTCCAGCTTTGGTGACAGAGCGAGACTCCATCTCAAAAAACAAAACAAAACAACAAAAAAAGAAAGCCACTTATTGAGAAAACACGGCAAACTCAGATAACACAGCACTTAGCATGTGAAAATTTTCACCTGCATATGCATGAAACATAAATCTTGTGTTTCCACGGAGGGTGCATGGCACATTTATACTGCACCATTCAACTTCCTTAGAAAAGGCAACCGACTCTTGTCCAAAATTGTTGTAACGTAAATTTTATCTGACTGGGATTATTAATCTAATGCTTCAATGACTTTTGGACTTTTACAGTTCTACTCCCTGGAATCCCCATGTGATTGAAATGTCAATAACTGACCTTAGCAGAAACAGTTCTGTGGTTGAAGAATTTGGGGAACGCGGAGCACGGTAGCCACAGTATCTCTCCTGGGGAGATTTCATTGCCCTTAGGCAAACAAAAGACTGAGGAATCTTGCTGAAAAGAACAGCTCAACTCTGAGACGCTCAGTCTTTTCCACATTTTTTCCCCCTGAATTTAGAGCCTTGTCTCCCCCCGGGCACGTTTATTAGCATTCCAAGACATTTGTGTTGGAAAGAACTGCCCAATATAGTTCAGAAAACATTTAGCTACATAATAGAGACAAAGAAACATCTGGCAGTTCCCATGGAGGGATGTGCTGCGGAAGGCGCTGTGGATGGTGGTGGGAAACGCGAGTGTTTTCTTCTCGGTTTCATCTTGGTCAAGCAGCTGACCCCATCTATAATTGCAGCTTGTGCTAAAAACATTCCTAGGCTGAGTGCTCCATACACTTGCATTTATTTTTGTTTTTTAGAGATAGGGTCCTGCTCTGTCACCCAGGCTAGAGTGCGGTGGTGCAATCACAGTTCACTGCAGCCTTGACCTCCTGGTCTCAAGCAATCCTCTTACCTCAGCCTCCCCAGTAGCTGGGAATACAGGTGCATCCCACCACGTCCAGCTAATATTTGTTTTTTGTTTTTTGTTTTTTGTTTTTTTGTAGTGATAGGATCTCACCATGTTGCCCAGGCTGGTCTCCAACTCCTGGTGTCAAGGGATCCTCCACCTTGGCCTCCCAAAGTGCTAGGATTACAGGTGGGAGCCACTGCGCCCAGCCGTACTGTACTCTTATTTACAAAAGTCGCGTGTGACAGCTGTCAAGTAAATATGTTAAAATAGCTCATGGAACATGGTTTTTGTAACTTCCTGAAAGTTCTACACATTTCTAAAATATTTAAGAAAGTGATAGCGGGCCAGGCGCGGTGGCTCACACCTGTGATCCCAGCACTTTGGGAGGCGACGGCAGGCGGATCACCTGAGTTGAGGAGTTTCGAGACCAGTCTGACTAACATGGTGAAACCCCATCTCTACTAAAATACAAAAGTCAGTCAGGCGTGGTGGTGGGTTCCTGTAATCCCAGCTACTCGGGCAGTCTGAGGCAGGAGAATCGCTTGAACTCGGGAAGAGAATCGCTTGAACTCGGGAAGCGGAGGTTGTGGTGAGCCGAGATTGCGCCATTGCACTCCAGCCTGGGCAACAAGAGTAAAACTCCATCTAAAAAAAAAAAAAAAAGAATCTTGCTGGGTGCCGTGGCTCACACCTGTAATCCCAGTACTTTGCAAGCCAAGGTGGGAGGATCACTTGAGCCCAGAAATTCAGCACCAGCCTGAGCAACATAGTGAGACCTCACCTCTACCAAAAAATACAAACATTACCCAGGTGTGGTGGTGCACACCTGTCGTCCCAGCTACTTGGGAGACTGAGGTGCGAGGATCACCTGAGCCTGGGAAGTCGAGGTTGCAATGAGCCATGGTCGAGGTTGCAATGAGCCATGATCATGCCACTGCATTCCAGGTCTCCAGCCTGGGTAACAGAGGGAGATCCAGTCACACACACACAAAAAAAAATTGCACAAACTTTTACAACAACTCTGCTGTATAATCAAAAGTAATTTCTGCTTTGTTGGTGTTTTCTCACACATTTATCTGGTTGGCCAGATACCTGCAAATGATAGAGTAAGAAGGACCCATTTCCCTCCAAGGAGAACAGCATCACAAGGGGGTTAAGGATGCATGCGTATGGAATCCAAACATCGAATGCGCCGAGACAGTGGTGCATGAAGCCTGTCTATGAGTTTATGATGAAGCTGCACATAGATTCGTACCTGGCTCTCACTCCTCTCTCTGACCCTTTGACTTCAGTTTAATTGCATGCACATCCTTCAAAGCTGCTCGGGGCTCCCACTTCTTCAGACTCCTGGCATTTTTCCAAGAAACATTAAACCTCTTTCCAATGTTGCCCCTGGATTTTGTGTGCACGTCTTCCAGCACTGGAGCTGCCTGACCTGTACTTGCATGGGTACCATAACACTGGATAGGACAGAAGCTCTGCCCAGCCCCTGGGAGCCCCGTGAGAGCTCTGTGCACTTCAGGAACCATGCCCTGTTCACACCGTCTGCATCACATCAAATACAACCATGATACTCGGCAATATAGTACTCCACCCAACAGGCAACTGAGAGTCTGCAGCGATACAGGGGTTAAGGTGAAATCACTTAGGCAGATAGTAAGGGTATGGGAGTCCTTGGTAAGGCTTTTCTCTTTAATGAAAAGCAGCCCCAAGTCATTTTCTAACAGAGAGCAACCTCTCAAGTTGAGCTGCAGGCATACACAAGCCAGCTGGGAGCTTGCACGGGTGAATGCTGGCAGAAACTAGGGACTAGACACATTCACGATGGTGGCTCCATCTTCCCTCCTCTTTGTCAGCCACGTGTACAGTAAGGAGCAGACAAGATGGCACCTATCAACTGGAAAGCCATTTGCATAATAAGATTCAGGTGGGGCAACCAGCCTTCCCCATGCGCTATGTAAACATAACTGATCGAACCAATCTGTGAGCCCTACATAAATCAACCACTTTCCCCAGTCTGCCTATAAAAAATCTGCTGCTGACTGCCACCTCCCCGCTTTTCAGGTGTCTTTCTCTCTCTCTGTCTCTCTCTCTTTCTTTCTTTCTTTCTCTCTCTGGCAAGAAACTGCTCTCTTCTTTCCTTTCTTCTGTCTCTTCAACTTCCCACTCCTTAATCGAACCACATGTGTCTGTGTCCTGAATTCTTTCTCGGTGCGAGACAATGAACCCCAGGGTTTGTACCCCAGACAACGTAGCTGTTTCATCATGACGACAGTCACATGCAAACCAAGGTGATGATAACTGCATTTGCCCACTGGCTCTGCAACAAACCCACTCAGGACCTAGAAGAGAGTATATTCAATCTGCAACCCTCCATGCTGCAGAGGTGTCTGATGAGAGGGCTTTTTGCACAGTCAGGTTAAAGTATGGTCAGAGCATACTTTATTTGAACCAGAGCAACTCCATCTCGAATAAGGGGTTGGGCAAAATGAGGCTGAGACTTACTGGGCTGCGTTCCCAGATGGTTAAGGCATTCTACGTCACAGGATGAGATAGGAGGTCAGTACAAGACACAGGTCATAAGGACCTTGCTGGTAAAACATTGCAGTAAAGAAGCCGGCCAAAACCCACCAAAACCAGGATGGCGACGAGAGTGACCTCTGGTGGTCCTCACTGCTACACTCCCACCAGCACCATGACAGTTACAAATGCTATCGCAACGTCAGGAAGTTACCCTACATGGTCTAAAAGGGGAGGCATGAATAATCCACCCCTTGTTTAGCATATCCATAGAAATAACCATAATCCACCCCTTGTTTAGCATATCCAAGAAATAACCATAAAAATGGGCAACCAGCAGTCCTGGGGCTGCTCTGGCTATGGAGTAGCCATTCTTGATCCCTTTATTTTCCTAATAAACTTGGCTTTCACTTTATGGACTCGCCCTAAATTCTTTCTTGCTCAAGATCCAAGAATATTCTCTTGGGGGTCTGGATCAGGACCTCTTTCTGGTAATAACAGTATGATCTGGTTTCAAAAGAAGAGCCCTTTGCTGAATCTGAATGCCGTTCTCCCTCCAAACGACAGGCTGTCTGGCAAAGCTTTCAACAACGCAACACATCCTAGCCTGCAGGATGCACAGCTTCCGGTTGTCCATCACGTGAAATGAGTGTGTGCTTTTTGTGCAGCTTAAGGAGTCTCATGCATAACAGATGTGTTCAAACGGGGGACGGAAGGAACTTAGGCATTGATGGATGATCCCTGTGTAGTTACAACTCTTTCTCATTCAGGTCGAATTTCATTTACGAATAGAAATCTTCCAGTCTTCCAACTACCCAGTGTGTCTAAAATCCCATGTAAATGGAAAAAAGAAAAGAAAAAAACAGACCACCCCACCTGTGTGCATGCCTAGAAGGTTCTAACTGAGGAAGGGAGGCCAGGATCATTGGCAACTGTGAAGTTCACAGTTGAATTATGGTCTTGTGGGCTGGGTGTGGTGGCTTCCGCCTATAATCCCAGCACTTTGGGAGACCAAGGCGGGCAGATCACTTGAGGTCAGGAGTTAGAGACCAACCTGGCCAACATGCTGAAACCCGGTGTCTAGTAAAAACACAAAAATCAGCCAGGCATGGTGGTGCTCGCCTGTAGTCCCAGCTACTCGAGAGGCTGAAGCAAGAGAATCGCTTGAGCCTGAGAGGTAGAGGTGGCAGTGAGCTGAGATCACGCCACTGCACTCCAGCCTGGGCAACAGAGCAAGACTCTGTCTCCAAAAAAAAGAATTATAGTCTTGTCGATCTAGTTTTTTTTTTTTTTTTTTTTTTTTTTGAGACAGAGTCTTGCACCGTGACCCAGGCTGGAGTGCAGTGGCACTGATCTTGGCTCATTGCAACCTCCGCCTCCTGGGTTCAGACGATTATCCTGCCTTAGCCTCCTGAGTAGCTGGGATTACGGGCGCCACCACCACGCCCAGCTAATTCTTGTATTTTTAGTAGACACGGGGTTTCACCATGTTGGGCAGGATGGTCTCGATCTCCTGACCTTGTGATCCACCCACCTTGGCCTCCCAAAGTGCTGGGATTACAGGCATGAGCCACTGTGCCTGGCCAATCTAGACTGTTTTACTGTTTACTGTTATCCAAGGACACTGGCATAGCCATAGCCTTTTTTTTTTTTTTTTTTGAGACGGAGTCTTGCTCTGTTGCCCAGGCTGGACTGCAGTGGCCGGATCTCAGCTCACTGCAAGCTCCACCTCCCGGGTTTACGCCATTCTCCTGCCTCAGCCTCCCGAGCAGCTGGGACTACAGGCGCCCGCCACCTCGCCCGGCTAGATTTTTGTATTTTTTAGTAGAGACGGGGTTTCACCGTGTTAGCCAGGATGGTCTCGATCTCCTGACCTCGTGATCCGCCCGTCTCGGCCTCCCAAAGTGCTGGGATTACAGGCTTGAGCCACCGCGCCCGGCCTTTTTTTTTTTTTTTTAAAGACAAGGTCGCGTTCTAAGAGCCTGGGACTGGAGTGTAGTGGTGGAATCACGACTCACTGCAGGCTTGAACTCCTGGGCTCAAGTGATCCTCTCTTCTTAGCCTCCTGAGCAGCTGGGACTATAGGTGTGCGTGCCACCAGGCCTGGCTAATTTTTTAGAGAGACAAGATCTTGCTGTGTTGCACAGCCTGGTCTGAAACTCTTGGCCTCAAGCCATCTTCCTGTCTTGGCCTCCCCAAATGCTAAAATTACAGGCATGAGCCACCATGCTGGGCTGGTGATGCCATCTTGAAATAATAGGATGCACCCATTCCTCCCAAATTTGGTTGGGATGCCAAGACTCATGATCCCTATCCCCACCCCACCCCCAACACATGCACATACACACATACAAAGAGAGTATGCAAACACATATTACTTACATAACACAGCTTTTGGGGGAGAGCAGGAAAGATCTTCCAAGCTGATCCAGAATAGACCAAGATGGTAAAGAAAGAACTCTAGATTGAATTTTTTTTAAGCATCCACAGACTGTTTATTTACTGTTTAAATTACTCCATATTTTCATATACTGTGAACAGAAAATACATTTTACCCCACACATAGTAAAAGCAAACAAGTGCAATCTTTCAAACATTAAAAATCATAATCAAATCTGTACAACAGATAAATAAATGTATACCTCTAACAGTCTGGGGGAAAAAAAAAGCAAAAACATTTATTGACCAAATTGACCAGTTTACTTAAAATTAATACAGTTCAATCATAACAACTTTCATGTTTACTACACTGCACAAGTTTAGACTGATAAATATTTAAAACAGGAGGTGGGTAATAGGAAATACCAAATGACTATAAAGAGTTTTCCAAATATTGGAAATAATATATGAAAATTAATTAGTGGGGATAACATATTAAATGGATCCACAGGGTAACCGGTATTACACTGGTATAGCTTGAGGAAAGGAAACAGGTGAACGTTTGGATTGGAAAACAATTTTCGGCTTTTTATAAAAAGAAGCAACAATAACATGAACAATGACAAAACCCTGTCACGGAGCCTCAGAACTATTCTGTGAGACAAAGTGTACAAAGATTTTAGATTGAATTTTTATTGTGGGTAAGGAGCGGGGTAGGGTGAGATTCCCAAATGCAGGACAGCAGCTTGCCTGGTTTCAATTTTTGTAAGTTTTTAGTTTTTGAGATGGAGTCTCACTCTGTCACCCAGGGTGGAGTGCAGTGGTGCAATCTCAGCTCACTGCAGCCTCTGCCTCCCAGGTTCAAGTGATTCTCCTGCCTCAGCCTCCCGAGTGGCTGGGATTACAGGCACCCGCCACCACACCTGGCTAATTTTTGTATTTTTAGTAGAGACGGAGTTTCACCATGTTGGCCAGGCTGGTCTTGAACTCCTGACCTCAAATGATCTGTCCACCTCAGCCTTCCAAAGTGCTGGGATTCCAGGCATGAGCCACCACACTCGTCCTTACCTGATTTCACTCTCCCACTGGCACCAAAGGAGCGAGTGCCTGGGCTTTATCAGCAGCCTGCCAAGATGTGCTTTGTCATTATTTGGGGGGAGAACAGACACCAGAGGAATGGAGAGGGTGCACTTGAAAGTTCTCAGCATCCAAACATCAAAAACTGGCATTACACTCTTTTAATACAAACTTTTAGGCTTGCAAATTCTCATTTGATTCTCTCAGCAAGCCTCAGAAGGAAGCCAAGAGAGTGTTATTCCACATTGGCCCAGGGAGTGGGAGTCCTGGCAGATGGAAGAACTCAGATGATGTGTAGGTGGAAGTGATGGTTAACTGTACATGTCAACTTGCCTGGGCTATGGGATGCCCAGGTAGCTGGTAAAACCGTTAGGTGTCTCTGTGAGGGTGTTTGCGGAAGAGATTCACATTTGAACAAGAAGACTGAGTAAAGAAGACTCTCACCACTGGGGGTGGGCATCACCCAATCCTTGGAGGGCCCAAGTAGAGGAAAAAGGGAAAACTTCCTCTCTGCTTTTGAGCTGGGACATCCATCTCCTCCTGCCCTTGGAGAGCAGAGCTCTTGCTTCTTGCATCTTTGGGCTCCAGGACTTACATGAGCAGAGCCCCTCACTTCCCCGCACCTTCCACACCCACCCTTAGGCCTTTGGATTCCGACTGTGTTGCACCACCCATCTCCCTGGTTCTCCAGCTTCCAGATGGCAGATCATGAAATTTATCAGCCTCTATAATCACGTGGGCCAATTCCCAGAATGAATCCCATCTTATATGTTTATTTGTCTGGTTCTTGTCTTAGTCCGTTTTGCATTGTGATGTGATTTGGATTTGTGTCCCCACCCAAATCTCACGTCCAATTGTAATCTCCAATATTGGAGGAAGGGCATGGTGGGAGGTGACTGGATCAAAGGGTGGATTCCCCTCTTGCTGTTTGTGTGATAGTGAGTGAGTTCACAAGACATCTAGTTGTTTAAAAGTGTGTACCACCTCCTGCTTCACTGTTTCTTCTACTCCAACCATGTAAGAAGTGCCTCCTTCTTCACCTTCTGTCATGATTGTAAGTTTCCTGAGGCCTCCCCAGCCATGCCTCTTGTATAGCCTATGGAACCACGAGCCAATTAAAGCTCTTTTCTCTATGAATTACCCAGTTTCAGGTAATTCTTTATAGCAATGTAAGAACGAACTAATACACATTGCTCTAAGGGCATACCAGAGGCTGTGTGGTTTATAAAGAAAAGAGGTTTATTTGGCTCACAGTTCTGCAGATTGAACAAGCATGGAGCCAGCATCTGCTTCTGGTGAGGCCTCAGGAAGCTTCCACGCCTGGTGGAAGGTGAAGTGGAGCTGGCATGTCACAGGGTGAGAAATGAGGTGAGAGAGAGAGGTGCCAGGCTGTTTTAAACAACCAGCTCTCATGGGAACAAACAGAGCAAGAACTCACTGATTACTGTAGAGACAGAATGAAGACATTCATGAGAGATCTGCTCCCATGACCCAAATACCTCCCACTAGGCCCTACCACCAACCTTAGGGGCCAAATTTCAAAGTGAGATTTGGAGGAGACAAATATCCAAACTATGTTAGTTCTGTATCTCTGAAAAGTCTGACAATCCCAGTGTTGTTATGAGATGATAAGCTCTCAGCATGCCTGGCTCAGAGCCCTTCCTACCGCCTCATTCCACACCTTCATCCACGTGTTGAGTTGAAGGTCATGGAGAGAACTCATCTGGCTTCCAAGAACTTTCTCCTTGGAGGCACATGTCTGGGTAACAGAGGCCATTTCCAGTATATATTAGTCAGGGTGCTCTTGAGGGACAGAGCTAATCGGATAGATGTATATATGAAGGGGAATTTATTAGGATAATCGACTCACATGATCACAAGGTGAAGTCCTACAATAGCCCGTCTGCAAGCTGAGGAGCCAGGAAGCCAGTCCGAGTCCGGAAACCTAAAAAGTAGGAAGGCTGAAAGTGCAGCCTTTAGTCTGTGGCCAAAGGCTCAAGAGGCCCCTGGCAAACCACTCTAAGTCCAAGAGTCCAAACACTGAAGACCTTGGAGTCTGATGTTCGAGGGTAAGAAGCAATCAGCATGGGAGAAAGACTGAGGCCGGGAGACTCAGCAAATCTGCTCATTCCATGTTCCTCTGCTTGCTTTTATCTTAGTCACACTGGGAGCTGATGAGATTGTACCCATCCAGATTGAGGGTGGGTCTGCATCGCCCAGTCCACTGACTCAAATGTGAATCTCCTTTGGCAGCACCCTCACAGATACGCCCAGGCACAATGCTTTGCATCCTTTAATCCAATCAAGTTGACACTCAATCCTAACCGTCACACAGCAAGACTCTGGCCAGAAGATTTTCAGAAGGAGGGGAGAAAGGTCTGCACCAATGATCCCCAAACTTCTTGGCACCAGGGACTGGTTTCGTGGAAGACAACTTTTCCCTGGACCAGGGGAGGGGCAGATGGTTTCAGGATGATTCAAGCACATTGCATTTATTGTGCACTTTATTTCTGCTATTATTCCATTGGAATACATAGTGAAATAAGTCTACAACTTGCCATCATGTGGAATCAGTGGGAGCCATGACTTGTTTTCCTGCAACTACATGGTCCCATCTGGGAGTGATGGGAGACAGTGACAGATCATCAGGCACTAGATTCTTATAAGGAGCACGCCACTTAGATCTCTTGTATGAGCAGTTCACAATAGGGTTCATGCTCCCATGAGAATCTAAAGCCACCACTGACCTGACAGGAAGCGGAGCTCAGATGGTAATGAGAGTGATGAGAAGCAGCTGTAAATACAGATGCTGTAAATACAGATGTAAATACAGGTGCCCTCTGCTCACCTCCTGCTGGGCAGCCCAGTTCCTAACAGGCCACAGACGTACAAGTCTGTAGCTGGGGTTTGGAAACTCCTTGTCCATACACATCTTCCTAGGAGCATTGAACACCATATCAGATTGCACTCCTGCTGCTGTGGTCATAGCACCCTTTGAACCAATCACCTGTGGGACTAAGGTTTTCCCTCCCAAAATCACCGGCTTGTCATCTTTCTCTGCCTTGTACACCTTGACATACAGGGGTGCTAGGAGTAGCTTGTATGAGCTCATGAGAACCAATAGGGCATATCTCTTTCCAAATCTACATTCCATAATCTCACCTGAGTACCTTGAAATCAACCACAAGAGGAAAATTTACACAAGAGAAATTGGCATAGGCTCTGACCAGGGTTTCTTTTTTTTTTTTTTTTTTTTTTTTTTTTTTTTGCAGAATTCATTGTTAAAACTTTCACCAGCAAGCTACTGTCCTGACGGTAGGCAGCCCCCTAGGAGAAAGGAAAAAGTTGGGTTGAATATAGGCATTTAAAATTAATACAAAAAACTATTGAAATGATAAACCACTATTCAAAGGGGAACTATAACATTCTAAAGAACAAGGAATTTCTATAACCAGGTAGGAAAAAGGGAATAGCTTTCTGTGAAATTCCCAGCACCCTGCCACAGCTTCTTGTTGGTGGCATTTGCAAAATTCAGCACAGTGCTATGCAGAGATGCGTAAGAATTTCAAGCTGGAGGCACCATCCCAGGCAGCTTTTAACTGAGAAAACTTCTGTCTGCAAAAATGTTGGGCTAGCAGAAGCGCCAACTTTTCTGTTACTAAAAAAAAAAGAAAAGGGTGGAAATGTTTTGCAAACACCTGACCGCCTTATCAAGCTGAAGCAGACCTTTTCCAGCATGAGAAAGCACTGGTTTATTTCCAAGCTAGTTTTTTCCTTTTTTGGCCACAAAACATCTTTCAGCTGAAAGGGAATGCATTTGGGTAAACATTTGGAGTCAAAGTGAGATTTTGATGCCAAATTTTTTGGGGAGTAAGGATGGGCACATCATGAGTAACATAATTATGTTCAATAATTGTTTGCTTATCATAACTTTCTTTTAAAACGTACATGTCAAAGGACACTTATTTATTTATTTATTCATTTATTCATTTATTGAGATGAAGTCTTGCTCTGTCACCGAGGCTGGAGTGCAGTGGTGCGATCTCAGCTCACTACAATCTCCAACTCCCAGGTTCAAGTGATTCTCCTGCCTCAGCCCCCCAAGTAGCTGGGATTACAGGCACCCGCCAACCCACCTGGCTAATTTTTGTAGTTTTAGCAGAAATGGGTTTACGCCAGGTTGACCAGGCTGATCTCAAACTCTTGACCTCAAGTGATCCGCCCACCTCAGCCTCCCAAAGTGCTGGGATTACAGACCTGAGCCACTGCACCCAGTCTAGAGGTTTTTTATTCTATTTTATTTTATTTTATTTTATTTTATTTTTTGAGACCAAGCCTCACCCTGTCGCCCAGGCTGGAGTGCAATGGCACCATCTCGTCTCACTGCAACCTCCACCTCTGGGTTCAAGCGATTCTCCTGCCTCAGCCTCCCAAGTAGTTGGGATTACAGGCGCTGCACCACCACGCCCAGCTAATTTTTTGTATCTTTAGTGTAGACGGGGTTTCACCATGTTGGCTGGGACTTCGTGATCCGCCTGTCTCAGCCTCCCAAAGTGCTGGGATTACAGGCTTGAGCCACCACGCCCGGCCTAGAGGTTATTTTTTCAAGCACTTAAATTAAGGAAGGATGGTGAGTAGTTTATGCATTGAGGTATTCCCATGAATGAATGTTTACTATCTGTACAAAAGAATACGAGCATGTTATGACATTAATATATGGGAATCAAACAGGAACATCTGGTGAAAGGAATAAAACAGAGTGCCTGGGGTAGTCGTCCATCAATGAAATTGAAGTTCCATAAACTCCAACACATGTGAAAAACATTACATCAGGTTAAGTAAGAAAGCAGGCCGGACGCGGTGGCTCACACCTGTAATCCCAGCACTTTGGGAGATCGAGATGGGAAGGTCACCTGAGGTCAGGAGTTCGAGACCAGCCTGGCTAACATGTGAAACCCCGTCTGTACTAAAAGTACAAAAACTAGCCAGGAGGGGTGGCGGGTGCCTATAATCTCAGGTACTCGGGAGGATGAGGCAGGAGAGTTGCTTGAACCTGGAAGGTGGAGGTGGCAGTGAGCCAAGACTGTACCACTGCACTCCAGCCTGGGCAATAAGAACGAAACTCTGTCTCAAAAAAACCCCAAACAAACCCCAAGCAATCCCCAAACAAAACCAAAACCACGGACAGGAGGGGTTCCGTGAAAAGGAAACATCTAAGCAAACACCTCTCGGAGGAATTAATGAAATCTCAGGTCAAACTAAAGCTATCCTCCAGCAGACGCAGAGGAAGTGTCTGAAGGCACATCTCGGAGACTCACTATGACAAGAGAAAAAGCCAGCAGTCAGTGTGACCTTAGTTGTTTTTTTTTTTTTTCCCAGAAGCCTGAATGCAAGATGCAGGGAGCTGCCTGTTTTTCCCTTTTGAGGGCATAGCTTTCAATGAACCACAAGGAAAACAGCTCAACAATCAAGTAAAGAAAGCCCCAGAGGCCAGGCATGGTGGCTCACACCTGTAATTCCAGCACTATGGGAGGCCGAGGTGGGAGGATCACCTGAACGCAGGGGTTTGAGCCCAGCCTGGACAACATGGTGAAACCCAATCTCTACAAAAAAATACAAAAATTAGGCTGGATGCGGTGGCTTATGCCTGTAATCACAGAAATTTGGGAGACCAAGGTGGGAGGATCAGCTGAGGTCAGGAGTTCAAGACCAGCCTGGCCAACATGGTGAAACCTGTCTCTACTAAAAATAGAAACATTAACTGTGCGTGGTGGCACGTGCCTGTAATCCTGGCTACCCGGGAGGCTGAGGCACAAGAATTGTTTGAACCCGAGAGGTGGACGTTGCAGTGAGCTGAGATCACGCCATTGCACTCCAGCCTGGGTGACAGAGTGAAACTTCATCCAAAAAAAAAAAAAAATTAGCTGAGCCTGATGGTGTGTGCCTGCAGTCCCCAGCTAATTGGGAGGCTGAGACGGGAGGATCATTGAGCCTGGGAGGTCAAGGCTGAGGTGAGCCATGATCCTGCCACTGCACTCCAGTCTGGGTGACAGAGCGAGACCCTGTCAAAAAAAGAAAAAAAGAAAAGAAAGTTCAAGAAAAATGTGCATCCGTTCTCCAGCTGTCTATCAGTACTAAAACAACTTGCCCTGATAAATCATTCTCCCGGCTGGGCACGGTGGCTCATGCCTGTAATCCCAGCAGTTTGAGAGGCCCAAGGCAGGCAGATCACCTGAGGCCAGGAGTTCGAGACCAGCCTGGCCAACATAGTGAAACCCCTTCTTTACTAAAAAAGTACAAAAAAATTTGCCGGGTGTGGTGGCTCATGCCTATAATCCCAGCTATTTGGGAGACTGAGACACAAGAATCGCTTCAACCTGGGAGGCAGAGGTTGCAGTGAGCCAAGATTGCACCACTGCACTCCAGCCTGGGCAACAGACTGAGACTCAGGGGAAAAAAAAAAAAAAAAAAAAAATCATCCGAGTGCGCGATGGCTCACACCTGTAATCCCAGCACTTTGGGAGGCTGAGGCCGGTGAATCTCCTGAGTTCAGGAGTTTGAGACCAGCCTGGCCAACATGGTGAAATCCCGCCTCTGCTAAAAAAAGTACAAAAAATTTGCCAGGCATGGTGGCTCGTGCCTGTAATCCCAGCTATTTGGGAGGCTGAGACGAGAATCACTTGAACCTGGGAGGCGGAGGTTGCAGTGAGCCGAGATTGCGCCATTGCACTCCAGCCTGGGCAACAAGTGAGACTCCATCTCAAAAAAAAAAAAAAAAAAAAAAAAAAAATCATTCCCCCAATAAAACTGGAAGCCCTGTATTTCAAAATCACTTGAAACTTATATGAAGCTATAAGCAGAAGGGAATGTCCATGAATTGCTCTCAGAGCGAGAAAGATACAGATTTCTTTCAGATCCCGTTTTCATTTACTTTAAGGCACAGACATCTGAATCAATCTAAAATATAATTTTTCAATTCTAATGAAAGGAACTAGTAAATAATTCAAAACTGTGACTAATAAAAATGGGGCTGGCTTTGAGAATGAATACATACTAGCAGATATCACAAATCTACAATTTAAATTACATTTCAGAAGCCATTATCAGTGTTCAAATTCCATGACTAATTGAACAAGGACGAACCCACAGCTTCCTAACTGGTGACTGGGGAAAGGAAACTGAAATTAAATAAGCACCACAGCACATCCCACTTGGAGAATTGAAAGCCTGTGATGTAGCAGAGGACAAAGGAATGAAAACAATAACAACAAGAAGAAAGTGTGTAACGATCTCTGAATTTTGCTATTTTTAGTCTTCTCTCCGCCCTCCTTGGAGATGAGAGCTATAGTAAAAGGTATGGTACCGAGGCTAGACGCTGTGGCTCATGCCTGTAATCCCAGCACTTTATGAGGCCAAGGCAGGAGGATCACAAGGTCAGGAGTTCGTGACCAGCCTGACCAACATGATGAAACCCGGTTTCTACCAAAAATACAAAAATTAGCTGGGCATAGTGGTACATGCCTGTAATCCCAGTTACTCAGGGGGCTGAGGCAGGAGAATCACTTGAACCTGGGAGGCAGCCGTTGCAGTGAGCTGAGATCGCACTACTGCACTCCAGCCTGGGTGACAGAGCAAGACTCCGTCTCAAAAAAAAAAAAAAGAAAAAAAGAAGCAAGTCCCAGGTCTTGTCCATACTCAGTGGGAGGAGATCATGCAAGAAATAAATATTACAATAGGAGGATCATGATGAGCCATCTCCAAGTCTGGCCTTCACCAGAAAACCCTCTTCCACTTCTGCCGTATGTAGAAAAATCTCTCTGCAGTTCGAACATCAAGGTTTCCAACATCCAACATTTTCTGGAGATCATCACAACTCTTAGCTGTGACAGTTGACTCCAGATGGAGTAGAGGAAATGGGGTAAGCGTGCTTTGTTTTTCAACAGGTCTTTTTAAACAATGGTGTCTGAAAGCCCAGTCAATAATTAATATATTGTTTAATTTTCCTTAATGTTGATTTTGGTTTTGTTTTGTTTTGTTTTGTTTTTTTGAGACAGAGTCTCAGTCTGTCGCATAGGCTGGAGTGCAATGGCCTGACCTCGGCTCATTGCAACCTCCGCCTCCCGGATCCAAGCAATTCTCCTGCATCAGCCTCCCGAGTAGCTGGGTCTGCAGGCATGCACCACCATGCCCAGATAATTTTTTGTATTTTTGTAGTGATGGGGTTTTGCCATGTTGGCCAGGCTGGACTTGAACTCCTGAACTCAGGTGATCTGCTTGCCTCGGCCTCCCAAACTGCTGGAATTATAGGCGTGAGCCACCACACCCAGCTCCCTTAATGTTGATTTTATCCATGGCCATGAGCTAGCAAGGCAGCCGTGTCAAACAGTAGAAAGATTCAGTCTAAAAGAAACTGAGATAGAGCACACTGGCTGAATTGAATCTGGTGTGACTCCCAGCTCTTACCTCTCACGAGGGCAGAAGCAGCAAAAAAGATGAGTTGCCTGAGTGTAAAAATAAATCAGAAAAACCACACACCTGCATCTTGTCTAGATTCAGGTCAAATATTTATACAGACACAAGCTGAGTCCCTAATTTATGTGCACTGCAGTCTCTGCTATTTGGGGGCAGGAAAAAAAGCTGACTGGAAATAAAAAGAAAAGGGGTTAGTGCTCCAATTCTAAAACAAAGAGGCATTGTGGAAAACTGCAGCTGGGACAGAAGAGCCGATCTAAGAGTCAGTGAGAAGCAGGCTAGCAGAGACAAAGACTGGACGCCGTCTGGACCTTGTGCAAAACAATTCCATCCAGACTACCGCAAACTTAGCTGGTTATCAGCACGGTTGAAAGGCCTGGATACACTGTGAAAGGACTGGGACTTTTAAGTGACAAATCCCAGTAAAACAAAAATTCCTAAACGATGAATCAAATTAAGTATGAGAAAAACAGACGATACAGGAAAATGAAGAAGAACAAGGAAAAGGGGGAAAAAAGGAACGCTGGTAAAGAAATAAAAAGATGTTACTAGAGAGGAAATTTGAGAGATCTGAAGGAGTATGTACCTTCTACAAGAATTATCTTTTCTACTAAAAAAGGGAGAATGAAGGAAAAGACAGAGTCCTCCTCTTTGAATGAAAAAAACATGAAGAGTTCATGTCAAAGAATCTCACTTTGATTGAGTTTATATTATTCTAAGCTTTGTATTACGAGAGTTTCAAAGATTGAATTCTTACTGCATTCAAAAGGTAACACATTATTAAAGTCC
Source organism: Macaca thibetana thibetana (assembly GCF_024542745.1). Classification (NCBI taxonomy): domain Eukaryota; kingdom Metazoa; phylum Chordata; class Mammalia; order Primates; family Cercopithecidae; genus Macaca; species Macaca thibetana. Next base: position 254,336 of record NC_065598.1, read on the forward strand.
TAATAGATAGCAGAGCAACAGGAGCCTGATTTAGTTAGTAGAATGAAATGATTTATAATCAGCTTTTCAAATATCATCTCATTCTAGGGAAATGCATTCCATTTTTTTTTAAGAGTTTACTAGGTCAGAGTAATTTTAAATCTCTCTCCTACTTATTTGAAATCCGAAATCGGCTTAGTTTTCTCCACACTAAGAAGTCTTTTGAACGGCGATAAAATGCCCCAAGCATACTGGGAATATTGTGCGAAACAATAATAAAGAAAGCCCTGGCATTCGCATTTCACGCTAATTTTGTCACCTGAATTTTTCAGCGGAAAGGGCATGGTGAAGGTGTCAGCAGGCAAAGACAGCATCAACTTGTGATTTTTTTTTGAGGACTTAATTTATGAGTTCTCATTATATGATGGGTTGACCAGGTAGTACTTCTGCTTAATGTGGTGGTGGTGGCTGGAGCACTGAGGCAGGTGCAGAGCCCGAAGTGACTTCATTCACATGACTGATAGTAGTTGCTAGCAGATACCTGGGAACAGAGCTGGGGATGTTGACCAGAGGCCTTGTTTCTCTTCCATGGGGTCATTCCCAAGTGGTTGCTTGAGTTTTCTCCCAACTTGGCAGCTGCATTCCAAGAAAGAGTCTTTCAAAAGGACGTGGGGTTACTTCACAGAAAAGTCAGATACTCCCAGGGAAAACCTTGCTCACAGGCAAAGATAACAATGCACTAAAAAAGCACCAACATTAAAAAAAATCTAGCACATTATATATGGATTTCACAAAAGCAAGCATATTAGAATATTGAGGATTTTTGTTTGTTTTTTGTTTGATTTTGTTTTTTTGAGATGGAGTTTTGCTCTTGTCGCCCAGGCTGGAGTACAATGGCATGACCTCGGCTCACCACAACCTCCGCCTCCCGGGTTCAAGCGATTCTCCTGCCTCATCCTCTTGAGTAGGTGGGCTTAAAGGCATGCACCACCTCTCCCGGCTAGTTTTGTATTTTTAGTGGAGATGGGGTTTTTCCATGTTGGTTAGGCTGGTCTCGAACTCCCAACCTCAGGTGATCCACCTGCCTCGGCCTCCCAAAGTGCTTGGATTACAGGTGTGAGCCACCACGCCCAGCCTGAGGATTGTTAAATCAAACTAAATATTGCCTTGGAAGGAGTCTGTACTTCCATATTTGAGTCCTTGTGGATGAACTGTTACCTAGCTTAATAGGCAGGCAAGAATGAAAAGCTAACTGAGGCGTATATGGCTGTAACCGTAACTGCGTGTTGACCAACCCCAGTGGCCATGCTTCAACCATTCATACATTGCTGAGTGTTCAACCTGTGTTCAAATAAGGCAAACGCCAACCTGTAACCAAGTCAGCTGTTTCTGTCCCTCGCTGCTGATTTCTGTATGTCATTTCCCTGTTAATTTTTTATGTCTGTAAATCTTCTCGTACCACATGGGTGCGGTGGAGTCTCTGTGAATCTGCAGTGATTCTGGGGGCTACCCGATCTGTTAATCATTCATTGCTTAATTGAACTCCTTTAACTTTAGTTTGGCTGAAGTTTTTCTTTTGTCAGGATAATAATATATAATCCATCGAGTAAGCATACTAAAAAATAAAATAGGGGCCGGGCGCAGTGGCTCACGCCTGTAATCTCAGCACTTTGGGAGGCCAAGGTGGGTGGATCACCTGAGGTCAGGAGTTCCAGACCAGCCTGGTCAACATGGAGAAATCCCGTCTCTACTAAAAATACAAAATTAGCTGGGCATGGTGGCGCGTACCTATAATCCCCGCTACTTGGGAGGCTGAGGCAGGAGAATCGCTTGAACCTGGGGGGTGGAGGTTGCAGTGAGCTGAGATTGCACCATTGCACTCCAGCCTGGGCAACAAGAGTGAAACTTCGTCTCAAAAATAAATGAATAAATAAATAAATTAAATAAATAAATAATAACAAAGGAGATATAAGCAATATGAAACAGTGCACAAGAAGATGAGGAAGGAAATCATATTAGGTTGCAAAAATATAATCCATGAAATAAACTTTTCAATAGATAAACAGTAGAATGTATACAGGTGAGGGAGAAATCAGCAAAATTACAGACAAGATTGAAGAAATTTCATAGAAAGAAAAAGGGAAAAGAAATAGGAAGTATAAAAGCAAAGCTAAGAAATATAGGGGATAGAAGTAGGTATCATATCTGAAGGGAAAAAAAATGGTAGAATGAAATAAAGCAATAATAAGTATATCCTCCTCTCCAGCACCTGTTTTGCTAGTGTAGGACCTCTAAGAATGAGGTCCGCCCTCACGGGCATATCCTGACATCTCTCTTGTTCCTGCTCAGCTTCTACCAAACTCACAGAGTGGAAACCCTCATTCCTTGCTTCTGCTATGTGTCAAGGTAAGCCCTGACTTCTGACAATCTTTGGTAACCACCCTCCTGTTCCTTCATGCTTGGAGAAACCTTTGGTTTCCACGAAAGCAGAATGACTTTCTCCTCTTGCCCACACAGGGGCAAGACACCAGAACCAAGGAAGTCATCACTTAAAGATGCAGTTTCAACTGTGTCCTTTCATAAAAAAAAAAATTTTTTTTTTATTATTATACTTTAAGTTCTGGGGTACGTGTGCAGAACGTGCAGTTTTTTACATAGGTATACACGTGCCATGGTGGTTTGCTGTACCCGTCAACCCGTCATCTACATTAGGTATTTCTCCTAATGCTATCCCTCCCCTAGCTCCCAACCCCCTGACAGGCCCTGGTGTGTGATGTTCCCCTCCCCGTGTCCATGTGTTCTCATTGTTCAGCTCCCACTTATGAGTGAGAACATGTGGTGTTTGGTTTTCTGCTCCTGTGTTAGTTTGCTGAGAATGATGGTTTCAAGCTTCATCTGCGTCCTTGCAAATGACATGAACTCATCCTTTTATAAGACTGCATGGTATTCCATGTGTATATGTGCCACGTTTTCTTTATCCAGTCTATCATTGATGGGTATTTGGGTTGGTTTCAAGTATTCGCTATTGTGAACAGTGCTGCAATAAATACACATGTGCATGTGTCTTTATAGTAGAATGATTTATAATCCTTTGAGTATATACCCAGTAATGGGATTGCTGGGTCAAATGGTATTTCTGATTCTAGATCCTTGAGGAATTGCCACACTGTCTTCCACAACGGTTGAACTAATTCACACTCCCACCAACAGTGTAAAAGCATTCCTGTTTCTCCACATCCTCTCCAGCATCTGTTGTTTCCCGACTTTTTAATGATCAACGTGATGAATCAGCAACATCATCTGGTCTTCAGGAGATGAATAACACTCCATAAAGACGTTCTGTTTCTAAATGAAGACTGGCTTTTAAGAAAGATGTGCTTTTTATCCTCTTGTTCTTCAACAGAAGGAGGTACACTAATAGGAAGCAGATTTTAGGATGTCAAAATATTTCTGCAGAGACCCTGTGAGCAACAGGCCTTGTGAAAACTATCTATTGTGCTATCCCACGTAGAAAACTGAAGCTAAGTTCCATGGCTGAGTAACACAGTGAAAAACCTGATGGTCTCTTTAGCACCCAGGTGGGAAAATCTCATCACCAAATGATGGTCTAGATATTTGATGGGTGGGACCAACACAGGCTGTGAATGAAAATATCAAATGAGAGAGAGTTGCACGGGTGGCTATTTTTCTTTATTTTTTTTAAAGCATATTATTTTAAAATAGAAGGATTTAAATGCGCAAAAACAAAAGACAAAAAACTCTAGTTCTAACTTGCAGTTTTAGCTGAAAGGCAAGAACATGTAAAGACTACTGATTTGGCAATCAGATCTGTTATATAAATTGGCTTTCTTCTGTCTCCCATTAAAGAAGAAAAAAAAACTCAGAACAGGAAATAAGCTAAGATGAATAATGTATTTGTTCAATTTTTTTTTTTTTTTTTTTTTTTTTTTTTTTTTTGAGACGGAGTCTTGCTCTGTCACCCAGGCTGGAGTGCAGTGGCCGGATCTCAGCTCACTGCAAGCTCCGCCTCCCGGGTTTACGCCATTCTCCTGCCTCAGCCTCCCGAGTAGCTGGGACTACAGGCGCCCGCCACCTCGCCCGGCTAGTTTTTTGTATTTTTTAGTAGAGACGGGGTTTCACCGTGTTAGCCGGGATGGTCTCTCGATCTCCTGAGCTCGTGATCCGCCCGTCTCGGCCTCCCAAAGTGCTGGGATTACAGGCTTGAGCCACCGCGCCCGGCCTATTTGTTCAATTTTTAAAACAAGTCAAGCCCTTCAGAAACATGCCCTAGAGATCAAGTTCAAATAATTCACTGAAGGACGAGAAGTCCCACAGAACGTGAAACAGAGAGACGCAGGACACACAGATAAAATCTAGTGACATAATTTATATTCTCTCTGGGGAAGCTTCCCAGTTTTTTAAGGGGCGATGTTTGGTCTGTGCTGAAAGGTAAAATGACAACAGCCTCCCTCCAAAATTCCTGTTGAGATTTAATCCCTGATGCAACCTTATTAAGAGGTAGGACCTTTAGGAAGTGATTAACTCTTGAGGGATCTGCCTTAATGGATGGGATTAGCGCTCTGTTAAAGAGCTGGAGGGAACAGGCTGGGCTCTAAGGCTACGTGAGGACACAGCAACAGGGCGCCATCTTGGAAACAAAGAGACAGTCCCCACAAGTCTCTCAATCTGTCATACCTTGATCTGGCACTTCCAGCGTCCAGAAGGGTGAGCAATAAATGTCTGTTGTTTATAAGCCACCCAGTCAATCAATGTCTGTTGTTCACAAGCCACCAAGTCAATAAACGTCTGTTGTTTACAAGCCACCAAGTCTATGATATTTTTGTTATAGCAGCACAGACAGGTGATTGGATCAGGGCCCACCTTAATCCAGTATGATCTCGCTTTCATGTAATTAATAATATGTAGAAGGAGTCTGTTTTCACTCATAGGTTCCAAGGGTTATCATTTGAGCATATCTTTGGGGGACAGGGGATATACTTCAAACCATAACCAATTCATGCATCAAATATTTAATTATCAGCTGGGCATGGTGGCTCACACCTGTAATCCCAGCACTTTGGGAGGCCAAGGCAAGTGGATCATCTGAGGTCTGGAGTTTGACACGAGCTTGGTCAACATGGTGAAACCCCATCTCTACTAAAAATACAAAAATTAGCTGGTCGTGGTGGGGGATGCCTGTAGTCCCAACTACTCAGCACACTGAGGCAGGAGAATCACTTGAACCCAGGAGGTGGAGGTTGCAGTGAGCCAAGATAGCATCCTGCACTCCAGCCTGGGCAACAGAGTAAGACTCCACCTCAAAAATAAATAAATAAATAAATAAATATTTAATTACCACCTACTATGTGCATTGCTTGGTTCTGAGCACTGGGAATATTGTAAAGAACAACTTATAGCAATGAAAGCTGTGGTGGAACTTCTAGCCGTGCGTGTGTGTGTGTGTGTGCGTGCATGTGCACATGGGTATATGGCAAACATTAAACAAAATAAGTTGAATATTTGTATATATTTTTGAGACAGGGTCTTGCTGTGTCACCCAGGCTGGAGTGCAGGGGCTTGATTATAGCTCACTGCAGCCTCAAACTCCTGGGATCCAGCGATCTTCCTACCTCAGCCTTCTGAGTAGCTGGGACTATAGGCATGTACCACCACTCCCGGCTAATTTTTTTTTATTTTTTAATTTTTTGTAGAGTCAGGATCTTGCTATATTGCCCAGGCTGCTGTGGAACTCCTGGGCTCAAGTGGTCTTCCTGCCTCAGCCTCCCAAAGTGCTGGGATTACAGGCATGAGCTGCCACACTTGGCCTGTTTAGAATTTATATTAGCAGCTGTGAGGTGCAATGCAGAAAACAAGGAAGTAAAATCATAGAGGCCACATTTTTCTGGTTTTTGAGACAGGGTCTTGCTCTGTTGCCCAGGTTGGAGTGCAGTGGCACGATCTCAGCTCACTGCAAACTTTGCCTCCCAGGTTCAAGCAATTCTCACGCCTCAGCTTCCCGAGTAGCTGAAATTACAGGAACCCGCCACCACACCCTGCTAATTTTTATATTTTTGGTAGAGACAGGGTTTCACCATATTGACCAGGCTGGTCTCAAACTCCTGACCTCTGGTGATCCACCCACCTTGGCCTCCCAAAGTGCTGAGATTACAGGCGTGAGCCACTACGCCTGGCCCGAGGTCACATCTTGGTAAAAGCACAAATCGAATTTGGATCTTGGGGACATCTCAAAAGGCATGTGTCCATCCTGTTCCATTTTGCAGACAAGAAAACCAAAGCCAGATGGGGGTGGTGGCCTGTCAAATGTAATGTAGGTACTTGGCTTGAGAGAAGCACTAAGCTTTTGGTGTGAGGTCCAGTACTTTTATTTTAAATTACAAAAGAGAGGCCAAGAGATGAGAAAATATTGGAGACTCTTTGGAAGTTTCATATCCTTTCATACTGGTCTTTTCAGCATTCGGGTCAACAATGCAGAGCCTCAAATACAGATTTTGAATATGTTTTTAGACAAATTTCCTTTTTTTTTTGTTTTTTTGTTTTTTTGAGACGGAGTCTCACTCTGTCACCCAGGCTGGAGTACAATGGCATGGTCTCAGCTCACTGCAACCTCTGCCTCCCTGGTTCAAGGGATTCTCCTGTCTCAGCCTCCTAAATAGCTGGGACTACAGGTGCACACCACCACACCCGGCTAATTTTTGTATTTTTTTAGTAGAGACGGGGTTTCACTATATTGGCCAGGCTGGTCTCAAACTCCTGACCTTGTGATCCACCCACCTCAGCCTCCCAAAGTGCTGGGATTACAAGTGTGAGCCATGATGCCCGGCCAAGAATTTCCTTATTTCTTACAATTCCAGGAGGCGTTATTGACCTATTTAGAGTATAAACTTTGTGTCTCATTACCAATTCATTTGCAAAGGCTGGTTCAGACTGGACCAAGGCCTGTTCCAGGAGCAGCAATCACCACTTTATTTTTTTAATTGCTTCTCAACTTTTATTTTAGAATCAGTGGGTACCTGCGCAGGTTTGTTACAAAGGTATGTTGTGTGACGCTGAGATTTGGAGTACGGATGAAACCGTCACCCAGGTAGTGAGCATAGTACCCAAAAGGAGTTTTTTCAACCCTTATTCTCCTATTCTCTACCCCCGCTTGTATTCCCCCAGTGACTGCTCTTCCCATGACATAAGTCCACGTGTACCCAATGCTTAGCTCCACCTTTATAAATGAGAATATGTGGTATTTGGTTTTCTGTTTCAGCATTAATTGACTTAGGATTATGGACTCCAGCTCTATTCATGTTGCTGCAAAACATATGATTTTATTCTTTTTTTTTTTTTTTTTTTTTTTAGGCAGAGTCTTACTGTCACCCAAGCTGGAGTGCAGTGGCATGATCTCGGCTCTCTGCAACCTCCGTCTCCTGGGTTGAAGTGATTCTCTTGCCTTAGCCTCCTGAGTAGCTGGGACCACAGGTGCACATCACCAGCCTGGCTAATTTTTGTATTTTTAGTAGAGACAAGGTTTCACCATATTGACCAGGCTGGTCTTGAATTCCTGGAACTCCTGGCCTCAAGTGATCTGCCCACCTCGGCCTCCCAAAGTGCTGGGATTACAGGCATGAGCCACCACGCCTGGCCCCTTCATTCTTTTTTATGACTATATACTATTCCATGATGTATGTGTACCACATGTACTTTATCCACCATGCCTGGCCCCCTCATTCTTTTTTATGACTGTATACTATTCCATGATGTGTAAGTACTGCATGTACTTTATCCAGTCGAGCATTTTTTTGTTTTCTGAGATGGAGTCTCACTCTGTTGCCCAGGCTGGAGTACAGTGGCATGACCTCACCTCACTGCAACCTCTGCCTCCTGGGTTCAAGCAATTCTACAGCCTCAGCCTCCTGAGCAGCTGGGATTACAGGTGTGTGCCACTACACCTGGCTAATTTTTTTTTTTTTTTTGTATTTTTAGTAGAGACGGGGTTTCACCATGTTGGCCAGACTGGTCTTGAACTCCTGACCTCATCATCCGCCCACCTTGGCCTCCTAAAGTGCTGGGATTATAGGTGGAAGCCACCGCACCTGACCTCCAATCCACCATTGATGGGCACCTGGATTGATTCCATGTTTTTGCTATTGCAATCATCTCTTTATTTAAACACCCCATCACACACTGGGTTCCCTTGGGTCAGCCAATACACCATGAAGATAGACATGGCACAATGGAAACAGGGCAACCTCATCAGATATCAGGGTGGAGCGCTGGAATTTGAGCAGAGCCAAGTGGAGTCATTTTGGGCATCAAGAAACCAATAGGAAGGACAGTCAGGCATCAAGAAACCAAGATGAAAGGACAGTCAGCTTGTTCATTAAAGTCCAACCTACCTTGAAATTTGACTTCCTTCTGCTGGTTAAGTAAGACCTGTGACCTCTTCTCACACAATTGTACATAACATTCTATTCCAGAGAAGACGAGTTCTGTAGGTCTCAATCTCACTGCTAGGTGGTGTGGTACATGTAATTCTTCTGTTGGATAGAAAGTGTTGAAGCTCATGTTAAAGGTGGCTTTTTTTGAGGACGTTTACTGGCAGGCACTTCTCAAGTACAAAGCCAGATCAGGCAGGGCATGGTGGCTCATGCCTGTAACCGCAGCACTTTGGGAGGCCGAGGTGGGTGGATCACGAGGTCAGGAGTTAGAGACCAGCCTGGCCAACATGGTAAAATCCCACCTCTACTAAAAACATAAAAGAATTAGCCAGGGGTGGTGGCAGGTGCCTGTAATTTCAGCTACTCAGGAGGCTGAGGCAGAGAATTGGGTGAACCCAGGAGGCAGAGGTTGCAGTGAGCTGAGATCATGCCACTGCACTCCAGCCTGGGTGACAAAGTAAGACTCTGTCTAAAAAAAAAAAAGCCAGATCACTTGGCTATCAGATGCCATTACCTGCTAAGGTCTCATGGTGCCAACAGAACACCTAATTGTTTTCAGATCGGTTTGCCACAAGTTGAAGTTGGATGATTTCCTCAACAGTATCTAGATTTGTAAATAATGAAACAACCTGTATATTTATGTGTTCTGCATAGCTCATAGATATAAAGTTGACAAGCACAAGTTTCACTGCAGTTACCAAAAGTTTTCTTTAAAGAAATAGCCTGAGAACAGGCAGATTGCTTGAGTTCAGGAGTTCGAGACCAGCCTGGGCAACCTAGGGAGACCCCCCCATCTCTGCAAAAAATACAAAACTTATCTGAGTGTGGTTGTACCCAGCTGTAGTCCCAGGTACTCAGGAGGTTGAGGTGGGAGGATTGCTTGAACCCAGGAGGCAGAGGTTGTGGTGAGCGGAGATCGTGCCACTGCACTCCAGCCTGAGTGCAGTGAGTCAAGAAAAAAAGAAAGAGAGAGAGAGGGAGGGAGAGTGGGAGGGAGGGAGGGAGGGAGGGAGGGAGGAAGGAAGGAAGGAAGGAAGGAAGGAAGGAAGGAAGGAAGGAAGGAAGGAAGGAAGGAAGGAAGGAAGGAAGGAAAGAAAGAAGGAAAGGAAGCATACTAGATGTACACAGTGTTTAGATGGTCAAGAAACACCGAGAACAGTGGCATACAATGAACTAAAGTTGATCCAAACCTAAGTATCCGGAAAAAGTATACACGTGACGGTCAGCTTCTCCCCCTCTCACGTTAGGCAAGCTCAGCCTGTGTGAGTGGTTTCTGTCTTCGTTCTGTGTTTCTGGGCTCTATCTGTCCATCCTCCCAGATCCAGTTCCAGTCCCGGTCCTTTAGGAAGCACTTGTAGCCTCCCATCTTGACCCTGGACCTGCCTCTATCTTGACCACTGACTTCTAAGGAACCCCAGCTTCTGTCGGTTTTAGGTGGGTCTCCATCCTATGTAAGTGTGTAGTAAAAATTTGGCCACGAAGGAGAGGTTTGACTTTTGTACCAGCTCCTAGGAGGTTACCTCTAAACCCTTGGAATTTCTCAAATGATGGGAATGTCTTTGTTTTTCATGTGGGGCCTGATAGTTTATACTAATGAGATGAGTCATAGTGGATCCCTTGTTTAGGCTAAGGAGATGACTCGGGATAGAGGCTGGCCATACCTCAAAGACCAACCATGTCATTAGAGGGTTGGGGCTTTGGGTTGCATGACATCAGCCTGATCTCCAGTTGAGGAGGGTGATTGAGACTGAGATCAACAACATGAATCGATGATGAACCATCAATGATTGAATCAATGAATCAATCAACAGTTGAATCAATGAATCAATCAATCATGTATGTATCCATAATCCTATGTAATGAAAACCCAGTAAAAACTCTGGACACACGCTCCGATGAGATTCCCTGATTTGCAATACTGCATGGGTGTTGTCAGATATCAATGCCAAAGACCAATACATCTTCAGGACACAAGGACTTCACCGCTGGGAGCCACCCCAGACTTTCCCTGTGCGTTTCTTCCATCGGTGGTCCCAATCTGTGTCCTTTCACTATAATAAAACTATAATCAATAATCATACAACTTTCCTCTTTCCTGAGTTCTGTGAATCATTCTAGTACATTTTCTTTCTTTTCTTTACTTTTTCTTTTTTTTTTCTTTCTTTTTTTTTTTTTTTTTGAGAGAGAGTATCGCTCTGTCTCCCAGGTTGCAGTCAGTGGCATGATCTTGGCTCATTGCAACCTCTGCCTCCTGGATTCAAGCGATTCTTCTGCCTCAGCCTCCAGAGTAGCTGGGATTACAGGCATGCGCCACCAGGACCAGCTATTTTTTTTTGTATTTTTAGTAGAGACAGGGTTTCACCATATGGGCCAGGCTGGTCTGCAGTTCCTGACCTCGTGATCCACCCACATAGGCCTCCCAAAGTGCTGGGATTATAGGCGTGAGCCACTGCGCCTGGCCTTTTTTTTTTTTTTTTTTTTTTTTTTTTTTTGAGACAGAGTCTTGCTCTTGTTGCCCAGGCTGGAGTGCAATGGCGCCATCTCGGCTCACTGCAGCTTCTACCTCCCAGGTTCAAGCAATTCTCTTGCCTCACTGCAAGCTCCGCCTCCCGAACGTTGACCCTTTCTCTATCCAATTCTCACTTATTCCCCAATCACCTGTGGTGATACTGCCTCCAATACAAAGCTTTACCTAATTGGCCTAACTAAATGGCTTAACTTTGTTGACATATGGTAACATATGTTTATAGATTTTTTAGAAGAAAAATTATAAAAGAAAACCGATGATTTGAAAATAGCACTCTGGAAGGTGACCGAGCCATGATGGTGCATTGCCTGGGGGAATATTTGCCACACCAATTCACAAGAATCTTCCAATCCTTGGACTGTAAATGCATTTAAAACTTGGAAAGAAAATTTTTTAAAAGAGGTTCAGACATTATTTTTAGCTGTCAATGCCATGGCCATTTTAGAATTAAGTAGGGCAGAAGTTATATATAGACACGACAACAAACAAACATCCCTTCTGACTAAACTGCCTCAGGAAAAACGACAACAAACAAACATCCGTTCATGACTAAAGTGCCTCAGGAAAAACACCTTAGCTTCTAGTTGGATGTCTCATATTAGGCTGGGAATTGCGGTGTGAATTCTTCCCCCCAGTTCTCTCATGGAGAACTCAAATCTTTGATCATGTGATTCTTCCAGAAAAGTGAGAACGAATTTAATTTGTATGAAGATTAATAATATAGTTTAAGGAAAGTAAACACATAGTCAAAAAATAGAATCATTAAACCCTTGAGTGTGTGTGTGTGTCTGTGTGTGTGTATGTATTTGCGTGTCTTGTGTTTTGGGGGTGATATGGTTTGGCTGTGTCCCCACCTAAATCTCATCTTGAATTGTAGCTCCCATAATACCCATGGACTCATGGACTGTGGGAGGGACCCAGGGGGAGATAATTGAATCATGGGGCCGATTTCCCCCACACTGTTCTCGTGTGGTAAATAAGTCTCATGAAATCTGATGGTTTTATAAGATTTCACTTGACTAATTTTCTTTCTTGCCAGGTGCCATGTAAGACATGCCTTTTGCCGGAAATTCGGCCATGACGGTGAGACGTCCCCAGCAATGTGGACCTGTGAGTCCACTAAACCTCTTTTTCTTTTTAAATTACCCAGTCTCGGCTGGGCACGGTGGCTCATACCTGTAATCACAGCTCTTTTAGAGGCCGAGGTGGGCAGATCACCTGAGGTTGGGGGTTTGAGACCAGCCTGGCCAACATGGTGAAACCCCGTCTCTACTAAAAAATTAAAAAATTAGCCAGGCATGGTCCTGCACTCCTGTAATCCCAGCTACTAGGGAGGCTGAGGTAGGAGAATCGCTTGAACCAAGGAGATGGAGGCTGCAGGGAGTCAAGATCGTACCACTGCACTTTAGCCTGGGCAGCAGAAGGAAACTCTGTCTCAAAACAATAAATAAATAAATTAATTAAAAAATAAATTATCCAGTCTCAGGTATGTCTTGATCAGCAGCATGAAAATGGACTAATATGTGGAGGGAGGTAAAGGATGCTGAAATGTAATATGTATTAATTATGATAATATATCTATAAAACATATGGTGCCCCATGTTAATCAAGTTTAAGTGTGCCATGCAGTGACATCAATTACATTCACATTGTGGTGAAACCATTAGCACTATTTCCAAGTATTTTTCATGTAGTGATCCAAGGGGAAAAAAAAAAGTTCCTGCTTTCTAAAAACATATTTGGGCAAATGCTTTTAGAGAGGATGCCAAAGAATCTTTCCAAAACGATGAAATCTCATTGGAGTCGGCTAAAGTTGAATGCATTCGGAAACAAACAGGACTGTGTTTCATTCACCACAGTCCCTGTGGTTTTTTCAGGTCCTGCATCCACCTGGCAGTCAGACCTCTCTTCTAAATGAATGAACGCTCTCCCTCCCTGCCTTCCTCAGTCCCTTCTGTTTTGTTGTTGTTGTTGTTGTTGTTATATACTAATTAGAGTTCTTTGTTCCCCTATTAAAGTGTTTCAATGGTACAAAAGCATGGTACATCCCTTTCTTCTATACCTGCTCTCACTTTTCTTGAAGGCTTGTGCCAGCTTTCTTCCTTTTGTTTCTCTGACCCACTTTGTACACTTCTCCAATCTTCTCAACCCAGGGGAGAGCAGCAGGGAGAGTGGGGAGGCAAGGAGGCTGAGAATGAATCCATAGTGTTCTCTTGCCTTCTGGCTGCCATTTTTTGATTCTGATGCTGATGCTGGGGAATTGCCACTGAGGTTGGAGACAGGAGGAGAGTAAAGTTGGAGGGATTTAGCCCTGGGTTCCATCTGACATTGGCTTTCTCCTCTACTTCAATGTCCTAGTACCTGTCAGGTGGCCTTGTTCATTGAGTTCTCCCTCACTGGCCTCTCTCTCTTTCTTTTGCCATCATTCTCTGAGTTGGGGGTGAGCTCTCCTGTTTCCCAGACTGCGGATTCTGCACCATCTCTGGATGCTTTTCCCAACATTCTGGCTAGATTTCAGTAAAGAGTCCCTGTATTAAATCCTCTTTCACTGTCCAGCTTGCCTACACCACCCTCTTCCTGCTGCACCCATCTGTGTGTGCACAGCCACTGCCCTCTTGCTCTAGAACCACGTGTCTATGCATTGCATGGGCCCTTTGGCTATCACTGCAAATTATCAGGAAACCAACTGTATTAGTCGGTTTTCACACTGCTGATAAAGACATACCTGAGGAGACTGGATAATTGATCATGAAAAAGAGGTTTAATGGACTCACAGTTCCACGTGACTGGGAGGCCTCACAGTCATGGTGGAAGGTGAAAGGCACTTCTTACATGGCGGAGGCAAGAGAAAATGAGAGCCAGGTGAAGGGGTTTCCCCTTATGAAACCATCATCTCTCCTGAGGCTTATTCACTACCACAAGAGCAGTATGGGGGAAACTGCCCTCATGATTCAATCATCTTCCACCTGGTCCCTCCCACACCACGTGGGAAATAGGGGAGCTACAACTCAAGATGAGATTTGGGTGGGGACACAGTCAAACCATATCACCAACATTCTTCCGTGCCCTCATATTAGAAAGGATTCCTCCAATATGTGTCTATTTTTCCTAAGTCAAGTCTAAACACACTACCTCCAAGGCAAACATTCACCGAAATAGGCTTAACTCAATATCTTAACTTTGTTGACGTATGTATTTATGGATTTCTAGAAAAAAATTTTTAAAGGAAATTTTTGTGTGTGTGTGTAAAATAATGCTATGGAAGATAATCCAGGCATGGATGTGTGATGAAATATAAGAAAAAAATAACTCAGGCTGGGTGCAGTGGCTCATGCCTGTAACCCCAGTGCTTTTGAAAGGAGCTGGGCACATTCCTCAGCCCCGGGCTCAAAACTCCCTGAGCCTAGCACAAACACATCCCATCCTCCCATCCCACCACCATATATCTCTCAAACTCCCTGAGCCCAGTATAAACACCACCTGGAAAGTCTCCGATAAGGGGACAGCCGTTCAAGGTTACTGAAAGCGCAGGAGCCAAAAGAATTTCTTTGTTCCCCTGCAACTTTCGGGCTATAAAAAGCAAACACTCGCATTGTTCAGGGCCCTCTTGTATACTGTGTAAAGGAGGGACCAAGTTCGAACTTGTAGTAAAGATCCTTGCCGCTTGGCTTTGACTCTGGACTCTGGTGGTCTTCTTTGGGGAACAAACAGTCTGGGCATAACATCTGGGGGCCCGTCCGGGATTCCCCAAGCCCACCAGACCCCTGGTCAACGGATCTGCTAAGATCGATCTACTGATAGGTGAGCTGGCTCGTCTCTGTTTGTCTGTCTAGGCATAACACTTTCAGAGGCTGAGGTGGGCAGATCACCTGAGGTCAGGGGTTCAAGACCAGCCTGGGCAATATAGTGAGAACCCTCTGCTCTACAAAAAATAAAAACATTTAGCTGAGCATGGTGAGTGCACGCCTATCGTTCCAGCCACTCAGGAGGCCGAGATGGAAAGACAAACGGAGCCCAGAGGCTTGAGGCTGCTGTGAGGTGTGAGTGTGCCACTGCACTCCAGACTGGGTGATAAAGCAAGACCCTGCCAAGAAAGGAAGGAAGGGAGGAAGGAAGGGAGGGAGGGAGGGAGGGAAAAAAGAAGAAAAGAGAGGGCGAGAGAGAGAGAGAAAGAGAGAGAGAGGAAGGGAGGAAGGGAGTGAGGGAAAAGGAAAGGGGAGGAGAGGAGAGGAAACGGGAGCTAAGTGAACACTAACCCACAGTGTCTGGGGGAATAACTCAGACACCCTGCATGTAAGATGCCAATAAAAGTGCTAAATACCACATTTTATTTTTAATGGGAAAATAATTACCAGAGTAATTCGACCAATTTTTAAGTGAAGTGTTGACATGTATTGCCCATCACAAAAATTACATTTAGTATTTATTGAACACTTACTGCATACAGTCATTATGCTTGATATTTCAGAGAATATCACTTATGTAATTTCAAAAACTTCACGTTTGGAATGTTATCTCCATGTCAGGGAGGATGACACAGGACCCAAGAGGATCACAAACATGCAGATTCCCTAGAAACCCGCGCTGGAAATATTGCATTTTTATTATGATGATTGCATTCATTTCTTTTAAATAATGACATTTGAATGCAGTGATATTTTAAACACTGGGTGTTCCGTGATGCTTCTCCTATAAACTTGTTTCACAGGAAACCAGCTTACCCATGTATAGGGCCAGTGTTTACAGTATTGCAGACAGCAGAGTTTCTGAAGACAGAATCAATCTGGGACACTTCCGCATTGAATAAAAGAAGAACTGACATGTTGCCTCTGTATCAGAATCTCCTTGGGCGAAATAGTGAATCAGGGCATGTTGAAGGAACATAGGTCTTTTGGGGCTCTGTAATGCTGCCTGCTGCTACAATATTACAGATTCTCATGCACAGAGTTAGAAGAGATTGAAGGTTTTTGTTTTGTTTTTGTTTTTGTTTTTGAGACAGAGTCTCGCTTTGCCACCAGGCAGCAGTGCAACTGCACGATCTCAACTCACTACGATCTCCACCTCCAGGTTCAAGCGATTCTCCTGCCTCAGCCTCCCGACGGGACTACAGGTGCACACCACCACACCTGGCTAATTTTTGTATTTTTAGTAGAGACGGGGTTTCACCTTGTTGGCCAGGCTGGTCCCAAACTTCTGACCTCAGGTGAACCACCCACCTCAGCCTCCCAAAGTGCTGGGAGAACAGAGCATGAGCCACTGTGCCCAGCCCTTTGAGGGGTTTTTAATCTGTAGTTTATTGAGAGAAGCTTGAATCTTAATGTTGATTGTTTAACAGAGTGCAATTTGACATTTCATGTAGATGTAAGTGATATTTTTTGTTTCAGAATGATTTCGGATTTGCAGAAAAGTTTCAAACATACCACAAGGAGTTCTTTTATACCCATATCAGAAACATCTTAAATCAGTATGGTGCATTTGTGGCAATTAACCAACTGCTCTTGATACATTACTATTAACCAGCTCATACCGTATTCAGATTTCTTTAGTTTTTTTCTAATGTTTACGATCCCATCCAGGGTCTGTCAGTCAAGAAAATTAGGAGACACGTGTCAATCATTTTAGGAAGTTTATTTGCCAAAGTTAAGGACCCGCACCAGTGACACAGCCTCATGGGGTCCTGATGACATGTGCCCTAGGTGGTCAGGGCACAGCTTGGTTTTATACATTTTAGGAACACATGAGCCATCAATCAATATATGTAAGAAGTCCATTGGTTCCTTCCAAAAAGGCAGGGACAACTGGAAGCAGAGAGGGGGCTTCCAAGTCACAGGTAGGTGGGAAACATATGGTTGCTTCTTTTGAGTTTCTGATTAGCGTCTCCAAAGGAGGCAATTAGAATATGCATCTATCTCAGTGAGCAGAGGGGTGACTTTGAATAAAATGGGAGGCAGATTTGCCCTAGGCACTTCCCAGCTTGAAGGCCCAAGTGAGTTTCCTTTCACAGGTCCCACATGGCATTTAGTTATTACTTCTACTTGGGTTCCTCTTGGCTGGGACAGTTTTCCAGATGTTTCTGGGTTTAGATGAATGACCTGGATAGCTTTGAAAAGCGCTGGTCAAGCCTTTTGAGGGAAGTTCTTTTATTGGGATTTTTCTCATGTTTTCTTTCTTTCTTGTTTTTATTTTTTTTTGAGATGGAGTCTCACTCTGTCACCCAGGCTGGAGCGCAGTGGCGCAATCTCGGGTGACTGCAAGCTCCGCCTCCAGGGTTCATGCCATTTTCCTGCCTCAGCCTCCCAAGTAGCTGGGACTACAGGTGCCTGCCAGCACGCCCAGCTGATTTTTAAAATTTTAATTAAAAAAAATTTTAATTACAGGCGTGAGCCACCACGCCTGGCCTTTTCTGATGTTTTCTTTACGATTAGATGGGGTTTGGGGGCTGGGTGTGGTGGCTCACACTTATAATCCCAGCACTTTGGGAGGCTGAGGCAGGCAGATCACGAGGTCAGGAGATCGAGACCAGCCTGACAAACATGGTGAAACCCCATCTCTACTTAAAATACAAAAATTAGCCAGGAATGGTGGTGTGCACCTGTAATCCCAGCTACTCGGGAGGCTGAGGCAGGACAATTGCCTGAACCCAGGAGGCAGACAGAGGTTGCAGTGAGCTGAGATCGCGCCACTGCACTCCAGCCTGGGCGACAGAGTGAGACTCCATCTCAAAAAAAAAAGATGCGGGTTGTGGGTTTTTTGGGGGAAAGACCACAAGTTAGACAGGCCCTTCTCATCATACCCTAACAACGGTACACATTCTCACAACCACAAGACTTCTCATAGTGCATGTTGACCTCAATCATCTGGCCGAGATGGTGTTTATCAGCTTTCTTCACTATAAAGTTATCCTTCCCCCGGCCTCTCTCCCATACTGTACATTTTAGGAGAAAATCACTATGTCCTACACACACTTAAGAAACGTGTAAGTAGATTTTCGAAAAGGAAACACTTCTAAATGATTTAATTTCCTTGTTTAAACAGTGGGATAATAGGTTTCTGGTGTTATTAGGGTGGAGAAAACATCCAATATCGAGTATGAGAAGCCTTAACAATTAGCAAACTTCTGTGTAATAATAATAATCACATTTTGTGGGTTTTTTTGTTTTGTTTTTGTTTTTGAGATGGAGTCTTGCTTTGTTGCCCAGGCTGGAGGGCAGTGGTATGATCTCAGCTCACTGCAACCTCCGTGTCCCGGGTTCAAGCAATTCTCCTGCCTCAGCCTACCAAGTAGCTGGGACTACAGGTGCATGCCACCATGTCCAGCTGATTTTTGTATTTTTAGTAGAGATGGAGTCTCACCGTATTGGCTAGGCTGCTCTTGAACCTTGACCTCAAGTGATCCACCCACCTCAGCCTCCCAAAGTGTTGGGAGCCACTGCTCCCGGCACATTTTGTTTTTAATAGTAAAGTAATTACAAGCGTAATTTGACCAGTTTTAAAGTGAAGCATTGAAATGTATCGCACATCACAAAAAAATCACATTTAGTATTTATTGAGCACTTACTGCATACAGTCATTATGGCCAATATTTTATATAATATTACTTATGTAATTTTAAAAACCCCACATTTAGAATATGAGATTGCTCTTAAATCATCTCATTTCAAAGGCCTCACCATACCAGGGGCTAAGTCATAAGATATGACATGATGTTTTCATGACAGATGAAAGTGCTGAGACTAGAATTCTGAAGCCAAAGCCTTCTCTTACTTGACCACTTGAAACTTGAATCCTTTTTTTCTCTTCTTTTTTTTTTTTGGAAATAGAATCTCACTCTGTCGCCCACACTAGAGTGCAGTGGCACGATCTCAGCTCACTGCAATCTCCACCTCTCGGGTTCAAGTGATTCTTCTGCTTCAGCCTCCGAAATAGCTGAGATTACAGGCATGCACCAGCACGCCCAGCTAATTTTTGTATTTTTAGTAGAGACAGAGTTTCACCATGTTGGCCAGGCTGGCCTCAAACTCCTGACCTTGGGTCATCTGCCCACCTCAGCCTCCCAAAATACTGAGATTACAGGCATGAGCCACTGTGCCCAGCAAATTTGAATCCTTAAAATTACTCTTAATTATTGAATCTCACTTCCAGTCGTTGAAGAATGGTGTGTATTGGCCAGAACATCCTGGAGATCACAAGGATAAAGTTTAGATGAAGCCTTTTAAAAAAGTATTTGAAGACCCTTGGCCCCAAACAGGCAGAAATGTGAGCAGAGGAAGTCTCTGATAAATGGGGAACTGCCCTGTGAAAATTAGCATTTGCACAGTCTTTCTGCAGGGGGCTTCCCAAAGTCGGTTAATTCTGGGGAAGTGAGAACTTCTGCAGGTTTACAAGCCTGAAGAGTCACGAGAGAGCTGGCAGCTGCCAGAGACCCTGCAACATGAGGAAGAATTTTTAGAAGGGGAATATGCAATGGTTTAAGGGAACTCCAAGTCTGGATATGAATGCTGCCCAAATATTTGGTCATCTGGATTATGCATGTGTGGGCAGACCCAAGAGAACCAAGAAGAATCCATCAGCGTGATATTGAAAGAACTGAGCAGATATTTAAACTCCTGCCCACTTCAGCAAAGACAAAGATTAGAGTGCATATCCAGCCAAGCTAACTGTCTGATAGACTCTTCTATGGAGGGATAGACTCCTTCTATAGAGGGCAATACCTGACTGCACCATCTCCACAATGTGTCATCCTCAATGTCCATGATTAAATTGTGTTTTTTAAAAATAGACACATAGAAACAGGAAAAGTAAATACCCAATGTTAATATTCATGTTCAGAGTTCTTAGCACAGTTTTGACACATTCAGGCAGAATATGTCCACCAGGATTCCTGTTATTCTCTTAGAAAAAATGATCGGAGGCTACATAATTACGAAGACTTTTCTGGTACACACAGTAAAACCAGAGGTCAGGAGTCCCAGGAAAAGAGGGCAAAGCAAGCATTCAAGCTTGGTGATAATAATGATGATGGTGATGGTGATGATGAAGATGGTGATGATATGGTGACAATGATGATGAAGGTGATGATGATGGTGACAGTGATGATGGTGATGATGGTGACAGTGATAATGATGGTGAGGATGATGATGGTGAGGATGATGATGGTGAGGATGATGATGATGGTGAGGATGATGATGATGAGGATGATGATGATGATGGTGGTGAGGATGATGACGGTGATGATGATGGTGGTGAGGATGATGACGGTGATGATGATGATGGTGAGGATGATGATGGTGAGGATGATGATGGTGATGATGGTGGTGAGGATGATGATGATGAAGAGGATAATGATGATGATGGTGAGGATGATGATGGTGGTGAGGATGATGATGATGGTGGTGAGGATGATGATGATGGTGGTGAGGATGATGATGGTGAGGATGATGATGGTGGTGAGGATGATGATGATGGTGAGGATGATGATGATGAAGAGGATAATGATAATGATGGTGAGGATGATGATGATGGTGGTGAGGATGATGATGATGGTGGTGAGGATGATGATGGTGAGGATGATGATGGTGGTGAGGAGGATGATGATGGTGGTGAGGATGATGATGGTGGTGAGGATGATGATGATGGTGAGGATGATGATGATGGTAGTGAGGATGATGATGGTGGTGAGGATGATGATGATGGTGAGGATGATGGCGAGGATGATGGTGAGGATGATGAGGATGGTGATGGTGATGATATGATGGCGATGATGATGGTGAGGATGATGATGGTGATGATGGTGGTGAGGATGATGATGACGGTGAGAATGATGATGGCGATGACGATGGTGACAGTGATGATGATGATGGTGAGGATGATGATGGTGGTGAGGATGATGATGGTGAGGATGATGGTGAGGATGATGAGGATAGTGATGGTGATGATATGATGGCGATGATGATGGTGAGGATGATAATGATGGTGATGATGGTGGTGAGGATGATGATGATGGTGAGGATGATGATGATGGTAGTGAGGATGATGATGGTGGTGAGGATGATGATGATGGTGAGGATGATGGCGAGGATGATGGTGAGGATGATGAGGATGGTGATGGTGATGATATGATGGCGATGATGATGGTGAGGATGATGATGGTGATGATGGTGGTGAGGATGATGATGACGGTGAGAATGATGATGGTGATGACGATGGTGACAGTGATGATGATGATGGTGAGGATGATGATGGTGGTGAGGATGATGATGGTGAGGATGATGGTGAGGATGATGAGGATGGTGATGGTGATGATATGATGGCGATGATGATGGTGAGGATGATAATGATGGTGATGATGGTGAGGATACGATGGCAAGGATGATGATGGTGATGATGGTGACAGTGATGATGGTGAGGATGGTGATGATGATGGTGAGGATGATGATGTTGATGATGGTGGTGAGGATGATGATGACGGTGAGAATGATGATGGCGATGATGATGGTGACAGTGATGATGATGATGGTGAGGATGATGATGGTGATGATGGTGAGGATAATGATGAAGGTGATAATGATGGTGACAGTGATGACAGTGATGGTGAGGATGATGATGATGATGGTGATGACAGTGATGATGATAAAGAATGTTGTTGATAATTACAGACTTCCTGAGCTACCAACTTGGACATCTGTACAGCGATACAAATTTTGAGGAAAACTGTCAGACATTTTCTCATCAGGAAAAAATTTTCTTTCTGTATTAGTTCGTTCTCACATTGCTATAAAGAACTACCTGAGACTGGGTAATTCATGAGGAAAGGAGGTTTAATTGACTCACAGATCCACAGGCTGTACAGGAAGCATGGCTGTGGAGGCCTCACAGTTCTGCGGGTTGTACATGCTTCTGCTCCTGGGGAGGCCTCAGCAAATGTACAATCATGGTGAAGGGAAAGGTGAAGCATGCACATCTTCACATGGTGGAGCTGGAGAGAGAGCGTGAAGGAGAAGGTGTCACACACTTTTAAACAACCAGATCTCATGAGAACTCTATCATGAGGCTGGGTGCTAGGCTCACGCCTGTAATCCCAGCACTTTGGGAGGCTGAGGCAGCGGGATCACTTGAGGTCAGTTCGAGACCAGCCTGACCAACATGATGAAACCCCGTCTCTACTCTAAAAATACAAAAATTAGCTGGGCGTGGTGGCAGGTGCCTGTAATCCCAGCTACTCTGGACGCAGAGGCAGGAGAATCGCTTGAACCCGGGAGGCGGAGGTTGCGGTGAATGGAGATCATGCCATTGTACTCCAGCCTGGGTTACAAGAGAAAAACTATGTCTCAAGCAAACAAACAAACAAACAAAACTCTATCACAAGACAGCACTAGGGGGATAGTGTTAAGGCATTAGAAATAACCCCTGCTATCCAATCACCTCCCACCAGGCCCCACCTCCAACACTACAGATGACGATTCAATGTGAGCTTTGGGCAGAGACACAAATCCAAACCATGTCACATTCCATATTATAGAAATAAAAAAGAGATGGAACACAGATAGGATTTTTTTTTTTTTTTTTTTTTTTTTTTTTTTTTTGAGACAGAGTGTTGCTCTGTCCCAGACTGCACTGCAGTGGCACGATTTCTGCTCACTGCAACCTCCACCTCTCAGGTTCAAGCAATTCTCCTGCCTCAGCCTCCTGAGTGGCTGGGATTATAGGTGTCTGCCACCACGCCCAGCTAATTTTTTGTATTTTTAGTAGAGATGGGATTTCACCATGTTAGCCCGGATGGTCTCCATCTCCTGACCTCGTGATCCACCAACCTTGGCCTCCCAAAGTGCTGGGATTACAGGCATGAGCCATCATGCCCAGCATCACAGATAGGATTTTTAAACTGGAGACCAAAATGCCCCCTGAAAAATGAATGTGCGGTCATCATTCAGACAAAAATGTTGAAAGTGAAAGCACTGGGAATGACTTGAAGACTTAGAATGTGAGAATAATGTACTCTCCCTCAGTTCTTAGAATTCCGACAGGAGCAGACCATGTCTGAGAACTTAGCCTTTTCTGGATTTTACACATGGAACGTATGGGAATTTACACATGGGAATTTACGTTCCATGTGTAAATGTATTTACACATGGAATGTAAAAAAAAAAAAGTTTTTCCACTATGATGCTTTTACAGAACATGTAGTTGAATAGACTCTATGGTGGACAAGCATGCAATGGAGAGTGAAGACAGAAACCTGGGACTGGGCACAGTAGCTCATGCCTGTAATTCTAGCATTTTGGGAAGCCGAGACGGGAGGATTGCTTGAGGCTAGGAGTTTAAGACCAGCCCGGTTAACATAGCAAGACCCCATCTCAAAAGAAAGAAAGAAAAAAAAAGAAAGGAAAAGAAAGGCAAAGAAAAATAAAAGAAGGAAGGGAAGGAGGGGGAGGGAGGGAGGGAGGGAGGGGAAGAAAGAAAGAAAGAAAGAAAGAAAGAAAGAAAGAAAGAAAGAAAGAAAGAAAGAAAGAAAGAAAGAAAGAAAGAAAGAAAAGAGAAAGGAAGGAAGGAAGAAATCTGACCTTAGATATATTGGAGCTGAAACAAAAATGTAGTCATCATTAGCTGTTTAAAGTACACTTTCTTTTTCTTTTTCTTTTGAGAGGAAGTTTTGCTATTGTCACCCAGGCTGGAGTACAGTGGCACAATCTCAGCTCACTGCAACTTCCTCCTCCAGGGTTCAAGAGATTCTCCTGCCTCAGCCTCCCGAGTAGCTGAGATTATAGGCGCCTGCCACCACATCTGGCTAATTTTTTGTATTTTTAGTAGAGATGGGGTTTCATCATGTTGGCCAAGCTTGTGTTAACTCCTGACCCCAGGTGATCCACCGGCCTCGGCCTCCCAAAGTGCAGGAATTACAGGGGCGAGCCACTGTGCCCAGCGTAGAGTATACTTTCAATGAAAGCACACAGACAGGTTTAGCTGTGGTTTGGTGACTGCCAGCCCCTGAATCTTACGAAGATTTCCACTCTGAAGAAAGAACAACACAGCCTGCCTTCTCTGCACCTGTTCTTATTGTCTTTCTGCTCGTTACAATGAAGGAGAATTAAACTGGATAACAGATTCAGAAACAGATTTCAAAGACACCATCTCTTTCATGCCCCCACCCCCAGCGGACACCTCAGATATAAACACTCCATGAGTGCCCGCATAGTCACTGAAAGGATCACAGCTGCTTCCAAAGGTCAAAAACAACAAAAAAACCCTACAATGTCCATTGTCTGAAATTTGCTAAGTAAAATTGTGCAGAGCTTTGAATAAATACAGCTTTGAAAACTGACCATCCCTTGTCTAAAGTCCAGAGGAGGGAAGACCAGTCAAGCTTGAGGCTGGAAAGAAGTGTTTCTTTTTTGTTTTGTTTTGTTCTTGTTTTTGTTTTTGAGACAGGTTCTCACTCTGTGGCTCAGGCTGGAGTGCAGTGATGCAGTCTTGGCTCACTGCCATCTCCGCCTCCTGGGCTTAAACGATTCTTCCACCTCAGCTTCCAATTAGCGGGGACCACAGGTGCACGCCACCATGCCTGGCTAATATTTTGTATTTTTGAGAGACAGAGTTTCGCCCTGTTACTCAAGCTGGTCTTGAACTCCTGGGCTCAAGTGATCTTCCCAGCTCAGCTTCCCAAACTGCTGGGTATATAGGCGTGAGCCACTGCACCTGGGTGGAAAGGGAAAAATGTATAATCATTTTTATCCTTCACAAGCAAAGATGGACCCTAACTAGCACGGTTTTTTGTTTGTTTGTATGTTTGTTTTTGAGACGGAGTCTTACTCTGTCGCCCAGACTGGAGTGCAGTGACACGATCTTGGCTCACTGCAACCTCCGCCTCCTGGGTTCAAGTGATTCTCCTGCCTCAGCCTCCCAAGTAGCTGGGATTACAGGCGCCCACCACCATGCCTGGCTAATTTTTGTATTTCTTTTCGTAGAGACGGGGTTTTACCGTATTGGCCAGGCTGATCTCGAACTCCTGACCTTGTGATCCACCCGCTTTGGACTCCCAAAGTGCTGGGATTACACTAGCATGCTTTTTAATGCACAGATCATGAAGTCACGTTACAACCAATGGCTTTGCATGTGCAGCTGTTATTATATCATGGTGGTATCATGGTAAAATGAGGTTTGTTTGATGGAATGAAGGACAGGGGAAAAAGTCAAAGAGAACATTGCATGTTGTCACTCATATGTGAGAGCTTAAAAAACTGAACTCATGGAGATAGAGAGTAGAATGATGGTGACTGGAGACTGAGAAGGTTAGTGGGAGGGGACGATTAAGAGAGGATGGTTCATGGGTACAAAAATACAGTTGGATAAAAGCAATACAGTCTAGTGTTTGGCCAAACCATAGGGTGACTGTATTCATAATAATTTATTGTATATTTCAAAATAACTGAAAGACTGGAATTGGAATGTGATTTACACAAAGAAATGATAAATGCTTAAGGTGGTGGTTACCCTAATTACCCTGATTTGATCATGACACATTCTATGCTTATATCAAATATCACATGTGGGGTTGGGGGCAAGGGAGGGAGAGTATTAGGACAAATACCTAATGCATGCAGGGCTTAAAACCTAGATGATGGGTTGAGGGGTGCAGCAAACCACAATGGCACATGTACACCTATGTACTAAACCTGCACGTTCTGCACATGTATCTCAGGACTTAAAGTAAAAAAAAAATATATATATATATATGTGTGTGTGTGTGTGTGTGTATATATATATATATATATATATATCACATGTACCCCACAAATTTGTATAACAATTATATATGTGTGAAAGGGAAATAAATCTCGGGATCCCAGAATCACTAAGCCAAAGGGAAAAGTCAACCTGGGAGCTGTTTTGGGCAAACCCGTCTCCCATTCTATTCTAAAATAAGATAGTTACAAAGATTTTTTTAAAAAGCTACATGTTTCCCTCATAATTTCCCCAAAGGGAAATTCCTTGGGGACAAAGGACAGAAATAATTCAAAGTTAAGCCGGGTGCAGTGGCTCACACCTGTAAATCCTAGCACTTTGGGAGGCTGAGGCAAGTGGATCACCTGAGGTCAGAAGTTCGAGACCAGCCTGGCCAACATGAGGAAACCCCATCTCTACTAAACATACAAAAATTAGCCAGGCATGGTGGCGGGTACCCGTAATCCCAGCTTCTCAGGGGGCTGAGGCAGGAGAATCGCTTGGACCCAGAGTGCAGAGGTTGCAGTGAGCTGAGATCATTCCACTGCACTCCAGCTTGGGCAACAAGAGCAAGACTCTGTCTTTAAAAAAATAAAATAAATAAATAAATAAATAAATAAATAGAACTCAAAGTTATCCCTCTGCTCGCATGAAACAAATGCATACCAGATTGCTTCCTTTACCCTGTTGTTTCACTAAGCCAGACTAAGGCATAAGTGAGTATTGCTGTAAATTGTGCTTTCAGTTCAAGGCTAATCAGAAACTCTAAAGAAAGCAACCATTTGTCTCTTATCAGCCTATGAACTGCAAGCTCCCTCCCTGCCTCGAGTTGTGCCGCCTTTCCGGACAGAACCAATGTACGTCTTCCATAGATTGACTGATGTCTCATGCGTCCCTAAGATGTATAAAACAAAGCTGTGCCCCAAACACCTTGGGCACATGTCGTCAGGAGTTCCTGAGGCTGCATCTTCAACTTTGGCAAAATAAACTTTCTAAATTGATGGAGACTTGTCTCAGGTACTCTTTGGTTTTCATATGTAGAATCATTAAAAATTAAAAATAAAAAAAAAAGAAAAACAGAGAAGGCTGTCGGCGGCATTCCCACGTGTCTGGGAGATCCTGACATCCTGTTTCGGAAATGATACCAGCATCAGCAGTCCCCACGCACCATAGAGATGTGCTCAAGGACTTCTTGGGGGAAACTCACAGCTGTTGCAGCTTCTATGTGCTCTACCTATTTGTAGACTTCCTGTGAGTTCCTGTAGACAAAAGAGCCATCCTGGCTCCAAATAACTTCTGCTTCTTTTGTGTGTGTGTGTCTGAGACAGGGTTTTGCTTTGTTGTCCAGGCTGCAGTAGCACCATCACAGCTCAAGCCATCCTCCCACCTCAGCATCCCAAGTAGCTGGGACCACAGGTGCAGGCCACCAAACCCGGCTCATTGTTTTTTATTTTCTGTAGACATGAGGCTTTGCTCTGTTGCTCAGGCTGGTGTTGAACTCCTGGCCTCAAGCGATCCTCCTGCCTCGGCCTCCCAAAGTGCTGGGATTACAGGTGTGAGCCACCGTGCCCAGCTAAGGCTCTGCTTCTGAAAAAACCACCTCTAGAACTCAGAGTTAGAAATAGCAAGAATCATGCAACTTCGGCATCAGAAGGAATGCCCCAAATTGGCGATGTTCTCCCTCCCTTGTTATAGAGTCCTTAAGAAACTGAGCTGGGGCCGGGTGTGGTGGTTCATGCCTGTAATTCCGGCACTTTGGGAAGCCAAGGTGGGCAGATTACTTGAGGTCAGGAATTCGAGACCAGCTTGGCTAACATGGCAAAACCCTGTCTCTGCTAAAAATACAAAAATTAGCTGGGTGTGGTGGTTGGTGTGTACCTGTAATCCCAGCTACTCAGGATGCTGAGGCAGGAGAATTGCTTGAACCAGGAAGTCAGAGGTTGCAGTGAGCCAAGACTGTGCTACTGCACTCCAGCCTGGGCAACAGAGCGAGACTCCGTGTCAAAACAAACAAACAAACGAACAAACAAACTTGCAACTTTTCCAAAGTCAAATTTCAGGACAGGGGCTGGAAAATTTCATCAGACTCAGCTGGGCAGGCCAGGTCTCACTAACAGCTGAACAGCCAGGCCTCCATGGCAACCTTTCAGCACTGACTGACCGGTGCAGTTACACATTAAAAGCTGAGAACAACCAGTGCCCTCGTACAAAGCCTGGAATGTAACAAAAGCCCATGAAGAGTTTTGCCCAGGGCTTTCCTGGGCCTCAAGGCATGAAAAGATAACGAAGGAATTCTTAACAGGACCTGTTTCGGATTAAACAAGTTTTACTGGGGGTCTGAAGGAACTCTCCAGGCCTCCACAAACAAGTCTTACTGGGGGTCTAAAGGAACTCCCCAAACCTCCACGATTTAGCAGAAGACAAGGGTAAACACCCCAGCACCTGGAACCATCTAGATTAAGTCAATTTACTGAGGCTCCAGAGGAAGGTCCTCCGGACTCAGACCTTAGTTACAGATGAGAAGAAGTTAATCACTTACGTCTTTTTTTTTTTTTTTGAGACATCTCGCTCTTGTCCCCCAGGCTAGAGTGCTATGGGGAGATCTCAGCTAACCACAACCTCCGCCTCCTAGGTTCAAGTGATTCTCCTGCCTCGGCCCCCACCCCCACCCCCAAGTAGCTGGGACTACAGGCGCATGCCACCACTCCCAGCGAATTTTTGTATTTTTAGTAGAGATAGGATTTCACCATGTTGGCCAGGCTGGTCTAGAACTCCTGACTGCAGGTGATCTGCCCACCTCAGCCTCCCAAAGTGCAGGGATTACAGGCATGAGCCACTGCACCCAGCCTCACTTATGTCTTTAGATGAATACACACTTACATGTAGACATACTTTAGAAGATATATAAGCTCTGGAAAATTTTGTAGTTTAGAGTTGGTCTGGCGATATTTTCCCGGCCTTCTCCCTGTACCCAGTTACAGAAATAAGCTCTGTTCTTTCCCAGTTCATCTGCATCTCGTTATGGGGCCAGGACAATAAGCAGTCCGACCCTCGATTCAGTCTGGGAACACACCCGCCAGACAGATTGGGCTGCGGGCTGTCTGTGCATCTCATTCTCATAGATGGAAACCTATGATTTTTATTCCTGGGAACTCCAATCTCTAAAACTCCTTGTAAACAAAATCAAAGTGAAAATAAATCTCTGCCCTGAAACAGCAATTCCTTGATACTTTCATGTCCGTGTGGATGAAAATCATAGTTCTGTGCCCATCAAAGCTTTGCGGGTTTGAGAGATGCAACTGTGATACTGATTAATAATAATAATAAACATACTAATGACCATGGCATCAATCCCAACAATGAGCTGTCAGGCTTGTCCCCCAAGGCGTGAGGAAATGATTCCCCTGAAGGTGGTACAAGCAGGGGACAGGGAAATACTGGGTAGAAGAGGGTGTTTCCCCAGCAAAGGCCCCACCCTCACGCCTGGAAACCCACAGCCTGAAATGAGAACAGGCATGCCTGTTTTCACGCCCAAATATTGCCTTTTGGCCCCTCATCCTGTACCCATATAAATCCCAAACCCCTGGCTCCAGGA
Source organism: Macaca thibetana thibetana (assembly GCF_024542745.1). Taxonomy (NCBI): domain Eukaryota; kingdom Metazoa; phylum Chordata; class Mammalia; order Primates; family Cercopithecidae; genus Macaca; species Macaca thibetana. Next base: position 283,599 of record NC_065598.1, read on the forward strand.
GGAGACGAACAGAAGAGCAGAAGATTGGCAGAAAGAAGAGAAGGAGTGTCTGAAAGCCGAGAGGAGTTTAGCTGGGGACGGTTGGAGAGATCGGCCACTGGATGGCCAAACTGCAGGGGAAGACCATCTTCCCACTCCTTCCCCTTTCCAGCTCCCCATCCATCCAGCTGAGGGCCACCTCCACCACTCAATAAATCCCCCACATTCACCATCCTTCAAGTCCATGGATGACCTGATTCTTCCTGGACACCGACAAGGACCTGGCCACCAAGGAGGCACTGAGCTGTCCACAGAGAGCAAACACTCAAGTTGTCTGTGGACAGCAAAGCTAAAGGAATGCACTGTAACACACAACGACTTGGGCTTCAGGAGTTGCAGGCACCCAGAGAGTACTTCATGCCACCATCAGGCCAGAGTCCCAGAGAGTTTGCCCTGGCATCTGTATCTGTCCGTCTGCATGCTCTCCCTCCTTTAAGGGGTTTGAGCACGCAATGGCCAAACAGATGAGCCACACCTTTGTCGCACATCCTGCCCAGATCTATCAATCAATTAATCTATCATCTGTGTCTTATCTATTAATATGTATCTATCTATCCATCCCTCTCATTGTATATATCATCTATGTGTTATCTATTAATATCTATCTATTGCCCGGCACAGTGGCTCACGCCTGTAATCCCAACACTTTGAGAGGCAGAGGTGGGTGAATCACGAGGTCAGGAATTTGAGACCAGCCTGGCCAATATGGTGAAACCCCATCACTACTAAAAATACAAAGATTAACAGGGTGTGGTAGCAGGGCACCTGTAGTCCCAGCTACTCGGGAGGCTGAGGCAGGAGAATTGCTTGAACCTGGGAAGCGGAGTTTGCAGTGAGCCGAGATCATGCCACCGTACTCCACCCTGGGCAACAGAGCAAGACTCTGTCTCAAAAAAAAAAAAAAAAAAATCTATCCATCCATCCATCCCACTGTATCTATCATCTATGTATTATCTATTAATATCTGTCTATCCATCCCATTGTGTTTATCATCTATGTATTTTCTATTAATATCTATTAATCAATCTATCTATATATCTATTATCTATTGATTTATGTATCCATCCATCCATCCATCCATCTCATTGGGACTGTTTCTCTGGAGAACCCAGATTAATACAGACACTAATAACACCTTTAATGGAACTTAACAGAGCAATGCTATCTCCACACATTCCAGCTGGTGGATATTATTTGTGGTGGAAACAGGTTTGATACTTGGCACTCTAAAAATATAAAGTATCACAGGCATGTATTGGAGAACAGCCTTGTTGTCGAAGAGTTGCCCAAATAATTTAGAATTTTTTGATAGAAAAAGTGTTGAGGGCCGGGCGCAGTGGCTCGCACCTGTAATCCCAGCGCTTGGGGAGGCCAAGGCGGGTGGATCACCTGAGGTCAGGAGTTCGAGACCAGCCCGGCCAACATGGTGAAACCCTGTCTCTACTAAAAATACAAAATTAGCTGGGCGTGATGGCGGGCGCCTGTAATCCCAGCTACTGGGGAGGCTGAGGCAGGAGAATCACTTGAACCTGGGAAGCGGAGGTTGCAGTGAGCCAAGATCGTGCCACTGCACTCCAGCCTGGGGGGGACAAGAGTGGGACTCCATCTCAAAAAAGAAAGAAAAGAAAAAGCCTTGAGGATTGTTCATGCTCACAGCTAGTTGAGAACACCAGCCAAGACACAGGCTGAGAGATACGTGAAATGGTGTTGACTCTTCCTAACATCTTACTCTATGAATTCTGGGGATTTTTCACAATGATATTCGAAGATGTGCTCAGGGATCATTAAGGTGAGAGAAGTCTGATAACGTGAAGCATTATGTAAAGCGGATGGCGGATAATTCAGCTCAGTATCTTTCAGCACTTCCCCTCCCAGACATTACATCCTGAACTCCATGGAAACCATTCACTAATGCACAGAACAACTTTTTTTTTTTTTTTGAGATGGAATCTCACTCTGTCACCAGGCTGGAGTGCGGTGGCACAATCTTGGCTCACTGCAACCTCTACCACTCGGGTTCAAGCGATTCTCCTGCCTCAGCCTCCCAAGTAGCTGGAATTACAGGTGCACGCCACTATGCCCAGCTAATTTTTGCATTTTTAGTAGAGATGGGGTTTCACCATGTTGGCTAGGATGGTCTCGATCTCTTGACCTGATGATCCGCCCACCTCGGTCTCCCAAAGTGCTGGGATTACAGGTGTGAGTCACTGTGCCCGGCCCAGAACACCTCTTTATGAGAGTTTACTCTGGGGATGACGTCTGCCTAGGCATCTACCAATGCTCAGCCACAGGGCCCTTGACTTTGAGGAATTAAACACTGACACACAAAATAAAATGTGAGGCCAGGTGTGGCGGCTCATGCCTGTAATTCCAGCAGTTTGGGAAACCAAGGAGGGAGGATTGCTTGAGGCCAGGACTTTGAGACCTGCCTGGGCAACACAGTGAGACTCCATCTCTACAAATTGTTTTTGTCTTTTTTTTTTTTTTTTTTTCAGATGGAGCCTCGCTCTGTTGCCCAGGCTGGAGTGCAGTGGTGCGATCTCAGCTCACTGCAAGCTCCGCCTCCCGAGTTCAAGTGATTCTTTTGCCTCAGCCTCCTGAGTAGCTGGGACTACAGATGAGCGCCATCACGCCTGATGAATTTTTGTACTTTTATTAGAGGCGGGGTTTCACCATGTTGGCCAGGCTGGTCTCGAATTCCTCAAGTGATCCACTCGTCTCGGCCTGACAAACTGCTGGGATTACAGCAATATTGTTTTTTAAAAAATTAGTCACATGTGGTGGCATGTGCCTGTAGTAGTAGTGACTTGCAAGGCTGAGGCAGGAGGATCTGTTAAGCCTGGGAGATTGAGGCTGCAGTGAGCTATGATTGTGCCACTGCACTCAAGCCTGAGCAACAGAATGAGATCTCAACAGGAAGAGAGAGACAGAGAGAGAGAGAGAGTGAGAGAGAGAGGAAAGAAAAAGAGAGAAAGAGAAATAATGAAAAAAAAGGGAAAGAAAAAAAGAGAAAGAGAATAAGAAAAAGGAGGAAAGAAAGGAGAAAGGAAAAAAGAAAGAAAGAGAAAAAGACAAAGAGAAAAAGAAAGAAGGAAAGAAAACAGAAAAGAAAAAAAGAAAGAATAAGAAAGAAAGAAAGACAAAGAAAAAGAGAAGAAAAAGAAAAAAGAAAACATGAATCACAGCTAAGGTCAACTGGGACATCAAAATGGATTACAATAGCCTATTGTATTAATACTAATGAATTATATGGTTATTTACTGGGATTCTACTATGTGCACGAGATAATTAGCATGAGGAATAGGAGAGGAATAAAGAAGCCGTGTCTCCCATCCGCAGGGAGACTGGCCCACGCATCTTGCCACAACCAGGAAGGTTGCTTTCCAGGCTGCTAAATTTCAAGGGGAATCTCATGGGAGGGAGGCACTGCGCTAACAGGGATTGTTGCTAGTGGGCTGAACTTTGACCCCACAGGTGCTATTTAACAGATTAAGATTCCCTAGGGAAAACTGTTTCTGTTTAGACTGTGGCCAACATCACTGAAGCCCACCTGCATGACCAGGGGCTGAGAGGAACTGACCACCTCACCTTACAGTGATGTTTTAGGATCAGGCCCCCTGAAGGGCCACACTGTGGCCATCTTTGCCTCTTCCACTAAAAAATATACCAGATATGGTGGCTTATGCCTGTAATCCCAGCTCTTTGGGAGGCTGAGGCAGGAAGACTGCTTGATCCCCGGAGTTTGAGATCAGCCTGGGCAACATAGCAAGATCCCATTTCTACCAAAAAAAAAAAAAAAAAATAGCCAGGCATGGTGATGTGCACCTGTGGTCCCAGCTACTTGAGAGGCTGAGGCACAAAGATTTTTTGAACCCAGGAGGTGGAGGCTGCAGTGACCTGAGATCGCAGCACTGCACTGCAGCCTCAGCAACAGAGTGTGACCTCATTTATCTTTTTTTTTTTTTTTTTTTTTTGAGATGGAGTTTCACTCTTGTTGCCCAGGCTGGAGTGCAATGGCATGATCTCGGCTCACTGCAACCTCTGCCTCCTGGGTTCAAGAGATTTTCCTGCCTCAGCCTCTCGAGTAGCTGGGATTACAGGTGCCTGCCACCACGTCCAGCTAATTTTTTTGGTATTTTTAGTAGAGACGGGGTTTCACCATGTTGGCCAGGCTGGTCTTGAACTCCTGACCTCAGGTGATCTGCCCACCTCTGCCTCCCAAAGTGCTGGGATTACAAGTGTGAGCCACTGCTTCTGGCCTATGACCTCATAAATCTCACAACTGTGTGGCTAAAAAGATATTTTCTGGACTGCGTGCATGATTTATATTCATTATTATTATAATATATATTTTTTCTGATTTGAGAGATGTTAACTTAAAGCATTGTTGTGGACCCTGAAGAGTTTCATGAGATCCTCACACTCAGCTTAGGATGCGTGATGGGGAAGCTGGTCCCGGGTCAACCAGAAGTCCTAAGGACAAGGCCCCCACCCTGCAATACCCTTCTCTCTCCTCCAGTAGGGGTGTCCTTCTGTGCAAGCTCCTTCAGGGAGCATCTCCTGCCCCTGCTTTCCTGGCCTGTTCTGGTTTAGGTAAATGCAGTTTCAAACGTGCTCATGAAATCCTGAAGTAGACAGGAATTTGTAAATCATGCTACTGTAGGCTGAATAATCTCCTGTTCTTCCCAAAGATTTCCACACCTGAATCCCCTGGAACCTGTCACTATGGTAATGTCATATATGGCACCAAGGAACATTGCAGATGCAACTGAGGTTATACACTATTTATTTATTTATTTATTTGAGATGGACTCTTGCTCTGTTGTCCAGGCTGGAGTACAGTGACTCCAGCTCGGCTCACTGCAACCTCTGCCTCCCAGGTTCAAGCGATTCTCCTGCCTCAGCCTCCCGAGAAGCTGGGATTACAGGCACATGCCATTGTGGCCGGCTAATTTTTGTATTTTTAGTAGAGACAGGGTTTCACCATGTTGGCCAGGCTGGTCTCGAACTCCTGGCCTCAGGTGATCTGCCTGCCTCGGCCTCCCAAAGTGCTGGGATTCCAGATGTGAACCTTTACATAGGAAGAGTATGCTGGATTTCCTTGGTAGGCCCTATCCCATCACACGGGGGCCCTTGAAAGAACAGAACTTTCTCTGGCTGGAGGGAGGAGAGAAGGTGAGGGACATGGTACACAAAGTCAGTGAGATTCTAAAGGTGAGATGGACTCTCAGTGGCCCCTGGTGGCTTCGAGATGGAGCAGACGCTTTCAAGGACCAGACAGTGGACTCTAAGCACTCAGGGCTGTGTTCCCCACACCCCTGCTATGACAATCAGTGAGGAAAGGACGGCTTCAGTCCCATGACAGCAAGAGACTGCATTTTCTAAAAATGGGAATGAGCTTGCAAACCAATTCTTTCCAGGGCCTCCTGCTAAGAGCCCAGGGGGTAGACATCGTCATTTTGACCTTTTGTGACTGTATTAGTCCATTTTCACGCTTCTCATAAAGACATACCTGAGACTGGGTAATTTATAAAGAAAAAGAGGTTTAAGCCAAGGTGGGTGGATTTTCTGAGGCCAGGAGTTTGAGACCAGCATGGCCAACATGGCGAAAACCTGTCTCTACTAAAAATACAAAAATTAGCCGGGCGTGGTGGCGGGTGCCTGTAATCCCAGCTACTCCGGAGGCTGAGGCAGGAGAATTGCTTGAACCTGGGAGGCGGAGGCTGCAGTGAGCCGAGATCACGCTATTGCACTCCAGCCTTGGCAACAAGACTGAAAACTCTGTCTAAGAAAAAAATAAAATAAAGTAAAATAAAACAGTTTTAATGGACTCACACAGTTCCACGTGGCTGGGGAGGCCTCACAATCATGGCCGAAGGTGAAAAGCACATCTTATATGGCTGCAAACAAGACAGAGAGAGCCAAGCGAAAGGGATTTTCCCTTATAAAACCATCAGATTGCTGGCCATGGTGGCTCACACCTGTTATCCTAGCACTTTGGAAGGCGGAGGTGGGTGAATCACTTGAGGTCAGGAGTTCGAGACCAGTCTGGCCAACATGGTGAAATCCCATCTGTACTAAAAATACAAAAAATTAGCCAGGTGTAGTGTCACACGCCTGTAATCCCAGCTCCTCGGTGAGGCTGATGCAGGAGAATCTCTTAAACCCAGGGGGCGGAGGTTGTAGTGAGCCGAGGTCGCGCCATTGCACTCCAGCCTGGGCAACAAGAGTGAAACTTCTGTCTCAAAAAAAACACCAAAACAAATAATAGAGAAAAAACCCATCAGATCTCACGAGACTTATTCACTACCATGAGAACAGTGTGTGAGAAACCGCCCCCTTGCTTCAATTATCTCCCACCGGGTCCCTCCCACAACACACGAGAATTATGGGAGCTACAATTCAAGATGAGATTTGGGAGGGGACACAGCCAAACCATATCAGTGACCTTGAGCAAGTGACCCAGTTGAGCCCGTTTTTGAAACATCTTACCTGCAGACTTGAGATAATAACTTGTTATTTAAAGCTGCTACATTTGTGGCCATTTATGACAGCGGTGGCTAAAAACATTCCCATGGAAATCAGAGTCAATATATGACAGATGATGACGTGAGCCTCCGAGAAGATAAGTGGGTTGTGGGGAAGGTAGGGGTGTCTCCCTAACCATTGCTGGAAGCACCAGGTGATGCATTCTGCTTTTAGCCCCCCAATTCATGGCTCTAGACATCACTATCCTTTTGCTCACAAACATCCTTTTAGATAACTAACCAGAAGTCCCAAAAGGGAGGAGCATGTTGGGCTACAATAAGCCCGCTCCCCTGCTGCTCCTGGTGGAATCCTTGGTCCTTCTGAATTTCACAGTGGGGTCACGGTTTCGCACCCCATGCAATGGTGGCTCTCCTGGGAAAACTTTAAGGTGGGGACGGGGTGACTGTGGATTTTCCCAATGCTTCTGGCTGGGTGCCCCGGCTACACCTAAGCATACCTGGCCACACCTGAGGATACCTGGGCATGCCTCAGGATATCTGGCACACATGGCCAAATGAGAAAGCCTCAGTTTCTTCACCTGTAGAACAGGATTGCAAAGGCCGGAATAACCCCTTTTTTTTTTTTGAGATGGAGTTTCCCTCTTGTTGCCCAGGCTAGAGTGCAATGGCGCGATCTTGGCTCACTGCAATCTCCGCCTCCTGGGTTCAAGCAATTCTCCTGCCTCAGCCTCCTGAGTAGCTGGGATTACAGGCATGCACCATTATTTCCAGCTAATTTTGTATTTTTAGTAGAGACAGAGTTGGCCAGACTGGTCTGGAACTCCCGACCTCAGGTGATCCACCCACCTTGGCCTCCCAAAGTGCTGGGATGACAGACGTAAGCCACTGTCAAAAACAGAAAGAACTCCCCTTTTTAAAATTTAATCTTTTTATATTAAATTAATAAAGACAGTGTTTTGTCATGTTGCCCAGGCAGGTCTTGAACTCCTGGGCTCAAGCAATCCACCCTTCTCAGCCTCCCAAAGTGCTGGGATTATGTGCTTGAGGCACTGCGCCTGGCTCACAAGGAGCCTTCTTAATCCAGCCTGGTTACTTAATCACACCTGAGCATTCCTGGGCACATCCAGAGATATCTGGCACGCCTGGCCAAATGGGAAAGTCCCATCCCTTGGTCTCCCTGGCCTCAGTTTCCTCATCTGTAGGACGGAGGGTTGCAAAGGCCACAAAGACCCTTCTTAATCCAGCCTGGCCACCCGGCCACACCTGAGCACACCTGGTGATACCTGAGGCGTCCGGTAGGTCTCTGTATTCCAATCATCTTAGATCTGCACCAGAACCCGCCCAGTGGCTGGCTGCAACCTGCACACTGGGGGTGCCCGTTAGTGCCTGTTGAGGTTCTGGGGGGAGTGAGGCCTGGCTGGGAGTGGGGATGCAGGGTCCCAGTGGGGGTCAAACTTCTACATGGGTTGTGATCCTGCAAGGTGCCAGGATCCCAGTGAGCTGTGGAGTGTGGGGTTCTGGCTCCTAGCAGGGATAGGGTTCCTGGCTAGGGTCAGGTGACTTGCTGGTGGAGATTCTCACTCCTGGATCTTGGCAGGGGCTGGGGGTGACCATTGGCGTGTATGTGAGGGTGCAGATCTAGAGTGGAGGTCAGGGTCCTGGGGAGCATAGGGTTGGTGATCTAGGGTCCCAGGGTTGCAGGAGAGGGGTCCCGATCTAGCCCCCAAGAGTGGGTTCTTGGATGTTGCTCAGGAAGTAATTTAAGGTGAGACATAAGAGTACAGGGAAGTTTTAGTTTATTAGAAACTATTCCATTACAGGCTGGGTGTGGTGGCTCACGCCTGTAATCCCAGCACTTGGGCAGCCGAGGCCGGCAGATTACTTGAGGTCAGGAGTTTGAGACCAGCCAGGCCAACATGGTGAAATCCTGTCTCTATTAAAAATACGAAAATGAGCTGGGCGTGCTGGTGCATGCCTGTAATCCCAGCTACCAGGGAGGCTGAGAGAGGAGACTCTCTTGAACCCAGGAGGCGGAGGTTGCAGTGAGCTGAGGTTGTGCCACTGCACTCCAGCCTGGGCAACAGAGTGAGACTCTGTCTTAAAAGAAAAAGAAAAAGAAAAAGAAACTGTTTCATCATAGAGGTGTAATACCTTGTGTTTGTTTTAAAACTTTCTTCTATAGGGGTCTGTCTTATCTATGTAAAAGCTAGGTTATGTCTACGTGCAGGTGAGCTGACTGCGTGACATTTATTCCTTTGTTGATTTAGAGAGAGCCATCCTTAGCATTTTCGCGCCCAAGCACGTCAAAGCATGACTGTAATTATCTTTAAAAGCATATATGGTTACGCGATATGGCGACATCCAGACATTCTGCTGTTATCTGTGTTTGTCCTTGGAGGCATTATTAAGTCATTTCTTCAGCCGTAAACATCTTATGACCATGGGCCGTGACCGGCAAAGAATGTGTCTTCCTGGTTTTTAAGATGGAGTTGATGATTAAAATGGTGTCACCCCAGCTCTCCCAGGCTCCTGTCTTCCAAACACAGCGGGTGTTAGGATCTGTCTGGAGTCCGGATGCCAGGTCTGGGGTCCCCTGGGGGACTGGGTGAGGGACTGGGAGGGTTGTGGTGGAGTGAAGGTCTGAGTAAGTGTCTGGGTGAGGGGATCCATGAAGAATTCCAACAGGAGTCTGGTGGGGGATCCATGTGGGGTTGCAGCCTTCATCCTGGTGGGGGTATCCTTGTCGGGTTTCAGCCTTGTCCTTGGTAAGGTCCTGGGTGGGGGGTCCTTTTGGGTTTTCAGCCTGGCCCTGGTAAGCGTCTGGGTGGGGGTTCTGTGCTGGTCTGGGGTTCCCTGAGGGAGCCCAGGTAACTCTGTGGTTGACTGGGGTTCCTAACCAAGGTTCGAGTAAGGGTCTGCCATCCCGGTAGGGATCAGGGTAGGGAGGGGTTCGTGGCACCTGAAGTAGTCTGGAGTTCTCTGCAGGGGCTGGGATGGGGGTCTGTGGTCCCTGCAGGGTTGCAGGGGGACAGGGAAATGGAGAGGTGGGTTTGGTGGGTGGTGTCTGTGGCCTGGCAGGAATTGGGGGTGGGGTCTGTGGTCTCAGTAGGAATTGGGGTGTGGGATCCGTGCTTGGGGCAGGGTCTGTGGTCTCAGTAGAAACTGGAGTGTGGGGTCTGTGCTTGGGGCAGGGTCTGTGGTCTCAGTAGAAACTGGAGTGTGGGGTCTGTGCTTGGGGCAGGGTCTGTGGTCTCAGTAGGAACTGGAGTGTGGGGTCCATGGTCCTTGCAGCTGTTCAGAGTCCTCTGTGGGAGTCCTGCTCCGTAATTCTTGCGTGGGTCTGGGTGGTCATCTGGGGTTCCCTATGGGGTCCAAGTGGGGGTCTGTGGTCCCTGCTGGGGTCTGCGTGGGGTTCCATGATTCTGGCTAAGATGGGGAGCGTGGTTCCCGTAGTAGTCCCGGTCCCCTGTGGGGTCTGGTTGGAGGATGTGTTATCCCATGGTGGGGGTCCTGGCTGGGGTCAGAATGGGGTTCCGCCAGCTTGGCTGGAGTGTGGGGTCTTGGGGAGGCAGTCCCAGCTGGGGTCTGTAGTCCTGGGGGGCGTCCTGGCAGGGGTCTGTGGTCTTGCGGGGTGCTGGCTGGGGCCTGCGGTCCAGGGGGTAGTTCTGGTGGAGGTGGAGGTCCTGGAAGGGGGCCCCAGTAGGTAGGGGTCTGTGATCCTGGAGAGGGGTCCTGGTAGTGGGGTCCGAGTGGAGGTCTGTTGTCCTGGGGGGACCCTGGGAGGATCTGTGGTCCTGGAGAATCCTGGTGGAGGTCTGTGGTCCTGGTGGGGTTCTTGGGGGGGGGTCTGTGGTCTGGGGGTGCCCCAGTGGGGGTGTCTGTGGCCTTGGGGGTCCCAGCAGGGGTCTGGGGTCCTGGGGGGGTTCTTGAGAGGAGTCTATGGATCTGAGTTGGGTGCTGGCTGGGGTCTGTGGTCCCAGGGGTGTCCTGTGGTACTGGGGTGGTCCTGGCTGGGGTCTGTGACCCCTGGTGGGGGTCTTGGCTGGGGTTTGTGGTCCTGGGGGCGTCCTGGCTGGGGTCGTTGGTCCTGGTGGCGGTGTGGAGGGTCCCTGCTGGGGTCTGTGGTCCTGGGGGTGGGCGGGGGGAAGTTCTGGCTGAGGTCTGTGGTCCTGGCCGTGGGTGTGTGTGTGGGATCCCTGCTGGGGTCTGTGGTCCTGAGTGGGGGGTCCTGACTGTGATCCCCAGTGATCCTGGGGGCGTCCTGGCTGGGGTCAGTGGTCCTGGAGTGGCGTCCTGGCTGGGGTCTGTGGTTCTGAGGGAGGCGCCTTGGCTGGGGTCAGTGGTCCTGGAGGGGTGGTCCTGGCTGGGGTCAGTGGTCCTGGAGGGGTGGTCCTGGCTGGGGTCTGTGGTCCCGGGGGGGGCGTCCTGGCTGGGGTCGGTGGTCCGCTCGGGGTCCCCAGTCCTGCAGGCGGTGCGGGATCCCAGCGGGCCCGGACGGGGTCTGGGGTTGGGGGGGTCCCCGAAGGCCGGGGCGGTCCGGGGCGGGCAGGGGGCGGTCCGGGGCGGGCGCGTTTCCGCCGTCGGTCCGGGCGGGCGCAGAGTCCCGCGGGCGGCGCGGAAGCGGCGGCGGCGCGGCCGGGGCAGCCATGTCGCCATTGTCTGCGGCGCGGGCGGCCCTGCGGGTCTACGCGGCCGGCGCCGCGGTGATCCTGGCGCAGCTGCTACGGCGTTGCCGCGGGGGCTTCCTGGAGCCAGGTCAGCGGGGCGGGGTGGGGGTCGGGGCTCCGGGGACCCGGGTGGGCGCGGGCGCGGGCCGGGGCGGGCTCGGGGGCGGGAGCGCGGGGTCTCCGCGTGACCTTGGCGAGGCGGTGGCGCTCCCGGAAGTGGGACTGGGCGGGGGTCGCGGTGGGGCCGGGGTTGCGGGGGGCGTGCGCGCCTGGGACCTCCCCGCCCCGCGCTTCCCGTCCCCGCCGGCTCTTCTGCGCGCCCCCCGCGCTGGCCCGGCCCGGCCTGGCCCTTCCCTCCCCGCGCGTGTGTTCTCCCCGCCTGTCCCGGGTCGGGCTCCAACCGAGCCGCCCCCGTGCAACCGCCCCCCGGCCCACCCTGACACCTCCGGGCCATGGCCGGGGACCCGGGGGCTCGCACGCCCCGCGCCCCAGACCGCAGGCGGCTCTGCCTGCCGCCTGCGGTCGGCCAGTGACCGCGCGCCCCCGCCAGGCCCCGGAGGGGAGGAGGGGGCGTCCCAGGGACCTCGACCCCCACCCACCCCAGGGTAAGTGAGGACGGGCCCTTCTCCGGAGAACGTCTCCAGAGGGGACGCAGGGGCGGCTGCTCGGGCACTGGGGAGCCACGGAGGTCTGGTGGGGAGGGCAGGCCCGGTAAGTGGCAACTTTGTTTCCTTGGCCTTTGTAAACATCTCTGAGTCACAGATCTCCAACTTTGCAGGACTCGTTTACTGTCTGAACTCATCAGTGAGGACCGCCACTGTGTTTTGTGTATGAAGATTACTTATATTCATAGATTTGCAGGTTCAGAATTTATTAATTTATTTTTTGTAATAGGAAGTAGAGATGAAGTCTTGCTATGTTGCCCATGCTACTCTCGAACTCCTGGGCTCAAGCAGTCCTGCCTCAGCCTCCCAAAGTGCTGGCATTACAGGCACCAGCTACTGCATCCGACTAATGTTTTAAATTTTTTGTGGACAGGGTCTTGCTGTGTTGCCCAGGCTGGTCTCAAACTCCTGGGCTCAAGCGATCTTCCTGCCTTTGCCTCCCAAACTGCTGGGATTACAGGTGTGAGCCACCAAACCTGTCTAATGTTTTAATTTTTTTTGTAGCAATAGGGTCTTGCTATGTTGCCCAGGCTGCTCTGAAACTCATGGGCCGAAGCAATGCTCCTACCTGGGTCCCCCAAAGTGCTGGGTTTACAGGCGTGAGCCACCACGCCTGGCTAATGTTTTAAATCTTTTGTAGAGATGGCATCTCACCATGTGGCCCAGGCTGGTCTTGAACCCCTGGCCTGCAGCAATCCTCCAGTCTGGGCCTCCCAAACTGCTGGGATTACAGACAGAGCACCACTGTACCCAGCCCATATTCTCAATTTAAACCTAGAAACCTGTAAACAATTATTTGTGAACTGGTATAAAGGGAATGATAATTCCATGTTAGGTTAAATGACACTTTGTTTCAAAAATGACAGTTTTCCAAAACAGAGCGTTCAGAGGGTCAGTGTGGTGGGGGTGGGGGTGTACGTTGCCCCATATGTCTTAAATGTCCAGCCTAAGAAGAGAGCTGTTATTTCTGCCTCTGTAGACGGTTTCGTGGCATGTCAGGAGGCCTCTGGAAGACACTGCTGCACGCCTCTGGGAGACTGGGAGTCAGCCAGGCGAAGCGCTTGGGTGCCTTATTGTGAAATGACTTTCGACTTCCACTCTGCACCCACTGAGGGAACCCCAGGGGTCCCAGCTCCACACTTTGAGAAGCGTGCCTGGAGTGGATGTTTTAAAATGAGCCTCACTCTCTCCCGCCTCTAGCCAGAAAAAGCTTTGAGTTTTCTGTGAGCTAAGCTTTTCTTTTTCGGCCAGGCTGGCTTCAGTATTTGTTTTTTAAACCTGCTTAGCATAATTAAAGTGCGTAGAAGAAGGAGCGTAAAGGAACTGCAGTCAGGCCTTCCTAGGGCAGGAGAGCATGTTTGTTTGAAGTAAGTAATCAGTTGCAAGGTAAACGGTTTACAGCCAGCGAACAGTTGTGTGGCGTCTCTCAGAAGATGATGTTTTAGTTTTGCTTACAGAAAGGTCCCCTTAAACCTTCTTAAGGGCCTGTGTGGACCCTGGCAGAAGAGGCTGGGGTTCCTGCAGCAGCTCACCAAAATGCTGGCCTTTGAAAAACTTGCTCTTTGTGCATTAGAAAGGAGGGGTGGATTCTTTTTTTTGTTCCTTTTATTGATTAAATAACAACAACAGAAGGTTGTTAAAGAGGACAAGCTTCTGGTGAAGTCACGTGTCTGCCAAGGGACTCTGTACCCGGTGGGTATCGAAACAGAATGGTCTTCTCTAAAGATTAACTTCAGTAGCTTGTCCTCATCGAGCCCCTTCCTGTGTATGGATTAAAACTAATTTTTGTTATCGATGGAGGAATGCCGTTTTCCTTGGTCTGCTGGTGGCCAGCTTCCTAAACGGCGTTTTTTATTTGCTTCTCTCTGGTGGACCTTTGCTGTTGGTGAGGAAACGTTGAACTTTGTCCAGGGCATTTGAGCTAAGCTGTTTGAATAACCACGAGGGCCAGTTTCCCCACTGCAGATTGGAAGCAAGGGCAGTTTTTTCTTAGGACTTCCAAGTGGAGCTTGTTCTTAGATATCTTACAAAGGAAATGCCTGGGTTACACATTCCACATGAGTTGACTTACATAGTATGAGAAGGAAGAAATCACGGCTGGAATCCACTCCTAAATGGTGTCTTCTTCCAGTTTATCATGGAAAAACAAGATAATTACAAATTAATCATAGATGTTGGTCATGCCTTTACAGAGGGGGTTTAGAAGCAAATTGACAATTCCTATAAAAGGTTCTGCCCCTGTGTTCTTAAGACTGTCCATGTGGCCCATTCAGTAAGGTGTATCTGTTGGTTGGATTTAAAAATAGGTGATTTATTCAGTGTATTTAATATCCTAGTATGGCATCAAAACTTGAACATTGATATGGCCTGAAATCTGTTGAAAATGATCGTATTGAGTGAAGAAAGTCTCTACCCACCAGTATTAATAACAGGGTGATCTGTTTAGAAATTACATTTTCTCTGATGCATCAATGAGTTTTGCAAAGGAGAGAAAATTGATGGTACCTATAGTCAAGCCCAGTTCCAGTACTGTACAGAATTTTTCTTAAAAGTTCTATTGTAAATAATAGGCCACAGAATATTCCTTCACTTTCTGGGATGCAAAATGGACTCGTAAATGCTGTACCACAGGAGTGAGTATTTACGAAAAATATGCCAACTGGCCCACTTACAAAGCTATTTATAGAAGTCCTACTTTTCAAACTTTTTTTTTTAACCTATAAAGGGAAAGTTAATTCTTGTTGGTTTTATAAGTAGTGAACAGTGGCTATTAGAAATCAGGTAGAAGTAAAAACAGCAGTTTTCCAACTTCTTTTTTTTTTTTTTCAAGACCGAGTTTTGCTCTTGTCGCCCAGGCTGGAGTGCAATGGCGTGATCTTGGCTCACCACAACCTCTGCCTTCCGGGTTCAAGTGATTCTCCTGCCTCAGTCTCCCGAGTAGCTGGGATTACAGGCATGTATATGCCACCATGCCTGGCTAATTTTGTATTTTTAGTAGAGACGGGGTTTCTCCATGTTGGTCAGGCTGGTCTCAAACTCCTGACCTCAGGTGAGCCGTCCATCTTGGCATCCCAAATTGCTAGGATTACAAGGGTGAGCCCCTGCGCCCGGCCTCCAACTTCTTGATCATAGAATCCCTTTCAAAAAAACGAGGACCCCGGACAGTTTTTGTTTTTGTGGACTATAACAGTCAATAAGTCATCCTGTTAGACATTAAAACAGCAATTTAAAACATATTTAACAATTTATTTAAAAGTAATGGTAACAGGCCAGTTACATGTTACTACCAAGAATGTATGTAATATATTTATTGTTTATATATTTTATTTTTATTAAATGTATATATTTTTAGAATAATTTATATTTTTCTATAAATATAAAATACAAGTAAGTTGTATTTATATAATGTAGATGTAAATGAAAACAACTGATATTTTTATATAAATATATAAATGTGTACATTTATGGGGCACATTGTGATGCTTTGCTATATGTTGGCATTGTGGAATAATTAAATCTTGCTAACATCTATCACCTGCTATTTTTCCTTTGTGGTGGGAACATTTAAAATCTCTTTTACCTGTTTTTCTGTTTTTTTTTTTATTTCCATAGATTATAGGGGAACAGGTGGTGGTTGGTTCCATGAGTAAGTTTTTTAGTAGTGATTTGTGACATTTTGGTGTACCCATCACCCAAGCAGTATACACTGCACACAAGACATTTAAAGTATCTATTAGTGGGCTGGGCACAGTGGCTCACGCCTGTAATCCCAGCACTTTAGGAGGCTGAGGCGGGCGGATTGCCTGAGCTCAGGAGTTTGAGACCAGCCTGGGCAATACAGTGAAACCCTGTCTCTATTAAAATACAAAAAATTAGCTGCGTGTGGCAGTGTGCGCCTGTAGTCCCAGCTACTCAGGAGGCTGAGGCAGGAGAATGGTGTGAACCCGGGAGGCGGAGCTTGCAGTGAGCCGAGATTGCGCCACTGCACTCCAGCCTGGGCAACAGAGCGAGACTCCGTCTCAAAAAAAAAAAAAAAAAAAAAAAAAATCAAAATAAAAACCTCTTTTAGCTATTTTGAAATACGTAATACACTATTAACTATAGCCACCACGCTGTGCAGTAGGTCACTGAAACTTATTTCTCCCATCGAACAGAAACTTGCTACCCTTTGGCCATGTGTTGTATGTTTTTTAAAATAAAAATGATTGTCATTTCCAAAATAACAAAAACTTAGGGAGAAGAATGGCTGAGTTTTAGGGTTTTGTCGGCCTCATCCACAAAGGGATAGACGGCGGCTGGCTCCTTCCTCTGCTGCTTCACACTGGTGTCTTGTGACGTGTCGTTCTGGTAAGAGTCATGTGAGGCACGTCTACTGGCCTCTCATGGATGTGCAATTGGAAACGTGAAGTCGCCGGCCCCCTGAGGGCGTTCTGGGGAGTATCCCCCGCCATCCCGCCCTGGGATGCCGCACCAGCCTTGAAGAATGAGACAGTGAGAGGCTGGTTTGCAGCATCCTTTATTTGTGGCCTTGTGTGCACGGAAGCACTGCAAGGGAGGAGGAAGGAGGAGGGAGGGTGCGGCCAGCCCACGAAAGGCCAGCTCCGCTGTGGCTGTTACGTGGGTTCAGGTGGAACCCACCTGCTGTGTGGGCGATGCTTTACCTGAGAGTCCCATGGGATTCTGACAGCAGGAGATATGTAGGAGGGAGCTTCTTGTGCCTCCATCCAGGAGTCACTTGGTTAGGGGTTTGGGAATTTCTGCTGTCAGTACAAAACTTCGCTCCAGGTACTAGACCTGTTTCAGCCAAATAATAATAATGATCATCAGAATAGAATATAAACCTTTGTTCACCTAAATAATAATAATAATAATAGAATATAAATGTTTGTTCATGGTACTGGGCCGTCTTTCAGTCCAATAATAATAATAACTAGGAATAATGATAATAATGATAAAATATAAACCTTTGCTTCACATTCCTGGGACGTCTTTCAGCCAAATAATAATAATAATAATGAGAATATAAACCTTTGTTCAGGGTACTGTGATCTCTTTCAACCCAGTAATAATCATAACAATAGTAATAATAATGATAGAATATAAACCTTTGCTTCATCTCCTGAAATGTCTTTGAGCCAGATAATAACAATAATGTTAATGATAATAGAATATAAACCTTTGTTCAGGGTACTGCGACCTCTTTCAGCTCAATAATAGTAATAATAGTAATAATGATAATAATGATAGAATATAAACCTTTCCTTCATCTCCTGGAATGTCTTTCAGCCAAATAACAATAATATTAATGATAATAGAATATAAACCTTTGTTCAGGGTACTGTGACCTCTTTTCAGCCCAATAATCACAATAGCAATAGTAATAATGCTCATAATGATAGAATATAAAACTTTGCTCCATGTCCTGGGAGCTCTTTCAGCCAAATAAGAAGAATAATAGAATATAAACCTTCATTCACAGTACTAGGACTTCTTTCAGACCAATACTAATGATAGTAATAATAATTATAATAGAATATAAACTTTTTTTTCTAGGTACTAGGACCTCTTTCAGCCAAATAACAATAATAGTGGAATATAAAACTTGGCTCTAGGTACCAGAACCTCTTTTCAGCCAAATAGTAATAATAAGAATAGTATTAATAGAATATAGACCTTTGATCCAGGTACTGGGACACCTGTGAGCCAAATGATAATAATAACAATGATAATAATAGAACATAAACTTTTGACTGAAGTACCAGAACCTTTTTCAGCCAAATAATAATAATAAAATATAAACTTTTGTTCCAGGTACTCGGACTTCTTTCAGCCTAATAATAATCATAGAATATAAACCTTTACTACAGGTCCTGGCACCTTTTTCAGCCAACTAATAATAATAATAGAATATAAACTTTTGTTCTGTTACTGGGACCTCTTTCAGTCTAATAACAAAAGTAATAATAATAGAATACAAACCTTTGCTCCAGGTTCCAGAACCTCTTTCAGCCTAATAATAATAATAATGATGGAATGAAAATTTTTGTTCCAGGTATTTGGGACCTCTTCCAGCATAATAACAATAATAATAATATAAACCTTTGCTACAGGTATCAGGACCTGTTTCAGCCGAATAATAATAACGACAATGATAATAATAGAATAGAAACCTTTGCCCCAGGCACTGGGACCTCTTTCAGTCAAATAATCACAATAATATTAATAATAATAATAATAATAATAATAGAATTTGGACGTTTGCTCCAGCTTTCAGGACCTCCTTCAGACAGATAATAATAACCGAGTATGAACTTTTCTTCCAGGTATCGGGACCTCTTCCAGCCTAAAAATAATAGTAATAATAGCACATAAATCTTTTTTTTGTTTGTTTTCTTCTCTTTTTGAGATGGAGTTTTGCTCTTATTGCCCAGGCTAGAGTGCAATGGCGTGATCTCGGCTCACTACAACCTCTGCTTCCTGGGTTCAAGTGATTCTCAAGCCTCAGCCTCCCGAGTAGCTGGGACTACAGGCATGTGCCACCACCACGCCCGGCTAATTTTGTATTTTTAGTGGAGGAGGGGTTTCACCATGTTTTCCAGGGTGGTCTCAAACTCCTGACCTCAGGTGATGCATCCGCCTTGGCCTCCCAAAGTGCTGAGAGTACAGGCATGAGCCACTGCACCTGGTGCCAATATAAAAATCTTTGCTACAGGTACTGGGACCTTTTTCAGCCTAATAATAATAACAACCATAACAATAATAATTAGAATATAAACCTTTGTTACTGGCACTGGGACCTCTTCCAGCCTAATCATAATAAAAGTAGTAATAAATAATGGAATAGAAACCTTTCCTTCAGGTTCCAGAACCGCTTTCAGCCTCATAATAATAATAATAATAATAATAATAAAATGTAAACTTTTGTTTGAGGACTGGGACCTCTTTCAGCCTAATAGCACAGATAATAATAATGGAATGTAAACCTTTTCCCCCAAGTACCAAAACCTGTTTCAGCCAAATAATATGATGATGATGACGATGACGATGGAGGATCTGATAACAGCTGTGTCCTCTCACTCAGGTCAGACTTAAAAGCGAGCATTTCAGAGCTAGACCGAGGCCTCTTGAGATGATTTTCTGCCTCCGCTGACTGTGTAATCCAGGGGCCCCACCCTAACTCGGCTGCAGAACATGCAGCTTGAGGGTTCCCCGTTTGCTGGAAGTCCCGGTTGTGTTATTCATTCTCTTGGCTTGCTACCTTAGAACAAACCAGGATGCTGGCGTTGGTCAGAGGACCCCCATCCTTGCACCCTACTCTTGGGAAGCAGTGCTGCTAGGCTATGGTAATGCCCAGTTCACCTGGCACATGGTGGCGGCTCCCTAAAAAGCGCTGGACAGGCACCGGTGATGGAAAGCCAGCAACATAGGCCGCGACTGCCCATGAAGACGGGGGGCCTTTCTAAGACCTCTACTCATTATTGGGGGCAAAATTAACCTTCAGAATATCTTGCTGTAATAAAGTTCCAGAAACCGGAGGGCTTAAAACCATAGCTTATTCTCTCCCAGTTCTGGAGGCCAGAAGTCTGAAATCAAAGTGTCTCAGGGCTGCGCTCCCTCCGGAGGCTTAGGCGGAGCGTGCTTCCTGCCTCTCCCAGGTCCTGGGGGCTCCCGGTGTCCCTGGGTTTCAGGCCAGCCACATCTTCACTCTAGCCTCTGTCTCTCTCTCCATGTGGCCTTCTCTGTGTACTCCATGTGGCCTTCTCCATGTCTGTATCTCCTCTTCTGTCTTTTATAAAGACATTTGTCACCGCATTTAGGGCTTACCCGAATCCCGGATGACCTCATCTCCAGATCCTTAACTCATTAGATCTACAAAATTTCTTATAACCAAGTAAGATCTCATTCCACGTCCTGGGCTTTAGGATGTGGACAGATCTTTCTGTGGACCACTGTTCAATCCACCATGATTTTAGCAGTTCCTTCTGGAGGCTCCAGGGGAGGATCCTTCCTGTCTCTCCCAGCTTCTGGGGGCTCCAGGCACTCTGGGCTTGTGGCTGCATCACTCCAGTCTCGGCCTCTGTCTTCGTGTGGCCTTCTCCTCTGTGTCTGTGTCTCCTCTTCTGTCTTCTATTAAGGACACTGGTCACTGCATTTAGGACCACCCCGACTGAGAATAATCTGATCTTAAGATCTTTGCTTTCATTATTAATACATTTACAGAGACCCTTTTTCCAAACAAGGTCACAAGTACCAGGTGGATACAGATTTTCTTTGGCAGAGGAGGTCGCTTTTCAACCCACTATAGTGATCATTGAAATATGCTTCCTTGCACTGACTGTCCCGACACTCTGAACGTGCTTGGGTGGTGCATTTCGTTGTTTACCCTCCTGAGTGCTGTACTGGACACCTGCAGATACAATTACACCTTTTAACAAAGCCCAGCTGTCATTTTGGGCAACCCAGTCACAGAGGTGGCCTCCTGCGTGGCACCTGGAAGGGCCTGTATGTGTGAGTATTCAGCCT
Organism: Macaca thibetana thibetana; assembly: GCF_024542745.1. NCBI lineage: Eukaryota > Metazoa > Chordata > Mammalia > Primates > Cercopithecidae > Macaca > Macaca thibetana. Next base: position 303,981 of record NC_065598.1, read on the forward strand.
CAACAGGAACCCTGGGGACTGGCTTCGGGGTCATCTAAGCCTCCACACCAAGTGCCCGATGATGTTTGCACAGGTGTGTGATATTTACCCAGTTGGGCCTTTCTGCCCACAGGTGTGACTGGATACAATGGGCATTTTGAGAAGTTCCAGGGATTGAGAAATCCATGCTTCTTCAGATGTGCTTACAGATCACGGATGTACCTGTGCTAAAAACAAAGCCTGTGACATTCCACATGGCTTCATTTTAAACCATAAAGTTGGAGAAGAATGTGCAATGCCTCTTAGCTCTAGGAAATCCGGCTGTAGCCAGATGGAGGTCCTGTTTGGCTTCTTTAATGCAGTTAATGAAGCTCAGGTGGCGTTCGACAGCGATTCTTGCTGTGATGGTTGCCGGGGGAGAGGGGGCCTGCCTGGCCACTTGTGGACTCTTCTATGTAGGTGGCGTCCCCAGAAAAGATCTACGCAGCTTTCCCACGTGGCAGGTGCTTGGCAAAGCTCTTAGAACAGGAACAACAAGCCCCTGCGATGAGAAGGGCACTGTCAGGCTGGGCGCGGTGGCTTACGTCTGTCATCCCAGCACTTTGGGAGGCCGAGGCGGGTGGATCACCTGAAGTCAGGAGTTCGAGACTAGCCTGACCAACATGGTGAAACCCCATCTCTACTAAAACAACAACAATTAGCTGGGCATGGTGGCAGGCACCTGTAATCCCAGCTACTCAGGAGGCTGAGGCAGGAAAATCGCTTGAACCTGGGAGGCGGAGGTTGCAGTGAGCTAGGATCACGCCACTGCACTGCCGCCTGGGTGACAGAGCGAGACTCTGTCTCAAAAAAAAAAAAAAAAAGGCACTTGTCAGGTACAGCCCTGCAAAAATGCCGTGCTCACTCGCAAACCTGTACCTTGACACGTGCGGCACCGCTGTGTTGGATTGACGTAGAAGAAAGAGTGTGTTCCTGCGCTAGCTTCCCACCTTCGCTTTGCAAAAGTGACCCGCAAGGAAGGTCCAGCCGTCCGGCCCCAGTGCCCTTTGGTTGAAAGCGGAGCTGCCCCGGCACCCCGGCTGTCTCCCCAGCAGGGCTCCCACATCTGCCTGGGTCCCTTCTCATGCTGTGTTTGTCTTGGCCCTTCTCAGCAGGTCCCCACGCATGAGCGGCCGTCCAAGCAGGCAGGCTCCAGTGGAGAAGCAATGGAGAATAAAAGCCTGGAGAGCTCCCAGACAGACCTGAAGCTGGTGGCCCACCCCCGCGCCAAGAGCAAGGTGTGGAAGTATTTTGGCTTTGACACCAATGCCGAGGGATGCATCCTGCAGTGGAAGAAAATCTATTGCCGTATCTGCATGGCCCAGATCGCCTACTCCGGAAACACCTCCAACCTGTCCTACCACCTGGAGAAGAACCACCCCGAGGAATTCTGCGAGTTTGTCAAGAGCAACACGGAGCAGATGCGCGAGGCCTTTGCCACCGCCTTCTCCAAGCTGAAGCCTGAGTCGTCCCAGCAGCCCGGGCAGGACCCGCTGGCTGTCAAGGCTGGCCACGGCTACGACAGCAAGAAGCAGCAAGAGCTGACGGCCGCCGTGCTGGGCCTCATCTGCGAGGGGCTGTACCCGGCCTCCATCGTGGACGAGCCCACCTTCAAGGTGCTGTTGAAGACGGCTGACCCCCGGTACGAGCTGCCCAGCCGGAAGTACATCTCCACCAAGGCCATCCCTGAGAAGTACGGGGCCGTCCGGGAGGTGATCCTGAAGGAGCTGGCCGAGGCCACCTGGTGTGGCATCTCCACTGACATGTGGAGGAGCGAGAACCAGAACCGTGCCTACGTTACGCTGGCCGCCCACTTCCTGGGCCTGGGCGCCCCCAACTGCCTGTCCGTGGGCTCCCGCTGCCTGAAGACCTTCGAGGTGCCCGAAGAGAACACGGCGGAGACCATCACGCGGGTGCTCTACGAGGTCTTCATCGAGTGGGGCATCAGCGCCAAGGTCTTCGGGGCCACCACCAACTACGGCAAGGACATCGTGAAGGCGTGTTCCCTGCTGGACATCGCCGTGCACATGCCCTGCCTGGGCCACACCTTCAACGCCGGCATCCAGCAGGCCTTCCAGCTCCCGAAGCTGGGGGCGTTGCTGTCGCGCTGCCGAAAACTGGTGGAGTACTTCCAGCAGTCTGCTGTGGCCATGTACATGCTCTATGAGAAGCAGAAGCAGCAGAACGTGGCCCACTGCATGCTGGTGAGCAACCGCGTCTCCTGGTGGGGGAGCACGCTGGCCATGCTGCAGCGCCTCAAGGAGCAGCAGTTCGTCATCGCCGGGGTCCTGGTGGAGGACAGCAACAACCACCACCTGATGCTGGAGGCCAGCGAGTGGGCTACCATCGAGGGGCTGGTCGAGCTCCTGCAGCCCTTCAAGCAGGTGGCCGAGATGCTGTCAGCCTCCAGGTACCCCACCATCAGCATGGTGAAGCCGCTGCTGCACATGCTCCTCAACACCACGCTCAACATCAAGGAGACCGACTCCAAGGAGCTCAGCATGGCCAAGGAGGTCATCGCCAAGGAGCTCTCCAAGACCTACCAGGAGACGCCTGAGATTGACATGTTTCTCAACGTCGCCACCTTCCTGGACCCCCGCTACAAGAGGCTGCCCTTCCTCTCTGCCTTCGAGCGGCAGCAGGTGGAGAACCGCGTAGTGGAAGAGGCCAAGGGCCTGCTGGACAAGGTCAAAGACGGCGGCTACCGGCCGGCCGAGGACAAGATCTTCCCGGTGCCCGAGGAGCCTCCCGTAAAGAAGCTCATGCGGACGTCCACGCCTCCGCCCACCAGCGTCATCAACAACATGCTGGCCGAGATCTTCTGCCAGACGGGCGGCGTGGAGGACCAGGAAGAATGGCACGCCCAGGTGGTGGAGGAGCTGAGCAACTTCAAATCCCAGAAGGTGCTCGGCCTCAACGAAGACCCCCTCAAGTGGTGGTCGGACCGCCTGGCCCTCTTCCCCCTGCTGCCCAAGGTGCTTCAGAAGTACTGGTGCGTGACAGCCACGCGCGTCGCGCCTGAGCGTCTCTTTGGTTCCGCCGCCAACGTGGTCAGTGCCAAGAGGAACCGGCTGGCCCCCGCGCACGTGGACGAGCAGGTGTTTCTGTATGAGAACGCCCGGAGTGGGGCAGAGGCAGAACCCGAGGACCAGGATGAGGGGGAGTGGGGCCTGGACCAGGAGCAGGTGTTCTCCTTGGGGGACGGCGTCAGCGGCGGTTTCTTTGGCATCAGGGACAGCAGCTTCCTGTAGCGAGGAAGCGTCTTGTCTTACAGGTCATCCCCGCAGCAGCCCATTGGATGCTTTGCTGTAAATACTCACCTGGTCAGCTTGGTTTTGAACCTCAGAGACCATCCACTGTCTTTGACACCTAGAAGGTGGAAAAAGGAAAGAGATTCGAGAAGCGAGAGAGGGTCAGGCGTGGTGGCTCTCATCTGTAATCCCAGCACTTTGGGAGGCCGAGGTGGGCAGATTAACTGAGGTCAGAAGATGGAGACCAGCCTGGCCAACATGGCGAAACCTGTCTCTACTAAAAATACAAAAATTAGCTAGGCATGATGGTACGTTCCTGTAATCCCAGCTACTCTGGAGGCTGAGGCCAGAGAATCACTTGAACCTGGCAGGTGGAGGTTGCAGTGAGCTGAGATCGCTCCACTGCACTCCAGCCTGGGCGACAAGAGCGAGACTGTCTCAAAAAGAAAAAAGAAGACACAAGAGAGGCGGCTTTGAGTGGGTTTCTTTCCTCCCCTATTCCCGGGGCCCTGGTGACTTCTGCTTGGGAATTGCAATGCTCAACGCCCCGCATGCAGCAGAGCCTAGAGGAGCTGTTCCTTCACAGATACTTGAGACCCACACCATACCATATCTGATTCAAGTTCTCCCTGGGAGGGTTTAGAAGACACACAGGAACATTCTGGGTGGCGTCGAACGAACCTTTCCTGATCATCATGTGTGACTTCTGCGAGGTCCAGATCACTGAATTCATGTTTACATTCTCATGCAAGCGGGGACCTCTTGCTTCTGGGAAATGGGGAGAGACCTTTTAGCCAAAATGCCCTTCTTCAAAAGAGAGACCTGAGAGACCTTTTTTTTTTTTTTTAATGTTTGGTTAAAAATGTGACAGATGAGTAAAAAATGCAGGTACTTAACAAAAAGCAAAAAAACAAAAAAAAAAAAAAAAAAAAATGGTGTGGACTGTGTTGTATTTTCGACAGGTTGCTGTCAGCCTGCTTCCTGCTCCCTGCCAAAATTCACTTTGTGGAGTTGGTCCTTGAAAACTGGGTGGTGGCTCACGCTGAGGTCAGGAGTTCGAGACCAGCCTGGCCAACCAACATGGTGAAACCTCGTCTCTACTAAAAATACAAAAAAATGAGCCAGGTGTGGTGGCGTGCTCCTGTAATCCCAGCTACTCGGGAGGCTGAGGTGGGAGAATCGCTTGAGCCCAGGAGGTGGCGGTTGCAGTGAGCCAAGACTGCGCCACCGCACTCCAGTCTGGATGACAGAGTGAGACTCTGTCTCAAAACGAAACAAAAGTGGGCGGCTCACGGGTCTGGAGGTTATGTCTTGTGTGTGTCAGCCCTAAAAGTCCAGTTCCTCCATGCGGCCAGCTTTTCCACATAGGGTGTTTTTGATTTGATTACCGGAAAGGACTCTTGCTGCTTCTCTTTTAAACTCAATACCACAGGGGAAATGAATTTTAAAACATTGCCACCGGAGGGGTTTTCCGTGGCTGGATTCTTGCGAGTTGCTTTCAGTCATTCAGGGAAACAAAGACGTTTTCCAACATGTAGAACTGCTTTTTAAGTGGAGGAAAAATGCTTAATGAAGCTTAGCGTATTGCTTGGATTCTACGTGCAGCAGGTTCTCTGCCTCCGTGAAGACAAGGTGGGCTGGGGAGGACGGTGTCTAGGAGGGATGACCCCACTCAGCTCCAGGCAATGTTCTGCCGAGACCCGAAGAACTCTGGGTGTCAGAGGGTGAAGCAGGAACTACCTGCATTTCACAGCTGCTGACTTCTCAGGGCTACAAGCAGCACAGAATTCTATCCTTACGTCCTGAGCCGGTGTAAGTCTAGAGAAGGAAGCGCGGGAGAAATCCACGTAACCTTTGCTTGCTTTTTAAGGGAAGCGGTTCTGCCATGAACTTGGAAGCCTCAGCTCCGGGTGTTCTCAGCAGAAGGGCAGCTGGAAGGGACACAGTGGGGCAGGCTTTGGGGCTGCTCTCTGTTCTGCCCGGAGGCTGGGGACGCAGGGCAGCCCATGCCTCCGGGGCCTCTATTCTGTAGCATTGCCAACGTTCCCTTTCCGTCTCAATCATTTGCTTTTCGTCACTCGTGAAAAATGTGAACTGCTCTGGCTCTTTTTATTTTTAAGCCATTGTTCCCCTCCTAAATGGTTGCTTCTTATTTAATGCTTTAAAGTTGGACTGTTGTTCAATAAACCAGAGAACTACATGAACTGCTCGTTCATTCGTCTGCCGCGTGTCCGTCCGGACTGCAGCTGGTCTGGTCTGAACCCCTTGATTCTGGGAGTGGAGGGAGGGTTTTTGTTGTTACTATTTTTATTTTTGTTGTGGTCCTTGTTTAAAGCAACTTTTTCCAGGGCACCCGCAGTCACTTCTGTGCTCCTCTTTCTCATCTGTCTGTCCTCAAGTTATGATGTACTTTCGGGTGTTTTGGCATCAAAATATCGAAGTGAATCAAGTCGGCAGCTGGTGAAAGCGTTCCCTTTTGCCAGTTCCTTCACTTAGTGGATAGTTGTATAAAAGGAGGCCCGATGGACGAGGCAGCCTGGAAGGATCCGGATGGCATCAGCGCCTTCCCTCTCCCCGCAGCCTCCTTATCTCCCCTCTCTTCCTGTCTTCCTCATCTCCTGTCACATCCTTTCTTCCTTCCCTCCTCCTTCCCTCCAACCCTCCCTTTTCTTCAGCCAACCAATCCTTCCTTCCTCCCTTCCTTCCTTCCCTCCCTTCTCTTCCCTTCCTTTCCCTTCCCTTCCTTCCTTCTTTCTCTTCCTTCTCTCCCTCCCTTCCCTTCCTCCCTTCCTTCCTCCCTTCTCTCCCTTCTTGTCTCCCTTCCTTCCCTCCCCTCCCCTTCCCTTCCCTTCTCTCCCTCCCTTCCTTCTCTCCCTTCCTTCCTTCTCTCCCTTCCTTTCCTTCCTTCCTTCCTTCCTTCTCTCCCTCTCTTTCCTTCCTTCCTCCCTTCTCTCCCTCCCTCCCTTCTCTCCCTTCCCTCCCTCCCTCCCTTCTCTCCCTTCCCTCCCTCCCTCCTTCCTTCCTTCCCTCTGTCCCTCCTCCTCTCCCTCCCTCTCTTCTTCCTTCCCTCCCTCCTTCTGTCCCTCCCTCCCTTTTCTCTCTCCCTTCCTCTTTCCTTTTCCTTTCATCCCTTTTTTCTTCCTTCCCTTTCTGCTTTCCTTCCTCCCTCCCTCTTTTCCTCCCTCCTAAGAAAACAATGCCCCCCCCCCCCCAGAAACACAGGAAGTCCCGGATGTGCCCCTCTGCCCGGAATGTGCCCCTCTGCCCAAACTTGCCTTTCTGTGCGCTATTGGTTGACTGCCTGCCCTTAGGTATCAGTAAAATGTCGAATTTCTTTTTCTTGCATGTTTTGGGTTGAAAGGGGTTCATTTTGAGTCCTCATAACTAAGCATTTGCATCATGATGTTCATTTAAGTGGGACATGTTTACACGTTTCTCCCATTAGGAGTAATTCTAGTCCTTGAGGATTTCTTGTAGAGACATTTCCTTCACCCCGACATAGTTGCCGTGAGGGCCTGTGTGACACTCCCTCCTCACAGTGGCGGGATGTTTCAGTTTGGTTTTGTTTGCAGCTTGTACAGGCCTCACTCTGAACTGCTGGGTTTCTCCCCCTTTGCAGAATTGCCTGCTTCGCACTGTTTTCCTAGCGGGCGTCCGAAGGGTGAGGAAAACAGCTTGGGGAAAGTGAGGAAAAGGTTTGGGATATTTTAGTAAAGGGGCAGCTGGTGGGAAGGAGCGGGCTGGGCTGTTTTGGGGGCGCCGAAATCTCGGTGGTGACGTTGATTTGCTCATGAGTGCAGAGGCGGTCCGGAGCCCGGATTCCTGGCGCAGTCAGCCCCTGCTTTTGCGCCGGCGGATCCTTCCTGCGCCTTGTCTCAGATGTGCTTGGGCACAGTTCTACTGTTTGCCCCACCGTGATCGCAGGCACGCCGCCCTGTCCTCTCCGTCAAATCCTGGGGCTCACCCGAGAGTTTTATAAAATGAACTCGCCATGCCCCTGCCTGGTGAACAGAGAATGCAAACTCTCACAGGACCATCCGCAGCAAAACAGCAGTGTTTTGCTCATTTCTTCAGACCATGAAAACAGCAGAGTTTGGCTCATTTCTTCCAGGTTTTCTCAAACTGCATGGATTCCTTTCTGAGCAACTTCTGGGAAGCTTTCACGTTTCAGGGCTTTGCAGCCAGGCTCCGCCCTAGCTGCGGCTGCCTGTCATTTTGTGTTGCAGTCAGATGCAGGAGGTCCTTGGCTTCAATACCCTGATGGTGTCAACTTTAAGGGGTCAGAGAGGAAATATTTTTGACTCTGTGGACCGTACATTCTCTTCTCTCAACAACTTAGTTCTTCCGTTGTGTCTAAAAGCATCCATTGCTGGGTGCGGTGGGTCACATCTCTAATCCCAGCACTTTGGGAGGCCAAGGCAGGTGGATCACCTGAGGTCAGGAGTTCAAGACCAGCCTGGCCAACATGGTGAAACCCCCTCTCTACTAAAAATACAAACATTAGCTGGGCATGGTGGTGGGCACCTGTAATCCCAGGTACTGAGGCTGAGGTAGGAGAATTGCTTGAACCTGGGAGGCGGAGGTTGTAGTGAGCCGAGGTCGTGCCACTGCACCCCAGCCTGGGCGGCAAAAGCGAGACTCTGTGTATTCCAGTCCCAGTTCATGGGCACTAAATTTCATATAAATTGTTGTGTCAAGAAATATTATTGCTCTGTTGACTTCTTTTTTTCCCCAACCATTAAGAAATTCAGAAAAACAATTTATGAACGTAAACACTGTTCTTGGCAAGTGGACCTTCTAAAAATGAGGGCTGGAGTTTGTTGAAACTGCTCTACTTTTTTTTTTTTTTTTTTTTTTTTTGCCACTTTTTTCCTTTTTTCTCTAGGCACTAATTGGAATCCACTTATTCGTCCTGGTTTGAGAAACAGTTCAGATGGAACCTGTGGGCTCTGTGTTTCCTTAGGTAACAAGTGTGAGGTTTTTGTCACTGTAATTCGGTCATCTGTGTTAATATTATCACAAAAGAGCCAGGGGGGCATTTGCGTTTTCTCAGAATTGCTTATCAAAACAGCTGCATGGCCAGGTGCAGTGGCTCTCATGCCTGTGATCCCAGCATTTTGGGAGGCCAAGGCAGGTGGATTGCTTGAGCCCAGGAGTTTGAGACCAGCCTGGGCAACATGGCTAAATCCCATGTCTACTAAAAATACAAAAAATTAGCCAGGCATGGAGGCGCATGTCTGTAGTCCCAGCTACTCAGGAGGCGAAGCTAGGAGGATCACTTGAGCCTGGGAGTTGGGGGCTGCAGTGAGCTGTGAGCATACCACTGCACTCCAGCCTGGGCAACAAAGCAAGAGATGCAGTCTCTAAAATAATAATAATAATTAGCCAAACATGGTGGAACACATGTGTGGTCACAGCTACTTGGGAGGCTGAGGTGGGAGGATCGCTGGAGCCCGGAAAGTCAAGGCTGCAATGAGCTGAGATTGCACCACTGTAGTTCAGCCTGGGCAACATAGTGACACCCTGTCTCTACATAAATAAATAAATTCACGATTAAGCAGAAGTTGTGCTTGCTCTGCCAGGATTTCAGCTGGGTTCTTTGTGCCCTAATTTATGTGAGCTCATAGATTGTGCGTTATCTTAGAAGGTTTGCATTAAAGAAAGAGGGTAACTCTTTTTTCCCTGTTTTGGGAGCATTGCTGAGGTGGCTTTTGGCTGACGGGTGGACCCGTGGGTGCAGATGTTTTGATGCAGAAGGAGTGATTGCCTTTTTTTACACTCAGGCTCCAACTGGCTTTTATCTTATATGTTCTTACCCTAATGTGTTTGAGGTCACTGGACTCCTACTTTATTTGTGTTTAACTGGAAAGGCAGACACTCTGAGAATGTATCAAATAGCCAGTTACTGCAGAATTTCTAGAATTTAAATCGCTTCCAAAACTGGATCTGCCTCCTGGGTTTAAGCCATTCTCCTGTCTCAGCCTCTTGAGTAGCTGGGATTACAGGCGCCCGCCACCACACCTGGCTCGTTTTTGTATTTTTAGTAGAGACAGGGTTTCAGCATATTGGCCTTACTGGTCTCGAACTCGACCTCGGGTGATCCACCCGCGTCAGCCTCCCAAAGTGCTGGGATGACAGGTGTGAGCCACCGCACCTGGCCCAGTGTGGATACTCCTTGAGCACATAACTGGAATCCTTTCCTTGGAAACTTGGAGCCCCTTGGGTCATGGTCATATAAACTGTGTTAAGAGGAGAGACACCATTAAATATGTCACAGTTGTCCTCGAAACTGGAACTTGTTTTGCTTTCTGCCTGGAAATGCGTCATTTTTGTAGAACATTTATTTTTCATTAACAAAAAAATTATATATATATATGAGGTACGATGTGATGTTTTAGTCCATGTACACATTGTGCAATGATTAAACCAGCTAGTTACCATATTAGCAGTCAAGCTAATTAACATAAAAGCTAATTGACATTAATAATCAAGCTAATTAACATATTAACCATCAAGCTCATTAACATATTCACATAACCCTAACTCTAACCTATGTCACCTCACCTAGTTTTTTTTGTGGTGAGAATATGTAAAATCTACTTTTAGTCTTTTTGAAAGATGCGATGTATTATTATTAACTATAATTGCTGTGTGATGTGTTAGAACTTTGAATTTCTTTTATCTAACTGAAAACATTTAATTTTAATGTAATTTATATGTTTTTGAGACAGTCTCACCATATCACCCAGGCTGGAGTACAGTATCATGTTCATAGCTCATGGCAGCCTCCAACTTCTGGCTCAGGTGACCCTCCCACCTCAGCCTCCCGGGTATCTGGGACTACAGGTGCACACCATCACCTGGTTTTTAAAATTTTTGAAGTTTTGTAGAGATGGGGTCTTGCTGTGTTGCTCAGGCGGGTCTTGAATTCCTGGGCTGAAGCAATCCTCCTGCCTCAGCCTCCCAAGTAGCTGGGACTACAGGTTCATGCCATCATACCCAGCTAATTTTTTTTTTTTTTTAAGAGATGGGGTTTCATTATGTTGCCCAGGCTTGTCTCAAACTTCTGGCCTCCAGTGATCCTCCTTCCTCAGCCTTCCATAGCCTTGTGATTCCAGACATGAACCACTGCTTCTGGCCTCCAACTGAAATTTTATGTTCTTTGGCAAACACTTCGGCATTCTTCCCTGGCAACCACCATTGTACCCTCTGCATTCATACTTTCAACTTTAGAGTCTACATATGAGATGATATGGTATTTGTCTCTCTGTGCCTGGTTCATTTCACTTCACATTGTATCTTCCAGTTCCACCCATGTTGCTGCAAATGGTAGGATTTCCTTTTTCATGGCAGCATACTATTCCTTTGTGTGTCTATGCCACATTTTCTTGATGCACTCATCTGTAGATTGACACATGGGTTGATTCTATATCTTTGAAAGTGTTAATAGTGCTGCAGTGCACAGGGGGTGCAGGTATCCCGTTGATGGACTGATTTCCTTTTCTTTGGGGTACACACCCAGCGGTGGGATGACTGAATCTGGCACACCATTCTTTCCTCGGATGTTTCACAGGCCCATGGCTGGACTTTAGGGAACGTCTTTACTGTATACAAGGTGGCAGTCCCTATTCTTAGGGAACATCTTCAGTGTGTACACGGCATTGGTCCCTTGGCCACATGCTTAGGAAACATCTTCAGTGTATATATGGCTGTGCTCCCTTAGCCACATTCTTAGGGAATGTCTTCAGTGTGTACACGGTGGCAGTCCCTTGGCCGCATTCTTAGGGAACATCTTCAGTGTGTACCTGGTGGCAGTCTCTTGGCCGCATTCTTAGGGAACGTCTTCAGTGTGTACCTGGTGGCAGTCTCTTGGCCGCATTCTTAGGGAACGTCTTTAGTGTGTACCTGGTGGCAGTCTCTTGGCCGCATTCTTAGGGAACGTCTTCAGTGTGTACCTGGTGGCAGTCTCTTGGCCGCATTCTTAGGGAACGTCTTCAGTGTGTACCTGATGGCAGTCTCTTGGCCGCATTCTTAGGGAATGTCTTCAGTATGTACACCTTGGCGATCCCTTGGCCACATGCCTAGGGAACGTATTCAGTGCGGTCCCTTGGCTGCATTCTTAGGGAACATCTTCAGTGTTCAACCTCATTCCTGGGGAACACCTTTAGTGTGTACATGGTGACGGCCCCTTAGCCACATTCTTAGGGAATGTATTCAGTGTGTACAGGGGTGGCAGTCCCTTGGCCGCATGCTTTGGGACCATCTTCAGTGAGTGCGATCCCTTGGCCACATGCTTAGGGAACGTCTTAAGTGTGTACACAGCAGCAGTCCCTTGGCCACATTCTTAGGGAATGTGTTCAGTGTGTACATGGCGGCGGTCCCTTAACCACATGCTTAGGGAATGTATGTACTTGGTGGCAGTCCCTTGGCCTCATTCTTAGTGAATGTGTTCAGTGTGTCCAAGGCAGCCGTCCTTTAGCCTCATGCTTAGGGAACATCTTCAGTGTGTATATATTGGCGGTCCCTTCCCCACATGCCTAGGGAACGTCTTCAGTGCCGTCCCTACATTCTTAGGGAACATCTTCAGTGTGTATATGTTGGCGGTCCCTTCCCTACATGCCTAGGGAACGTCTTCAGTGCTGTCCCTACATTCTTAGGGAACATCTTCAGTGTGTACATGGCAGTGGTCCCTTGGCCTCATTATTAGGGAATGTCTTCAGTGTGTACTTGGCAGCGGTCCCTTACCCACATTCTTAGGGAATGTCTTCAGTGTGTACATTGAAAGATGCGATGTATTATTATTAACTATAATTGCTGTGTGATGTGTTAGAACTTTGAGTTTCTTTTATCTAACTGAAAAAATTTAATTTTAATGTAATTTATATGTTTTTGAGACAGTCCTTTAGCCGCATGGTTAGGGAATGTTTTCAGTACAGTCCTTTGGCCACATGCCTAGGGAACAGCTTCAGTGCAGTCCCTGGGCTGCATTCTTAGGGCATGTCTTCAGTGTGTACATGGTGGAGGTCCCTTGGCCGCATTCTTAGGGAACATCTTTTTTTTTTTTTTTTTTTTAGGTGGAGTCTCGCTCTGTGGCCCAGGCTGGAGTGCAGTGGCCGGATCTCAGCTCACTGCAAGCTCCGCCTCCCGGGTTTACGCCATTCTCCTGCCTCAGCCTCCCGAGTAGCTGGGACTACAGGCGCCCGCCACCTCGCCTGGCTAGTTTTTTGTATTTCTTAGTAGAGACGGGGTTTCACCGTGTTAGCCAGGATGGTCTCGATCTCCTGACCTCGTGATCCGCCCATCTCGGCCTCCCAAAGTGCTGGGATTACAGGCTTGAGCCACCACGCCCGGCCAGGGAACATCTTAAGTGTTTATATGGTGGTGGTCTCTTAGCCACATGCTTAGGGAATGTCTTCAGTGTGTACATGGCGGTGGTCCTTTAGCCACATTCTTAGGGAATGTCTTCAGTGTATATAAGGTGGTGGTCCCTTGGCCACATGCTTAGGGAATGTCTTTAGTGCCTTCTTTTAGCTGCATTCTTAGGGAACCTCTTCTGTGTGTACATGGCAGCAGGCTCTTAGCAGCATACTTAGGGAACGTCTTCAGTGTGTGCACAGCAGAGGTCCCTTGGCCGCATTGTTAGGAAGGGTCTTCAGTTTGTACATGGCAGTGGTCCCTTAGCTGCAGACTTAGGGATCGTCTTCAGTGTGCACAGGGCGGTGGTCCCTTGGGCCACATGCTTAGGGAATGTCTTCAGTGTGTACACGGTGGAGGTCCCTTGGCCACATGTCTAGGGAATGTCTTTTGTGCCCTCTTTTGGCTGCATTCTTAGGGAACGTCTTCCGTGCGTAAATGGCGGCTGTCCCGTAGCCACATACTTAGGGAATGTCTTCAGTGTATACCCTGCAGCGGTCCCTTGGCCTCATTCTTAGGGAACGTCTTCAGTGTGTACCTGGCAGCGTTCCCTTAGCCACAGTCTTCGGAAATGTCTTCAGTGTGTACACGGCGGGGGTCCTTTGGCCACATGCTTTGGGAACGTCTTCAGTGCATACAGAATGGCGGTCCCTTGGCCACATTCTTAGAAAACGTTGTCAGTTTGTATATGGTGGCGATCCCTTGGCCACATTCTCCTGAGTGTCTGTGTCTGTGTCCTTTCCACCTTGCGAGCTGCTTTTGTTTCTTCACTGGGTGTCTGACTCTCATGTGCAATCCGTTTCCTCCGTCACCGCCCGTCCCAGGCACAGTGAGAGACGCAGGCAGCCCGCTCATCTCTGCACGTGGCCATCTCAGACATTCTCCAGCCACCGTCCTGACCGCGTTCATTCCTTCTCCTGCCCAGTCCACATCCTTCTTCCCGTACACTCTTGCTACCAAGAAATGGTCTGAATCACAGCACAGGCTTCATTTGCTTTCTGGAATTGCAGCTCCCCAGCCTCACCCAGATCAGAGATTCAGAACCTGAATCTCCGATCTCTGGAGTTGCCCCCATCCCATCAGAGACTTCTAGTCTGTTTGTTTATATTCGTTTAGACTCGGGAGGATGAGAAGAGACAAACCTTAGAAGGTGGTCTATGCAATTCCAGGGCCCAGGGTGGAAGGGGCTTCCCTGCCTGCCTTTGTGCACCTTTCATTCTTTTATTTTTTTTTTTTTTTTTTTTTTTTTTTTGAGACGGAGTCTTGCCTGGTCGCCCAGGCTGGAGTGCAGTGGTGTGATTCCAGCTCACTGCAACCTCTGCCTCCTGGGTTCAAGCGATTCTCCTGCCTCAGTCTCCTGAGTGGCTGGGATTACAGGCATGCGCCACGATGCTTAGCTAATTTTATATTCCTAGTAGAGATGGGGTTTCTCCATGTTGGTCAGGCTGGTCTCGAACTCCTGACCTCAGGTGATCCATCCGCCTCAGCCTCCCAAAGTGCTGGGATGACACGTGTGGGCCACCATGCCTGGCTGCACCTTTCATTCTTGATCCACCTGGTTTTAAACTTGCAGATAAACTGTTTCCACCTATGACAAATGAGTCTTCCATCTTCCATGTGGTCTGGACTTTGTCCGTGCTATCATATTCCTGTCTCTTGTTCTGGTTTTTGGCGTCCCGCAGATTGTCCCTGTTACAGTCCTGTCTCTTGTTTCTGGGGTCACTGCTGTGGCGAGCTGACTGTGCTGCGTTCCTGAGGCTGGTGAGGATGCTGTCGACACCTTAATCACGGCTGTGAAGAAACTGGCTAGAACTAGGTGCCGTGGAGCTTTGCAGTGGACTCTAGATCGTGGTACCCATTCTTTGGTCAGTGACGGAGCCAGGTGTCTTATTAGGTCTCAGGGATTTGTGGAAGCACAGAGCAAGCAAGCACCTCCTACATTGAAAGGAATCCTTGTCTCACTCAAGTTGGCATCCTGAAGTCTGCCTTTGGGAATCCCTGATTTCCTAAGAAACTACCCTAACATTTTAAGGGACTTAAAAAAATATTAGTAAAATGTTCCCAATGGATAGCAGCAGGTAGTGTTGTGTGTGTGTGTGTGTGTGTGTGTGTTTTTTTTAAAGACAAAGGTTTGCTCTTGTCACCCAGGCTGGAGTGCAATGGCACAATCTTGGCTCCCTGCAACCTCCATCTCCTGGGTTCAAGGGATTCTCCTACCTCAGCCTGTCAGGTAGCTGGGATTATAGGCGTGCGCCACCATGCCCCACTAATTTTGTATTTTTAGTAGTGACGGGGTTTCACCATGTTGGTCAGGATGGTCTCAAGTTCCTGGCCTCAAGTGATCCACCTGCCTTGGCCTCTCAAAGCGCTGGGATTATGAGTCACCGCGCCCGGCCTGCGTTTTGTACTTTCATTTCGGGTTCAGGGGCATGTGTGCAGGTTCGTTACGTAGGTGAATTGCATGTCCTGGGGGTTTAGTGAACAGATTATTTCATCATCCAGGTAATAAGCCCAGTACCACCTGATAGGTAGTTTTTCGATCCTCTCATTTCTCCCACCCTCCACCCTCCAGCAGGCCTCTGCATCTGTTCCCTTCTTTGTATCCACTAATACCCAATATTTAGCTGCCACTTATCTGTGAGACCAGGTGTTATTTGGCTTTCTTTTCCTGTGTGAATTTGCTAAGGATAATGGCCTCCACCTCCATGCATGTTCCTGCAAAGGACATCATCCCATTTTTTTTTTTCTTTTGAGATGGAGTTTCCCTCTTGTTGCCCAGGCTGGAGTGCAATGGCGCGATCTTGGCTCACCACAACCTCCGGCTCCTGGGTTCAAGCAATTTTTCTACCTCAGCCTACCAAGTAGTTGAGATTACAGGCGGAGACGGGTTTCTCCATGTTGGCCGGACTGGTCTTAAACTCCCAACCTCAGGTAATTCGCCTGCCTCAGCCTCCCAAAGTGCTGGGATTACAGGCATGAGCCACCACTCCCAACCAATCCCATTCTTTTTAATGAGTGCATAGTATTCCATAGTGTATATGCTCCACCCTTTCTTTTTTTTTTTTTTTTTTTTTTTTGAGATGGAGTCTTGTTCTGTTGTCCAGGCTGGAGTGCAGTGGCCGGATCTCAGCTCACTGCAAGCTCCGCCTCCCGGGTTTACGCCATTCTCCTGCCTCAGCCTCCCAAGTAGCTGGGATTACAGGCGCCCGCCACCTCGCCTGGCTAGTTTTTCGTATTTTTAGTAGAGACGGGGTTTCACCGTGTTAGCCAGGATGGTCTCGATCTCCTGACCTCGTGATCCGCCTGTCTGGGCCTCCCAAAGTGCTGGGATTACAGGCTTGAGCCACCGCGCCCGGCCTCCACCCTTTCTTTATCCAGTCTACATGGCGTCATGTTGAGGAAAGGATGAAACAATGTGCATGAAAGCAGTGAATGTTTTCTATTGGAACAGTGTTTAACTTTCTGGGAAACTGTGGAGTCATTGCAATTGCAATTTCCTGGTAGATTTGGTGAGGTAAGAGCATTGGGAATTTTTGGGCGCCTGATGCACTGTGGGAGTTTTTTTTTTCACAGTGTAGAAATCTCAACATGAATATGTCTCTTTTCTTTTATGTTTGTTTGTTTGTTTTGAGATGGAGTTTTTTTCTTGTTGCCCAGGCTGGAGTGCAGTGGGAATCTGGGCTCACTGCAGCCATCCTCTCCCTTGTTCAAGCAATTTTCCTGCCTCATCCTCTGGAGTAGCTGGGATTGTAAGTGCCCCCACACCTGGCTAATTTTTTTTTTTTGTATTTTTAGTAGAGACAGAGTTTCAGCATGTTGGGCAGTCTGGTCTCGAACTCCTGGCCTCAAGGGATCCCCCTGCCTTGGCCTCCCAAAGTGCTGGGATGACAGGCGTGAGCCACGGCGCCCGGCCGTCTGTTTTCTTTTCATAGGAGGTGCTGGTCTCACAGTGGCTCTGTGCTGTGATGAAATGGCATTGCCAAAGTTTTACTCTTGACAACTTGATTTTGTATGCTAAAGAGATCTTCTTTGGCGTGATTGAGGAGGGCTTGAGAGAGTTAAAGGAGCCATTTATTTAGAAGGCGATGAGATGGAGTTATGTCTTGGTAATTACTGCAGTTACCCCCACCCCATTCTTTCCATGGCTCTCCTAGCTGGGTTCTTGGCTAGTCAGGGAGGTGCCCTGAAAAGCCTCATTTTCCCACAGCTGTAGGAACTGTGTGGTACACGCACAATTTCTTAGCTTTTGTATTAGGGAATGTCTTCAGTGCGTTCCCTTGGTCACATTCTTAGGGAACATCTTCAGTGTGTACACTGTGGCGGTTCCTTAGGCATATTCTTAGGGAAAGTCTTCAGTGTGTACATGGTGGCAGTCCCTTGGCCGCATGCTTAGGGAATGTCTTCAGTGCGGTCCCTTGACCACATGCCTAGGGAATGTCTTCAGTGCCAGCCCTTGGGTGCATTCCAGGGAACATCTTCAGTGTGTACATTGCGGTGGTCCCTTAGCCACTTTCTTAGGGAATGTCTTCAGTTTGTACGCGTTGGTAGTCCCTTGGCCGCATGTTTAGGGAACGTGTGCAGTGAATGCGAGCCCTTGGCCACATGGTTAGGGAACATCTTCAGTGTGTACATGACTGCGGTCTCTTAGCCACATTCTTAGGAAATGTCTTCAGTGTGTACATGGTGGCAGTCTCTTGGCCGCGTGGTTAGGGAACATCTTCAGTGTGCACACGGTGGCAGTTCCTTGTGCCACATGGTTAGCGAATGTCTTCAGTGAGTACATGGTGGCGGTCTCTTGGCTGCATTCTTACAGAACATCTTCAGCGTGTACATGGCGGCTGTCCCTTAGCTGCATGCTTAGGGAACGTCTTCAGTGTGTATACAGTGGCAGTCCCTTAGCCACATGTCTAGGGAATGTTTTCTCTGCTGTTCCTTGGGTGCATTCTTAGGGAACATCTTCAGTGTGTAATGGCGGTGGTCCCTTAGCCACATACTTAGGGAATGTCTTCAGTGTGTACATGGTGGCAGTCCTTTGGCCACATGCTTAGGGAACATCTTCAATGCAGTCCCTTAGCCACATGCCAAGGGAACGTCTTCAGTGTTGTCTTTTAGTTGCGTTCTTAAGGAACGTCTGCAATGTGTACATGGCAGCAATCCCTTAGACACAAGGTTAGGGATCATCTTCAGTATGCATAGGGCTGTGGTTCCTTGGGCCACATGCCTGGGGAACGTCTTCAGTGCGGTCCCTTGGCCACAAGGTTAGGGATCATCTACAGTGTGCAGGTTAGGGATCATCTACAGTGTGCATAGGGCAGTGGTTCCTTGGGCCACATGACTAGGGAACGTCTTCAGTGCCATCCCTTGGCTGCATTCTTAGGGAACGTCTTCATTGTGTACATGGCAGCGGTCCCTTAGCCACATACTTCCGGACCGTTTTCAGTGTGTACAGGGCAGCAGTCCCTTTGGTGTATTCTTAGGGAGCATCTTTAGTGTGTACATGGCAGTGATCTCTTACGTACATTTTAGGGAATGTCTTCAGTGTTTACATGGTGGTAGTCCTTTGATCACATGTTTAGGGAACATCTTCAGTGCAGTCCCTTGGCCACATGCCTAGGGATCATCTTCAGTGCTGTCCCTTGGCTGCATTTTTAGGGAGTGTCTTCAATGTGTACCTGGTGGTGGTTCCTTGGCTCCATTCTTAGGGAACGTCTTCAGTGTGTACATGGCGGCGGTCCCTTAGCCACATGTTTACCGAACGTCTTCAGTGTATACAGTGGCGGTCCCTTGGCCACATGGCTAGGAACGTCTTCAGTGCTGTCCTTTACTTGCATTTTTAGCGAACATCTTAAGTGTGTACATGGCAGCAGTCCCTTAGCCATATTCTTAGGGAATATCTTCAGTGTGCCTACAATTGCAGTCCCTTGGCCACATGGCTAGGAACGTCTTCAGTGCCCTGTTTTAGCTGCATTCTTAGGGAACGTCCTCAGTGTGTACATGGCAGCAGTCCCTTAGCCACACACTTAGGGAACATCTTCAGTGTGTGCATATCTTCAGTGTGTGCACATCAGCGGCCCTTGACTGCATTGTTAGGGAACGTCTTCAGTGTAAACATGGCAGTGGTCCCTTAGCCAGGAGCTTAGGGATCGTCTTCAGTGTGCACAGGGCGGTGGTCCCTTGCGTCACATGCTTAGGGAATGTCTTCAGTGTGTACATGGTGGCTGTCCCTTAGCCACACGCCTAGGGAACGTCTGCCATCTCTTGGCTAAATTCTTAGGGAACGTTTTCAGTGCGTAAATAGTGGCGGTCCCTTAGCCTTATACTTAGAGAACGTCTTCAGTGTGTACACGGCTAGTCCCTTGGCCTTATTCTTAGGAAATGTCTTTAGTGTGTATAGGCGGTGGTCCCTTAGCCACATTCTTAGCGAATGTCTTCAGTGTGTACACGGCGATGGTCCCTTGGACACATGCTTTGGGAACATTTTCAGTGCATACAGAGTGGCGGTCCATTGGCCCCATTCTTAGAAAACGCCTTCAGTTCGTATAACGTGGCGATCCCTAGGCCACATTCTTCTGAGTGTCTGTGTCTGTGTCCTTTCTACCCTGTAAGCTGCTTTTATTTCTTCATTGGGTGTCTCTGACTCTCCTGTGGAATCCCTTTCCTCTGTCACCGCCCGTCCCAGGCACAGGGAGAGACGCAGGCTGCCTGCTCCTCTCTGCACGTCGCCATCTGAGACATTCTCCAGCCGCCCTCCTGACAGCACTCATTCTTTCTCCTGCCCGGTCCACGTACTTCTTCCGCTACACCTTTGCTACCAAGAAATGGTTTGAATCATAGCCAAGGCTTCATTCGCTTTCTGGAATTGCAGCTCTCCAGCTCCACCCAGATCAGAGATTCAGAACCTGAATCTTCTGATTTCTGGAGTTGCCCCCATCCCATCAGAGACTTCTAAACCTAGTCTGTTTGTTTATATTCGTTTAGACTTGGGAGGATGACAGGAGAGAAACCTTAAAAGGTGACCTGTGCAGTCCAGGGCCCAGGGTGGAAGGGGCTTCCGTCCCTGGCTGCTTTTGTGCACCTTTCATTCTTGATCCGCTCTGTCGCCCAGGCTGGAGTATAGTGGTGTGATCTCGGCTCACTGCAAGCTCTGCGTCCCGGGTTCATGCCATTCTCCTGCCTCAGCCTCCCGCATAGCTGGGACTACAGGCGCCCGCCACCACGCCCAGCTAAATTTTTGTGTAGTTTTAGTAGGGACGGTTTCACCGTGTTAGCCAGGATGGTCTCGATTTCCTGACCTCGTGATCCGCCTGCCTGGGCCTCCCAAAGTGCTGGGATGACAGGTGTGAGCCACTGCGCCCGGCCTGTTTTTGCTTTTTTGAGACGGAGTCTTGCTGTGTGGCCCAGGCTGGAGTGCAGTGGTGTGATCTCAGCTCACTGCAAACTCTGCTTCCCGGGTTCAAGCGATTCTCCTGCCACAGCCTCCCGAGTAGGGAGCTGCTAAAATAAAATACTTTCAGTTGGGTACTTTATAAACTACAGACATTTATTACTCACAGTTCTGAAGGCTGGAGGTTCAAGATCATGGCAGATTCAGTATCTGGTGGGGACCCACCTCCTGGTTCATAGACGATGCATTTGCTCTGCGCGTGCTCACATGGTGGAAGGGTGAGGGAGCTCTCTGGGGCCCCTGTTATAAGGACACTGATCCCATTCTTGAGGCTGGATCCCCATGACCTCATCACCTCCCAAGTCTCCCACCTCCTGACACCATTGTCTTAAGGGTGAGGATTTCAATGTAGGAATTTTGGGGAGGAACACAAACTTTCAGACTGTAGCAAACACTATTCTTAAAAAAAAATACAGTAATAGTTCAGCTTTTTTTTTTCTTTTTTTCTTTTTTTTTTTTAGTTTGATAAATTTTCCAAGAAGGAGGAGGTAAAGAAACCCTCCTAGTTTTGAAGGTGAATGTTAGTGCTGTAAAATACACGTGGGACTTGGCTTCTATAAAATTCCTGGTCACGGCAAAATGTAGGTGGTTCGCAGTACCTGGGAAAGCCCACCTTTCCTTTTTCTAACATGTAACTTTTGTGGGAATTGCCTAAAAGTTGTTTATAGTTAGCCCTTCAGTCCTGTGTCCAACCCAGCATATCCGATACTATCTAACATTCTTTTTTTTTGAGACGGTGTTTTGCTCTTGTTACCCAGGCTGGAGGACAGTGGCACGATCCTGGCTCGCCGCAACCTCCACCTCCTGGGTTGAAGTGATTCTCCCGCCTCAGCCTCCCAAGTAGCTGAGATTACTAAATTTTATATAAATGTTGTGTCAAGAAATATTATTGCTCTTTTGATTTTTTTTTTCCCTAACCATTGAGAAATTTAGAAAAAACATTTATGAACGTAAACACTGTTCTTGACAAGAAGGCCTTCTAAAAATAAGGGCTGGAGTTTGTTGAAACTGCTCTCCTTTTTTTTTTTTTTTTTTTTGCTGCTTTTTCCTTTTGCCTTGAGGCAGTAATTGGAATCCACTTATTTGTCCTGGGTGGAGAAACAGTTCAGATCTAACAGTGGGGGCTCTGTGTTTCCTTAGGTAACACGTGTGAGGTTTTTGTCAGTGTAATTCAGTCATCTGTGTTAATATTATCACAAAAGATCAGGGCGGCATTTGCTTCTTCCCAGAATTGCTTATTAAAACAGCTGCATGGCCAGGCGCAGTGGCTCACGCCTGTAATCCCAACACTTTTGGAGGCCGAGGCAGGCTTGAGCCCAGGAGTTTGAGACCACCCTGGGCAACGTGGCCAAACCCCATCTCTACTGAAAATACAAAAAAATTAGTGCGTGCCTGTAGTCGCAGCTACTCAGGAGGCGGAGGCGGGAGGATCACTTGAGTGTGGGAGTTGGAGGCTGCAGTGAGCTGTGATCGCAGCCTGGGCAACCAAGTGAGAGATGCTGTGTCTAAAAAATAAAAATAAAAATTAGCCAAACATGGTGGCATGCGTGTGTTGTCACTGCTACTTGGGAGGGAGGAGGGTGGATCACTTGAGCCCACAAAGTCGAGGCTGCAGTGAGCTGAGATTGCACCACTGTAGTACAGCCCGGCAACAGAGCGAGGGAGACCCTGTCTCTAAATACATAAATAAATAGGTTCGCGATTAAGCAGAAGTTGTGCTTGTTCTGCCAGGATTTCAGTTGGGTTCTTTGTGCCCTAATTTATCTGAGCTCATAGGTTGTGCGTTATCTTGGAAGGCTTGTATTAAAGAAAGAGGGTAGCCTTTCTTTTCCCTGTTTTGGGAGCATTGCTGAGGTGGCTTTTGGCGACGGGTGGACCCGAGGGTGCAGACGTTTTGATGCAGAAGGAGTGATTGCCTTTTTCAGACTTAGGGTGCATCTGGTTTTTATGTTGTGTGTTCTTACCCTGGGGTGTTTGAGGTCCCTGGACTCCTATTTTATTTGTGTTTAAAAAGCAGGAACTCTGAGAACGTATCAAATAGCCTGTTACTGCAGGATTTCTAGAATTTAAATGGCTTCCAAAACTGGATCCACAAGCTAAGAATTATGTTTATGTTTTAAAAGGTGTTGGTTTGCTTCTTACCTTTCTAAATTCTTGGGGAGAAAAATCCAAAGAATAATTCAGTTTCATGATACAAAAATGGTATGAGGCTGGGCACAGTGGCTCATACCTGTCATCCCAGCACTTTGGGAGGCCAAAGCAGGAGGATTACTTGAACCCAAGAGTTTGAGATCAGCCTGGGCAACAGGGAGAAAAACATAAAATAAAAATAGGCTGGGTGCAGTGACTTATGCTTATAATCACAGCCCTTTGGGAGGCTAAGTCAGTAGGATTACTTGAGCTGAGGGGTTTGAGACTAGCCTGGTCAACACAGTGAGACCTTGTCTGTGGTAATGATAAACAATTAGCTGGACATAAGGTGTGCATTTGTAGTCTCAGTGACACAGGAGGCTGAAGTGGGAGGATCACTTGAGCTGGGGAGTTGGAGGCTGCAGTGAAATGTGATCGCACCACTGTACTCCAGCCTGTGCAACAGAGAGAGATGCTGTCTCTTAAAAAAAAAAAAAAAAAAACAGCCAGATGTGGTGGCACACATGTGTGGTCACAGCTACTTGGGAGGCTGAGGCTGAAGGATTGCTTGAGCTCAAGGAGGTTGAGGCTTCAGTAAGCTACGATCATGCCACTGCACTCCAGACTGGGCAATCGCCTGGGGGAGACTCTGTTTCCACCAAAATAAATTAAAGATAGGAAATTTCAATATGAAGATCAATGTCCCCCGGATCCTTCCATTTCTTCCCAGCTGGGCTATATTTGGAGTTCCATGGGGAGCCGGCAGTTTGCACGCGCTCAGGAGGATGCGCCCTGCCATGGTGTCTGTTAGTGAACAGCCTGATCTCATCAACCCTCCTGAGCAGGCCTGGCCCTCCGAGTAATAACTGGGAACATTCGCCAATTTGTGAGATGACCTCATGTTGTCATTTGAAGGGTGCAGTGTGGATACGTGGATACATTTTTTTCTTTTTTCTTTTTGAGGTGGAGTTTTACTCTTGTTGCCCAGGCTGGAGTGCAATGGTGCGATCTCGGCTCACTGCAACCTCCGCCTCCTGGGTTCAAGCCATTCTGTTTCAGCCTCCTGAGTAGCTGGGATTACAGGCACCCGCCACCATGCCCAGCTAATTTTTGTATTTTTAGTAGAGACGGGGTTTCAGCATATTGGTCAGGCCGGTCTGGAACTCCTGACCTCAGGTGATCCACCCGCATCAGCCTCTCAAGGTGCTGGGATGACAGGCGTGAGCCACCGCGCTCCGCCCAGTGTGGATACACCTTGGGCACATAACTGGAATCCTTTCCTTGGAAACTTGGAGCCCCTTGGGTCATGGTCATATAAACTGTGTTGAATTAAGAGGAGACACCGTTAAGTATGTCACAGCTGTCCTCGAAACTGGGACTTGTGTTGCTTTCTGCCTGGAAATGCGAGTCATTTTAATAGAATATTTGGCCAGGCGCTGTGGCTCAAGCCTGTAATCCCAGCACTTTGGGAGGCAGAGACGGGCGGATCAAGAGGTCAGGAGATCGAGATCATCCTGGCTAACCCGGTGAAACCCCGTCTCTACTAAAAAATACAAAAAACTAGCCGGGCGAGGTGGTGGGCGCCTGTAGTCCCAACTACTGGGGAGGCTGAGGCAGGAGAATGGCCTAAACCCGGGAGGCGGAGCTAGCAGTGAGCTGAGATCCGGCCACTGCACTCCAGCCTGGGTGACAGAGCAAGACTCCATCTTAAAAAAAAAAAAAAAAAAAAGAATTTATTTTTTCATTAACAAAAAATAATTGTGTACATATATATGAGGTACAACGTGATGTTTTAATCCAAGTACACATTGTGATTAAAACAAGCTAGTTACCATATTAACAATCAAGCTAACATATTAACAATCAAGCTAATTAACATATTAACAATGAAGCTAAGTAATATATTCATATAATGTTAACTCTAACCCATATCACTTCACCTACCTTTTTTTGTGGTGAGAATACGTAAAATCTACTTTTAGTCATTTTGAAAGATGCGGTGTATTATTATTAACTATAATCAGTGTGTGCTGTGGTAGAACTTTGAATTTATTTCTTTTATCTAACTGAAAAAATTTAATTTTAATGTAATTTATATGTTTTTGAGACAGTCTTGCCCTATCACTCAGGCTGGAGTACAGCGTCATGTTCATAGCTCTTGGCAGCTTCCAACTGGTGGCTCAGATGAGCCTCCCACCTCAGCCTCCCAGGTAGCTGGGACTACAGGTGCACCCCGCCACACCCAGTTGATTTTTAAATGTTTTGTAGAGATGGGGTCTCGCTATGTTGTCCAGGTGGGTCTTGAATTCTTGGGCTGAAGCAATCCTCCTGCCTCAGCCTCCCAAGTAGCTGGGACTACAGGTACATGCCAGTATACCCAGCTAACTTTTTTTTTTTCCTTTTGAGATGAGGTTTCATTATGTTGCCCGGGCTTGTCTCAAACTCCCGGCCTCCAGTGATCCTCCTTCCTCAGCCTTCCATAGCATTGTGATTCCAGACATGAGCCACCGCTCCTGGCCTCCAACGGAAATTTTATGTTCTTTGACAAACACTTCAGCATTCTTCCCTGGCAACCACCATTGTACTCTCTGCATTCATGCGTTCAGCTTTTTTAGAGTCTACATGTGAGATGATATGGTATTTGTCTCTCTGTGCCTGGTTCATTTCACTTCACATTGTATCTCCAGTCCCATCCATGTTGCATAAATGGCAGGATTTCCTTTTTCATAGCTGCATACTATTCCATGGTGTGTCTATGCCACATTTGCCTGATGCACTCATCTGTTGATTGACACATAGGTTGATTCCATATCTTGGAAATTGAGTAGTGCTGCAGTGCACAAGGGGTGCAGGTATCCCGTTGAGCGTCTGATTTCCTTTCCTTTGGGTACACATCCAACGGTGGGATGTCTGGATCCTGCACACCATTCTTTTCTCTGATATTTCGCAGGCCTATGGCTGGACCTTTGGAACGTCTTCATTATGTACAAGGTGGTGGTCCCTTAGCCACATTCTTAGTGAATGTCTTCCGTGTGTACACAGTGGCAGTCCCTTGGCCGCATGCTTAGGCAATGTCATCAGTGCGGTTCCTTGGCCACATGCTTAGGGAATGTCTTCAGTGTATACATGGTGGCAGTCCCTTGGCCACATTCTTAGATAATGTCTTCAGTGTGTACATGGTGGCAGTCCCTTAGCCACATGCTTAGGGAACGTCTTCAGTGTGTACATAGCTTCGGTCTGTTAGCCACAAGCCTAGGGAACATCTTCAGTGTGTATAGGGTGGTGGTCCCTTGGCCACATGCCTAGGGAACGTCTTCAGTGCCATCCCTTGCTGCATTTTAAGGGAACATCTTCAGTGTGTACATGGTGATGGTCCCTTGGCGCATTGTTAGGGAACGTCTTCAGTGTGTACATGGCAGAGGTCCCTTAGCCACATGCTTTGGGAACGTCTTCAGTGTGTATATGGCAGTGGTCCCTTAGCCACATACTTAGGGAATGTCTTCAGTGCATATATGGCGGTGGTCCTTTGGGCCACATGCTTAGGGAATGTCTTCAGTGTGTACACGGTGGTGGTCCCTTGGCCGCATCCTTAGGGAAAGTCTTCAGTGACATCCTTTGGCTGCATCTTCAGTGTGTTTGGGAACTGTTTCCAGTGTATTCATGGCGGAGGTCCCTTAGCCACATTCTTAGAGAACCTCTTCAGTTCATACACAGTGGCGATCCCCTGGCCATATTCTTAGAAAACGTCTTCATTTGGTACACAGTGGCGGTCCCTTGGCCACATTCTTCTGAGTGTCTGTGTCTGTGTCCTTTCCACCCTGTAAGCTGCTTTCATTTCTTCACTGGGTGTCTTTGACTCTCATGTGGAATCCCATTTCTCTGTCACTGCCCGTCCCAGGCACAGTGAGAGACGTAGCCAGCCTGCTCCTCTCTACATGTGGCCATCTCAGACGTTCTCCAGCCACTGTCCTGACCGCATTCATTCCTTCCCCTGCACGGTCCACATCCTTCTTCCCTTACCCCCTTGCTACCAAGAAATGGTCTGAATCACAGCACAGGCTTCATTTGCTTTCTGGAATTGCAGCTCCCCAGCTCTACCCAGATCAGAGATTCAGAACCTGAATCTTCGATCTGGAGATGCCCGCATCCCATCAGAGACTTCTAGTCTGTTTCTTCATATTCATTTAGACTTGGGAGGATGACAGGAGAGAAACCTTAGAAGGTGGACTCTGCAGTTCTAGGGCCCAGGGTGGAAGGGGCTTCCGTCCCAGGCTGTCTTTGTGCACCTTTCATTCTTCATCCAACTTTTTTTTTTTTTTTTTTTTTTTTGAGACAGAGTTGTGCTGTGTCCCCCAGTCTGGAGTGCAGTGGTGTGATCTCAGCTCACTGCAACCTCCGCCTCCCAGCTTCAAGCAATTCTCCTGCTTCACTCTTCTGAGTGGCTGGGAGTACAGGCATACGCCTCCATGCCTGGCTAATGTTATATTTATAGTAGAGATGGGGTTTCTCCATGTAGCTCAGGCTGGTCCTGAGCTCAGTTGATCCATTCGCCTCAGCCTCCCAAAGTGCTGGGATTACAGGCGTGAACCACCACGCCTGGCTGCACCTTTCGTCTTGATCCACCTGATTTCAAACTCGCAGATAAATTGTTTCCACCTGTGACAAATGAGTTATGCATCTTCCATGTGGTCTGGACTTTGTCCCTGTTACCATATTCCTGTATCTTGTTTCTGGCGGGCTGCACGTTGTCCCTCTTACAGTCCTGTCTCTTGTTTCTGGGGTCACTACTGTGGCGAGCTGACGTGCCACATTCCTGAGGCTGGTGAGGATGCTGTCGGCACCTTAATCACGGCTGTGAAGAAACTGGCTAGAGCTAGGTGCCGTGGAGCTTTGCAATGGAGTCTAAGTCGTGGTACCCATTGTTTGATCAGTGACGGAGCCAGGTGTCTTATTAGGTCTCGGGGATTTGTGGAAGCAAAGAACAAGCAAGCACCTCCTACATTGAAAGGAATCCTTCTGACACTCAAGAGGACACCGTGAAGTCCTGCCTTTGGAAATCCCTGATTTCCTAAGACACTACCCTAGCAGTTTAAAGGACTTAAAGAAAAATTCAGTAAAATGTTCCCAATAGCAGCACATGTAGTCATGTAGTTATTGTGTTTTTTTTTTTTTTTTTTTTTTTTTTTTTTTTGAGACGGAGTTTCGTTCTGGTCACCCAGGCTGGAGTGCAATGGCACGGTCTCAGCTCACTGCAACCTCCGTCTCCCAGGTTCAAAGGATTCTCCCACCTCCGCCTGTCAGATAGCTAGGATTATAGGCGTGTGCCACCACGCCCAGCTAATTTTGTATTTTTAGTAGTGACAGGGTTTCCACCATGTTGATCAGGGAGGTCTCGAACTCCTGGCCTCAGGTCATCCACCCACCTTGGCCTCCCTAAGTGCTGGGATTATGAGTCACCGCGCCCGGCTTTTTAAATTTTCATTTCAGGTTCAGGGGCACGTGTGCAGGTTTGTTACATGGGCAAATTGCATGTCCTGGGGCTTTTTTCATCATCCAGGTAATAAGCCCAGTACCACCTGATAGGTAGTTTCTCGATCCTCTCATTTCTTTCACCCTCCACCCTCTAGCAATCCCCTGCGTCTGCTCCCTCCTTTGTATCCACGAATACCCAGGGTTTAGCTGCCACTTATCAGTGAGACCTGGTGATATTTGGTTTTATTTTCCTGTGTGAGTTTGCTAAGGATAATGGCCTCCACTCCATGCATGTTCCTGCAAAGGACATCATCCCATTTTTTTTTATCTTTCTTTTGAGACTGGGTTTCCTTCTCGTTGCCCAGGCTAGAGTGCGATGGCGTGATCTCGGCTCACGACAACCTCTGGCTCCTGGGTTCAAGTGATTCTCCTGCCTCAGCCTCCCATGTAGCTGAGATTACAGGTGCATACCACCACGCCCGGCTAATTTTGTATTTTTAGTAGAGACAGGGCTTCTCCGTGTTGGCCAGGCTGGTCTTGAACTCCTGACCTCAGGTAATCTGCCTGCCTCCCAACATGCTGCGATTACAGGCCTGAGCCACCATCCCCAACCAATCCCATTCTTTTTCATGGGTTCATAGTATTCCATAGTGTATATGCTCCAGTCTACATGGTGTTGTGTTGAGGAATGGATGTAACAATGTGCGTGAAAGCAGTGAATGTTTTCTATTGGAATGGTGTTTGCCTTTCTGGGAAACTGGGGAGTCATTCCAGTTGCAATTTCCTGGTAGATTTGATTGGCTAAGAGCACTGGGAATTTATGAGGTGCCTGATGCACTGTTGCAGATCTTTTTTCACAGTGTAGATATCTCAGCAAGAATATGTCTCTTTTCTTCTCTCTCTTTTTTTTTGGGCGGGGGATAGAGTTTTGCACTTGTTGCCCAAGCTGGAGTATAATGGCTGAATCTCGGCTCACGGCAACCAGCATCTCCCGGGTTCAAGCAATTCTCCTGCCTCAGCCTCTGGAGTAGCTGGGAGTGTAAGTGCCTGCCTCCACACCCCTGATTTTTTGTTGTTGTTGTTGTTTTAGTATTTTTAGTAGAGACAGGGTTTAACCATGTTGAGCAGGCCGGTCTTGAACTCCTGGCCTCAAGTGATCCACCTGCCTCAGCCTCCCAAAGTGCTGGGATGACAGGCGTGAACCACGGCGCCCAGTCATCTGTTTTCTTTGCGTAAGAGGTGCTGGTATCACAGTGGCTCTGTGCTGTGATGAAATGGCATTGCCAGAGTTTTACCCCTGACAGCTTGATTTTGTATGCTAAACAGATCTTCTTTGGCGTGATTGAGGAGGCCTTGGGAGAGTTAAGGGAACCATTTATGTAGAAAGCGATTAGATCGTGTTATATCTTGGCAATTACTGCAGTTACCCCCACCCCATTCTTTCTGTGGCTCTCCTAGCTGGGTTTGTAGCTAGTCATGGAGGTGCCCTGAAGAGCCTCATTTCCCACAGCTGTAGGAACTGTGTGATACACCCACAATTTCTTAGCTTTTGTATTAGGGAATGTCTTCAGTTTGTCCCCATGGCCACATGCTTAGGGAATGTCTTCAGTGTGTACAGAGTGGCCATCCCTTAGCCACATTCTTAGGGAACATCTTCAGTGTGTACATGGCGACAGTCCCTTAGCCACATTCTTAGGGATGTCTTCAGTGCGTACAAGGTGGCTGTCTCTTGGCCGCATACTTAGGGAACGTCTTCAGTGCGGTCCCTTGGCCACACGCCTAGCGAATGCCTTCAGTGCTGTCCTTTGGCTGCATTCTTAGGGAACGTGTTCAGTGTGTACATGGCGGCCATCCCTTGGCCACATTCTTAAGGAACATTTTCAGCGTCTATATGGCGACGGTCCCTTAGCCACGTTCTTAGGGAATGTCTTCAGTGTGTATATGGTGGCAGTCCCTTGGCCGCAGGCTTAGGGAACATCTTCAGTGAGTGCGATCCCTTGGCCACAGGCTTACAGAAGTATTCAGTGTGTATATAGCCGCGGTCCCTTTCCCACATTCTTAGGGAATGTCTTCAGTGCCTAGATGGTGGTAGTCCCTGGGTCACATTCTTAGGGAACATCTTCAGTGTGTACATGGTGGAGGTCCCTTAGCCACATTCCTAGGGAATGTCTTCAGTGTGTACACAGTGGCAATCTTTTGGCCTTATGGTTAGGGAACATCTTCAGTGTGTACACGGTGGTGGTCCCTTGCTCCACATGCTTAGGCAATTCCTCAGTGTGTACCTGGTGGCGGTCCCTTGGCCGCATGCTTAGGGAACGTCTTCAGTGCCATCCCTTGACTGCATTCTTAGGAAACGTCTTCAATGTGTATATGACAGCGGTCCCTTAGCCACATACTTTGGGAACATCTTCAGTGTGCACACGGCAGTGGTCCCTTGGATGCATTCTTAGGGAGCATCTTTAGTGTGTACATGACGGAGATCTCTTACACACATTCTTAGAGAATGTCTTAAGTGTGTACATGTTGGTAGTCCTTTGGCCGCATACTTAGGGAACATCTTCAGTGCTGTCCCTTGGCCACATGCCTAGGGAATATCTTTTGTGCCATCCCTTGGCAGCATTCTTAGGGGGCGTCTTAAGTGTGTACCTGGTGGCGGTCCCTTGCCTGCATTCTTAGGGAAGGTCTTCAGTGTGTACATGGTGGTGGTCCCTTAGCCCTAGGCTTAGGAAACGTCTTTAGTGTGTAGATGGCATTGGTCCTTTAGCCACATGCTTAGGGAACGTCTTCAGTGTGTATACAGTAGCGGTCCCTTGGCCACATGCCTAGGGTACGTCTTAAGTGATGTCTTTTAGCTGCATTCTTTGGGAATGTCTTCGGTGTGTAGGTGGCAGTGGTCCCTTAGTCACATACTTAGGGAACGTCTTCAGTGTTTGCACTCAGCGGCCCTTGGCTGCCTTGTCGGTAGGGAACGTGTTCAGTGTATACATGGCAGCGGGTCCCTTAGCCACGAGCTTAGGGATCGTCTATCAGTGTGCACTGGGCGGTGGTCCCTTGGGCCACATGCTTAGGGAATGTCCTTAGTGTGTACACGGTGGCGGTCCCTTAGGCACATGCCTAGGGAACGTCTGCCAACTCTTGGCTGCATTCTTAGGGAACGTCTTCAGTGGGTAAATGGCGGTGTTCCCTTAGCCACGTACTTAGGGAACGTCTTCAGTGTGTACATGATGGCAGTCCCTTAGTCACATACTTAGGAAACGTTTTCAGTGTGTACACGGCAGCGTTCCCTTGGCCGCATTCTTAGGGAACGTCTTCAGTGTGTACAGGCGGTGGTCCCTTAGCCACATTCTTAGCTAACGTCTTCAGTGTGTACATGGCGATGGTCCCTTGGCCACATGCTTTGGGAACGTCTGCAGTGCATACAGAGTGGCGGTCCCTTTGCCCCATTCTTAGAAAACGTCTTCACTTCGTACACTGTGGCGATCCCTTGGCCACATTCTTCTGAGTGTCTGTGTCTGTGTCCTTTCCACCCTGTAAGCTACTTTTGTTTCTTCATTGGGTGTCTGTGACTCTCATGTGGAATCCCTTTCCTTTGTCACTGCCCGTCCCAGGCACAGTGAGAGACTCAGCCAGCCTGCTCCTCGCTGCACGTGGCCATCTCATATTCTTCCCCCACTGTCCTGACCACATTCACTCCTTCTCCTGCCCGGTCCACATCTTTCTTCCCCTGTACCCTTGCTACCAAGAAATGATCTGAATCACAGCACAGGCTTCATTTGCTTTCTGGAATTGCAGTTCCCCAGCCCCACCCAGAGCAGAGATTCAGTACCTGAATCTTCGGATATTTGGAGATGCCCCCATCCCATCAGAGACGTCTCGTGTGCTTCTTTATATTCGTTTAGACTTGGGAGGATGACAGGAAAGAAAGCTTAGCAGGTGGACTGTGCATTTCCAGGGCCCGGGGTGGAAAGGGCTTCCATCCCTGGCTGCCTTTGTGCATGTTTCATTCTTATTTTTTAAATTTTTTTATTTTTTATTTTTTTATTATTATTATTTTATTATTTTATTTTTATTTTTTTGAGACAGAGTCTTGCTCTATCGCCCAGGCTGGAGTGCAGTGGCGCAATCTCGGCTCACTGCAAGCTCCGTCTCCCGGGTTCACGCCGTTTTCCTGCCTCAGCCTCCCGAGTAGCTGGGACTACAGGCGCCCGCCACCTCGCCTGGCTAATTTTTTGTATTTTTAGTACAGACAGGTTTCACCGTGTTAGCCAGGATGGTCTTGATCTCCTAACCTCGTAATCCGCCCACTTCGGCCTCCCAAAATGCTGGGATTACAGGAGTGAGCCACTGCGCCCAGCCGGTTTTTTTTTTTTTTTTTTTTTTTGAGACAGAGTCTTGGTGAGTCGCCCAGGCTGGAGTGCAGTGGTGTGATCTCAGCTCATCAGCTCACTGCAACTCCACGCCTCCCGGGTTCAAGCGATTCGCCTGCCACAGACTCCCGAGTAGGGAGCTGCTAAAATAAAATACTTTCAGTTTGGTAATTTATAAACTACAGACATTTATCACTCAAAGTTTTGAAGGGTGGAGGTTCAAGATCATGGCAGATTCGGTGTCTGGTGGGGACCCACCTCCTGGTTCATAGACCACGCATTTTCTCTGTGTGCTCACATGGTGGAAGGGCAAGGGAACTCTCTGGGGCTCCTTTCATAAGGACATTGATCCCATTCATAAGGCTGGATCCCCATGACCTCATCACCTCCCAAGTCTCCCACCTCCTGACACCATCGTCTTAGGCGTGAGGATTTCAATGTAGGAATTTTGGGGAGGAATACAAACTTTCAGACTGTAGCGAATACCATTCTTTAAAAAAATACAGTGATAGTTAAGTTTTTTTTTTTTTTTTTTGTTAGACAAATTTTCCAAGAAGGAGGAGGCAAAGAAACCCTCCTAGTTTTGAAGGTGAATGTTAGTGCTGTAAAATACATGTGGGACTTGGCTTCTATAAAATTCCTGGTCACGGCAAAATGTAGGTGGTTCACAGTACCTAGGAAAGCCCACCTTTCCTTTTTCTAACATGCAACTTTTGTGAGAATTGCCTAAAAGTTGTTTATAGTTAGCCCTTCAGTCCTGTGTCCAACCCAGCATATCCAATACTATCTAATATTCCTTTTTTTTGAGACAGTGTTTTGCTCTTGT
Source organism: Macaca thibetana thibetana (assembly GCF_024542745.1). Classification (NCBI taxonomy): domain Eukaryota; kingdom Metazoa; phylum Chordata; class Mammalia; order Primates; family Cercopithecidae; genus Macaca; species Macaca thibetana. Next base: position 336,903 of record NC_065598.1, read on the forward strand.
TACCCAGGCTGGTGGACAGTGGCAAGATCCTGGCTCGCCGCAACCTCCACCTCCTGGGTTGAAGTCGCCCGTCTCAGCCTCCCGAGTAGCTGGGATTACCAAATTCTATATAAATGTTGTGTCAAGAAATATTATGGCTCTTTTGACTTTTTTTTCCTAACCAAAGAGAAATTTAGAAACAACATTTATGAACGTAAACACTGTTCTTGAAAAGAAGGCCATCCGAAAAGAAAGGCTGGAGTTTGTTGAAACTACTCCACTTGTTTTTCTTTTTTTTGCTGCTTTTTCCTTTTGCCTTGAGGCAGTAATTGGAATCCACTCATTTGTCCTGGGTGGAGAAACAGTTCAGATCTAACAGTGGGGGCTCTGTGTTTCCTTAGGTAACACGTGTGAGGTTTTTGTCAGTGTAATTCAATTATCTGTGTTAATATTATCACAAAAGATCAGGGCGGCATTTGCTTCTTCTCAGAATTGCTTATTAAAACAGCTGCATGGCCAGATGTGGTGGCTCATGCCTGTAATCCTAACACTTTTGGAGGGTGAGGCAGGCGGATTGCTTGGGCCCAGGAGTTTAAGACCACCCTGGGCAACGTGGCCAAACCCCGTCTCTACTAAAAATACAAAAAATTAGCTCGTGCCTGTAGTCCCAGCTACTCAGGAGACGGAGGTGGGAAGATCACTAGAGCGTGGGAGTTGGAGGCTGCAGTAAGCTGTGATCGCAGCCTGGGCAACCAAGCGAGAGATGCTGTGTCTAAAAAAATAAAAAGAAAAATTAGCCAAACATAGTGGCATGTGTGTGTGGTCACTGCTACTTGGGAGGCTGCAGAGGGAGGATTGTTTGAGCCCACAAAGTCGAGGCTGCAGTGAGCTGAGATTGCAGCACTGTAGTACAGCCCGGAACAGAGCGAGAGACCCTGCCTCTCAATACATAACTAAATAAATAAATAACTAAATTCGTGATTAAACAGAAGTTGTGCTTGTTCTGCCAGGATTTCAGTTGGGTTCTTTGTGCCCTAATTTATCTGAGCTCGTAGGTAGTGCGTTATCTTGGAAGGCTTGCATTAAAGAAAGAGGGTAGCCTTTCTTTTCCCTGTTTTGGGAGCATTGCTGAGGTGGCTTTTGGCTGAAGGTGGACTTGTGGGTGCAGATGTTTTGATGCAGAAGGAGCAATTGCCTTTTTCACACTCAGGTTCCAACTGGCTTTTATCTTGTGCATTCTTACCCTGGGGTGTTTGAGGTCCCTAGACTCCTATTTTATTTGTGTTTAATTGAAAAGGCAGGAACTCTGAGAATGTGTCAAATAGCCAGTTACTGCAGGATTTCTAGCATTCAAATCGCTTCCAAAACTGGATCCACAAGCTAAGAATTATGTTTAGGGTTGTAAAGGTGTTGGTTTGCTTCTTACATTTCTAAATTCTTGGGGAGAAAAACTCCAAAGAATAATAAAGTTTCATGATACAAAAATGATATGAGGCCAGACACAGTGGCTCACACCGGTCATCCCAGCACTTCGGGCGGTCCAGGCAGGAGGATCACTTGAGGCTAAGAGTTTGAGATCAGCCTGGACAACAGCGGGATCCTGTGCCTACAAAAATAAAAAAAATAAATGTAGGCTGGGTGCGGTGGCTTATGCTTGTTATCCCAGCAGTTTGGGAGGCTGAGTCAGTAGGATCACTTGAGCTCAGGGGTTTGAGAGCAGCCAGGTCAACATAGTGAGACCTTGTCTCTGGTAATGATAAACAATTAGCTGGACATAAGGTGTGCATTTGTAGTCTCAGTTACACAGGAGGTTGAGGTGGGAGGATCACTTGAGCTGGGGAGTTGGAGGCTGCTGCAGTGAAACGTGATTGCACCACTGCACTCCAGCCTGTGCAACAAAGACATGCTGTCTCTGAAAAAAAAAAGCCAGACGTGGTGGCACACGTGTGTGTTCACAGCTACTTGGGAGGCTGAGGCTGAAGGATCACTTGAGCCCAAGGAGGTTGAGGCTGCAGTGAGCTAGGATCATGCCATTGCACTCCAGGTTGGTCAGTCTCCTGGGCGAGACCCTGTCTCAACCAAAATAAATTTAAAAACATAGGAAATTTCAACATGAAAACCAGTGTCTCCGAGAACATTCCATTTCTTCCAGCTGGACTCTTTTGGGAGTTCTATGGGGAGCCGGCTCAGTGCAGTTTTCATGCGCTCAGGAGGATGAGCCCTGCCATAGTGTCTGTTAGGGGAGGATGAGCCCTGCTATAGTGTCTGTTAGGGGAGGATGAGCCCTGCTATAGTGTCTGTTAGGCGACATTGTGATCTCACCAACCGTCCTGAGCAGGCCTGGCCCTCCGAGTAATAACTGGGAACACTCGCCGCTTTGTGAGACGACCTCGGGTGATCATTGGAAGGTCATCTCTTCTGGTCCAGGGTGCAGTGTGGATACATTTTTTTTTTGGGCGAGGGGGACAGAGTTTCACTCTTGTTGCGCAGATTGTGTTTTTGAGAAGGAGTATTGCTCTTGCTGCCCAGGCTGGAGTGCAATGGCGCGATCTCGGCTCAGTGCAACCTCTGCCTCCTGGGTTCAAGCCATTCTCCTGTCTCAGCTTCCTGAGTAGCTGGGATTACAGGCGGCCGCCACCACACCCAGCTAATTTTTGTGTTTTTAGTAGAGACGGGGCTTCAGCATATTGGTCAGGCTGGTCTGAAACTCCTGACCTCAGGTGACCCACCTGCATCAGCCTTTCAAAGTGCTGAGATGACAGGCGTGAGCCACTGCGTCCGGCCCAGTGTGGATGCACCTTGGGCACATAACTGGAATCCTTTCCTTGGAAACTTGGAGTCGCTTGGGTCATGGTCATATAAACTGTGTTGAATTAAGAGGAGACACCGTCAAATATGTCATAGCTGTCCTCGAAACTGGGACTTGTTTTGTTTTCTGCCTGGAATTGTGAGTTATTTTTATAGAAAATTAATTTTTTCGTAACAAAAAATCATTGTATACATATATATGAGGTGCAATGTGATGTTTTAATCCACGTACACATTGTGCTGTGATTGAACCAGCCAGTTACCATATTAGCAAGCAAGCTAATTAACATATTAATCAAGCTAATTAACGTATTAACAATCTAACTAAGTAATATATTAAGAAAGAAGCTAAGTAACATATTCATATAACCCTAACTCTAACCCATATCACCTCACGTACTTTTTTCTGTGGTGAGAATATGTAAAATCTACTTTTAGTCATTTTGAAAGATGCGATGTATTATTATTAACTATAATCAGTGTGTGCTGTGGTAGAACTTTGAATTTATTTCTTTTATGTAACTGAAAAAATTTAATTTTCATGTAATTTATGTGTTTTTGAGACAGTCTCACCCTATCACGCAGGCTAGAGTGCAGTGTCATCTTCATAGCTCACGGCAGCCTCCAACTCCTGGCTCAGGTGAGCCTCCCAGCTCAGCCTCCCAGGTAGCTGGGACTACAGGTGCGCCCCGCCACACCAGGTTGATTTTTAAAATTTTTATAGAGATGAAGTCTCACTCTGTTGTCCAGGCGGGTCTTGAATTCCTGGGCTGAAATGATCCTCCTGCCTCAGCCTCCCAAGTAGCCGGGACTACAGGTACATGCCAGTATACCCAGCCAATTTTTTCCTTTTTTCTTTTGTTTTGTTTTGTTTTTTAGAGATGGGGTTTCATTATGTTGCCCAGGCTTGTCTCAAACTCCTGGCCTCCAGTGATGCTCCTTCCTCAGCCTTCCATAGCATTGTGATTCCAGTCATGAGCCACCGCTCCTGGCCTCCAACTGAAATTTTATGTTCTTTGACAAACATTCCAGCATTCTTCCCTGGCAGCCAACATTGTACTCTCTGCGTTTATGCGTTCACCTTTTTTAGATTCTACATATGAGATGATACGGAATTTGTCTCTCTGTGCCTGGTTCATTTCACTTCACGTTGTATCTTCCAGTCTCATCCATGTTGCTGCAAATGGCAGGATTTCCTTTTTCAGGGCTGCATCTCTTCCAGTGTATCTAATGCCACCTTTGCTTGATGTGGCACATGCTTAGCAACCGTCTTTAGTGTGCACATAGAGGCGGCCCTTGGGCCACATGCCTACGGCATGTCTTAAGTATGTACATGGTGGCAGTCCCTTGGCCACATTCTTATGGAGCATCTTCAATGTGTACATGGCCACGGTCCCTTAGCCACATTCTTAGGGAATGTCTTCAGTGTGTATATGGCGGGATTCCCTTAGCTACATGCTTAGTGAACATGTTCAGTGAGTCCACAGTGCCAGTCCCTTCTCTGCATTCTTAGGGAATATCTTCAGTGTGTACATGGTGGTAGTGCTTTGGCGGCATTCTTAGGGAACATCTTCAGTGTGGTCCCTTGGCCACATGCCTAGGGAACAGCTTTAGTGCTGTCCCTTGGCAGCATTCTTAGGGAGCGTCTTCAGTGTGTATCTGGTGGTGGTCCCTTAGCCATATGCTTAGGGAATTTCTTTAGTGTGTACATGGCAGCAGTCCCTTAGCCATATTCCTAGGGAACATCTTCATTGTGTATACAGTGGCGGTCCCTTGGCCACATGACTAGGGAAGGTCTTTAGTGCCGTCTTTTAGCTGCATTCTTAGGGAACGTCTTCAGTGTATACATGGCAGCGTTCCCTTAGCCACATACTTAGGGAACATCTTCAGGTGTGCACACGTCCGAGGTCCTTGGCTGCATTGTTAAGGAATGTGGTCAGTGTATGCATGTCAGTGGTCCTTTAGCCACGAGCTTAGGGATCGTCTTCGGTGTGTACAGGGCGGTGGTCCTTTGGGCCACATGATTAAGTGTGTACACAGTGGCGGTCCCTTAGCCACATGCCTAGGGAACGTCTGCCATCTCTTGGCTGCATTCTTAGGGAACAGCTTCAGTGCGTAAATGGCGGTGGTCCCTTAACCACATACTTAGGGAACGTCTTCAGTGTGTACATGATGGCAGTCCCTTAGTCATATACTTAGGGAATGTCTTCAGGGTGCACACGGCAGCATTCCCTTGGCTGCATTCTTAGGGAATGTCTTCAGTGTGTACAGGCGGTGGTCCCTTAGCCACATTCTTAGCTAATGTCTTCAGTGTGTACACTGTGATGGTCCCTTGGCCACATGCTTTGGGAACATCTTCAGTGCATACAAAGTGGCAGTCCCTTGGCCCCATTCTTAGAAAACGTCTACACTTCGTACACTGTGGCGATCCCTTGGCCACATTCTTCTGAGTGTCTGTGTCTGTGTTCTTTCCACCTTGTAAGCTGCTTTTGTTTCTCCATTGGGTGTCTGTGACTCTCATGTGGAATCCCTTTCCTCTGTCACCGCCCATCCCAGGCACAGTGAGAGAAGCAGCCGGCCCGCTCCTCTCTGCACGTGGCCATCTCAGACATTCTCCCACCACCGTCCTGACCGCATTCTTTCCTTCTCTTGCCCACTCCACATCCTTCTTCCCGTACACTCTTGCTACCAAGGAATGCTCTGAATCACAGCACAGGCTTCATTTGCTTTCTGGAATTGTAGCTCCCCCGCCCCACCCAGATCAGAGATTCTTAGAATCCTGAATCTTAGGATTTCTGGAGATGCCATCTTAGGATTTCTGGAGATGCCCCCACCCCATCAGAGACTTCTAGTGTGCTTCTTTATATTCGTTTAGACTTGGGAGGCTGACAGGAGAGAAAGCTTAGAAGGTGGTCTGCATTTCCAGGGCCCAGGGTGGAAGGAGCTTACGTTCCTGGCTGCCTCTGTGCCTTTTTTTTTGTTTTTTTAATGTCTGTCACCCAAGCTGGAGTGCAATGGTGTGATCTCGGCTCACTGCAACCTCAGCTTTCTGGATTCAAGTGATTCTCCTGCCTCGGCTGTCCAAGAGTTGGGATTACAGACGCGTGCAACTAAGCCCAGCTAATTTTTGTATTTTTAGTAGTGACAGGATTTCACCATGTTGGCCGGGCTGGTTTCGAACTTCTGACCTCAGGTGATCCATCTGCCTCAGCCTCCCAAAGTGCTGGAATGACAGGCGTGAGTCACCACGTCCGGCTGCACCCTTCATTCTTGATCCACCTGGTTTCAAACTTGCAGATAAACTGTTTCCACCTATGACAAATGAGTCTTCCATCTTCCATGTGGTCTGGACTTTGTCCCTGTTATCATATTCCTGTCTCTTGTTCTGGGTTTTGGCGTCCCACACCTTGTCCCTGTTACAGTCCTGTCTCTTGTTTCTGGGGTCACTGTTGTGGTGAGCTGACTGTGCTGCGTTCCTGAGGCTGGTGAGAATACTGTTGGCACCTTAATCACAGCTGTGAAGAAACTGGCTAGAGTTAGGTGCCATGGAGCTTTGCAGTGGATGCTAAGTCGTGGTACCCGTTCTTTGATCAGTGATGGAGCCAGGTGTCTTATTGGGTCTCAGGGATTTGTGGAAGCACAGAGCAGGCATGCACCTTCTACACTGAAAGGAATCCTTCTGTCACGTAAGTTGGCATCGTGAAGTCCTGCCTTTGGATATCCCTCATTTCCTAAGATAATATCCTAACATTTTAAAGGACTTCAAAAAAATTTAGTAAAATGTTCCCAATAGCAGCATGTAGTGTTTTGTGTGTGTCTGTCTGTGTGTGTTTTTTGAGAGAACTTTTTGTTCTTGTCCCCAAGGCTGGAGTGCAATGGCACAATCTGGACTCACTGCAACCTCCGTCTCCCAGGTTCAAGGCATTCTCCCACCTCAGCCTTGTCAGGTAGCTGGGATTATAGGCGTGCACCACCACGCCCTACTAATTTTGTATTTTTAGTAGTGACAGGGTTGCACCATGTTGGTCAGGGTGGGCTCAAACTCCTGACCTCAATTGATCCACCCACCTGGGCCTCCCAAAGTGCTGGGATTATGAATCACCGCGCCCGGCCTGCTTTTTAAACTTTCATTTTAGGTTCAAGCGCACATGTGCAGGTTCGTTACGTGGGTGAATTGCATGTCCTGGGGGTGTAGTGAACAGATTATTTCATCATCCAGGTAATAAGCCCAGTACCACCTGATAGGTAATTGTTTGATTGTCTCATTTCTCTTACTCTCCACCCTCCAGTAGGCCCCATTGTCTCTTCTCTTCTTTATATCCACGAGTACCGAATTTTCATCTGCCATTTATCAGAGATAACAGGTGGTGTTTTTTTTTTTTTTTTTTTTTTCTGTTGCTGTGTGAGTTTGCTAAGGATAATGGCTTCCACCTCCATGCATGTTCCTGCAAAGGACGTCATTCCAATTTTTTTTTCTTTTCCTTTTTGATTTGGAGTTTCCCTCTTGTCGCCCAGGGTGGAGTGCAATGGTGTGATCTTGGCTCACCGTAACCTCTGCCTCCCGGGTTCAAGTGATTCTCCTGCCTCAGGCTCCCCAGTAGCTGGGATTACAGGCATGAGCCACCACGCCTGGCTAATTTTGTATTTTTCGTAGAGACAGTGTTTCTCCATGTTGGCCAGGCTAGTCTTGAACTCCCGACCTCAGGGAATCTGCCCACCTAGGCCTCCCAAAGTGCTGAGATTCCAGGCGTGAGCCACCATTCCCAAGCAATGCCATTCTTTCTCATGAGTGCGTAGTATTCCGTAGTGTATATGCCCTACCCTTTCTTTATCTAGTCTACATGGCATCGTGTTGAGGAATGGATGAAACAATGTGCATGAAAGTAGTGAATGTTTTCTGTTGGAACTGTGTTTGCTTTTCTGGGAAACTGTGGAGTCATTGCAATTGCAATTTCCTGGTAGATTTGATGAAGTAAGAGCATTGGGAATTTTTGGGCACCAGATGCACTGTGGGAGTTTTTTTTGCACAGTGTATAAATCTCAGCATGAATATGTCTCTTTTCTTTTTTTTCGTTTCAGATGGAGTTTTGTTCTTGTTGCCCAGGCTGGAGTGCAGTGGTTAGGGAACATCCTCAGTGTGTACATGGCGGTGGTCCCTTTCCTGCATTCTTAGGGAACGTCTTCAGTGTCTACACAGTGACAGTCCCTTGGTCACATTCTTAGGGACCGTCTTCAGTGTGTACACGGCGTTGGCCCCTGGGCCCCATTCTTAGGGAACATCTTCAGTGTGTACTTGGCGGCAGTCTCTAAATCACATTCTTAGGGAATGTGTTCAGTGTGTACACCGTGGCAGTCTCTTTGCTGCGTTGTTACGGAATATCTTCAGTGTGCATACTGTGGCGGTCTCTTGGCCACATGTCTAGGGAACGTCTTCAGTGCTGTCCCTTGGCTGCATTTTTAAGGCACGTCTTCAGTATGTACATGGCAGTGGTCCCTTAGCCACATACTTAGGGAACGTCTTCAGTGTACACACAGCAGTGGTCCTTTGGATGCATTCTTAGTGAACGTCTTCAGTGTGTGCATGGCGGCGGCCCATTACCCACATTCTTTGGGAATGTCTTCATTGTGTACATGGTGGCAGTCCTTTGGCCACAGGCTTGGGGTACATCTTCAGTGCAGTCCCTTAGCCACATGCCAAGGGAACGTCTTCAGTGTTGTGTTTTAGCTTCATTCTTAGGGAACGTCTGCAATGTGTACATGGCAGTGGTCCCTTAGACACAAGGTTAGGGATCGTCTTCAGTATGCATAGTGCGGTGGTCCCTTGGGCCACATGCTTAGAGAACGTCTTCAGTGCTGTCCCTTGGCTGCATTCTTAGGGAACGTTTTCAGTGTGTACATGGCAGTCGTCCCTTAGCCACACAATTCGGAGCGTTTTCAGTGTGCACAGGGTAGCAGTCCCTTGGACGCATTCTTAGGGAACATCCTTAGTGTGTACATGGCTGCGGTCTCTTACGCACATTTTAGGGAATATCTTCAGTGTGTACGTGGTGGTAAACCTTTGGCGGCATGGTTAGGGTACACCTTCAGTGCGGTCCCTTGGCCACATGCCTAGGGAACATCTTCAGTGATGTCCCTTGGCAGCATTCTTAGGGAGCATCTTAAGTGTGTACCTGGTGGCTGTCCCTTGCCTGCATTCTTAGGGAACGTCTTCAGTGTGTACATGGTGGCGGTCCCTTAGCCACATACTTAGGGAACATCTTCAGTGTGTATACAGTGGCAGTCCTTTGGCCACATTCCTAGGGAATGTCTTCAGTGCCGTCTTTTAGCTGCCTTCTTAGGGAACGTCTTCAGTTGTACATGGCAGCAATCCCTTAGCCACACTCTTAGGGAACATCTTCAGTGTGTACTCGTCAGGGCTCTTGGCCGAATTGCTAGGGAACGTCTTCAGTGCCATGGCAGCAGTCTCTTAGGCACGAGCTTAGGAATTGTCTTCGGTGTGCAAAGGGCAGTGGTCCCTTGGGCCACATGTTTAGGGAATGTCTTCAGTGTGTATACGGTGGCTGTCCCTTAGCCTCATGCCTAGGGAACATCTGCCATTTCTTGGCTGCATTCTTAGGGATCGTCTTCAGTGCGTAAGTGGTGGCGGTCCTTTGGCCGCATTCTTAGGGAACCTCATCAGTGTGTACAGGCGGTGGCCCCTTAGTTACATTCTTAGCGGATGTCTTCAGTGTGTACACTGCGATGGTTCCTTGGCCACATGCTTTGGGAACGTCTTCAGTGCATACAAAGTGGCGGTCCCTCGGCCCCATTGTTAGAAAACGTCTTCACTTCGTACACGGTTGTGATCCCTCGGCCACATTCTTCTGAGTGTCTGTGTCTGTGTCCTTTCCACCCTGTAAGCTACTTTTGTTTCTTCATTGGGTGTCTGTGACTCTCATGTGGAATCCCTTTCCTCTGTCACCGCCCGTCCCAGGCACAGGGAGAGACGCAGCCGGCCTGCTCCTCGCTGCACGTGGCCATCTCATATTCTTCCGCCACCGTCCTGACCACATTCACTCCTTCTCCTGCCCGGTCCACATCCTTCTTCCCCTACACCCTTTCTACCAAGAAGTGGTCGGAATCATAGTACAGGCTTCATTTGCAGCTCCCCAGCCCCACCCAGAGCAGAGATTCAGTACCTGAATCTTCAGATATTTGGAGATGCCCCCATCCCATCAGAAACGTCTCATGTGCTTCTTTATATTCATTTAGACTTGGGAGGATGACAGGAGAGAAAGCTTAGCAGGTGGTCTGTGCATTTCCAGGGCCCGGGGTAGAAGGGGCTTCCATCCCTGGCTGCCTTTGTGCACCTTTCATTCTTGATCCAACTGTGTGTGTGTGTGTGTTTTTTTTTTTTTTTTGAGACGGAGTCTCACTCTGTCGCCCAGGCTGGAGTGCAGTGGCGCGATCTCTGCTCACTGCAAGCTCCGTCTCCCGGGTTCACGCCATTTTCCTGCCTCAGCCTCAGGAGTGGCTGGGACTACAGGTGCCCGCCAGCACGCCTGGCTAATTTTTTTATTTTAGTAGAGACGGGTTTCACCGTGTTAGCCAGGATGGTCTTGATCGCCTAACCTCGTGATCCGCCCACCTCGGCCTCCCAAAGTGATGGGATTACAGGCGTGAGCTACCGCGCCTGGCCTGTTTTTTTTTTTTTTTTTTTTTTTTTGGAGACGGAGTCTTGCTGTGTCGCCCAGGCTGGAGTGCAGTGGTGTGATCTCAGCTCATTGCAACCCCACGCAATCTCACTGCAACCCCACATCTTGATCTCCTGACCTAGTGATCCGCCCACCTCGGACTCCCAAAGTGCTGGGATGAGAGGCTTGAGACACCGCGCCTAGTCTGTTTCCCGATTTTTTTTTTTTTTTTTTTTTTTTTTGAGACGGAGTCTTGCTCTGTCGCCCAGGCTGGAGTGCAGTGGTGGGGCTGAAGGATTGCTTGAACCCAAGAAGGCTGAGGCTTCAGTAAACTAAGATCATGCCACTGCACTCCAGACTGGGTAATCGCCTGGGTGAGACCCTGTTTCCACCAAAATAAATTGAAGATAGGAAATTTCAATATGAAAATCAGTGTCCCCCAGAACATTCCATTTCTTCCCAGCTGGGCTATATTTGGAGTTCCATGGGGAGCCGGCAGGTTGCACGCGCTCAGGAGGATGAGCCCTGCCATAGTGTCTGTTAGTGAACAGCCTGATCTCATCAACCCTCCTGAGTAGGCCTGGCCCTCCGAGTAATAACTGGGAACACTGGCCACTTTGTGAGACAACCTCGTGTGATCATTTGAAGGGTGCAGTGTGGACACATTTTTTTCTTTTTTTTGTTGAGACAGAGTTTCACTCTTGTCGCCCAGGCTGGAGTGCAATGGCGCGATTCAGCTCACTGCAACCTCCGCCTCCTGGGTTCAAGCCATTCTCCTGTTTCAGCCTCCTGAGTAGCTGGGATTGCAGGCGCCCACCACCAAACCCAGCTAATTTTTGTATTTTTAGTAGAGATGGGGTTTCAGCATATTTGTCAGGCCGGTCTGGAATCCTGACCTCAGTGATCCACCCGCCTTGGCCTCCCAAAGTGCTGGGATGACAGGCGTGAGCCACTGCGCCCGGCCCAGTGTGGATACATCTTGGGCACATAACTGGAATCCTTTCCTTGGCAACTTGGAGCCCCTTGGGTCATGGTCATATAAACTGTGTTGAATTAAGAGGAGACACCGTCAAATATGTCATAGCTGTCCTTGAAACTGGGACTTGTTTTGCTTTCTGCCTGGAAGTGTGAGTCATTGGTACAGAAAATTTATTTTTTTGTTAACAAAAAAATAATTGTATACATATATATGAGGTAAAATGTGATGTTTTAATCCAAGTACACATTGTGCAATGATTAAACCAGCTAGTTATCATATTAGCAAGTAAGGTAATTAACATATTAATAATCAAGCTAATTAACAGTGAAGCTAAGTAACATTCGTATAACCCTCACTCTAACCCATATCACCTCACGTACTTTTTTCTGTGGTGAGAATATGTAAAATCTACTTTTAGTCATTTTGAAAGATGCGATGTATTATTATTAACTATAATCAGTGTGTGCTGTGGTAGAACTTGAATTTATTTCTTTTATCTAACTGAAAAAATTTAATTTTCATGTAATTTATGTGTTTTTGAGACAGTCTCACCCTATCACGCAGGCTGGAGTGCAGTGTCATCTTCATAGCTCACGGCAGCCTCCAACTCCTGGCTCAGGTGAGCCTCCCACCTCAGCCTCCCAGGTAGCTGGGACTACAGGTGCGCCCCGCCACACCCGGTTGATTTTTAAATGTTTTGTAGAGATGGAGTCTCGCTATGTTTTCCAGGTGGGTCTTGAATTCCTGGGCTGAAGTGATCCTCCTGCCTCAGCCTCCCAAGTAGCTGGGACTACAGGTGCATGCCAGTATACCCAGCCAATTTTTAAATTTTTTTATTTTAATTTTTTTTAGAAATGGAGTTTCATTATGTTGCCTAGGCTTGTCTCAAACTCCTGTCCTCCAGTGATCCTCCTTCCTCAGCCTTCCATAGCATTGTGATTCCAGACATGAGCCACCACTCCTGGCCTCCAGCTGAAATTTTATGTTCTTTGACAAGCACTTCAACTTTCTTCCCTGGCAACCTCCATTGTACTCTCTGCATTTATGCATTCAGCTTTTGTAGATTCTACATTTGTGATGATATGGTATTTGTCTCTCTGTGCCTGGTTCATTTCACTTCACATTATATCTTCCAGTCACATCCATGTTGCTGCAAATGGCAGGATTTCCCTTTTCATGGCTGCATACTCTTCCATTGTGTATCTAATGCCACATTTCCTTGATGTGGCACATGCTTAGGGACCATCTTTAGTGTGCACACAGAGGCGGTCCGTTGGGCCACATGCTTAGGGAACATCTTCAGTGTGTACACAGTGGCGGTCCCTTGACCACATTCTTAGGGAACATCTTCAATGTGTACATGGGGGCGGTCCCTTAGCCACATTCTTAGGGAACGTCTTCAGTGTGTACATGGCGGGTTCCCTTAGCTACATGCTTAGTGAACATGTTCAGTGAGTCCACAGTGGCAGTCCCTTCTCTGCATTCTTAGAGAATATCTTCAGTGTGTACATGGTGGCGGTCCCTTAGCCACAAGCTTAGGGAATGTCTTCAATGTGCACATGATGGCAGTTTCTTGGGCCACATGCTTAGGGAATGTCTTAAGTGTGTACACGGTGGCAGTCCCTTGGCCATATGCTTAGGGAACGTCTTCAGTGTGTAAATGGTGGCAGTCCCTTGGCCACATGCCTAGGGAACGTCTTCAGTGCCGTCCCTTGGCTACATTCTTACCGAACGCTTTCAGTGTGTACATGGCAGGGGTCCCTTAGCCACACATATAGGGAACGTCTTCAGTGTGTACACGGCAAGGTTCCCTTGGCCGCATTCTTAGAGAACGTCTTCAGTGCGGTCCCTTGGCCGCATGCCTAGCATACACGATGGTAGTTCCTTGGCCACATTCTAAGGGAACATCTTCAGTGCCCACACAGTGGCGGTCCCTTGGCCCCATGCTTAGGGAACATCTTTAATTAGGTCCCTTGACCACATGCCTACGGAACATCTGTAGTGTGGTCCCTTGGCCACATGCTTAGGGAAAGTCTTGACTGCGGACATGGTGGAGGCCCTCAGCCTCATTCTTAGGGAACGTCTTCAGTGTCTACATGGTGATGTTCCCTTGGCTGCATTCTTAGGGAAGGTCTTCAGTGTGTACAGTGACAGTCCCTTAGCCACATTCTTAGGGAATGTCTTCAGTGTGTACACGGTGGTAGTCGCTTGGTCACATGCTTAGGGAACGTCTTCAGTGTGGTCCCTAGGCCACATTCTTACAAAACGTCTTCAGTGTGTACACGGTGGCGGTCCCTTGGCCACATTCTTAGGGAATGTCTTCAGTATGTACTTGGCAGTGGTCCCTTAGCCACAGGCTTAGGGAGCATCTTCAGCGTGTACATGGTAGCGGTCCCTTGGCCACATGCCTAGGGAAGGGCTTTAGTGCTGTCCTTTGGCTGCATCTTAGGGAACGTCTTTCATGTGTACAAGGCAGTGGTCCCTTAGCCACAGCTTAGGGAACGTCTTTAATGTGCACATGGCAGCGGTCCCTTGGGCTGCATGCTTAGGGCACGTCTTCAGTGTATACATGGCAGCAGTCCCTTAACCACAGGCTTAGGGAACGTCTTCAGTGTGTACATCGTGGCCTCTCCTGGGCCACATGCCTAGGGAGCATCTTTTAGTGCTGTCCCTCGTCTGCATCTTAGGCAACGTCTTCTTTGTGTACATGGCGGTGGTCCCTTAGCCACACGCTTAGGGAGCGTCTTCAATGTGTACATGGCGGAGGTCCCTTGGCCACATTCTTAGGGAGCATCTTCAGTGAGTAGTTGGCGGTGGTCCCTTGGCCACATGCTTAGGGAACATCTTCAGTGTGTACCTGGCTGCGGTCCCTTAGCCACATTCTTAGGGAATTCTGTGGTGTGTACGTGGCCGCGATACCTTAGCCACAGGCTTAGGGAACGTCTTCAGTGCCTACCTGGTGGCGGTCCCTCCGCCACATTCTTAGGGATTGTCTTCAGTGTGGTCCCTTGGCCACATTCTTAAAAAACATCTTCAGTTCGTACATGATGACGGTCCCTTGACCACATTCTTCTGAGTGTTTGTGTCCTTTCCAGCCTGTAAGCTGGTTTTGCTTCTTCATTGGGTATCTTTGACTGTCGTATTGAATCCCATACCCGTCAATGCTCGTCCCAGTCACAGTGAGAGACACAGCCAGCCTGCTCCTCTCTGCACGTGGCCATCTCAGACATTCTCCTGCCACAGTCCTGACGGCATTAATTCCTTCCCCTTACCCGGTCCACATCCTTCTTCCCCTGCACCCTTGCTACCAAGAAATGGTTTCAATCACAGCACAGGCTTCATTTGCTTTCTGGAGCTGCAGCTCCCCAGCCCCACCCAGATCAGAGATTCAGAACCTGAATCTTCCAATTTCTGGAGATGCCCCCATCCCATCAGAGACTTCTAGTCTATTTGTTTATAGCTGCTTAGACTTGGGAGGATGAGAAGAGAGAAAGCTTAGAAGGTGGTCTGTGCATTTCCAGGGCCCAGGGTAAAAGGGGCTTGCTTCCCCGGCTGCCTGTATGTACTTTTGTTGTTGTTGTTGTTGTTGTTGTTGTTGAGGTCTGTCACCCAAGCTGGAGTGCACTGTCACCCAAGCTGGAGTGCAGTGGTTTGATCTCGGCTCACTGCAACCTCAGCTTTCCGGATTCAAGCGATTCTCCTGCCTCAGCCTCCCGAGTAGCTGGGATTACAGACGCGTACAACCAAGCCCAGCTAATTTTTGTATTTTTAGTAGTGACAGGATTTCACCATGTTGGCCGGGCTGGTTTTGAACTTCTGACCTCAGGTGATCCATCTGCCTCAGCCTCCCAAAGTGCTGGGATGACAGGCATGGGCCACCCTGTCCGGCTGCACCTTTCATTCTTGATCCACCTGGTTTCAAACTTGCAGATAAACTGTTTCCACCTGTGACAAATGAGTCTTCCATCTTCCATGTGGTCTGGACTTTGTCCCTGTTATCATATTCCTGTCTCTTGTTCTGGTTTTTGGCGTCCCGCACCTTGTCCTTGTTATAGCCCTGTCTCTTGTTTCTGGGGTCACTTCTGTGGCGAGCTGACTGTGTGGCGTTCCTGAGGCTGGTGAGACTACTGTTGGCACCTTAATCACAGCTGTGAAGAAACTGGCTAGAGCTAGGTACCATGGAGCTTTGCAGTGGACTCTAGGTCGTGGTACCCATTCTTTGATCAGTGATGGAGCCAGGTGTCTTATTGGGTCTCAGGGATTTGTGGAAGCACAGAGCAGGCATGCACCTTCTACACTGAAAGGAATCCTTCTGTCACTTAAGTTGGCATCGTGAAGTCCTGCCTTTGGAAATCCCTGATTTTGTAAGACAATACCCTAACATTTTAAAGGACTTAAAAAAAATTTAGTAAAATGTTCCCAATAGCAGCATGTAGTGTTTTTTTTTGGTGTGTGTGTATGTGTGTGTGTTTGTGTGTGTGTGTATGTGTTTTGAGATGACATTTTGTTCTTATCTCCAAGGCTGGAGTGCATTGGCACAATCTTGGCTCACTGCAATCTCCGACAACCTCCGTCTCCCAGGTTCAAGGGATTCTCCCACCTCAGCCTGTCAGGTAGCTGGGATTATAGGCGTGCGCCCCCATGCCCGACTCATTTTGTATTTTTAGTAGTGACAGGGTTGCACCATGTTGTTCAGGGTGGGCTCAAACTCCTGACCTCAAGTGATCCACCCGCCTGGGCCTCCCAAAGTCTTGGGATTATGAATCACTGCGCCCGGCCTGCTTTTTTATACTTTCATTTCAGGTTCAGGGGCACGTGCGCAGGTTCGTTACGTGGGTAAATTGCATGTCCTGGGGGTCTAGTGTACAGATTATTTCATCATCCAGGTAATAAGCCCAGTACCACCTGATAGGTAGTTGTTCGATTCTCACACTTCTCCCACCCTCCACCCTCCAGCAGGGCCCGGCGTCTGTTCTCTTCTTTATACCCATGAGTACCCAATGTTTAGCTGCCACTTATAAGTGATAACAGGTCGTATTTCTTTTTTCTGTTGCTGTGTGAGTTTGCTAAGGGTAATGGCCTCCACCTCCATGCATGTTCCTGCAAAGGACGTCATCCCAATTTTTTGTTTCTTTTTTTTTGATTTGGAGTTTCCCTCTTGTCGCCCAGGCTGGAGTGCAGTGGTGTGATCTTGGCTCAACGCCACCTCTGCCTCCCGGGTTCAAGTGATTCTCCTGCCTCAGGCTCCCCAGTAGCTGGGATTACAGGCATGAGCCACCACCCTGGCTAATTTTGTATTTTAGTAGAGACAGTGTTTCTCCATGTTGGCCAGGCTGGTCTTGAACTCCTGACCTCAGGTAATCTGCCCGCCTCGGCCTCCCAAAGTGCTGAGATTCCAGATGTTAGCCACCACATCAAACCAATGCCATTCTTTCTCATGGGTGCGTAGTATTCCATAGTGTGTATGCTACACCCTTTCTTTATCCAGTCTACATGGCGTCGTGTTGAGGAATGGATGAAACAATGTGCATGAAAGCAGTGAATGTTTTCTATTGGAACGGTGTTTGCTTTTCTGGGAAACTGTGGAGTCATTGCAATTGCAATTTCCTGGTAGATTTGGTGAGGTAAGAGCATTGGGAATTTTTGGGCGCCTGATGCACTGTGGGAGTTGTTTTTTCACAGTGTAGAAATCTCAACATGAATGTGTCTCTTTCCTTCTCTGTTTTTTTTTTTTTTTCTCAGATGGAGTTTTGCTCTTTTTGCCCAGGCTGGAGTGCAGTGGGAATCTGGGCTCACTGCAGCCATCCTCTCCCTTGTTCAAGCAATTCTCCTGCCTCACCCTCTGGAGTAGCTGGGATTGTAAGTGCCTGCCCCCACACCTGGCTTTTTTTTTTTTTTTTGTATTTTTAGTAGAGACGGAGTTTCACCATGTTGGGCAGGCTGGTCTCGAACTCCTGGCCTCAAGTGATCCCCCTGTCTCGGCCTCCCAAAGTGCTGGGATGACAGGCGTGAGCCACGGCGCCCGGCCGTCTGTTTTCTTTTCATAGGAGGTGCTGGTCTCACATTGGCTCTGTGCTGTGATGAAATGGCATTGCCAAAGTTTTACTCCTGACAGCTTGATTTTGTATGCTAAACAGGTCTTCTTTGGCGTGATTGAGGAGGGCTTGGGAGAGTTAAGGGAGCCATTTATTTAGAAGGCGATGAGATCGAGTTATGTCTTGGTAATTACTGCAGTTACTACCACCCGATTCTTTCCGTGGCTCTCCTAGGTGGCTTCCTGGCTAGTCATGGAGGTGCCCTGAAGAGCCTCATTTTCCCACAGCTGTAGGAACTGTGAGGTACACGCACAATTTCTTAGCTTTTGTATTAGGGAATGTCTTCAGTGCGTTCCCTTGGCCGCCTTCGTAGGGAACGTCTTCAGTGTGTACATGGTGGCAGTCCCTTGGCCGCATGCTTAGGGAATGTTTTCAGTGTGCTCCCTGGGGCACATGCCTAGGGAATGTCTTCAGTACCAGCCCTTGGCTGCATTCCTAGGGAACGTCTTCAGTGTGTACATGGCGGCAGTCCCTTGGCCACATTCTTAGGGCACATCTTCAGTGTGTACATGACGGTGGTCCCTTAGCCACATTCTTAGGCAATGTCTTCAGTGTGTACACGGCGTCGGTCCCTTGGCCCCATTGTTAGGGAACATCTTCAGTGTGTATATGGCGGCAGAGTCTCAGCCACATTCTTAGGGAACGTCTTCAGTGTGTCCATGGTGGCAGTCTCTTGGCCGAGTGGTTAGGGAACATCTTCGCAGTGCACACAGTGGCGGTCCGTTGCGCCACATGCTAGCGAATGTCTTCAGCGTGTACATGGTGGCGGTCCCTTGGCTGCATTCTTAGAGAACATCTTCAGTGTATAGTGGCTGTAGTTCCTTAGCTGCATGCTTAGGGAACGTGTTCAGTGTGTATGTGGTGGCCGTCCCTTGGCCACATGCCTAGGGCACGTCTAAAGTGCCGTCCCTTGACTGCATTCTTAGGGAACGTCTTCAGTGTGTACATGGCGGTGGTCCCTTAGCCACATACTTAGGGACAGTCTTCAGTGTGCACACAGCAGGGGTCCTTTGGACACATTGTTAGGGAAGATCTTCATTGTGTACATGAGGGCGGTCCCTTACCCACATTCTTAGAGAGTGTCTTCATTGTGTACATGGTGGTAGTCCTTTGGCCACATGCTTAGGGAACATCTTCAGTGCAGTCCCTTAGCCACATGCCAAGGGAACGTCTTCAGCGCTGTCTTTAGCTGCATTCTTAGGGAACGTCTTCAGTGTGTACATGGCAGCGGTCCCTTAGCCACAAACTTGGGGATCATCTTCAGTGTGCACAGAGCTGTGGTCCCCTGGGCCACATGCCTAGAGAACGTCTTCAGTGCCGTCTCTTGGCTGCATTCTTAAAGAACGTGTTCAGTGTTTACATGGTGGTGGTCCCTTGGCCACATTCTTACGGAACATCTTCAGTGTGTACATGGTAGTGGTCCCTTAGCCACATTCTTAGGGAATGTCTTCAATGTGTATATGGTGGCAGTCCCTTGGCTGCATGCTTAGGGAATGTCTTCAGTGAATGTGATCACTTGGCCACAGGCTTACCGAATGTATTCCGTGTGTACATGGTGGCGGTCCCTTTCCCGCATTCTTAGGGCATCTTCAGTGGCTACACGGTGGTAGTCGCTTGGCCACATTCTTAGGGAATGTCTTCACTGTGTACACGGTGGCAGTCTCTTGACCCTATGGTTAGGGAACATCTTCGGTGTGCACACAGTGGTGGTCACTTGCACCACATACTTAGGGAATTCTTCAGTGTGTACATGGTGGCGGTCCCTTGGCGCATTCTTACCTAACGTCTTTAGTATGTACATGGTGGCGGTACCTTGGTCACATGCCTAGGGAACGTTTTCAGTGCCGTCCCTTCGCTGCATTCTTTTTTTTTTTTTTTTTTTGAGACGGAGTCTCGCTCTGTCGCCCAGGCTGGAGTGCAGTGGCCGGATCTCAGCTCACTGCAAGCTCCGCCTCCCGGGTCCACGCCATTCTCCTGCCTTAGCCTCCCGAGTAGCTGGGACTACAGGCGCCCACCACCTCGCCCGGCTAGTTTTTTGTATTTTTTAGTAGAGAGGGGGTTTCATCGTGTTAGCCAGGATGGTCTCGATCTCCTGACCTCGTGATCCACCCGTCTCGGCCTCCCAAAGTGCTGGGATTACAGGCGTGAGCCACGGCGCCCAGCCACCTTTGCTGCATTCTTAGGTAACGTCTTCAGTGTGTACATGGCAGTGGTCCCTTGGCATTGTTAGGGAACATCTTTAGTGTGTACATGGTGGCCGTCTCTTAGGCATATTCTTAGGGAATGTCTTCAGTGTATACATGGTGGTAGTCCTTTGGCCACATGCTTGGGGGAACATCTTCAGTGCGGTCCCTTGGCCACATGCCTAGGGAACATCTTCAGTGCCGTCCCCTGGCTGCATACTTAGGGAGCATCTTCAGAGTGTACCTGGTGGCGGTCCCTTGGCTGCATTCTTAGGGAACGTCTTCGGTGTGTACATGGTGGTGGTCCCTTAGCCATACGCTTAGGGAACGTCTTTAGTGTGTATATGGCAGCAGTCCCTTAGACATGTTCTTAGTGAATGTCTTCAGTGTGTATACAGTGGGTCCCTTGGCCACATGGCTAGAGAACCTCTTCAGTGCCGTCTTTTAGCTGCACTCTTAGGGAATGTCTTCAGTGTGTACATGGCAGCGGTCCCTTAGCCACATACTTAGGGAACATCTTCAGTGTGTGCACACGTCTGAGGTCCTTGGCAGCATTGTTACGGAAAGTGTTCAGTGTATACATGTCAGCGCTCCCTTAGCCACGAGCTTAGGGATCGTCTTCAGTGTGCACAGGGCGTCTTCAGTGTGCTCAGGGCGGTGGTCCCTTGGGCCAGATGCTTAGGGAATGTCTTCAGTGTGTACTTGGTGGCGGTCCCTTAGCCACATGCCTAGGGAACGTCTGCCATCTCTTGGTTGCATTCTTAGGGGGAACATCTCCAGTGTGTAAATGGCGGTGGTCCCTTAGTCACATACTTAGGGAACGTCTTCAGTGTGTACATGGCAGCGTTCCCTTGGCCGCATTCTTAGGGAACGTCTTCAGTATGTACAGGCGGTAGTCCCTTAGCCACATTCTTAGCGGATGTCTTCAGTGTGTCCACTGCGATGGTCCCTTGGCCACATGCTTTGGGAAGGTCTTCAGTGTATACAAAGTGGCGGTCCCTTGGCCCCATTCTTAGAAAACTTCTTCAGTTCTTACAAGGTGGTGATCCCTCGGCCACATTCTTCTGAGTGTCTGTGTCTGTGTCCTTTCCACCCTGTAAGCTGCTTTTATTTCTTCACTGGGTGTCTCTGACTCTCATGTGGAGTCCCTTTCCTCTGTCACCGCCCGTCCCAGGCACAGGGAGAGACGCAGGCTGCCTGCTCCTCTCTGCACGTCGCCATCTCAGGCATTCTCCAGCCACCGTCCTGACGGCATTCATGTCTTCTCCTGCCCGGTCCTTATAAAAGTGTGTCCTTATAAAAGGGGCCCCAGAGAGTTCCCTCGCCCTTCTGGCCTGCATGGCTAGACGTGGTGGCTCACGCCTGTATTCCCAACACTTTCGGAGGCCGAGGCAGGCAGATCGCTTGAGCCCAGGAGTTTGAGACCACCCTGGACAATAAGACCAAACCCCAGCTCTACTAAAAATACCAAAAATTAGCGCGTGCCTGTAGTACCAGCTACTCAGGAGGCGGAGGTGGGAGGATCACTTGAGCGTGGGAGTTGGAGGCTGCAGTGAGCTGTGATCACAGCCTGGGCAACCAAGCGACAGATGCTTTGTCTAAAAAAAATAAAAATAAAAATGAGCTAAACATGGTGGCATGCGTGTGTGGTCACTGCTACTTGGGAGACTGAGGAGGGCGGATCACTTGAGCCCACAAAGTCGAGGCTGCAGTGAGCTGAGATTGCACCACTGTAGTACAGCCCAGAACAGAGCGAGGGAGACCCTGTCTCTAAATACATAAATAAATAGGTTCGCGATTAAGCAGAAGTTGTGCTCGTTCTGCCAGGATTTCAGTTGGGTTCTTTGTGCCCTAATTTATCTGAGCTCATAGGTTGTGCGTTATCTTGGAAGGCTTGTATTAAAGAAAGAGGGTAGCCTTTCTTTTCCCTGTTTTGGGAGCATTGCTGAGGTGGCTTTTGGCGACGGGTGGACCCGAGGGTGCAGACGTTTTGATGCAGAGGGAGTGATTGCCTTTTTCAGACGTAGGGTGCATCTGGTTTTTATGTTGTGTGTTCTTACCCTGGGGTGTTTGAGGTCCCTGGACTCCTATTTTATTTGTGTTTAAAAAGCAGGAACTCTGAGAATGTATCAAATAGCCTGTTACTGCAGGATTTCTAGAATTTAAATGGCTTCCAAAACTGGACCCACAAGCTAAGAATTATGTTTACGTTTTAAAAGGTGTTGGTTTGCTTCTTACCTTTCTAAATTCTTGGGGGAAAAAAATCCAAAGAATAATTCAGTTTCATGATACAAAAATGATATGAGGCTGGGCACAGTGGCTCATACCTGTCATCCCAGCACTTTGGGGGGCCGAAGCAGGAGGATTACTTGAGCCCAAGAGTTTGGGATCAGCCGGGACAACAGCAAGATCCTGTTCCTACAAAAATAAAATAAAAATAGGCTGGGTGCGGTGGCTCATGCTTATAATTGCAGCCCTTTGAGAGGCTAAGTTACTAGGATCATTTGAGCTCAAGTATTTGAGACTGGCCTGGTCAACATAGTGAGGCCTGGTCTCTAGTAATAATAAAACAATTAGCTGGACATAAGGTGTGCATTTGTAGTCTCAGTGACACAGGAGGCTGAGGTGGGAGGATTATTTGAGTCGGGAAGTTTTAGGCTGCAGTGAAACGTGATCGCACCACTGCACTCCAGCCTGGGCAATAAAGAGAGATACGCTGTCTCTAAAACAACAACAACCAAAAGCCAGATGTGGTGGCACACGTGTGTGGTCACAGCTACTTGGGAGAATGAGGCTGAAGGATTGTTGAGCCCAAGGAGGTTGAGGCTTCAGTAAGCTACGATCATGCCACTGCACTGCAGACTGGGCAATTGCCTGGATGAGACCCTGTCTCCACCAAAATAAAATAAAGATAGGAAATTTCAATATGAAAATCAGTGTCCCCCAGAATGTTCCATTTCTTCCCAGCTGGGCTATTTTTGGAGTTCCGTGGGGAGCCGGCTCAGTGCAGTTTGCATGCACTCAGGAGGATGAGCCTGGCCATAGTGTCTATTAGGGGACAGCCTGATCTCACCAACCCTCCTGAGCAGGCCTGGCCCTCCGAGTAATAACTGGGAACACTCACCACTTTGTGAGACGACCTCGGGTGATCACTGGAAGGTCATCTCTTCTGGTCCAGGCTTCAGTGTGGATACATTTTTTTTTTTGGGGCGAGGGGGACAGAGTTTCACTCTTGTTGCGCAGATTGTGTTTTTGAGAAGGAGTACTGCTCTTGCTGCCCAGGCTGGAGTGCAATGGCGCGATCTCGGCTTAGCGCAAGCTCCGCCTCCTGGGTTCAAGCCATTCTCCTGTCTCAGCTTCCTGAGTAGCTGGGATTACAGGCGGCCGCCACCACACCCAGCTAATTTTTGTGTTTTTAGTAGAGACGGGGTTTCAGCATATTGGTCAGGCTGGTCTGGAACTCCTGACCTCAGGTGATCCACTCGCATCAGCCTCTCAAAGTGCTGAGATGACAGGCGTGACCCACCGTGTCCGGCCCAGTGTGGATACATCTTGGGCACATAACTGGAATCCTTTCCTTGGAAACTTGGAGTCACTTGGGTCATGGTCATATAAACTGTGTTGAATTAAGAGGAGACACCGTCAAATATGTCATAGCTGTCCTCAAAACTGGGACTTGTTTTACTTTATGCCTGGAATTGCGAGTCATTTTTATAGAAAATTAAGTTTCTCGTTAACAAAAAATAATTGTATACATATATATGAGGTAGAAGGTGATGTTTTAATCCAAGTACCCATTGTGCAAGGATTAAATCAAGCTAGTTACCATATTAACAATCAAGGTAACTAACATATTAGTAATCCAGCTAATTAACATATTAGTCAAGCTAATTAACATATTAACAGGCTAAGTAACATATTCATATAACCCTAACTCTAACCCATATCACCTCACCTACTTTTTTCTGTGGTGACAATATGTAAAATCTACTTTTATCATTTTGAAAGATGCGGTGTATTATTATTAACTGTAATCAGTGTGTGCTGTGGTAGAACTTTGAATTTATTTCTTTTATGTAACTGAAAAAATTTAATTTTCATGTAATTTATGTGTTTTTGAGACAGTCTCACCCTATCACCCAGGCTGGAGTGCAGCATCATGTTCATAGCTCACGGCAGCCTCCAACTCCTGGCTTAGGTGAGCCTCCCACCTCAGCCTCCCAGGTAGCTGGGACTACAGATGCACCCCGCCACACCAGGTTGATTTTTAAAATTTTTATAGAGATGGGGTCTCACTCTGTTGTCCAGGCGGGTCTTGAATTCCTGGGCTGATATGATCCTCCTGCTTCAGCCTCCCAAGTACCTGGGACTACAGGTGCATGCCAGCATACCCAGCTAATTTTTTCTTTTTTCTTTTTTTTTGAGATGGGGTTTCATTATGTTGCCCAGGCTTGTCTCAAACTCCTGGCCTCCAGTGATGCTCCTTCCTCAGCCTTCCATAGCCTTGTGATTCCAGTCATGAGCCACCGCTCCTGGCCTCCAACTGAAATTTTATGTTCTTTGACAAACATTCCAGCATTCTTCTCTGGCAGCCACCATTGTACTCTCTGCATTTATGCGTTCAGCTTTTTTAGATTCTACATATGAGATGATACAGCATTTGTCTCTCTGTGCTTGGTTCATTTCACTTCACATTGTATCTTCCAGTGCAATCCATGTTGCTGCAAATGGCAGGATTTCCCTTCTCATGGCTGCATACTATTCCATTGTGTGTCTAATGCCATATTTGCTTGATGTACTCATCTGTTGATTGACACATGGGTTGATTCCATATCTTTTAAGCTGAGTAGTGCTGCAGTGCACAAGGGATGCAGATATCCTGTTGATGGGCTGATTGCCTTTCCCTTGGGTACACACCCAGTAGTGGGATGACTGGATCCTGCACACCATTCTTTCTTCTGATACTTTGCAGGTCCTATGCTTAGGGAAGGTCTTCAGTGCGTACAAGGTGGTGGTCCTTTGGCCACATGCCTAGGGAACATCTTCAGTGCCATCCCTTGGCTGCATTGTTAGGGAATGTCTTCAGTGTGTGCATGGCAGCAGTCCCTTAGCCACAAGCCTAGGGACCGTCTTTAGTGTGCACATGGAGGCGATCCCTTGGGCCACATGCTTAGGAAACGTCTTCAGTGTGTACATGGTGGCGGTCCCTTAGCCACGTTCTTAGGGAATGTCTTCAGTGTGTACATGGTGGGGTTCCCTTAGCTACATGCTTAGGGAACATGTTCAGTGAGTCCACGAGTGACAGTCCCTTCTCTGCATTCTTCGGGAATGTCTTCAGTGTGTACATGGTAGCGGTCCCTTAACCACAAGCTTAGGGAACGTCTTCAGTGTGCACATGACGGCTGTCCCTGGGGCCACATGCTTAGGGAATGTCTTAAGTGTGTACATGGTGGCAGTCCCTTGGCCATATGCTTAGGGAACGTCTTCAGTGTGTACACCGTGGTGGTCCTTTGGCCACATGCCTGGGGAACGTCTTCAGTACCGTCCCTTGGCTACATTCTTGCGGAACTCTTTCAGTGTGTCCACAGCGGAGGTACCTTGTCCGCATTCTTAGGGAACCTCTTCAGTGTGGTCCCTTGGCGGCATGCTTAGGGAATGTTCAGTGCATACACGGTGGTGGTCCCTTGGCCACATTCTAAGGGAAAGTCTTCAGTGCCTACATAGTGGCGGTCCCTTGGCCCCATGCTTAGGGACCATCTTTAATGAGGTCCCTTGACCACACGCCTAGGAAACATCTTTAGTGCGGTCCTTGGCCGCATGCTTAGGGAAAGTGTTGACTGCGTACATGGTGGAGGCCCCTTAGCCTCATTCTTAGGGAACGTCTTCAATGTCTACCCTGTGACAGTCTGTTGGCCTCATTATAAGGGAACGTCTTCAGTGTCTACACAGCAACGTTCCCTTGGCCACAGTCTTAGGGATCGTCTTCAATGTGGTCCCTTGGCCACATTCTTAGAAAACATCTTCAGTTCGTACATGGCAACGGTCCCTTAGCCACATTCTTCTGAGTGTCTGTGCACTTTCCACCCTGTAAGCTGCTTTTGCTTCTTCATTGGGTGTTTCTGACTGTCATGTGCAATCCGTTTCCTCTGTCACCGCCCGTCCCAGGCACAGGGAGAGACGCAGGCTGCCTGCTCCTCTCTGCACGTGGCCATCTCAGACGTTCTCCAGCCACCGTCCTGAACACATTCATTCCTTCTCCTGCCTGGTCCACATCCTTCTTCCCCTACACTCTTGCTACCAAGAAATGGTCTGAATCACAGCACAGGCTTCATTTATTTGCTTTCTGGAATTGCAGCTCCTCCGCCCCACCCAGATCAGAGACTCAGAACCTGAATTTTCGGATTTCTGGAGATGCCCCCATCCCATCAGAGCCTTGTAGTGTGTTTCTTTATATTCGTTTAGACTTTAGAGGATGACAGGAGATTAACTTTAGAAGGTGACCTTTGCAA
The DNA here is from genome assembly GCF_024542745.1 of Macaca thibetana thibetana. Taxonomy (NCBI): domain Eukaryota; kingdom Metazoa; phylum Chordata; class Mammalia; order Primates; family Cercopithecidae; genus Macaca; species Macaca thibetana. The sequence continues at coordinate 363,129 of NC_065598.1, forward strand.
TTCCAGGGCCCAGGGTGGAAAGGGCTTCCATCCCCAGCTGCCTTTGTTCATCTTTCATTCCTGATCCAGCTGTTTTTCTTTTTTCTGTTTGTTTTTGTTGTTTTTTTTGAGATGGAGACTTGCTGTGTCGCCCGGGCTGGAGTGCAGTGGTGTGATCTCAGCTCACTGCAACCTCTGCCTCCTGTGTTCAAGCGATTCTTCTGCCTCAGCCTCCCAAGTAGGGAGCTGCTAAAATAAAATACTTTCAGTTGGGTGATTTATAAACTACAGACATTTATCACTCACAGTTCTAAAGGCTGGAGGTTTAAGATCATGGCAGATTCAGTGTCTGGTGGGGACCCATCTCCTGGTTCATAGACGATGCATTTACTCTGCGCGTCCTCACATGGTGGAAGGGCGAGGGAACTCTCTGGGGCCCCTTTTATAAGGACACTGATCCCATTCATGAGGCTGGATCCCCATGACTTCATCACCTCTCAAGTCTCCCACCTCCTGACACCATTGTCTTAGGGGTGAGAATTTCAGTACAGGAATATGGGGGAGGAAAACAAACTTTCAGACGGTAGCGATTACCATTCTTTAAAAACATACAGTAATAGTTAAGGTTTGTTTTGTTTTGTTTTGTTTTTTCAGTTTGCTAAGTTTTCCAAGAAGAGGAGGCAAAGAAACCTTCCTTGTTTTGAAGGTGAATGTTAGTGCTGTAAAATACATGTGGGACTTGGGCTTCTATAAAATTCCTGGTCATGGCAAAATATAGGTGGTTCGCAGTATCTGGGAAAGCCCACCTTTCCTTTTTCTGACATGTAACTTTTGTGAAAATTGCCTAAAAGTTGTTTATAGTCAGCCTATAACTATAAACAACTTTTTATGATTGAGCAATGGCGCGATCTCGGCTCACTGCAACCTTCACCTCCCGGGTTCAAGCTATTCTCCTGTCTCAGCTTCCTGAGTAGCTGGGATTACAGGCGCCTGCCACCACACCCGGCTAATTTTTGTATTTTTAGTAGAGACCGGGTTTCAGTATATTGGCCTCATTGGTCTCAAACTCCTGACCTCAGGTGATCCACCTGCCTCCACCTCCCAAAGTGCTGGGATGACAGTCGTGAGCCACTGCGCCCGGCCCAGTGTGGATACACCTTGAGCACATAACTGGAATCCTTTCCTTGGAAACTTGGAGCCCCTTGGGTCATGGTCATATAAACTGTGTTGAATTAAGAGGAGACACCATTAAATATGTCACAGCTGTCCTGGAAACTGGGACTTGTTTTGCTTTCTGCCTGGAAATGCAAGTCATTTTTATAGAAAATGTATTTTTCATTACCAAAAAATAATTGTGTACATATATATGAGGTATGTGATGTTTTAATCCAAGTACACATTGTGCAATGATTAAATCAAGCTAGTTACCATATTGTCAAGCTAATTAATGTGTTAATAACCAAGCTAATTAACATATTAACAATCAAGCTAATTAACATATTAACAATCAAGCTAATTAACATATTAACAATCAAGTTAAGTAACATATTCATATAACCCTAACTCTAACCTATATCATCCTCACCTACTTTTTTGTGTGGTGAGAATATGTAAAAACTACTTTCAGTCATTTTGAAAGATGTGATGTATTATTATTAACTATAATCGCTGTGTGGTGTGATAGAACTTTGAATGTATTTCTTTTATCTAACTGAAAAAATTAATTTTAATGTAATTTATATTTTTTTGAGACAGTCTCACCCTATAGCCAGACTGGAGTGCAGCATCATGTTCATAGCCCTCAGCAGCCTCCAACTCCTGGCTCAGGTGACCCTCCCACCTCAGCCTCCCGGGTAGCTGGGACTACAGGTGCACACCACCACACCTGGTTAATTTTAAAATTTTTCGTAGAGGTGGGGCCTTGCTATGTTGCTCAGGCTGGTCTTGAATTCCTGGGCTAAAGTGATCCTCCTTCCTCAGCCTCCCAAGTAGCTGGGACTACATTTGCATGCCACCATACCCAGCTAATTTTTTCACTTTTTTTTTTTTTTAAGAGATTGGGTTTCATTATGTTGCCTAGGCTTGTCTCAAACTCTTGGCCTCCAGTGATCCTCTTTCCTCAGCCTTCCATAGCATTGTGATTCCAGACATGAGCCGCCACTCCTGGCCTCCAACTGAAATTTTATGTTCTTTGACAAACACTTTGGCATTCTTTCCTGGCAACCACCATTGTACCCTCTTCAATTATGTGTTCAGCTTTTTTAGATTCTACGTATGAGATGATATGGTATTTGTCTCTCTGTGCCTGGTTCATTTCACTTCACATTGTATCTTCCAGTCCCACCCATGTTGCTACAAATGGTAGGATTTCCTTTTTCATGGCTGCATACTATTCCATGGTGTGTCTATGCCACATTTGCTTGATGCACTCATCTGTTGATTGACACATGGTTTGATTCTATATCTTTGAAAGTGTTAATAGTGCTGCAGTGCACAGGGGGTGCAGGTATCCTGTCGATGGGCTGATTTCCCTTTCTTTGGGTACACACCCAGCCGTGGGATGACTGGATCCTGCACACCATTCTTTCCTCGGATGTTTCACAGGCCCATGGCTGGACTTAAGGGAATGTCCTCACTGTGTACAAGGTGGAGGTCCCTTGGCCACATTCTTACGGAACGTATTCAGTGTGTACACGGCGTCGGTCTCTTGGCCACATGCTTAGGAAACATCTTCAGTGTGTATATGGTAGCACTCCCTTAGCCACCTTCTTTGGGAACAACTTCAGTGTGTACATGGTGGCAGTCCCTTGGCTGCATTCTTAGGGAACGTCTTCAGTGTGCACATGGCGGTGGTCACTTAGCCACAAGCTTAGGGAATGTCTTCAGTGTGTACACAGTGGCAGTCCCGTGGCCACATGCCTAGGGAACATATTCAGTGCCGTCCCTTGGCTGCATTCTTAGGAAACGTCTTTAGTGTATCCACATTGGAGGTCCCTTCTCTGCATTCTTAGGGAATGTCTTCAGTGTGTACATGGTAGCGGTCCCTTAGCCACAAGCTTAGGGACCGTCTTCAGTGTGTGGGAGGCAGTCCCTTGGGCCACACACTTAGGGAACGTCTTCCGTTTGTATACAGCAGTGGTACCTTGGCTGTTTACTTAGGGAACATCTTCAGTGCGGTCCCTTGGCCACATGCTTAGGGAATGTCTTCAGTGCATATGCGGTGGTGGTCCCTTGGCCATATTCCAAGGGAATGTCTTCAGTTGTACCGTGGCGGTCCCTTGGCCCCATGCTTAGAGAACATCTTTAATGAGGTCCCCTGGCCCCATGCTTAGGGAACATCTTTAGTGTGGTCCCTTGGGCCACTTGCTTAGGGAACATCTTCTCTACCTATACGGTGAATGTCCCTTGGCCTCATTCTTAGGGAACACCTTCAGTGTCTACACTGCGAGGGTCCCTTGGCCACAGTCTTCTGAGTGTCTGTGTCTGTGTCCTTTCCACCCTGTAAGCTGCTTTGGCTTCTTCATTGGGTGTTTCTGACTCTCATGTGGAATCCCTTTCCTCTGTCACTGCCCGTCCCAGGCACAGGGAAAGATGCAGCCAGCCTGCTGTCTCTTCACATCGCCATCTCAGACATTCACCCGCCACCATCCTGACCCCATTCATTCCTTCTCCTGCCTGGTCCACATCCTTCTTCCCCTACACCCTTGCTACCAAGAAATGGTCTGAATCACAGCACAGGCTTCATTTGCTTTCTGGAACTGCAGCTCCCCAGCCCCACCGAGATCAGAAATTCAGAACCTGAATCTTCGGATTTCTGGAGATGCCTCAATCCCATCAGAGACTTCTAGTGTGTTTGTTTATATTCATTTAGACTTGGGAGTATGACAGGAGAGAAGCTTAGAAGGTGGTCTGTGCGTTTCCAAGGCCCAGGGTGGAAGGGGCTTGCATCCCCGGCTGCCTGTGTGCCCCCCTGTTTTTTTTTTTTTTTTTTTTTTTTTTTAGCTGTCACCCAGGCTGGAGTGCAACGGTGTGATCTCGGCTCACTGCAACCTCCACCTTCTGGATTCAAGCAATTCTCCTGCCTCAGTGTCCCGAGTAGCTGGGATTACAGAAGCGTGCCACCAAACCCAGCTAATTTTTGTATTTTTAGTAGTTACGCGGTTTCACCTTGTTGGCCTGGCTGGTTTCGAACTCCTGACCTCAGGTGATCCATCTCCCTAAGCCTCCCAAAGTGCTGGGATGACAGGCGTGAGCCCCAGCGCCCAGCCGTCTGTCTTCTTTTTATAAGAGGTGCTGGTCTCACAGTGGCTCTGTGATGTGATGAAATGGCATTGCCAGAGTTTACTCCTCACAGCTTGACTTTATATATCAAGCAGGTCTTCTTTGGCATGATTGAGGTGGGTTGGGGAGAGTTAAGGGAGTCATTTATTTAGAAGGCGATTAGATGGAGTTATGTCTTGGTAATTACAGCAGTTACCACCACCCTATTCTTTCCGTGGCTCTCCTAGGTGGCTTCGTGGCTAGTCACGGAGGTGCCCTGAAGAGCCTCATTTTCCCACAGCTGTAGGAACTGTGTGGTACACCCACAATTTCTTAGCTTTTGTATTAGGGAATGTCTTCAGTGCGTTCCCTTGGCCACATTCTTAGGGAACATCTTCAGTGTGTACACACTGGCGGTCCCTTAGCCACATTCTTAGGGAATGTCTTCAGTGTGTACACGGTGTCAATCCCTTGGCCTCATTCTTAGGGAACGTCTTCAGTGTGTACACGGCCGGGTCCCTTTCCCGCATTCCTAGGGAATGTCTTCAGTGCCTACACAGTGGCAGTCCTTTGGCTACATTCTTAAGGAATGTACATGGCGTGGATCCCTTGGCCACATTCTTTTTTTTTTTTTTTTTTTTTTGAGACGGAGTCTCGCTCTGTAGCCCAGGCTGGAGTGCAGTGGCCGGATCTCAGCTCACTGCAAGCTCCGCCTCCCGGGTCCACGCCATTCTCCTGCCTCAGCCTGCCTCAGCCTCCCGAGTAGCTGGGACTACAGGCCCCCTCCACCTCGCCCGGCTAGTTTTTTTTTTTTGTATGTTTTAGTAGAGACGGGGTTTCACCGTGTTAGCCAGGATGGTCTCGATCTCCTGACCTCGTGATCCACCCGTCTCGGCCTCCCAAAGTGCTGGGATTACAGGCTTGAGCCACCGCGCCCGGCCCCTCCCTTGGCCACATTCTTAAGGAACATCTTCAGTGTGTACATGCCAGCGATCCCTTAGCCACATTCTTAGGGAATGTCTTCAATGTGTACACGGTGGCGGTCTCTTGGCCGCTTTCTTACAGAACATCTTCAGTGTGTACTTGGCGGCAGTCCCTTAGCTATGCTTAGGGAACGTCTTCAGTGTATATATGGTGGTGGTCTCTTAGCCACACGGTTAGGGGATCTCTTCAATGTGTATACGGTGGTGGTCCCTTGGCCACACGCCTAGGGAAGGTCTTCAGTGTTGTCCCTTGGCTGCATTCTTAGGGAACGTCTTCAGTGTGTACGTGGTGGCTATCCTTTGGCCATATGCTTAGGGAACATCTTCGGTGGTGTCCCTTGGCCACTTGCCTAGGGAACGTCTTCAGTGCGGTCTTTTTGCTGCATTCTTAGGGATCGTCTTCAGTGTGTATGTGGTGGCAGCCCTTTGGCCACATGCTTAGGGAACATCTTCAGTGCAGTCCCTTAGCCACATGCCTAGGGAATGTCTTCAGTGTTATCTTTTAGCTGCATTCTTAGGGAACATCTTCAGTGTGTACACGGCAGCGGTCCCTTGGCCCCATTCTTAGGGAGCATCTTCCTTGCGGTCCCTTGGCCACATACTTAGGGAATGTCTTAAGTGCCTACACAGTGGCAGTCCCTTGGTCCCATTTTTAGGGAACGTCTTCACTGTGTACACAGTTGCGGTTCCTTGGGCCACATGCTTTGGGAATGTCTTCAGTGCATACAGAGTGGCGGTTCCTCGGCCACATTCTTAGAAAACGTCTTCAGTTCATACTCGGTGGCGATCGCTTGGCCACATTCTCCTGAGTGTCTGTGTCTGAATCACAGCACAGGCTTCATTGGCTTTCTGGAGCTGCAGCTCCCCAGGCCCACCCAGATCAGAGACTCAGAACCTGAATCTTCCGATTTCTGGAGATGCCCCCATCCCTTCAGAGACTTCTAGTGTGTTTCTTTATATTCGTTTAGACTTGGGATGACAGGAGACAAAACCTGCTAATTTTTGTATTTTTAGTAGAGACCGGGTTTCAGCATATTGGCCTCGTTGTTCTCGAACTCCTGACCTCAGGTGATCCACCTGCCTCAGCCTCCCAAAGTGATGGGATGACAGGCATGAGCCACCACGCCTGCCCCATAGCGCTTAGCAGCCTCCAACTCCTTGAGCACATAACTGGAATCCTTTCCTTGGAAACTTGGAGCCCCTTGGGTCATGGTCATATAAACTGTGTTGAATTAAGTCGAGACACCATTAAATATGTCACAACTGTCCTCGAAACTGGGACTTGTTTTGCTTTCTGCCTGGAAATGCGAGTCATTTTTATAAAAAATGTATTTTTCATTAAAAAATAATTGTGTACATATATATGAGGTATGTGATGTTTTAATCCAAGTACACATTGTGCAATGATTAAATCAAGCTAGTTACCATATTATCAAGCTAATTAACATATTAACAATCAAGCTAATTAACATATTGACAATCAAGCTAAGTAACATATTCACATACCCTGACTCTAACCTGTATCAACCTCACCTACTTTTTTTTGTGGTGAGAATGTGTAAAATCTACTTTTAGTCATTTTGAAAGATGCAATGTATTATTATTAACTATAATCGCTGTGTGGTGTGAGAGAACTTTGAATTTATTTCTTTTATTTACCTGAGAAAATTAATTTTAATGTCATTTATATTTTTTTGAGACAGTCTCGCCCTGTCACCCAGGCTGGAGTCTCACCCTATCACCCAGGCAGCATCATGTTCATAGCTCACGGCAGCCTCCAACTCCTGGCTCAGGTGACCTTCCCACCTCAGTCTCCCGGGTAGCTGGGACTACAGGTGCACACCACCACACTTGGTTAATTTTAAAATTTTTTGTAGAGGTGGGGTCTTGCTATGTTGCTCAGGCTGGTCTTGAATTCCTGGGCTGAAGCGATCCTCCTTCCTCAGCCTCCCAAGTAGCTGGGACTACAGGTGCATGCCACCATACCCAGCTAATTTTTTCATTTTTTTTTTTTTTAAGAGATGGGATTTCGTTATGTTGCCCAGGCTTGTCTCAAACTCTTGGCCTCCAGTGATCCTCCTTCCTCAGCCTTCCATAGCGTTGTGATTCCAGACATGAGCCACCGCTCCTGGCTTCCAGCTGAAATTTTATGTTCTTTGACAAACACTTCAGCATTCTTCCCTGGCAGCCACCATTGTACTCTCTGCTTTTACGCATTCAACTTTTTTAGATTCTACATATGAGATGATATGGTATTTGTCTCTCTGTGCCTGGTTCATTTCACTTCACATTGTATCTTCCAGTCTCATCCATGTTGCTGCAAACGGCAGGATTTCCTTTTTCATGGCTGCATCCTGTTCCAATGTGTGTCCGTGCCACATTTTCTTGATGCATTCCTCTGTTGATTGACACATGGGTTGATTCCATATCTTGAAAACTGTTAGTAGTGCTGCAGTGCTCAGGGGGTGCAGGTATCCCTTTGATGGACTGATTTCCTTTCCTTTGGGCACACACCCAGTGATGGAATAACTGGATCCTGCACACTATTCTTTCCTCTGATGTTTCACAGTCCCATGGCTGGACCTTAGGGACCGTCTTCACTGTGTACAACGTGGCGGTCCCTTGGTCACATTCTTAGGTAACGTTTTCAGTATGTACACGGCGTCGGTCCCTTGGCCACATGCTTAGGGAACATCTTCAGTGTGCACATGGCGGCAGTCCCTTAGCCACATTCTTAGGGAACATCTTCAGTGTGTACATGGCATCAGTCCCTTAGCCATATTCTTAGGGAATGTCTTCAGTGTGTATACGGTGGCAATCTCTTGGCCTTGTGGTTAGGGAACATCTTCAGTGCGGTCTCTTGGCCACATTCTTAGGGACTGTCTTCAGTGTGTACATGGTTTGTGTACAAGGTGGTGGTCCCCTAGCCACAAGCTTAGGGAGCGTCTTCCGTGTGCACATGGTGGTGGTCCCTTGAGCCACGTGCTTAGGGAATGTCTTCAGTGTGTAGGGAATGTCTTCAGTGTGTACACTATGGCGGTCCTTTGGTCTCATGCCTAGGGAGTGTCTTCAGTGCCATTCCTTGGCTGCATTCTTAGGGAGCGTCTTTAGTGCATACATGGCTTCAGTGCATACATGGTAGTGGCCTGTTAGCCACATATTTAGGGAACATCTTTAGTACACGGCAGCGGTCCCTTGGCCACATTCTTAGGGAATGTCTTCTGTGCCTACACAGTGGCAGTCCCTTGGCCACATTCTTTTTTTTTTTTTTTTTTTTTTCTGATATGGAGTCTTGCTCTGTTACCCAGACTGGAGTGCACTGGTGTGATCTCGGCGCACTGAAACCTCCGCCTTCCTGGGTTCACACCATTCTCCTGCCTCAGCCTCCCAAGTAGCTGGGACTACAGGCGCCGCCACCTCACCCGGCTACTTTTTTGTATTTTTAGTACAGACAGGGTTTCACCGTGTCAGCCGGGATGGTCTCGATCTCCTGACCTTGTGATCCACCTGCCTCAGCCTTCTAAAATGCTGGGATTACAGGCGTGAGCCACCGCACCCGGCCTCCTTGGCCATATTGTTAGAGAACGTCTTCACTGTGTACACGGCATAGGTCCCTTGGCCACATACTTAGGGAACATCTTCAGTGTGAACATGGCGGCGTTCCCTTAGCCACATGCTTAGGGAACGTCTTCAGTGCGGTCCTTTTGACACATTGTTCGGTAGCGTCTTCAGTGTGTACATGGCGGTGGTCCCTTAGCCACATACTTAGGGAATGTCTTTAGGGTGTACCCTGCAGCGGTCCCTTGGCTGCATTCTTAGGGAATGTCTTAGTGCGGTCCCTTGGCCACATTCTTCAGGAACGTCTTCAGTGTGTATGCGGCGTGGGTCCCTTGGCCACATTCTTAGGGAACATCTTCACTGTGTACATGGGGGAGTCCCTTAGGCACATGCTTAGGCAACGTCTTCAATGTATACACGGTGGCGGTCCCTTGGCCACATGCCTAGGGGACTTCTTCAGTGCTGTTCCTTTGCTGCTTTCTTAGGGAATGTCTTCAGTGTGTCCACGGTGGCAGTCCCTTGGCCTCATGCTTAGGGAATGTGTTCATTGCGGTCCCCTGGCCACATTGTTAGGGAACATCTTCAGTGTGTACATGGCGCTGGTCCCTGAGCCACATGCCTAGGAGACATCTTCAGTGTGTACATGGCGGTGGTCCCTTAGCCACATTCTTGGGGAAAGGCTTCGTTGTGTACAGGGCCGCGGTCCCTTGGCCACATTCTTAGGGAAAGTCTTCGGTGTGCACACGGTGGCGGTCCCTTTAGGGTGAGTTCAACACAGGAATTTGGGGGAGGAATACAACTTTCAGAGTGTAGCAAATACCATTCTTTAAAAAAAAAAAAATACAGCATTAGTTAAGCTTTGTTGTTGTTGTTGTTTGATAAATTTTCCAAGTAGGAAGAGGCAAAGAAACCCTTCTTGTTTTGAAGGTGAAAGTGAGTGCTGTAAAATACATGTGGGACTTGTGCTTATGTAAAAATCCTGGTCACCGCAAACATTAGGTGGTTCGCAGTACCTGGGAAAGCACACCCTTCCTTTTTCTGACACGTAACTTTAGCGGAAATTGCCTAAAAGTTGTTTATAGTTAGCCCTTTTCAGCCCTGTGTCCAACCCAGTGTGTCTGGTAGTATCTAATGTTCTTTATTTTTGAGACGGAGTTTCGTTCTTGTTGCCCAGGCTGGAGTGCAGTTGTGCGATCTTGGCTCACTGTAACCTCTACCTCCTGGGTTCGAGCAATTCTCCTGCCTCAGCCTCCCGGGTAGCTGGGATTACCGGTGTCCACCACCACGCCTGGCTGATTTTTGTATTTTTAGTAGAGACGTGGTTTCTCCATGTTGGCCAGGCTGGTCTGGAACTCTTGACCTCAGGTGATCTGCCCTCCTTGGCCTCCCAAAGTGCTGGGATGACAGGCGTGAGCCACTCTGCCTGGCCTAGTTTTTTATTATTTGTAATTTTAAACATTTTTTTGGAGATTGGGTATTGCTCTGTCACACACTCTGGAGTGCAGTGACATGATCATGGCTCACTGCAGCCTTGACTTCCTGGACTCAAGCCATGCTCCCTCCTCAGCCTCATGATAGCTGGGACTCCAGGTGTGTGCCACCATGCCCAGGCAATTAAAAAAAAATTTATGTGTAGAGATGGCATCTCACTATGTTTCCTAGGTTTGTCTGCAACTCTGGGCCTCAATGGAGCTTTCCACTTGGGCCTCCCAGAGTGCTGAGATTACAGGCATGAGGCACCGTGCCCGGCCCCTCATGTGTGTAATTGTTCAACAGGTAGAGAAACGCAAACACATACCCTCAGACCCTGTCCCGTCTGCCGCCCGGGTCTCCTCACCTGCGTTGTTTACTGTTTCCACTTGATTTAATGGAGGGCATAATGAGTGACCCTTAAACGCAGCCTCTAAGAGTCCTCCTAAGTGGCTTCCTCATTACAATTCAAGAGGAATCAAATCCCTGTTATTGAATATAAATGTTTAGAGGAGAAAGCCTGCGAGCTGAGAGTCGTATCTTAAGGGGTGTGTGCTTGCAGAATCATTATATTGTCAATTTCACATGTGAATAAATTGTTCTATTTGGAATCACCAAGAAAGCGGAAACACGTGTCAGTGAAATTGAGTAGACGGCTAAAAACAAACACTACCAGGCTAGTGAGGGCTGCGGAATAAGCAGGTTTTAGATTGGCGGAGGGAAGATGGTGAGGGTAGCTTCTTTCCGCAATGGCTTCCAGGCCTCAAACTCAAGTTATTCTCACTGTTGGAAAGAGCTTGTTCTTCAAGTATTGCTTCCAGGTGAGCGTAATGGTACCCAGCATGCGATACAAGTTAAAAGTACGAGCAGAGCCCCACATGCTGCCATGGCTTGGTCCATCATTTCCCCTGTCACGTACTCATCGGAGTTACAGGGTCTCGTTTCGGGGTGCTGGGTCAGGAGAGTCAGAACTCTCCTTGGAAAGTGTACGGACGACGCAGATCACTTGCCAAGTGTGGTGGTTTTGCGTGGTGCCTTGACTGGAGTTGTTTGCCTTTGGTTTTCTGTCACAATCTTAGGATATCTGCCCAGGAGTTAGACCCCTGGCCTAAAGGAAGGTTGAGGGCCAGCCACGGTGGCTGATGCCTGTAATCCCAGGACTTTCGGAGGCTGATGTGGGAGAATCCCTTGAGCCCAGGGGTTGAAGAGCCGCGTGGGCAACACAGTGAGACCCCCATCTATGTATTTATTTTAAAAAAATTAAGTGGGGGTGGTGGTGTGCATCTGGTCCCAGCTACTCTGGAGGCCGAGATGGGAGGACCGCTGGAGCCTGGGAAGTGGAGGCTGCAATGAGCCATGATCGCACCACTGCACTACAGCTTGGGTGGCAGAGCCAGACCCTGTGTCTAAGAAACACAAAGAAAAAGTAAAATGAGGTTGAGAAACTCTGCCTCCCTCTTGATTTCAAGGAAATACTCAGTTTCTAGACTGACACACATGCAAGTCATTGTCTTCTCATAGTGAGATGTGACAGAGCATGCATGTGTCTGATGACAGATGGTGCGTTGAGGGAAACATCCCTTAAGCTGTATTTCCTTAGGGAAAGAGGCAGTAGCGTTCTCTGTTAGCACAGAACCCTTCAGTTTGCACAAATGTCTTTGGGAAGGGAAGATCCCTGAGAGCTTCTACGTGGCAGTTGACAAGTCATACTTTTCATCTCAGATGTCTCAATTTCCCGAAGATGGTACTTGACTAGACTTCCTGGGTTCTTGTTTCTAGGAAATCGTGGCTGGGTTTTCCTAGAAAGAATGCAGTGATTTGGGGACACGTGGCACTAGGAAGGGTATGATCTCAGGCACAGGATTGCAAAGACATGTTGTTTACCAGCCAGCATGATAACTAGTCATGACGTTGATGGCCAGTGTGTTGCATGCGTACTGAGCTTTATTATCCATACCTGGGCAGAGCTGAATATATATATACACATACACATAATATGTATTATAACATACAATGTATTTATATGTCATAATATATCACATATAATATATACAGTTGAGCTTTGAACAACACAGGTGTAAACTCCATAGGTCTACTTGTATGTGGATTTTCTTCCACCTCTGCCACCCCGGAGACAGCAAGAACAATCCTTTTTCTTCCTCCTCCTCTTCCTCCTCCTCCTCAGCTTCTTCAACGTGAAGACGATGAGGATGGAGGCCTTTGGGATGATCCCTTCCACTCGATGATTAGTAAATATATTTTCTCTTCCTTAGGAATTTCTTAATAGCATTTTCTTTTATGTAGCTTACTTTGCTGTAAGAAAGCAGTATATAATCCATATAAACACAGAATAAATACAAATATGTGTTGAGAATACAGCATATAATATATATAAATACACAATATGTATTGATTGACTGTTTATGTTACCAATCAGGCTTCAGTATCAGTAAGGCTCCGTTATCAGTAAGGTCAACAGGAAAGCTATGAGCAGTTCAGTTTAGGGGGAATTTATGTGATTTGGCTGTGTCCTCACCCCCATCTCATCTTGAATTGTAGTTCTCATAATCCCCGCGTGTGGTGGGAAGGACCTGGTGGGAGGTAACTGAATCCTGGGGTGGTTTCCCCGTGCTATTCTCGTGGTAGTGACTGACTTCTCACAAGATCTGGTGGCTTTGTAAGGGGCCTCCCCCTTTGTTCAATTTTCACGCTTCTCTCTCCTGCTGTCATGTGAGGAAGGACGTGTTTGCTTCCCTTTCCACCATGACTGTAAGTTTCCCGAGGCTTTCCCAGCCTTATGGATCTGTGAGTCAATTAAACCTCTTTCTTCTATAAATTACCCAGTCTTGGGTATTTCATCATAGCAGCATGAGAAGGAACTAATACAAGAGTCAAAAATTACACGTAGATTTCCAACTGAGCAAGGGGTTGGTGTGTCTAACCCCTGCGTGTTCAATGGCCAAATGCATATTAGTTTTATACTTTATGGTTAAACTGAAGGTGCATTAAGCAACTTTTATTCTCTGTACATGAGATTTACATGAGTTGATTTTTTTCTTTGTTTTTTGTTTTTTTTTTCCAACTTTTAAGTTCAGGGGTACACGTGCAGGATGTACAGGTTTGCTACATAGGTAAACATGTGCCATGGTGGTTTGCTATACAGATCAACCCATCATCACCTAGCCATTAAGCTCAGCATTCATTAGCTATTCTTTTTTTTTTTTTTTTTTTTTTGAGACGTAGTTTCACTCTTATTGCCCAGGCTGGAGTGCAATGGCAGAATCTTGGCTCACTGCAACCTCTGCCTCCCAGGTTTGAGAGATTCTCCTGTCTCAGCCTCCTGAGTAGCAGGGATTACAGGCGCCCGCCACTACGCCCGGTTAATTTTTCGTATTTTTAGTAGAGACGGGATTTCACCATGTTGACCAGGCTGGGCTCGAACTCCTGACCGCAGGTGATCCACCCACTTTGGCCTCCCAAAGCGCTGGGATTACAGGCATGAGCCACTGTGCCTGGCCGTTCATTAGCTCTTCTTCCTGATGCTCTCCTTCCCCCACAACCCCCAACAGGCCCCAGTGGGTACTGTTCCCCACCACATGTCCGTGTGTTTTCATCTTCAGCTCCCACTTCTAAGTGAGAACACGCAGTATTTGGTTTCTGTTCCTGCATTAGTTTGCTGAGGATAATGGCCTCCAGTTTCATCCATGTCCCTGCAAAGGACATGATCTTGTTCCTTTTTATGGCAGCATCCTTTTTATGGTACATTCCATGGTGTATATGTACCACATTTTCTTTATCCAGTCTGCCATAGAAGGGCACTTAGGTTGGTTCCATGTCTTTGCTATTATAAATAGTGCTGTAATGAACATATGCACGCATGTATCTTTGTAATAAAAGGATTTATATTCCTTTCGGTACATACCCAGTAATCGGTTTGCTGGGTCAAATGGTATTTCTGCCTTGAGATCTTTGAGGAATCGCCACACTGTCTTCCACAGTGGTTGAGCTAATTTACATTCCACCAACAGTGTAAAAGCGTTCCTAGTTCTCCACAGCCTCGCCACCATCTGTCGTTTCTTGACTTTTTAATAATCGCCATTCTAATTGGTGTGAGATGGTATCTCATTGTGGTTTTGATTTGCATTTCTCTAATCAGTGAAATTGAGCTTGTTTTCAGATGTTTGTTGGCCGCATATATGTCTTAAAAAAATATCTTTAATGGGTAGCTATCATTCTTGTGTCATAGGCTCACACTTTTAATGGCTCTAAATAATATGCTGGAAGAAACCATGGAATGCCTACAGTCATCAGTGAGAATCAAGGAGTCGAAATTTCCAGTGACTTGCCCAGGAGATCTGAATGGTACATGATCCTCAACTCAGTGTCTGGCCTCCTGCGACTGTGGCTGGTGTGGGTTTGACCCTGATGTACACACGAGACCAGGAGGCAGATGACACTCCCTTGGGGGAGGGTAGGAAAACGAAGTTGATTGTGTGGATAATGTCAGCGCTTCTGAAATAGCAAGGACACCAGTGGCTTCTAAGTACGTGGTACAGAAATAGTTTACAAGTGGCGGTGTTGGCTTGCATGGTACACCTGAAACCATGGGAGGTTATAGTTCCTTCTAAATACGCTGGGTATTTCAGGCAACCACTGAGTGACTGATTCTAGGATTGGTATTATTTGCTTAAAACCATATTCTGGCTGGGCATGGCGGCTCATGCCTGTAAGTCATCTCAGCACTTTGGGAGGCCGAGGCTAGCAGATCGCTTGAGTCCAGGAGTTTGAGAGCAGCCTGGGTTGCTGTATTAGTCTGTTCTCACGCTGCTCTAAAGAACTGTCTGAGACCGAGTAATTGATAAAGGAAAGAGGCTTAATTGACTCAGTTCCACAGGGCTGGGGAGGCCTCAGGAAACTTACACGGTGGAAGGGGAAGCAAACAAGGCTTTCTTTCCATGATGGCAGGAAGGAGAAGAGCTGAGCAACAGCAGGAAAAGCCCCTTATAAAACCGTCAGATCTCTTGAGAACACATTGCCTTTCATGAGAACAGAATGAGGGTCACCGCCCCCGTGATTGCACCACTGTACGCCAGCCTGGGAGATGGAGTGAGACCCCTCTCAGACAGAAACACACACCACACACCACACACACACACACACACACACACACACACACACACACACAGAAACCATGTTCATCCCGTAAAGCTGACACTTCACATTTTAGGGATTAAGTCCTGGGAATTATTCCTCCCTAAGCCCAAGTGCAGTGCCAGCTGCTCTTAGCACTAGAATTTGACTTCCAGGATCTGTGAGAGCGTGCTGGAGACCACCTAGGGAGCCTGTCTGTGTCACACCAGAGACTCGGGAGCAAGCACGCCCATGTGGCTGGTGCGGAAGGCGCGTCTCATTACAGGGCGTAACTATTTGAGCCTGTGTGGTGTTTGCATCACACGTCTTTGGTGTGTGGATGAAATAAATCCCCCTGTCACTGCCCCGGCCCCACTGGGATTTTTGCCCTGAATTCCCTAAAAGGTCAAGGCTTCTGGTTAACATCTGGCGTAGAGACTGCACCGGCAGAGCTCACCTTTTACTCCCTGGGGGCCTAGGCATGCGTTTGCTAGTTGGTTAAGGAGGGTGTGTGCTGCTGTCTGCAGCTACATACAAAGGAAAGCTAAGTTCCCACCGCATGCCATCGCCTCGTACAGCACGAACTTGCCCTCCCTGGCTCCTAGCAGATTCCCGACAACCAAAGGGTTATGTGATCAGTCCAACGTCTGAATGCCAGGGCAGATCTCATCTTGCTCTGATGTCCCCCGTAAAAATGGTGCACCTGACCCAAGTACCATGGCTCACCTGTCTGTAATCCCAGCGCTTTGGGAGGCTGACGTGGGAGGATCGCTTGAGGCCAGGAGTTTGAGAGCAAGTCTGGGTAACAGAGAGAGACCTCGGCTCTAAAAAAGAAAAAGAAATTAAAAAATTAACTGGAGCGGAAGCACGCGGCTGTGGTCCCAGCTGCTCAGGAGGCTGAGGCAGGAGGATTGCTTGAGCCCAGGAGTCCGAGGCTGCAGTGAGCTGTGATCACTTTAAGATCTCACTCCATGGGTTCACAGGACAGCTGACTGCTCACATAGAGTATGAGCACCCTCCCCTCCTGTCTTCCTCCACCTGTCCCCATGAGACACGCTGGCTTCTTTTCCCCTTCCCCCATGAGTGGAAGCTTTCTGAGGCCTCCCTAGAAGCCGACGCTGGCACCTGCTTCCCGTATAGCCTGCGGAACCGTGAGCCCAGCAAACCTACTTTCTTTATAAATTACCCGGTCTCGGGTATTCCTGCATAGAGACGCAGAACGGGCTAACACATTTATTAACGCAGCCCGCTTGCACATTTTAAAGCTCCTCCTTTTTGTCGTGTGGATATGCAGGAAGGTCTCGGAGCTCCGTGTTCTGCAGGCCCAACAGGAAGCTCGGGAGAAGCTTGAGCAGAGTAAGAATTTGTCTTTGCCGAGGGTCTGGCTGGCATGGGTCAGCCTTTGTCCCGGGTGCGCCCCAGCTGAGGCTCAAGGTGGCTGTGGTTGAGAGGCCTGGCTCTTTGGGTTGCCCCTGAGAGCTTGGCATCGCGCATTTTCATTCCCCTCCAGACCACCCTTGCTTGGGTGAGTCCGTCATGATTCTCACCCTACTGGCAAGGGGCCTCGTCCTCCAGGCAGGACCACTCCTCCGCTCTTCTCCCGTGTCCTTTGTCACGAGCTTTGCAGAAACCGGCAGCTTCATGAACGCATCTCGGATACGGTAGGTATAGGGTGAGGGTGGGGGGGGGGTCTTGTTCCTGAAGTAAACTCTGAGTACAACACGAGGCAGTTCAAAGCGCGTTGCCTGCGGTGGTGGGAGGCCCTCGGTGTCCCTGAGCCCCTGCCTGCGGGGGAATTGGAGTTGGTTTAGAGCCTGGAGTTTGATGTTGGGAATCGTCTCGCTGGGGCCGGCAGGCAAGCAGGAGAGCATTCTCCGTGGCTTCGTAGGACATCGACTCTTCTCCCTGAATGTCTTATTCTTCCATGCTTGACCTGCCTTTTGCTGGGAAGCTGTGGTTGCTCTGCCCTCCCGGAGACCGGACCATGTCCTGCCACAGCCAGGTGACCTCACTGTTGACGTCTGGTGAACGCCGTTTAAGATATTTCCAGGTCCACATCATCGTGGACATTGAGGCTGCGGCTTGATGCTCCGTTTTATGACTTGATGTCTATTATCGATCATCTGTATCTCTGTCTCCTATCGTCTGTCACCTGTCTTTCTTTTTTTAACTTCGAGATTCAGGGTTCCACGTGCACGTTTGTTATATAAGGTAAACTGCATATCCCAGGGTATTGGTGTACAGATGATTTCATCACTCAGGTAATCAGCACTGTACCCCATAGAGAATTTTTCTTTTTAGTTTTTGAGGTGGAGTCTCACTCTGTCGCCCAGGCTGGAGTACAGTGGCACGATCTCGGCTCACTGCAGCCTCCGCCTCCCGGGTTCAAATGATTCTCCTGCCTCAGCCTCCCGAGCAGCTGCGACTACAGGCACACGCCATGATGCCTGGCTAATTTTTATATTTTTTTGGTAGGACGGGGTTTCACCATGTTGGCAAGGCTGCTCTCGAACTCCCGACCCCACGTGATCTGCCCATCTCGGCCTCCCACAATGCTGGGACTCTAGGCATGAGCCACTGTGCCTGGCCCATTGGGAGTTTTTCTGTCCTCACCCTCCTCCCACCCTACACCCTCAAGTAAAACGCAGTGTCTGTTGTTCCCTTGTTTGCATGCAGGAGTACCCAATATTTAGCTCCCACTTAACCAGTGAGAACATGCGGTATTTGGTTTTCAGTTCCTGCATTAGGTCAATTAGGATAATGGCCTCCAGCTCCATGCATGTTGCTGCAAAGGATGTGATCTTGTTCTTTTAAATGACTGTAGTATTCCATGGTGTACCCCTTCCTTCCTTCCTTCCTTCCTTCCTTCCTTCCTTCCTTCCTTCCTTCCTTCCTTCCTTCCCTTCCCTTCCCTTCCTTCCTTCCTTCTTTCCTTCCTTCCTTCCTTCCTTCCTTCCTTCCTTCCTTCCTTCCTTCCTTCCTTCCTTCCTTCCTTCCTTCCCTTCCCTTCCCTTCCTTCCTTCCTTCCTTCCTTCCTTCCTTCCTTCCTTCCTTCCTTCCTTCCTTCCTTCCTTCCTTCCTTCCTTCCTTCCTTCCTTCCTTCCTTCCTTCCTTCCTTCCTTCCTTCCTTCCTTCCTTCCTTCCTTCCTTCCTCCCTTCCTTCCTTCTTTCCTTCTTCCCTTCCTCCCTCCCTCTCTCTTCCTTTCTTTCTTTTCTCTCTCGCCCTGTTGCCAGTCTGGAGTGCAGTGGTGTGATGTTGGCTAACTGCAACCTCCGCCTTCCAGGTTCAAGGGATTCTTCTGCCTCAGCCTCCCCAGTGGCTGGGACTATAGGCACGCGCCACCACACCCAGCCAATTTTTGTATTTTTAGTAGAGATGAGGTTTCACCATGTTGGCCAGGATGATCTCGATCTCCTGACCTCGTGATCCGCCCACCTCGGCCTCCCAAAGTGCTGGGATTACAGGCGTGAGCCAGCACACCCGACCACCATATTTTCTTCATCCACTCTAGCATTGATGGGCATTTAGGTTGATTCCACGTCTTTGCTATTGTGAGTAGTGCTGCGATGAACATACAAGTACATGTCGTCTCTCTATCATCTATTACCTACCGATTATCTATCTATTAACCGTCAGTTTGTCATCTATCTATGGTAGATCATTGAGAGACAAGACAGATGGTGGATAGACTTTGATGTGGAAACGTAGCAAAGAGGTTTTTCAGGTCTCCACAAGTCACATTCATTGGTTTTGTTGGTTGCTGTGCTTGCTTCCTGGTTCAGGTGTGATAAGGTGGCCCCTGGCTTCCCCTACCAAGCTGGGTGGGCCTCTTGGTTTGTGTCTGGGATGCACCCCTTGGCCTGTTCCTGCCGTTTGCTGCGAATGACGTGGAATCCATCCCTGAAAAATCTCTTTGATGAGTTTCCACATGAAAGCCTGTCCATCAGCTGTCTTGTCTCGATGATCTGTTCCAGATAGATGACAAATTGACATTTAATCGATACATAATAGGTGGATAATAGATGATAGGCACTCGTATGTTCCTCACAGCTCTTCTCGTGATAGCAAAAACATGGACTCAAGCTAAGTGCCAGTGCCCGTCAACGGTAGACTGGATAAAGAAAATATGGTACCAGCTGGGCACGGTGGCTCACGTATAATCCCAGCACTTTGGGAGGCCAAGGCGGGTGGATCATGAGGTCAGGAGTTTGAGCCCAGCCTGACCAACAAGGTTAAACCCTGTCTCTACTAAAACTACAAAAATTAGCCGGGCGTGGTGGTGGGCGCCTGTAATCCCGGCTACTCGGGAGACTGAGGCAGGAGAATGGTTTGAACCCAGGAGACGGAGGTTGTGGTGAGCCGAGATCGCGCCACTGCATTCCAGCCTGGGTGACAGAGCAAGACTCCGTCTCAAAAAGAATAAAAAAAGAGCTAGCTAGCTAGCTAGATTACAGATGGAGTAGATGCATAGGTAGATACATGGATGATAGATAGATAGATAGATAGATAGATAGATAGATAGATAGATGACAGGGAGATGAGATAGATAGATAGATAGATAGATGACAGGGAGATGATAAATTGATAAACAATGGATGTCAATTTGTGTGGGCAGCATTGCTGCCTGTTGGGAGGCACTGCCACAGATAGATGGATAGATAGGTAGATTATAGGCGGAATTGATGCATAGGTAGATAGGTAGATAGTTAGATAGCAGGGAGATGATAAATTGATACACAGTAGATGATAGGTAGATGATAGATGGGTGATAATAGATAGATGATAGATGATTGATGGGTGATAGATAATAGACAGGTAGATGATAAGTAAATGATAGATGATAGATAATAAAGTGATAAATGATAGAGAAATAGATGATGGATAGATGGATGATAGAAAATAGAGGATAGATGGATAGATAGATGATAGATAAGAGGTAGATAAATAGATGATGGGTAGATAGATGCTTAGATGATAGATGGTAAATTGATACACACTTGATAGATGATAGGTAGATGATAGATGGGTGATAGATAATAGACAGATGATAGATAATAGATACTGACAGATGATAGATAATAGATAAAGGGATAGATGATAGATAAATAGATGATAGAAAAATAGATGATAGATGGATATACATAATAGATAGATGATAGAGATGATAGAAGGATAGATGATAGATGAGAGATAGATAAATAGGTGATGGGTAGATGGATACTTAGATGATCGTAGGTAAACTGATACACAGTTGATAGATGATAGGTAGGTGATAGATGAGAGATGGCTGATAATAGATGACAGATGAGAGCTAATAGATAAAGTGATAGATGGTAGATAAACAGATCATAGATAAATAGATAATGGATAGATGGACAGGTGGATGGTAGGTAATAGACAGATGATGAATGAAAGGTTGATAGATGACAGGCAGATGGATGGATAGAGGGATGATAGCTAGATGATAAACTGATACACATAGTTAGGTAGGTGATAGATGATAGACAGATGATTGCAACTGTGTTGTGTATCAATTTATCATCTCCCTGTCATCTATCTATCTATCTATCTATCTATCTCATCTCCCTGTCATCTATCTATCTATCTATCTATCATCCATGTATCTACCTATGCATCTACTCCATCTGTAATCTAGCATCTGTAATCTAGTAGCCTCGATGCTGGTGTCTTGTCTTGCTTCTCTGGCACTGCTGGCATTCCTCTGCCTGGGCCCCTCCCCATGCTGTTGCTCATCTCAGAGATCATCCTGCATGTGCATTAAACAAGCAAGTCTCACCTGCCCGGCCAAGCTTCCATGCATCCTGAGTGTCGGGATGGCTTTGTGGATTTTGGCATTTTTCTTGGCATTGCTGCTAGAGAAGCCGGTGGCTTTTCTCACGCAGGAATTCACTGTGTTAGCCAGGCCAGAGTTTCCAGACAGCAGGCGCCCGCAGCTAGTTCAGGCTCTTTGGTACGAGAAACACCGTATGTAGTATGAGTCAGGGTGCTCTAGAGGGACAGAACAGATAGGATGGGTGTATATATAAAGGGGAGTTTATGAGGAGAATTCACTTACACGATCACAAGGTGAGGTCCCACAGTAGACTGTCTGCACGCTGAGGAGCCAGGAAGCCAGTCCGAGGCCCAAACCTCAAAAGTAGGGAAGCCGAGATCGGCAGGAAGCATCCAGCATGGGAGAAAAATGAAGGGTAGAAGAGATCCCGCCACTGCACTCCAACCTGGGTGACAGAGCAAGACTCCATTTCACAAAAAAAAAAAAAAGAAAGAAAAGAAAAGAAAAAAATTTAAAAAGCCAAAATGGACTGGATGAGGCATCTTCTGCCTGTAATCCCAGCATTTTGGGAGGCCAAGGTGGGTGGATTGCTTGAGCCCAGGAGTTCGAAACCAACCTGAGCAACATACGGAGACCCTGTCTCTACAAAAATTACAAAAAGTAGCCGGGCATGGTGGTGTGCACCTGTAGTCCCAGTTACTCAGGAGGCTGAGATGGGAGGATTGGTTGAGCCTGGAAAGTTGAGTCTGCAGTGAGCCACGACTGCCTCCTGCACTCCAGCCTGGGTGAAAGAGTGAGACCTCATCTCAAAAACAGAAAAAGAAAAAAGCAGAAATGTAACCAACAAATAAGAAAACAGACACACCTCTCTTCCTTGTGTGGGTACAGCCACTGGCAAACTTTGCTAATAGATGCTACTGACCTTGTCTTCCTTTCTGCATTCTGTTCATTTCGAAAGTGGGTAAGTCAGCCGTGGGATTCACTGTGATCTCCACTGACTCAATGCTGAATTCATAAGATTAATTGGAGAGTGCGAAGAATGCAGAGCATCCGTGGACCCATTTTAATGAGTTTTAGCATCTCTTGAATCCTCGTATCCTTGCATCCAGTACCGGTCCCCAGCCTTTTAGGAACTGGGCTGTGCAGCAGGAAGTGAGTAGCGTGTGAGTGAGCGAAGCTTCATCTGTATTGACAGCCCCTCCCTATCGCTCGTATTACCTCCTGAGCTCTGCATCCTATGAGATCAGCGGTGGCATTAGATTCTCATAGGAGCACGAACCCTACTGTGAACTGAGCATGCGAGGGACCTAGGTGGCGTGCTCCTTATGAAAATCTAATGCCTGATGATCTGTCACTGGCTCTCATCACCTGCAGATGGGACCATCTAGTTGCAGGAAAACAAACTCAGGACTCCACTGATTCTACATGATGGTGAGTTTCATAATTACTTCATTCTCTGTTACAATGTAACAATAACAGAAATAAAGTGCACGAAAAATAGAACGTGCTTCAATCATCCCCAAACCATACGCCACCCCACATCAGTGGAAAAATAGTTGTCCATGAAACTGCTTCCTGGTGCCAAAAAGATTGAGGACCACTGGACAAAAGAACTTGTCGCAGTATGGTTTGAAGGTCTTTATTGATGCTTTGCTGTCACTCTTACTTTAAGATGAATGTGCATATATATATACGTATTTACATTCTGTAATGTGTGAATATATGAAACTCCAGCCGCTCTCTCCCTCTCTCTCCTCTGCAGTCCAGTACTCCTAGATCAGTCTGCTCCTGAAATGAATGACCTCTTAAAGTTTATTTTATGTTTTAAGCTTTTATGTCATTTTATTTTTTAAGCTTTTTTTTCTTTTTTTTTTTTTTGAGACGAAGTCTCACTGCGTTGCCCAGGCTGGAGTGCAATGGCGCTATCTCAGCTCACTGCAACCTCTGCCTCCTGGGCTCAAACAATTTTCCTGCCTCAGCCTCCTGAGTAGCTGGGATACAAGTGCCTGCCATCACGCCGGGCTCATTTTTGTATTTTTAGTAGAGACGGAGTTTTACCATGTTGGCCAGGCTGGTCTTGAACTCTCGACCTCATGATCCACCCACCTCGGCCTCTCAATGTTTTGGGATTACAGGTGTGAGCCACCGCAACCGGCTGATTTGCAGGTCTTTATTGATGCTTTGCTGTCAATCTTACTTTAAGACGAATGCGTATATATATATATATACACACACACACACACATATATGTATATATTCTGTAATATGTGAATATATGAAGCTCCAGCTGCTCTCTCCTTCCCTCTCCTCGGCAGTCCAGTACTCCTAGATCATTCTGTTCCTGAAACGAATGACCATTTCAATGTTTTGGCTTTTTTTTTTTGGAGACGAAGGCTTCAGCCAGTCCCTTTGTTTGGGGTGTCTGACTTCCCGCAACAGGCTCAAACTATCCTCCCACCTCAGCCTCCCACATAGCTGGGACTACACGTGCAAGCCACCAAGCCTGGCTAAGTTTTAAATTTCTTCGTAGAGATGGAGTCTTGCTGTGTTTCCCAGGCTAATCTCAAACTCCTGGCCTCCAGTGATGGTCTCACTCTGACCTCCTCCTAAAGTGTTGGGATTCCAGGGATGAGTCACTGCTTCTGGCCTCGACTTCTTTTTTTTTTTTTCCAATTAAAGTTTTTACTTTGAGATCATTGTAGATTTACAAGCGGTTGTAAGAAATAATATGAAAGAATCTTGTGTCTACTTCCCCCAGTGATAACATCTTGGAAAGCAATAAATACCATGTCACAAGGAGGATGTTGACATTCAGGCAGTAAGGCGTTGATCTTATGTTTTACTTGTATCCATGTGTGTTTTTGTAGGGAGTTCTGTGCAGTTTCATGGTGTGTGCAGGTTTGTGAGTCCAGCACCGTCGTCAACACACCCAGCATTTCTTTCACTAAACAATCCCTCCCGTTTCTCTCTCTGCCAACCTGCATCCTACCTCAACCTCCCCTCCCTCCCTGAACCCCTGAGAATTACTAGTCTGTTCTCTGTTTCTGTACCTTTTCTCGTTTCAAGAGTGTCCTATAAATGAAGTCATACAGAGTGTAACCCCTTTCAAATTGCCTGTGTCTTGTTTTCCCCTCACTCAATAGAATTCCCGGGAGAGCCAGCAAGTTGTTGCTCAGAACAATAAGACGTTTCCCTTTAAATAACACCTGCAAAAAGTCTTTTATAAAATGGCAATCAAACTAAACGGTTTTTGATTCTAAAGAAGGTGGCCATGAATGGTTTTCTCGTATATCTTTCCATATGTGTGGGAGTGTATCTGTGCAACTAATTCTTGGAAGTGGAATAGCTGAGCCAAAACGAAAATGCATGTCAATTTTCTTGCCTTTTTTTTAAAGAGACATCGTCTTGCTCTGTCACCCAGACTGGAGTGCAGTGGTGCAATCATAGCTCACCACAGCCTCCACCTCCTGGGCTCCAGTGATCCTCCCATTTCAGCCTCCAGAGTAGCTGGGACTACAGGCGAACATCACCACATCCAGCTAATTTACTTTTATTTTTGTAGAGATAGGGTCTTGCTATGTTGCCCAGACGGACCTCACGTTCCTAGCCTCCAGGGATCCTCCCACCCTTGGCCTCCCAAAGTGTTGGGATTACAGGCATAAGCTACCAGACCCGGCTGCCTGTCACCTTTCAGGAGTCATTGTCAACTTCTCTCCTGAGAAAATACAGTCTTGGTGGGTGCCTTTGAACTGAGTATGTGAACTGGTAACTTCTCCAAGGCATACCCATTCTGGATACAACCCTGCTCTTTAACCTGTTCTGTCGGATTGATGACAGCTCGTAATTGCTTTATTCATTATTTCATTGTGAGCGAGACCGAACATTGTTTCATATGCTTATATTTTATTTCATATATCCAAATTGCATGTTCATTTCCTTTACCCATTTGGGGGGGGGACTGGGGTTTGGTTAGAAGAGCTCTTTATAGACAAAAAAGCAATTCCTTTATCCGTGGGCTGCCCATTTGTCATTTGCCTTTGGATGTTATTTGAGGCACTTTTGATTACGTAGAATTTGAATATTTTTATGTGATCAGGTATATAGTTTTTCTTCCAAAACTTGTGCATTTTTTTTTTTTAGAAAAGCCATCTTAAACGTGAGATTACATGTATTTTTAACTTTCTGTTGATACACAATGGTTGGATATATTTGTGCGGTACATGGGATATTCTGATACATATCCCTCTGATTTCTTTATCACTATTTGTACACATTTATGGTCTGATGATCAAATCAAGGTGTTTAGGGTATTCATCACCTCCAACATCGATTATTTTTCTTTGCTTTTTTTTTTTTTTTTTTTTTTTTTTGAGACAGAGTCTCACTCTGTCACCCAGGCTGGAGTGCAGTGCGTGATCTCGGCTCACTGCAATTTCTGCCTCCCAGGTTCAAATGATTCTCCTGTCTCAGCCTCCCAAGTAGCTGGGACTACAGGTGTCTGCCACCAAGCCTGGCTAATTTTTGTATTTTTAGTAGAGATGGGGTTTTACCATGTTGGCCAGACTGGTTTCGAACTCCTGACCTCAGGTAATCTGCCTGCCTTGACCTCCCACAGTGCTGGGATGACAGGCGTGAGCCACTGCGTGTGACCCCATCGATCATTTTTCTTGTGCTGGGAACATTTCAAATCTTCTAGCTACTTTGAAATATACAATATATACAATATATTCTTGTTGACTATCGTCCCTGTGCTGTGATATCAGACACGAGAAGTTAGTCCTTGGATTTAACTGTATGTGTGTACCCATTAACCAACCCCTCGTTATCCTCTCCACTTACTTTGCAGCCTCTGGTAACTGTCATTTGATTGCAATTGTGTCTTTGTTTGTTTTTGATACAGGGTCTCCCTCTGTTGCCTAGGCTGGAGTGCAGTGGCGCAATCACAGCTCACTGTAGACTCAAACTCCCGGGCTCAAGTGCTCCTCCCATCTCAGCCCCCTGAGTAATTGGGACTATAGGTACTCCCACAACACCTGACTACTTTTTTTGATTTTCTTGTAGAGATGGGGTCTTGCTATGTTGCCCACGCTGGTCTGGAACTCCTGGGCTCAAGTGATCCTTTCTCCTCAGCTTTCCAAAGTGCTGGGATTATAGGCGTGGGCCACTGGGCCTGGCCTCTATTGTGATGATATCTTAAGAAATGACTACGACAACACCCCGTTTCCGTCTACTATCTGTGTGATTTAATTTTTACACCCTTGAACCACTGCTGGTTTCGTTCGCAGCGAGCTATGTGTGTAGAGACCTATTATTTTTGTAGCTTCCCAAAGTCTTGGCTGCCACCGAGGTCAGCCCTCCAAGTTAGACTGTTAAAATTAGGACAGTGAGCTGAGAGAGTTCTAAACATAGCTCAGGGGCTGGAAGGGAACCGTCTCTCATCTCACCCTACCAACATCATGCATTTTGCCAACTGTGTAACCCTCAGAGACACCGCTGACCTTTCTTCTTGCTTGACTCGTATGGTTACCGACAAACAAACCCGGCAGAGAGCAGCTTTGCCTGGCCTTGTTGAGCTGTGAGGCTGCAGACTTCCCTGAACTTAGAAGGGAAGAAAGTAGCAGACAGCAGCATTTCCACGGGGCAAAGGCTCACTCTCCTTTTGGTTTTCGACTTCACCTTTTATTGAACTTCCGGGGTCCATGTATAGGATGTACAGGTTTGTTACGCAGGTAAACATGCACCATGGTTCTCTGCTGCAGAGATCAACACATCACCTAGGTATTAAGCTCAGCATCCATTAGCTATTCTTCCTGATGCTCTGTCCCCCGATCTCACCCCTCAACAGGCACCAATGTGTGTGCTTCCCCTCCCTGTGTCCATGTGTTCTCATCATTTGGCTCCCGCTTATAATGGAACAGGCCGCGTTGGGTTTTCTGTTCCTGTGTTAGTTTGCTGAGGGTAACGGCTTCTAGCTCCATCCATGTCCCTGTAAAGGACATGATCTTGTTCTTTTTTTATGGCTGCGTAGTATTCCACAGTGTCTATGAACCACAGTTTCTTTATCCTGTCTATCATTGATGGGCATTTGGGTGGATTCTATGTCTTTGCTATTGTAAATAGTGTCACTATCCTTGATAACTTGTGACACATCCAGCAGCTATCCAGACAGGAGCAGCTGGCATGGGGTGCCCAGTCACGGCTGCTGCAGCTGAGATCAAGTTGCAGCCAGAAACAGCACTTATTCTGTGATGCCAGAGGCAGATGCACTGGCCATCTATGAGTCCGTG
Organism: Macaca thibetana thibetana; assembly: GCF_024542745.1. NCBI lineage: Eukaryota > Metazoa > Chordata > Mammalia > Primates > Cercopithecidae > Macaca > Macaca thibetana. The sequence continues at coordinate 390,591 of NC_065598.1, forward strand.
ATGAACACATGATGAAAAGATGGTAAGGGGCTGGACCGGGCGCACTACCTCATTCCTGTCATCCCAGCACTTTGGGAGGCTGAGGCAGGCAGATGACTTGAGGTCAGGAGTTCAAGACCAGCCCGGCCAACATGGTGAAATCCCATCTCTACAAAAGTTACAAAAATTAGCTGGGTGTGGTGGCACGCGCCTATAATCCCAGCTACTCGAGAGGTTGAGGCAGGAGAATCGCTTGAACCTGTTAGGCGGAGGTCGCAGTGAGCTGAGATTGTGCCACTGCACTCCAGCCCGGCGACAGAGCGAGACTCCATCTCAAAAAAAAAAAAAAAAAAAAAAAAAAAAAAATTGAGAGTTGAGAGCGATGACATCTGTTTGCACTTGGGCTTTAGTGGGGGGCTGGGAGGGACTCTCAGTACAACAGAGCAAAGTCATGGAGACAAAATTGGGGAGGGAATGCACGTGGCTCATCCATCCTCCTAAGGAGCCCTCTCCCGCCAGTCCTGCTGCGTCTTTTCTTTTTCTTTTGAGACAGAGTCTGTCTCTGTGGCCCAGGCTGGAGTGCAGGGGCGCAATCTCGGCTCACTGCCACCTCCGCCTCCCAGTTTCAAGTGACTCTCCTGCCTCGGCCTCCCGAGTAGCTGGGAGTGCAGGCACCTGCCACCATACCTGGCTACTTTTTTGTATTTTTAGTAGACATGGGTTTCACCAGGCTGGTGTCAAACTCCTGACTTTGTGATCTGCCCGCCTCAGCCTCCCAAAGTGCTGGGATTACAGGTGTGAGGCACCACGCCCAGCCCCTGGTGTGTCTGTGTGTGTGTGTGTGTGTGTATGTGTTCAAGTCTCCACTTGTGTGTCTGTGTGCGTGTGTATGTATTCAAGCCTCTGCTTGTGTGTATGTGTGTGTGTGGATGTGTGTTCATCAGGGTGTTAGGGTTCAAATTAGGTTCCCATAAAAAGATTCACTGGAGTGTTAACCCCCAGTAACCTGTGAATATGACCTTATTTGATGGTAAGTTCATTGCAGATGATCAAGTTAAGCAAAGGCCACTAGGGTGAACCCGGGTTCAACATGACTAGTGTCCTTATAGAAAGGGGGATATTGGCCAGGTGCGGTGGCTCATGCCTCTAATTCCAGCACTTTGGGCGGCTGGATATGGTTTGGCTGTATGTCCCCACCCAAATCTCGTCTCGAAGTGACCTCCACATGTGAAGGGAAGGACCTGGTAGAGGTGATTGGATTATGGGGGTGGTTCCCCCATGCTTTTCTCGTGATAGTGAGGGAGTCTCACAAGAACTGATGGTAAAAGTGTGTGGATTTCTTGGCTCTCTCTCTCTCTATCCTGCCGCCACGTGAGACATGCCTTGCTTCCCCTTCTGTTATGATGTGAAGTTTCCTGAGAGTTCCCCAGCCATGCAGACCTGTGAGTCAATGCAGCCTCTTTCCTTTATAAATTACCCAGTCTCTGGTATGCCTTTTTTTTTCCCTTTTTTTTTTTTTTTTTATTACACTGTAAGTTCTGGGATACATGTGCAGAACGTGCAGGTTTGTTACACAGGTATACACGTGCCGTGGTGCTTTGCTGCACCCATCAACCCGTCATCTACATTAGGTATTTCTCCTAATGCTCTCCCTCCCCTAGTCCCCACCCCCCAACAGGCCCCAGTGTTTGATGTTCCCCTCCCTGTGTCCATGTGTTCTCATTGTTCAACTCCCACTGTTGAGTGAGAACACGCGGAGTTTGGTTTTCTGTTCTTGTGTTAGTTTGCTGAGAATGATGGTTTCCAGCTTCATCCATTGTCTTTTCAAAGGACATGACCTCATCCTTTTTAATGGCTGCATAGTATTCCATGGTGTCTATGTGCCACATTTTCTTTATCCAGTCTGTCATTGATGGACATTTGGGTTAGTTCCAAGTCTTTGCTATTGTGAACAGTGCCGCAATAAACATACATGTGCACGTGTCTTCATAGTAGAATGGTGTATAATCCTTTGGGTATATACCTAGTAATGGGATTGCTGGGGCAAATGGTGTTTTAGATCCTTGGGGAATCACCACACTGTCTTCCATGATGGTTGAACTAATTTACACTCCTAACAACAGTGTAAAAGTTTCCCTATTTCTCCACATCCTCTCCAGAATCTGTTGTTTCATGACTTTTTAATGATCGCCATTCTAACTGGCGTGAGTTGGTATCTCATGGTGGTTTTGGTTTGCAGGAAATGCTCACTGTTTTTAGAAATATTTAAAAGAGTCTCTGGGCCCCTGCACAGATTTCCCAGAGCTCCTTCTGGCTGCCTGTGTTTGTGGCACTTCCCTCACTCACCATAAACGGAATTCCCTGTGTCTTCCCTCAGAGGCTGGGACCTTTCTGACTATACTAGTTTGTTCTCACGCTGCTAATAAACACATACCTGAGACGGGGCAATTTACAGAGGAAAGAGGTTTAGTGAACTCACAGTTCCACGTGGCTGGGGGAGCCTCACAATCATGGTGGAAGAGCAAGGAATGTCTTCTCTTACACGGTGGAGGGCAAGAGAGAGAGAGCGTGTGCAGGGGAACTTCTCTTTACAGAGCCATCAGATCTCATAAGACTATCACAAGAACAGCATGGGAAAGACCTGCCCCCCTGATTCCATTACCTCCCACCAGGTCCCTCCCACAATTATGAGAACTGCAATTCAAGATGAGATGTGGGCGGGGACGCAGCCAAACCATGTCACTGACTTTGTCTCTGGGTCTCGGTTTTGGCTCAGTCCTAACCCACCTGAATGCAAAACCTATTTCAAGAATGGTGTCGGTACTTCTTTCTTAAGAAAACATCAGAAAAGCAAGCTGGATGTTTTCAGGGGTGGGGGAAAAAGGAATCAGGGACTGTCGGTCCTACCCTCCCAGCCATAACTTTTGGTTCCTTTTCTCTGGGTATCCCTTGGGCTCAGCATGGAGACATAGAAAGGAGGGAACTCTGAGATGAGTGGAACAGGCTGCGGGGTGGTGTTACTCTTTGGGGAGGTAAAGTCTGTCCAGGGCTGCCATGGACAGCTGAGCTCAGAGCCTGGAGGAGCACAAAGCAGGCAGGTTCATATCATGTCACCACTGTGCCTGTTGGGATGGGAACTGGTGGAGGCTGAGGGTCACGGGATGGAGAATGTGCCCACTGGGGCTGTTCTAGGGAGCAGGGGCAGGGGAATCATCCTCATTTCTTTTAAGGTGTTCATTCTCTTCCTCTCTCTGTCTCTTATTCACTGGTTTTGCTCTCTCTTTCTCTCTTTTTTGTTTCTCTTTCTCTTCTTCACTTCTCTCTCTCTCTCTCCCTTTCTCTTGTTCACTTTCTCTCTCTCTCCCTGTCATTCAAGCTTTGAAGTTATAAAACTCTAAGTGCTACTTCGACCCTTTAATGTTTTCTTGCAGAACGAGTTTTCTGTTTTCATTGTACGGTCCAGAAACAAGAGTCAAAGACTTAAACCTGTTGGCGTCGTTTTTCAAGCTTCTGGTACTTTTGTTAATGTCTCGCAAAGCGGAACTGTGTTTAAGTGGAGAGTCATCCACGCGTTGATTTAGATATGGTCATCTGTTTCCCTATATGGCTGTCATTTTTCCCTTTAAACCAATTTTCTTTTCATCTTTACTAACCAGGGCATTTCATTTCTGGGGGAAACTACATAATTACTGACTTTAGATCTCATCATTCTCAGTGCCTTCTCTCTTGATTTGGTTTTGCTTTGCAAGGTGGTTTTATAGCTCTTGACAAACATCTGCCACATGTCTGGTAATGGTTGTTTTTTCCCCTTGAAACCAGAACTTTTTTTTTTTTTAACAAGATGCATTCAAGAATTCCTAACATATAATGTAGACAGACATCAGCTGGGCTCCTCTGATTGGACTGTTCATTTAGGGACTTCGGGTTCTACCAACTTTGTTCACTGTTTCTTCCCACCATGGTCCTGACACTCCCTATTGCAACCTGTAAAGACGATAAAGTCCAGTGGAGTAGTCCATTCTGGCACTGCTCTAAAACTATCCCTGAGGCTGGCTAATTTATAAAGAAAAGAGGTTTCATTGGCTCAGAGTTCTGCAGGCTGTACAGGGAGCACGAGGCTTCTCGTAGGTTTCTCAGGAGGCCCCAGGAGCCTTACAATCACTGAGGAAAGTGAAGGGAAAGCAGGCACGTCTCGCATGGTGGGAGCCGAAGCAAGAGAGAGAGGAAGTGCCACACTCTTTTAAACAACCAGGTCTCATACTCACTCACTCACTTTCATGAAAATAGCACCAAGAGGATAATGCAAAACCATTCACGAGAACCCCACCGCCATGATCCAGTCATCTCCCACCAGGCCCCACCTCTAACCCAGGGGATTCCAATTCCACATGAGATTGGGTGGGGACACACATCCAAACTCTATCATCTAGTTTGAAATGGGTATCCTCAGTGAGGACCCAGGGACAATGGTTTCCACTCATCTCTCCAAGAGGCTGTGTGGACTCTTCACTTCAACTGCATAAAATGCAGAGAGAACTGCTGATGGAATAAATCTGTTGGCACAAACTGTCTGTCCAAACTGTGTCATCTAGTTTGAAATTCATATCCTCGGTGATGACCCAGGGCCAATGGTTTCCACTCACCTCTCCAAGAGGTTGTGCGGACTCTTCACTTCAGCTCCGTAAAATGCCGACAGAGCTGCTGATGGAATAAATCTATTGCAAAAAAATGTCTTGGGCTGTGCCTCAGAAAGGGCTAAGATTTCCAGCCTCACCTCAGGGACGGGGACGAGGACCTGGGAAGTGTTATTTGCATCTTTTCTTAGTCCCCTTCAGGCTGCTACAACAAAAATATCATAGCCTGAGTGGATTATAAAGTACAGGCATTTATTGCTCACAGTTCTGGAGGCTGGAAGTCCACCATCAAGGCATGCAAGATATTCAGTGTCTGGAGACGGCTTCCTGGTTCGTAGATGGCACCTTCTCATTGTGTCCTCACATGGTGGAAGGAGTGAGGAGCTCTCTGGGGTCGCTTGTATAAGAACACAAATCCCATTCATGAAATTGGTGCTATTCCTGTCAGAATTGTGCCAGCACCATCTGGCTGGCCAGAGGGAGATGATTTCCAGGAAACCGGAATCCGCCAATTTGCATTTGGGTGGGAAACCGATGAGATTCTTGGATTGTACATCCTGACTTTGGGAGAAAATGACTTGGAGGGTGTAGAATTATTTATTGGGTCTAAGTGGAAGGTTTAGACCAGACCAGCGGTCCCTAACCTTTTTGGCACCAGGGACCGGTTTTGTGGAAGACAGTTTCTCCATGGCGGATGGGGGATTGTTTCAGGATGATCCAAGCACATTACATTGATTGCACACTTTATTTCTATTATGATTACATTGTAACATAGAATGAAATAGTTCTACAACTCACAGTAGTGTAGAAGAATAAGTGGGAGCCCTGAGACTGTTTTCCTGCAACTAGATGGTCCCATCTGGGGCTGATGGGAGACACAAAGATCATCAGGCATTAGATTTTCATAAGGGGCATGCAACCTAGATTCCCTCACATACACAGTTCACAACAGCTTCTCAATAGCACTCCTATGAGAATCTAATGCCGCTGCTGGTCTGACAGGAGGTGGAGCTCAGGCAGTAATGAGAGCTACGCGGAGCGACTGTAAATACGGACGAAGCTTCGCTTGCTCACCCACCACTTACCTCGTGCTGTGCAGCCTGGTTTCTAACAGGCTACGGATCAGTCCTGGGAGGGGGACCTCTGGAATAAGGGATCGCACAGAACCAGATAGTCTGTGAGGTTCTGCTTGGCCATACATTCCTGGGGGTGTAAATGATACAGCATCTTTTATTTTTATTGGTTTATTTTTGTGTATGTGGAGATGGGGTCTTGTTATGTGGCTCAGGCTGGTCTTGAAATCTTGGCCTCAAGCAATCCTACCACCTCGGTCTCTCTCCCCACATGCTGGGATTACAGGAGTGAGCCATCACCCTGGCCAATGTGGCATCTTTCATGCTCATTCCTGGACTTGTGTTTGCCCTTTGCCCCCACCCCTTATTTTATTTTATTTTTTAGACGGAGTCTCTCTCTGTCACCAGACTGGAGTGCAGTGGCACGATCTCAGCTCACTGCAAACTCTGCCTCCCGGGTTCACGCCATTCTCCCGCCTCAGCCTCCCGAGTAGCTGTGACTACATGTGCCAGCCACCACGCCTGGCTAGTTTTTGTATTTTTAGTAGACACAGGGTTTCACCATATTGGCCAGCATGGTCTCGATTTCTTGACTTCGTGATCCGCCCGCCTTGGCTTCACAAAGTCCTGGGATTACAATCCTGAGCCACTGCGCCTGGCTGTGTTTGCCTTTTAAAGTCTTGGACCATCAACTGCTCCTGAGGCACTGGGATGAGAACCTAGCAAGTGTTGTTTGCAGTTGTTCTTAGTTCTTTCAGGTTTCTATAACAAAGACACCATAGATGGAGTAGCTTAAACAACAGATGTTTATTGCTCACAGGTCTGGAGGCTGGGAGTCCAAGATCAAGGCAGGGCAGAGGCTGGGAGTCCAAGATCAAGGCAGGGCTGGAGGCTGGGAGTCCAAGATCAAGGCAGGCCTGGAGGCTGGGAGTCCAAGATCAAGGCAGGGCTGGAGGCTGGGAGTCCAAGATCAAGGCAGGGCTGGAGGCTGGGAGTCCAAGATCAAGGCAGGGCAGAGGCAGTGTCTGCTGGGGACCCGCTTCCTGATTCATAGACGGCGCCTTCTAGCTGTGTCCTCACGTGGTGGAAGGGGACGAGGGAGCTCTCTGGGGCTCCTTTTATAAGGGGCATTCATCCCATTGATGGAGCCCCACCCTCACGACCTCATCACCTTCCAAAGACCCCACCTCGTAACACCATCACCTTGGGGGTGAGGATTGAACGTAGGAATTTTGGGAAGACACACACGTTCAGTCCATAGTCCGTCTTGCCCTTTCAAGGAAGGGAGTGTCAACCTTTCATCTCTGATTGACTCATCCATGGATGGGTGAGCTTATTCATTCAGTCAATGAACACTTATGGGGCCCTTGTCTTCATGCCTGGCACCTGGTCAGGCCATGGTGTGCAGAGAGTTCACAGCAAGGTATCTGTCTTCAGTCATCATTGGCCTTATGTGGGAGGCAGGCTGGGTGTCAGCCCGGAGAACCATGGAGGCCCAGTGTGTTATGTACCCCGTGTAGAATAGATGAAGGCTGCTTTCATATCGTCACAAGCAGAAAGGTGCATGATTCGACCCCCTGTGTTTGAGACAAAAAAATGGAACGAAAATGGCCCTCCCATTGCACAGGGGACCCCAGTGCACAGGGAACCTCTTCTACTGGGGGGTGACCTCCTGCACACGTGTGAAATTAGAGAAATACAAGAAGTCAATGCATATTTCCTGGCCTCAACTTAAATTCGTTACATCCTACAGATTCAGGAACTGTGATAAAGATACTTTTTAAAGAAATCTAATGAAAATACCAGTGGGAAACAGCAGTCTGACGTTAAATAACACAAAGATTGCCTCTTAAAAGTTACACGTTTATTCATTGTCAGTTGTCACTGTACTAGGCAGAACTTTGTTGTCAAATTAGTATGAAATATCTTGTTTGTTCATGCAAATTAAATATGTGTTTGGAAGGCTGTGTTGACTGAGAAAATGGTAATTATAAAAGGTTAGTAATTGATGTCCACTTAGATTTAGCAAATACACAAAGCCACAGAGAAGGAAATTAAAATTATTCTTCCGTCCTCTCTCTGCAAAAATTTCAGCCGTCACCTTAAAATATTTCCTCTGTTTTCTTCGGGGATTCCAATGATGTGTAGTATGAGATTATTTGATATTGTCCATGACTCCTGGAGGCTCTATTTTTTAAACCTCATTTTTCTTTTCTTTTCTTTCTTTATTTTGAGACAGGGTCTTGTTCTGTCGCCCAGGCTGGAGTGCAGGGGTGCGATCATAGCTCACCGCAGCCTCAAGCTCCTGGGCTCCAGTGATCCTCCCGCCTCAGCCTCGTGAGTAGTGGCAGATTCAGTGGCTGGTGGGGACCCACTTCCTGGTTCCTAGACGGCGCCTTCTTGCTGTGACCTCACATGCTGGAAGGCGTGAGGGAGCTCTCTGGGGCCCCTGATGTAAAGACACTCATCTCATGCTTCAGGTTCCATTCTCATGACCTCATTACTTCCCAACACCATCACCTTGGATTTTAAAATACATATTAAAAATATAATTTTACATATTTTATAAAATTTTAGGAAATATATGTTTTATATATTATATAGCATATACAATATACATATTTTGTATTTTTAAAATTTTATAAAATATAAAATTATATATTACATGTCAATTATATATATTATATAAAAATACATATCACATTTTAATATTAATTATAATTTATTATATAAATATTATAGAAAATTAATTATATAAATATCATATTTATATAATATAAATATATAATATAAATTTATTATATAAATATATTTTTATATATTATACAATATATAAAAGGTACATGTTTTATATATTTTAAACTTTTATAAAATATATTTTAAAATTTATATAATTTTAAATTTATAAAATTTATAAAATATATTTTATAAAATATATGAAAAATTTATAAAATATATTTTATAAAATATATGTAAAATTCATATATAAAAAATGTTGGCTGGGCGTGGTGGCTCAAGCCTGTAATCCCAGCACTTTGGGAGGCCGAGGCGGGTGGATCACGAGGTCAGGAGATCGAGACCATCCTGGCTAACACGGTGAAACCCCGTCTCTACTAAAAATACGAAAAATTAGCCGGGCGCGGTGGCGGCGCCTGTGGTCCCAGCTAGTGGGGAGGCTGAGGCAGGAGAATGGCGGGAACCCGGGGGGCGGAGCTTGCAGTGAGCTGAGATCCGGCCACTGCACTCCAGCCCAGCGACACAGCGAGGCTCCGTCTCAAAAAAAAAAAAAAAAAAAAAAGTTATATATATATAAAAGAAACTTTTTTTTTGAGTAGAGTGCTGTGAACAGAGTTTCTGGGTAGCATGTATGCTATGAAATGGGGACGTTTGGGAACCTCTGTTCTGGTCCGTTATGTGTTAACTGTGAAGTTTGCTTCTTTGCCTTGGGTTTTTTTTTTTTTTTTTTTTTTTTTGAGACGGAGTCTCGCTCTGTCGCCCAGAGCGACATGACGTGACAGATGACGTGACAGATGAGGACTGACTGTGTGCTCAAGATCATGAGGTCAGGAGTTTGCGACCAGCCTGGCCAACATGTGAAACCCCGTGTCTACTAAAAATATCAAAAACAAATTAGCCAGGCGTGGTGGCGGGCGCCTGTAATCCCAGCCACTTGGAAGGCTGAGGCAGGAGAATCGCTTGAACCTGGGAGTTGGAGGTTGCAGGTTGCAGTGAGCTGAGATCGTGGCTTTGCACTCCAGCCTGGGCGACAAGAGCAAGACTCCGCCTCCAAAAAAAAAAAAAAAAAAAAGAACATTCTATTGCCTGCTTTCTGTGCGTTTTGTTTTTGACAGTCAGAGCTGTGACATATTTCATCCATGTAAAGCCGAGAGCATGTGGTGGTCCTGATGTTATACAGGCAGCCTTTCCCACTGCGTACAGTGCATCCTAAACCTGTTCCCCTGCATTTTAACCAGGGACAAATGGAGGCTAAGTAGGTAAGGGGTGAGAGCATGATTTGCAGCGAGAACCATGGGAAATGAGGTTCTTGGTTGCCACGTTGGGGGACCCCCACTCCCCTCCTCTCTCTGGGATAATTGAGTCCTCAACATCTTATATCTATAAAAGGAAGATTGAGTTGGAGCTAACGTTCCTGCCTGCAGTGACATTCCGGAAACTTTTTGTCAAAACCTTAGCAGCCATAAATACGTCAGAAGAGAAGAGACTTTTCATTCGTGTGGAGCATCTTCCCAGGAACTAAACTCAGGCGAAAGAGGCAATTCCTTCTAGCAGAATCCATCCTGAGTGTGTGCAGACGCCATGGGGAGATCTTCTACTGTGTCACCCAGCAATCCCATTACCATTGTACCATAAAGACACATGCACACATATGTTTATTGCAGCACTATTTACAATAGTGAAGACTTGGAACCAACCCAAATGCCCATCAGTGATAGACTGGAGAAAGAAAATGTGGCACATAGACACCATGGTGCCAGGCGCGGTGGCTCACGCCTGTCATCTCAGCACTTTGGGAGGCTGAGGTGGGCGCACCACGAGGTCAGGAGACTGAGACCATCCTGGCTCACAGGCTGAAACCCCGTCTCTACTAAAAACACAAAAACAAAATTAGCCGGGCGAGGTGGCAGGCGCCTGTAGTCCCAGCTACTCGGGAGGCTGAGGCAGGAGAATCACTTGAACCCAGGAGGCGGAAGTTGCAGTGAGCCGAGATTGTGCCACTGTATTCCAGCCTGGGCGACAGAGGGAGACTCTGTCTAAAAAATAAATAAATAAATAAATAAGTTAGAAAAATACACCATGGAATACTGCGCAGCCATGAAAAAGGATGAGTTCATGTCCTTTGCAGGGACATGGATGAAGCTGGAAACCATCCTTCTCAGCAAACTCACACAGTAAACCAAACACTGCATGTTCTCACTCATAAGTGGGAGTTGAACAATGAGATCACATGGACACAGGGAGGGGAACATCACACACCCGGGCCTGTTGGGGGGCGGGGGACAAGGGCAGGGAGAGCCTTAGGACACATACCTAAATGCATGCAGGGCTCGAAACGTAGATGACGGGTTGATGGGTGCTGCAAACCACCATGGCACATGTATACCTGTGGAACAAACCTGCACGTTCTGCACACGTATCGTAGGACTTAAAGTAAAAAAAAAAAGAAATAGTATTTCAGTACAGTCTGAATTAGGTATTAGATATAAAGGAGAACATATGTGTTGAGGGCCATTTGAGCCTGTTCTCTATATAAACTGATATTTTTGTCTTTTTTTGTAGCATGTTTGGGGTTTTTCTGGAGTTGAACTTTTTAGATATCTGAAAAATAGCTGTTAATATTTCCGACAGAAGTTGCAAATTTTTTCCCAGCTCATTATTAATTTTTTACTTTGCTTATGGAGATTTGTTTTTTTTTTTTTGAGATAATGTCTTGTTCTGTCACTCAGGCTGCAGTGCAGTGGCGTGATCTTGGCTCACTGCAGCCCCCATCTCTTGGGCTCAAGCGATCTTCCCATCCCAGCCTCCTAACTTGCCGGGGCTACAGGCACGCACTGCCACGCCTGGTTAATTTTTAAAGTTTTTTGTAGAGATGAGGCCTCTCTCTGTTTCCCAAGCTGGTCCTGAGCTTCAGGCCTCAAGCGATACCCCCACCTCAGCCTCCCGAAGTGCTGGGATTACAGCCGTGAGCCACTGCCCCGGCCTGTGTTTTAATCACGTAGTTTTTTTAATAGTGAAATTTATCTAACCACCTTTCTGAATTTTTGCTTAGGAAGCCTTTTCCTTCTGCGGAGGTTAAAGTAATGATTCCTGCTTTCCTGGAATCTTCTCATGGTTTAACTTTGTTTTTGTCTTGGAGTTGACTCTGATGCACACTGTGAGGTCTGGCTCTAGTTTTATCTCTTTCCTAATGTGGCTTCGCGTGCCCCAACACCGTTTATTAAAACACTCATCTTTTGCCCCTTTTGTCGTATACTAAATTTCCACGTGCAGTTGGCCTATTTCTGGAAATTGTACCCTGTTCCTTGCTCCATTAATGGCTGTGGTACCTCCCTTTTAATTATAGAGGCTTCTCAAATGTTCATCTCCTACAGGGCCGGTGTGTTCTCAGTCTTTATACATATCAGAATTTTCCTCTTTGCCGCCTCATTTGCAATTCTTTTCCCCACAGCAATTTCAGAATCGACTCGTCCAGTTTGCCTAAAAGAAATTCTGTGAACTATTTTTATTGGATCACATCAAATTTGCATATCGACTTGGGTCATTCTGACACCTTTAGGGTTGTATCAGTTTAGATCTTTTTTTTCCCCCTCCAACTTCTATTTTATTTTTTAAATTAAAAAAAATTTTTTTGTTTTGAGATGGAATCTCGCACTGTCACCCAGGCTGGAGTGCAATGGCGTGATCTCGGCTCACTGCAAGCTCCGCCTCCCGGGTTCAAGCGATTCTCCTGCCTCAGTCTCCCGAGTAGCTGGGATTACAGATGCACACCATGACACCCAGCTAATTTTTGTATTTTTATATTTTTAGTAGAGATGGGGTTTCACCATGTTGGCCAGGCTGGTCTCGAACTCCTGACCTCATGATCCACCCGCCTTGGCCTCCCAAAGTGCTGGGATGGCAGGTGTGAGCCACTGCGCCCGGCCTCAACTTCTATTTTAGATTCAGGGGGTAGATGTGCAGGTGTGTTCCCTGGGTATATTGCATGATGCTGAGGTTTGGACAACAAGGATCCTATGACCCAGGTAGTGAGCATAGCACTCAATAGTTTTTCAACCCTTGCCCTATCCCTTCCTTGCCCCATTGAATTCCTCAGGGTTTCTTGTTCCCATCTTTCTGGCCGTGTGTACTTGATGTTTACCTCCCAGTACGAAGTGAGAACGTGTGGTATTTAGTTTCCTGGTTCTGTGTTAATTCACGTAGGAGAATGGCGTCCACCTGCATCTCTATTGCTGCAAAGGACACGATTTTATGCTTTTTAATGGGTGCGTAGTATTCCATCGTATAGATGCACCACATTTTACTAAGAATTGAATTACCGTTTGAGCCAGCAATCCCATTACTGGGTATCTACCCAAGGGAAAGTAAGTCATTCTGCCAAAAAGATGCATAGACTGTGCGTTCATTGCAGCACTATTCGTAATAGCAAAGACATGGAATCAAACTTAGGTGTCTGTCAACTCTGGATTGGACAAAGTTTGGTGTTTTTTTTCTTTTTTTCTTTTGAGACGGAGTCTTGCTTTGTCACCCAGGCTGGAGTGCAGTGGCACAATCTCAGCTCACTGCCATCCCCGCCTCCCTGATTCACACCATTCTCCTGCCTCAGCCTCCTGAGTAGCTGGGACTACAGGTGCCCGCCACCACGCCTGGCTAATTTTTTGTATTTTGAGTAGAGACGGGGTTTCACTGTGTTAGCCAGGATGGTCTCGATCACCTGACCTCGTGATCCTCCCGCCTCGGCTTCCCAAAGTTCTGGGATTGTGAGTCACCACGCCTGGCCGTCTTTTTTGTTTTGTTTTGTTTTGAGACAGTCTCAGTCGGTCACCCAGGCTGGAGTGCCATGGCATGATCACAGCTCTTCACAGCCTCAACCTCCCAGGTTTGCGTGATCCTCTGAACTCAGCCTCCCGGGTAGCTGGAATGACAGCCGTGTGCCACCATGCCCGGCTCATTTTTTTGTTCCTTTTTCTGTTTTATGGAAATGGGGCTTCACCATGTTGCCCAAACTGGTCTTGAACTCCTGGGCTCAAACGATCTGCCTGTCTTTGGTTTTCCAAAGTGCTGGGGTCACAGGCAGGAGCCACTGCGCCTGACCGGTTTGGGTCTTTTGAGAAGCACACACCAAGAAGGAAAGTGATGGGCCAGAGATTTACTAGGGAGACTCTTGTGTGAAGGGTCAAACAGATTTACTAGGGAGACTCTTGTGTGAAGGGTCAAACAGATTTACTAGGGAGACTCTTGTGTGAAGGGTCAAACAGGTTTACTAGGGAGACTCTTGTGTGAAGGGTCAAACAGGTTGACTAGGGAGACTCTTGTGTGAAGGGTCAAACAGGTTGACTAGGGAGACTCTTGTGTGAAGGGTCAAACAGGTTGACTAGGGAGACTCTTGTGTGAAGGGTCAAACAGGTTGACTAGGGAGACTCTTGTGTGAAGGGTCAAACAGGTTGACTAGGGAGACTCTTGTGTGAAGGGTCAAACAGGTTGACTAGGGAGACACTTGTGTGAAGGGTCAAACAGGTTGACTAGGGAGACTCTTGTGTGAAGGGTCAAACAGGTTGACTAGGGAGACTCTTGTGTGAAGGGTCAAACAGGTTGACTAGGGAGACTCTTGTGTGAAGGGTCAAACAGGTTGACTAGGGAGACTCTTGTGTGAAGGGTCAAACAGGTTTACTAGGGAGACTCTTGTGTGAAGGGTCAAACAGGTTTACTAGGGAGACTCTTGTGTGAAGGGTCAAACAGGTTTACTAGGGAGACTCTTGTGTGAAGGGTCAAACAGGTTTACTAGGGAGACTCTTGTGTGAAGGGTCAAACAGGTTTACTAGGGAGACTCTTGTGTGAAGGGTGAAACAGGTTGACTAGGGAGACTCTTGTGTGAAGGGTGAAACAGGTTGACTAGGGAGACTCTTGTGTGAAGGGTCAAACAGGTTGACTAGGGAGACTCTTGTGTGAAGGGTCAAACAGGTTGACTAGGGAGACTCTTGTGTGAAGGGTCAAACAGGTTGACTAGGGAGACTCTTGTGTGAAGGGTCAAACAGATTGACTAGGGAGACTCTTGTGTGAAGGGTCAAACAGGTTTACTAGGGAGACTCTTGTGTGAAGGGTCAAACAGGTTTACTAGGGAGACTCTTGTGTGAAGGGTCAAACAGGTTTACTAGGGAGACTCTTGTGTGAAGGGTCAAACAGGTTTACTAGGGAGACTCTTGTGTGAAGGGTCAAACAGGTTTACTAGGGAGACTCTTGTGTGAAGGGTCAAACAGGTTTACTAGGGAGACTCTTGTGTGAAGGGTCAAACAGGTTTACTAGGGAGACTCTTGTGTGAAGGGTGAAACAGGTTTACTAGGGAGACTCTTGTGTGAAGGGTGAAACAGGTTTACTAGGGAGACTCTTGTGTGAAGGGTGAAACAGGTTGACTAGGGAGACTCTTGTGTGAAGGGTGAAACAGGTTGACTAGGGAGACTCTTGTGTGAAGGGTCAAACAGGTTGACTAGGGAGACTCTTGTGTGAAGGGTCAAACAGGTTTACTAGGGAGACTCTTGTGTGAAGGGTCAAACAGGTTTACTAGGGAGACTCTTGTGTGAAGGGTCAAACAGGTTTACTAGGGAGACTCTTGTGTGAAGGGTCAAACAGGTTTACTAGGGAGACTCTTGTGTGAAGGGTCAAACAGGTTTACTAGGGAGACTCTTGTGTGAAGGGTCAAACAGGTTTACTAGGGAGACTCTTGTGTGAAGGGTCAAACAGATTTACTAGGGAGACTCTTGTGTGAAGGGTGAAACAGGTTTACTAGGGAGACTCTTGTGTGAAGGGTGAAACAGGTTTACTAGGGAGACTCTTGTGTGAAGGGTGAAACAGGTTTACTAGGGAGACTCTTGTGTGAAGGGTGAAACAGGTTTACTAGGGAGACTCTTGTGTGAAGGGTCAAACAGGTTGACTAGGGAGACTCTTGTGTGAAGGGTCAAACAGGTTTACTAGGGAGACTCTTGTGTGAAGGGTGAAACAGGTTTACTAGGGAGACTCTTGTGTGAAGGGTCAAACAGGCGCTGGCAGGAGAAAGTGGAGGAAGGTTTTCAGACGACGGTGTAGGTGCCCCACACCTGTGAAAAAAGACAGGGAGAGGCATTGGGTAGAAGGAGCGTCCAGCTGGTTTTCTGATCATGCTGAGTCACAGGCTGTGAAAACCCAAAAGCCTGAGGAAGCCGGATCTTGCGAAACATGTTGTCCATCTGCAGAGGCACCGGGTGGGTGGTGTCTGGTGACTGTTGCAACCTGCTGTCTGTGTGCGGGGGTGTCTGTGTGGGTACATACAAATTTCTCAGCTCCAGTGCCAGCTTCCCGGTCCATAAGGAAAACACTAAACTCTTCTCGCTAAAGTTAGAAATGCAGCAAGGATCTACTCTGCAATCTGTGATGCTTTTATTTATTTGTTTATTTCTTTTCGAGCTGGGGTCTCACCGCATTGCCCAGGCTGCAGTGCCGTGGCACAATCGGCTCACTGTGTGTTTTCAGGGAAGACTCCACGGGCACCTCCAAAACCATGGTGGCATGACGTTCTCACCGAGACCCGAGGGCATCTTGCCATGGCCTCAGCTCTACTTTTATGTCTGTACAGAGGGGCCTGAAGGTTTCCTGATAGAGGCTTTGCACACTCTCGATGACCAAGTCTCATTTCACTGTTGCTGTTGTTTCTGTATTATCAGCAGGACTGTCTCTTCCCATGCCTTTTTAAGCTGCCAGTTGTTTCTGTATTTATGGAAGCTGTTGATATTTGCTTCTGAATTTTCTGACTACCTTCCTGAATTCTCTTCTTGGATTTGTTTAATGTTGATTTTGTTAGTTTTTTCCTGGCATACCATCATGTCATCTGCAAAGTATATTTTGACTCTCCCTCTGCAGTTCTTGTATCTGTTATAGTTATTTATCTGACCACGTTGGATAATATCTCCAATAACATGTTAAAGGACAGGGCGCAGTCCTGGAATCCCAGCTCTTTGGGAGGCCGGGGTGGGAGGATGACTTGAGCCCAGGAGATCAAGACCAGTCTGGGCAACACAGGAAGACCCCATCTTTACAAAAAAATAGTAAAAAAAATAACCGGCTGTGGTGGCTCTCACCTGTAGTCCCAGCTACTTGGGAGGCTGAGGCAGGAGGATCGTTTGAGCCCAGGAGGTCGAGGCTGCAGCAAGCTATGATTGTACCACTGCACTGCAGCCTGGGCAGTGTAACGAGACCCCAGCTCAAAAGAAAAAAAAAAAAGCATCACAGAGAACAGGATGGACACTTGCTGCTTTTCTAACTTTAGCTGGAAGATTTTAGTGTTTTCTTTATCGACTAGGAAGTTGGCATTTTGGGGCTGAGAAATATGTGTGTACACACACAGACACACCCTCACACAGACACATATTTATACACACCCAGCATGTACACACACAGGCACACCCTCACAGACACAGACTTATACACACGCAGCATGTACACACACAGACACCCTCAAACAGACACAGACTTATACACACACAGCATGTACACACACACACACCCTCACACAGACACATACTTATACACACACAGCATGTACACACACACAGACACACCCTGACACAGACACAGACTTATACACACGCAGCATGTACACACACAGACACCCTCACACAGACACAGACTTATACACACACAGCATGTACACACACACACACACCCTCACACAGACACAGACTTATACACACCCAGCATGTACACACACACACACACCCTCACAGACACAGACTTATACACACACAGCATGTACACACACACACACACCCTCACACAGACACAGACTTATACACACGCAGCATGTACACACACACACACACCCTCACACAGACACAGACTTATACACACGCAGCATGTACACACACACACACACCCTCACACAGACACAGACTTATACACACCCAGCATGTACACACACAGGCATACCCTCACAGACACATACTTATACACACCCAGCATGTACACACACAGACACACCCTCACAGACACAGACTTATACACACGCAGCATGTACACACACACACACACCCTCACACAGACACATATTTATACACACCCAGCATGTACACACACAGGCACACCCTCACAGACACATACTTATACACACCCAGCATGTACACACACAGACACACCCTCACAGACACATACTTATACACACCCAGCATGTACACACACACACACCCTCACACAGACACATACTAATACACACGCAGCATGTACACACACACACACCCTCACACAGACACAGACTTATACACACCCAGCATGTACACACACAGACACACCCTCACAGACACATACTTATACACACCCAGCATGTACACACACACACACACCCTCACACAGACACATACTTATACACACGCAGCATGTACACACACAGACACCCTCAGAGAGACACACTTATACACACACAGCGTGTACACTCACAGACACCCTCACAGACACAGACTTATACACACACAGCATGTACACACACACACACCCTCACACAGACACAGACTTATACACACGCAGCATGTACACACACACACACACCCTCACACAGACACAGACTTATACACACGCAGCATGTACACACAGACACACCCTCACACAGACACAGACTTATACACATGCAGCATGTACACACACACACACACCCTCACACAGACACAGACTTATACACACGCAGCATGTACACACACACAGACACACCCTCACACAGACACAGACTTATACACACACAGCATGTACACACACACACACACCCTCACACAGACACATACTTATACACACCCGGCATATACACACACACACACCCTCACAGACACAGACTTATACACACACAGCATGTACACACACACACACACCCTCACAGACACAGACTTATACACACACAGCATGTACACACACACACACACCCTCACACAGACACAGACTTATACACACGCAGCATGTACACACACACACAGACACACCCTCACACAGACACAGACTTATACACACGCAGCATATACACACACAGACACACGCTCACACAGACACAGACTTATACACACACAGCATATAAGCATAGCGTGTGTGTTCGTAATTAGGATTTAATAATATATTCCGATTTTTAAAATAAGTAAATTAAGAACATCAATACATCTACTGAGACTACATGTAGTAATTCCAAGTCCCTTAGCTTGGGTCAGGAACATGGGAATGTCATTGTACAACTTCTACCTTCGGGTTACGAGGAATACAGCAGAAAACCTAAGCGTGTGGAAAACTTATGATGCAGTGTTCTAGGTGGACAGAACTTTTCATCGATTCACGCGTGTATCAAGCCAAATAGTAAAAGTCTTACACACCGAGAGGACTGTTCACACAATACTGTCAATGAAATGTACAGGCTGACAAATAAATTATATGTTGAAGAGCCTCCCCCACAGGCCCCACCTCCTCATACCGTCACCCTGGCGATGGAATGTTTTCAACATAGGAATTATTTTTGGGGGAGAGGAGACACGAAATTTTTTACACTTGGGAAAGGCAAAATGTAAAAGTAGCATAGGCCTTTTCATTTTATTTTATTTTATTCTATTTTATTTTATTTTATTACACTTTAAGTTCTGCAGTACATGTGCAGAATGTGCAGGTTTGTTACATAGGTAGACAGGCGCCATGGTGATTTGCTGCATCCATCAACCCGTCATCAATATTAGCTATTTCTCCTAATGCTCTCCCTGCCCTAGCCCCCCACCTCCTGACAGGCCCCGGTGTGTGATGCTCCCCTCCCTGTGTCCATGTGTTCTCATTGTTCGACTCCCACTTATGAGTGAGAACATGCGGTGTTTGGTTTTCTGTTCTTGTGTGAGTTTCCTGAGAAGGATGGTTTCCAGCTTCATCCATGTTTCTGCAAAGGACACGAACTCATCCTTTTTTATGGCTGCGTAGTATTCCATGGTGTCTATGTACCACATTTTCTTACTCCAGTCTATTATCGATGGGCATTTGGGTTGGTTCCAAGTCTTTGCTATTGTGAACAGTGCCGCAATAAACATACGTGTGCGCATGTCTTTATAGCAGAATGATTTATAATCCTTATTGCTATTTAAATTACCTTTGTATTTTTATAGATTCGTGGGTATGAGTACACTTGTGTTACCCGAATATATTGCATAGTGCTAATGTTTGGGCTTTTAGTGAGGCCATCACTCAAATAACGCGCATGGTAGCCAATAGGTAATTTCTCGTCCCTCATCCCATCCCACCCTGTGACACCTCTGAGTCCCCAATGTCTATTAATTTATGCTCTATGTTGATGTGTACACATTATTTAACTCCCCTTATAAGGGATAACGTGTGGTATTTGACTTTCTGTTTCACTGAGTTGTTTCACTTAGGATAATGGTCTCTAGTTCACTTTGTGTTGCTGCACAAGACACAACTTCATTCCTTTTCATGGCTGCGTACTATTCCATGTTATATATGTGCCGTATTTAAAAAAATCAGAATATCTGTTGGTGGACACTCAGGCTTAATGTTTTAATAAAGAACATTCCAAATATGTTGAAGAAAATAATCTCCTGCACAAAACTTGAAAAGGTCATATGTGTCTGTAATAATTCACAGAAAGCGACTTGCCTGACTTCCTGCCTACAAAATCCACTTTTCCGTCAGTCTTCCCTTCTCCAGGGAATTCATGGAAGTTCCCTTCTTGCATTTTCTCAGCCCCCCGTACAAGGACTCATTCTTGCCTCATCGTGTCCCCGTCTCTGTCCTTGCCTTGTGATTGGTTTTTGACTTTGCACACCAGATGTCTGACTCCCACCAGCACACCTGTTGCCTGCACCTGTGAGACACGTTCTGAATCCACCACCTCTCATACCACCTGTGCTGAACTGTGGCCGAGCTCCCCCGTCAATCCCTGGGACTGCTGCAGGGGACCCTTGATAGCCATGTCTTCCTCCAGCTCGAGGGGATTCTCCATGAATCTATCCCTTCATTCCTTCCTGTGAAACATATCACAGATTCAGCTCAGAGCCCTGTGATGACGCCCGGTCTGCCGGAGAGAAAGAAGCTCACGAACTGTGCGGGGTGCCCCTGCACCTTCTTCCCTCCTCTCTTCCCTCTTTCCACGTGCTTGGCTCCAGCCAGCCGCCTTCCTCTTCCTGGAATATCGCAGGCGTGCTGGGCTTTTGCTCTCCCCGTCACAGCATCAGCTCAGGAGGCCCTCCTCGGAGGGTTTTCCTCTCACCCTCCATCCAGAATCACCGCATCGACCTCTCCTCTTCTTCCTTTGCTTGGGGTTTCCTTTGAAGTTCACTCATAACTGGAAGGTGTGAGATCTGGAAAGTTCTGGCTTATTGCCAGACACATCTGTGTATTTACAGTGGATGGCATCTTACCCAGGGGAACGAAATCTCCTGGAGGCAGAGAACATGTTTATGTCGGTCTAGTTCGTTCCCCGCATGCTGGGCACCGAGTGTGGGCTCTGCACATATTTTATAAAAGAAGAAGGGAAGGGTTGGAATAGGGACAGAAGGAAGGAGGAAGAAAGGAAAGAAAGAGGGAGGGAAGAAAGAAAAGAGGGAGGGAAGGAAAGAGGGAAAGAAGGAAGGAAAGAGTGAGAGAAGGAAGTAAAGAGGAAGGGAAGGGAAGGGAAGGTAGGAAGGAAAAAGTGAGAGAAGTGAAGAGGAAAGGATGGAAGGATAAAGGAAGGAAAGAGGGAGTGAAGGAAAGAGGAAAAGAAGAAGGAAGGAGTGAGACAAGGAGGGATAACATTAGGAGACATACCTAACGTAAATGACCAGTTAATGGGTGCAGCACACCAACATGGCACATGTCTACATGTGTAACAAACCTGCACGTTGTGCACATGTACCCTAGAATTTAAAGTATAATAAAAAATAAATATATGAAAAAAAGAAGAAAGGAGGGAAAGAGGAAAGGAAAGAAATAAAGAGGGAGGGAAGAAAGGAAGGAAAGAAGGAAGGAAGGAGGAAGGAAGGAAAAAGGGAGGGAAGGAGTGAAGACAGGAAAGAGGGGAGGAAGGAAGGAAAGAAGGAAGGAGAATGGAAGGAAAGAAAAAGGGAGGGAAGGAAGGAATGAAGACAGGAAAGAGGGAGGGAAGGAAGGAAGGAAGGAGAATGGAAGGAAAGAAAAAGGGAGGGAAGGAAGGAATGAAGAAAGGAAAGAGGGAGGGAAGGAAGGAAAGAAGGAGGGAGGGAAGGAGAGAGGGAGGGAAGGAAGGAATGAGGCAGGGAAAGAATGAAGGAAGAAAGGAAAAAGAGAAGGAAGGAGGAAGGAAGGAAGGAAAGAGGGAAGGAAGGAAGGAAAGATGGAGAGAAGGCAGGGAGGACAAATGGAAGGAAGAAAAAGAAATACAAATGTCTGTCCAAATGTGGATCACTTGTCTTAACCAGAAATTCAGGTGAGATGCTCTCTGCACCTGTGCTCTCAGCAGCTTTGAAGCAAACCGTATTAACCGTGTCTTTTATTTTCTGGGTTCTGATGCGTGACTTCCGTGACCGTGTCAGCCCTAGAGACCCTGCCCCTCCCACGGCTAGTGAATCCCCGGAGGTGGTGAACAACCCGTCTGTGAGCCTGTCTTTCGTATGCAAACCCACCAAGCCAGAATCCGCCCCCAACCATCTCCTTTATTGGGCTTGCCTATTCCACGTCACTCTCCGCCTGCCGTAACCACCCCAAAACCAGGTACCAGAGAGTCAGGGACGGCCCCTGTGCCCCAGAGTCTGCGGAAATCATTCACACCAGCCCGCGCTAAGCCTCCTCACCTGTTCCTTCCCTTGGAAACCACAAGGAGAGCTCTTGTCCCCTTCGTCTTCCCACCTGACCAAACTGGGTGTGCCCCTGTGTGGTCCTGAGTGGCGTGACACGCCCCTCCTCTTGGAACCTGTGAGTAACAAACCGCTTGCTCAAGAGCAGCCTCCTGATCTGTTGGCCCCACCACGCCTACATCCCGATAAAGTCTACATTGTACAACGCAAACCAACAAAGGTGTCCTGCCCGGTGCTGCCCCGAGAGCAGAGGTTAGTTCAGGATTCTCGCTCGCCTCTGAAAGGGTATCCATGCTGCAGGCCTTTCTGCCGGTCACATGGACGGCATATTCCAGCGCCTGCCAGGGACTCGTGGGGGGTGACGGGATTTATCAGGGGGTTTTTCATTGCACTGTCATTACGCGAGACTAATCCACTTTAATACATCCATGCCTCCTGAGCCTGTGGGAATTCAAGAGGAACAGAAGCAGAAGGAATGGAACCATCCCTCCCTTTGGCATCCTGCGTCTCTGGAGGCTTAATTCTTACAAATATGTGCTCTGCTTTTAAATCTTAGTTTGATGATTTTCTCTTCCTCTTTTTCAGGTTTCCCCCGACAACCTGACCGTGTGGCTGTCGTGACGGGAGGGACAGATGGCATCGGCTATTCGACGGCGAAGCATCTGGCGAGACTCGGCATGCATGTTATCATAGGTGATGACTTTCACAGTTACTTGTGTTTTTTGTTTTTTGGGTTTTGTTGTTGTTGCTGTTTTTGTTTTTGAGGCAGGGTCTCAGTCTGTCAGCCTGCGCTGGACTGCAGTGCTGCGATCTCGGCTCACTGCAACCTCCACCTCCTGGGTTCAAGCAATTCTCCCACCTCAGCCTCCCGAGTACCTGGGTTTACAGACAGGCACCGCCACGCCCGGCTCATTGTTGTATTTTTAGTAGACATGGTGTTTCAGTACACTGGCCAGGCTGGTCTTGAACCCCTCAGCTCAAGCCAGCCACCTGCCTTGGCCTCCCAGAGTGCTAGGATTACCGGTGTGAGCCACCATGCCTGGCAGTTAGTTGTATTTTATACCTAACGTGAGCTACTTAGTTGTTCATTTAGACATGTATGCAAATGTTGATTTGCATATAGAAAATTCAGTCAGATCCAGAAAACTCATAAAGGTGATATTCAAAACCTGGAAAACACAGGAAATTGTTGTACTCTTTTGGAAATAGATATATGTGCTGCTTCCATATGGATCCTGTTTTTTTTCACATGGTTTCCTGGAAGAAAATAACCATATATCTTTATTACTTTACTAGGGCTGCTATAACAAAGTAGCTGAAGGAGACTGGAGGTTAATAAAAAGCCAAAATTTAGTTTTCGCAATTCTGGAGGCTGGATGTTTAATATCACAATGAGGGCAGGGCTGGTTCCTCCTGTGGCCTCTCTCCTGGGCTTGGAGACACCGTGTTCTCCCCGCGTCCTCACAGGGTCGTTTCTCTGTGTGTTTTCATCTCCTCTTCTCCTGAGATGTCTTAGTTTATTTCAGGCTGCTATCACAGAATTACCATAGAATGGGCGGCTTATATACAACAGACATTGATTCTCCCACAGTCCTGGAGGCTGGAAGTCTGAGATCCAGGGGTGGGCAGGGCTGGTTCCTCCCAAGGCCTCTCTCCTGGGCTTGTAGGCACCGTCTTCTCCCTGTGTCCTCACAGGGTCATCCCTCTGTGTGTGTCTGTGTCCTCATATGCTCTTCTTATAAGGACACCAGTTCGATTAGATCAGGGCCCACTCTAGTGACCTCATTTTACCTTAATCACCACTTTAAAGACCTTATTTCCAAACACAGTCACATTCTGAGGTCCTGGGGTTTAGGACTTCAATTTCTGAATTTTGTTCAAACACAACCTCCTGACAGAATCTGACCAATTTTGTGGGATACTTGTTTTTTCTGCATCCATGCCCTGTAGACACTCGATGTTTGATTTCTGCTCTTCTTTTTGAAAATCTCTCTAAAAGCTTATCATGAGCTCTGACTCCTCTTTAGGTGGGACCTCTTCAGGTCTCCCTTCAACTGGGAACATGAGGACAGTTGGAATTAACCCATTCTACTATTGTCAGTGAAGGAGGGGCAGAGGGGGAGGGGGTGGGTGAAGGAGAAGGAGGGGGGAGGAGAGGGGGCGGGGGGGGGGAAGGAGAGGGAGTGGGGGAGGGAGGAGAAGGGTGGGGGGAAGGAGAGGGAGTGGGGGAAGAAAAGGGGGCAGGGGAGGGAGAAGGAGAGGGGGTGGGGGGAGAATAGGTGGGGGGGGGGAGAAGGAGAAGGGACGGGGGGGGGGGGTGGAAGGGAGGGGCAGGGGGAGGGGGGGGGGAAGGAGAGGGGGTGGGGGAGGGGGAAGGAGAGGGGTGGGGGGGGGAGGAGAGGGGGTGGGAGAAGAAAAGGGGTGGGGAGGGGGAAGGAGAGGGGGTGTGGGGAATAGGTGGTGGGGGAGGGAGAAGGAGAGGGAGGGGGTGGGGGAAGAAGAGGGAGCAGGGGAGGGGGAAGGAGAGGGGTGGGGGGGGGGGGAAGGAGAGGGCGGGGGGGGGGAGGAGAGGGGGGGAGAAGAAAAGGAGGTGGGGGAGGGGGAAGGAGAGGGGGTGTGGGAAGAATAGGTGGTGGGGGAGGGAGAAGGAGAGGGGACGGGGAGGGGGTGGGGGAAGAAGGGGAGCAGGGGAGGGGGAAGGAGAGGGGGGGGGGGAGGGGGAAGGAGAGGGCGTGGGGGGGGAGGGGGGGGTGGGGAAGGGAGGTGGGGGAGGGGGAGGAGGGGGGGGGGAGGGGGAAGAATAGGGTGGAGGGGAGGGAGAAGGAGAGGGGGGGAGGGGGTGGGGGAAGAAGAGGGGAGCAGGGGAGGGGGGAGGGGGGGGGGGGGGAAGGAGGGGCGGGGGGGGGGAGAGGGGGTGGGGAAGAATAGGTGGTGGGGGAGGGGGAGGGAGAGGGGATGGGGAAGAATAGGTGGGGGGGGGAGGAGAGGAGAGGGGATGGGGGAGGGGGAGGGAACATCAATTGCATACCTGGGGAAGTTTAAATCAGCTAGCTTAAATGATGTGTGGAGATGAGCTTGGAAAAATAAAAACCTTAATGCGTATGGTGCTCACTGTTGACCCCACCTGAATTTTAATTAATTATTTTCAGACAGGATCCTGTTCTGTCAGCCCAGGCTGCAGTGCAGTGACGTAATCATGGCTCACTGCAACCTCAAACTCCTGGCCTCAGGCAATCCTCCTGACTCAGCCTCACGAGTCGCTGGTACTACAGGCACGCACCACCACGCCAAACTCTATTTATTTATTTATTTATTTATTTATTTATTTATTTATTTATTTTTGAGACAGAGTCTTGCTCTGTCACCCAGGGTGGAACGCAGCGACACAATCTCGGCTCACAGCATCCTCTGCCTCCCGGGTTCCAGCGACTCCCATGCCCCAGCCTCCGGAGTAGCTGGGATTACAGGTGCCCACCACCATGCCCGGCTAATTTTTGTATTTTTAGTAGAGATGGGGTTTCGCTTTGTTGGCCAGGCTGGTCTCACACTCCTGACCTCAGGTGATCTGCCCGCCTCAGCCTCCCAAAGTGCTGGGATTACAGGCATGAGCCACTGTGTCTGGCCCCGGCTTATTTAAAAAAAATTATTTTGGCGGCTGGGCGCCGAGATTGCACCACTGTACTCCAGCCTGGGTGACAGAGTGAGACTCGGTCTCAAAAAAATAAACAAATTGTTCTGGAGGTACAGGCTCTTGCCATGTTGCCCAAGCTGGTCTTGGAACTCCTGGGTTGAGGCGATCCTCCCACCTTGGTCTCCCAAAGTGCTGGGATTACAAGTGTGAGCCACTGTGCCTGGGCACCCTTTGCTTTTAATGAAAGACTGTTATATGATGTCTGCTTTTATAAACATCATACTGTAGGTCTGGTTTTAGATATGCAGGATCATATTCACTTAAGACTTTGCAGGCCGGGCACAATGGCCCACACCTGTAATCCCAACACTTTGGGAGGCCGAGGCAGGTGGATCACGAGGTCAGGAGATGGAGACCATGCTGGCCAACATGGTGAAACCCTGTCTCTACTAAAAATATAAAAAGTAGCTGGGCATGATGGTGCATGCCTGTAATCCCAGCTACTTGGGAGGTTGAGGCAGGAGCATCTCTTGAGCCAGGGAGCCGGAGGTTGCAGTGAGCCGAGATCACGCCACTGCACTGCAGCCTGGGTGACAGAGTGAGACTCTGTCTCAAAAAAAAAAAAAAAAAAAAAACTTTCCAAACCCAATGCCCATTATTGACTGACTTCTTCCTTTCTGCCATTCTTTCTCCTTCTTTCCCTTGTTGTCATTTATGGAAAGATGGTCATGGATCATAAACAATGCTTAGGGCTGGAGATTTCAACATGAATTCGTCTCAGTTCTTCCTTGTCTTGGAGGAGCTCTGTCCAGGACAGAGATTTTTCTGGGCCTTGAACACCTTTGCAGAAGCCAAAAAGGCTCAAGCGTAAGAGCATGAGTCTGATCTGGTGACCAGGGGCTCAGCACGGAGCCTTTCCGGGCCTTGAACCTCTGGATGTCTGTTGATGCCTCATTGTACAGGCTAAAAGTCATCATATTACGAATCAATGAAGTTGACATGCATGTAAAAGGTATAAGGAAAAACTGAGCTCTCCACATCATCGTATGCACAAAATCTATCCGATAGAAACTGTGATATCCTCATGCATTTAAATAGCTGCTCTGGTTCTGAGCCTCGTGCGTTTCAATAGCTGCTCTGGTTCTGAACCTCGATGGCCATCCACTTGGCTTTGAGTTGGCTCTATCCAAAAATCTCTGTGGCAGTTTCTGCTGGTGCAAATGCACGGCTGCTGCCCACACCTCTGTGTTTTCTCATCTTCATTTGCAAAAGAAGAAAATGCCAACCTTGCTGACGCTAACCTCCTGAATTTCATGCGGGAATCCCCACGAGTCTTTGACTCAGAGGCGGAAACCCCACGTTCAGCCCATCTGGCCTTCTGTTTGTTCTCCCTGGAGATGCGTGGTTCATGTCAGCGCACATGGCTCCTTGCTCTGTCCTTCACTTAAGTTTGAGCCTTTTTGGCTTTTGCAAAACATGAGTGCACAACTTAAAATTTTTCTGTGTCATGGCTCTTCTCAACTTTCACATTTTTGAGACAGGGTCTCACTCCGTCACCCAGGCTGCAGTGCAATGGCATGATCTCAGCGCACTACAACCTCTGCCTCCTGGGCTCAAGCGATCCTCCCACCTCAGCCTCCCAAGTAGCTGGGACCACAGGTGTGCACCACCAGGCCTGGCTAATTTTTTGTAGTTTTAGTAGAGACGGAGTCTCACCAGGTTGCTCGGACTTGTCTCGAACACCTGAGCTGAAGCAATCTGCCTGCTTGGGCCTCCCAAAGTGCTGGGATTACAGGTGTGAGCCACTGTGCCCGGACACTTTTAAAATAATTTTGTACAGGCAGTTCCCTTCCTCATACAACCATCTTTCTCTCATGGGCTTCAGGGTTTGTAAAATAGTATACAGACGTGTGTACTGTTTCACATGATGAAGCTTAGTTTTATTAGATAATGATAACATCTTGTTTGGCTATATCATAATGAGGTAATTGAGTAGAAGGTAATGAAATCTTGTTGGATTAATGATTTGTTGGGCTTTGGGAGCAGGTGAGCACTTTTTGGTCTATTTCAGTCTCTTTCTTTCCATCAAGCCGTTCTTTTACTCAAAGTTGTATCTAACTCCCACTTGAGCATTTTTTCACCCATTCTTTTTTTTTTTTTCCTTCGAGATGGAGTCTCGCTCTGTTGCCCAGGCTGGAGTTCAGTGGCACAATCTCAGCTCCCTTCAACCTCAACCTCCCGGGTTCAAGCGATTCTCTTGCCTCAGCCTCCCAAGTAGCTGGGACTACAGGAGTGCGCCACCACACCCAGCTAATTTTTGTATTTTTAGTAGAGATGGAGTTTCACCATGATGGCCAAGATGGTCTCAATCTCTTGACCTCGTGATCTGCCCGCCTCAGCCTCCTAAAGTGCTGGGATTACAGGCGTGAGCCACTGCACCTGGCCCCATTCTCTTTATTTTATTTTATTATTTTATTTTTATTATTATGTTTTTGAGATGGAGTTTCACTCTTATTGCCCAGGCTGGAGTGCAGTGGCACGATCTCAGCTTACCGCAACCTCCCGGGTTGAAGCCATTCTCCTACCTCAGCCTCCTAAGTAACTGGGACCACAGGTGTGTGCCACCACGGCAAGCTAATTTTTGTATTTTTAGTAGAGAGGGGGTTTCACCATATTGGTCAGGATGGTCTTGATTTCTTGACCTCATAATTTGCCTGCCTCGGCCTCCCAAAGTCCTGGGATTACAGGCATGAGCCACTGCACCCGGCCCCATTCTCATAATAGACTGGGAGAAGTTAAAAGTTTATGACAATTTCTTGAAATTGTCAAGTTCATCCATGTCCATAACTCTCCTGTCTTGGTGTGTTTGGGCTGCTGTAACACAATACTGCAGACCGCGTGGCTTGCAAACCAGAGAAACTTATTGTCCTATAGTTCTCAAGGCTGGAAGTCCTAAGACCAGGGGGTCAGCATGGTCAGATTCTGGTGTAGTCTGTCTTCTAGGTTGTGGATGGCCACTTTCTCCTGTGTCCTCACGTGGCGGAAACTGGATGGGGTCTCTTTTATAAGGGTACTAATTCCATTCATGGTGCTCCACTCTCATGACCTAATCATCCCACAAGGCTCTGCCTCCCAACAGAGTCACCAGGGATGTTAGAGTTTCAACGTAGGAACTTCGGACGGATACAAACATTCAGTTTATTGCACCCCCTCTAGATGCAAAAGGATTGGGTTTAGATGAGGAGACCCTGTGAGAGAGGGTGCCCATCTGAGAGAATATTTCTAGAAGTTCTTATGAACTTGAGCACTTTCATGATCTGTTTACATCTCCCTGGGACCTGAGGAAATCAGAGACAAGACGTAGGACGGGAGGGGTTCTGAGATTTAGCGTGGAGACTGTGAGATGGTGATGGATTCCAACCCTTGGTTTTGACCATCCATGCTAGGTGGATATCTGCTCTGTCATTAACGACATGACAAACTTTGCAGGACTTTCCGTGTCTCAGACTTCTGCCAATATTTGAGATGACTGGGTCAAAATGATGCTGATTTTTCGAACAGGGAGAGCAATAGGTATTCTCTGAAGGTTGGCTGGATGTGGGCCTAGTGGCTTCAATGATGGTGGAGTAGGGTGAAGAGAGACCCTCAAGATTGAACAAAGATGGGAGGACTTACATCCAATACTGGTTATATTTGACCTTGTGTCTCCTCCAGTGCAATGATCTTTTCGTCTTCTTAATTCTTAATTAAGCTAGGCAATGTTTAATTATTAGTTTAATTCTTCATTAAACTAGGAAGGGAAGAAAACACCCCATTTCTTTGTGCTTTTTTGCCTCATCGTGGTGGTTGAGGTCATGAGGAGGTCTAGTTGGGCAGGTCATGAGGAAGTCTAGTTGTATGAGGTTGTGATGATGTCTGGTTGAGTTACATCATGATGAGGTGCAGTTTGGTTCGGTCATGATGAGATCTAGTTGGGCAGGTCATGAGGAAGTCTAGTTGTATGAGGTTGTGATGATGTCTGGTTGAGTTAGATCATGGTGAGGTACAGTTTGGTTTGGTCATGACGAGATCTAGTTGGGCAGGTCATGAGGAAGTCTAGTTGTATGAGGTTGTGATGATGTCTGGTTGAGTTATATCATGATGAGGTGCAGTTTGGTTTGGTCATGATGAGATCTAGTTGGGCAGGTCATGAGGAAGTCTAGTTGTATTAGGTTGTGATGGTGTCTGGTTGAGTTAGATCATGGTGAGGTACAGTTTGGTTTGGTCATGATGAGATCTAGTTGGGCAGGTCATGAGGAAGTCTAGTTGTATGAGGTTGTGATGATGTCTGGTTGAGTTACATCATGATGAGGTGCAGTTTGGTTTGGTCATGATGAGATCTAGTTGGGCAGGTCATGAGGAAGTCTAGTTGTATGAGGTTGTGATGATGTCTGGTTGAGTTAGATCATGGTGAGGTACAGTTTGGTTTGGTCATGACGAGATCTAGTTGGGCAGGTCATGATGAAGTCTAGTTGTATGAGGTTGTGATGATGTCTGGTTGAGTTACATCATGATGAGGTGCAGTTTGGTTTGGTCGTGATGAGGTCTAGTTGGGCAGGTCATGATGAAGTCTAGTTGTATGAGGTTGTGATGATGTCTGGTTGAGTTAGATCATGGTGAGGTACAGTTTGATTTGGTCATGACGAGATCTAGTTGGGCAGGTCATGATGAAGTCTAGTTGTATTAGATCATGATAATGTCTCCTTTGGTTATGTCATGATGAAGTAGTTGAATAGGATGTAATGAAGTCTTGTTTGATTAGATCATGATGACTGGTTGAGTTAGGTCATTATGAGGAATGGTTTGATTAGGTCTTAATGAAGTCTAATTCCATAAGAGCATGATGAGATATAATTGGATTAGACATGATGATGTGTGACTTATTTAGGTCATGATGAAATCTAGTTGGGCTAAGTCACTCTGAGATCTAATTTGGTAGGTCGTGTGAGGTCTAGTTGAGTTAGGTCCTGACGACATGTAGTTGGGTTAGGTCACATTGAGGTCTAGTTGTCACATTGATGAAATCTTGTTGGATTAGATTAGGATGACTGGTTGAGTTAGATCATTATGAGGTGTGATTTAATTAGGTCTTAATGAAGTCTACTTCAGTAATAGCATGATGAGATCTAGCTGGATCAGATCATGATGATGTGTGGTTTGGCTAGGTCATGATGAAGTCTAGTTGGGTTAAGAACCAATGAGTTCTAGTTGGGTTAGGTCACATTGATGTCTAGTTGGGTAAGTCATGATGAGGTCTAATTGGGTTAGAGCATGATGAGATCTAGTTGGGAAGGTCATAATGAGGCCTAATGGATAGATCATGATGAGGTCTAGTTGGGTTAGGTCATGATAAGGTCTAGTTGGGTTATGTCATCATGAGGTAGTTGAATACAACACAATAAAGTCTAGTTGGATTAGATCATGATGACAGGTTGAGTTAGATCATGATGATATGTGGTTTGGTTAGGTCACAGTGAGGTCTAGCTGACTGAGGACTTTGTAGGAACAAAGCAATGAAGACATGTGAGCAAGCTTCTGGTGCATGTGCATGGGAGTCTCAAGTGTTACCACTTCATTTAGATGATGTTTACTGAGCATCAGGAGCAGTGTATGTCAGCACCAATGTGCCTTTTTTCTGGAGATAAACAGAAAGTAAACACCACATCTGCACCCTACCTGTCTCCCTTCCCACAGAGCTTCTGATGTCAGTGTTTAATTTTCACTGTGAGTTACAGTTTTGACCCTTCAAGTCAATCCAATCAATTAT
Source organism: Macaca thibetana thibetana (assembly GCF_024542745.1). Lineage (NCBI taxonomy): Eukaryota > Metazoa > Chordata > Mammalia > Primates > Cercopithecidae > Macaca > Macaca thibetana. The sequence goes on from NC_065598.1 coordinate 422,249, forward strand.
TCAGTCTTATCTCCCCTGTGTGACTTTGAGGATAATTGGATTTATTCTGAGAGAGGCATTTTTTCATTTTGTAAGACAGTTTGATTCAAAGTCAATTAATGAAAAAAATCATTGAACACAATGAATTTTATATTAAATACAAAATAAGAGATGAGCATATTTAACTTCAAATTTTTAATTAAAAATTTATTAATATTTAAAGAATAATCAACTACTTGTAAAATAATTCAGATTATAACCTGGGTCCAACTGAAGCACATTAATATGATGAGGCACATATATCAGTTGTTCAAATTCCCATCTGTCCACAAGATCTTAGTTTCATTGTTTCAAAATATTGTTTTGGTGGGGGATCATTTTTTTTCATAATGCTTAATGGAATGTCATCTAAGATGTAGGTGGGGTTGGTAAACTTTTTCTGTAAAGAGACCGGTAGTAAATGTGTTCATATGTTTCTCTCATAACTATGAGCTCTGCCCTAGTAGTGAGTAACCACCCATAGGTAATATTTAAAACAACAGGAAAGTCTGTGTTCCAGTAAAACTTTTTTGTACAATATCTAGCTGCAGACCAGGTTTAGCCACAGATTGGTGACTCTGGTTTGGGCTCAAAATCTTTTTGTTTCTGTTTTGAAATTATACTGCTTTTTTCCAATATAAGAAATCTCTTGTACAGTCCTCAGGAAGGGTAGATAGTGATGAGGTCTAATTATGTTATAATGAAGTTTAGTTGGGTTATGATGAAGTCTAATTGGGTTGGTCCTGATGAGATCTAGTCGCATTAGGTCCTGATGAGATCTAGTTGGGTAAGGTTCTGATGAGGTCCAGTTGGTTGGTCATGATGAGATCTAGTTAGGCTATAATGAGGTCCAGTTGGGTTGGTCATGAGGAGATCTAATTGTATTAGGTCATGATGAGATCTAGTTGGGTTAGGTTATGATGAGGTCTAGTTGGGTTGGTCATGATGAGATCTGGTTGGGTTAGGTTATGATGAGATCTAGTTGGTTGGTCATGATGAGATCTAGTTAGGTTATGATGAGGTCTAGTTGGGTTGGTCGTGATGAGATCTAGTTGTATTTGGTCATGATGAGGTCTAGTTGGGTGAGATTATGATGAGGTTTATTTAGTTGGGTTAGGTCATGATGAGGTCTAGTTGGGTTAGGGTATGAGGAGATTTAATTGAGTTAGGTTATGATGAGGTATAGTTGGGCTGGTCTTTATGAAATCTATTGTATTAGGTCATGATGAGATCTAATTGAATTATGTTACGATGATATCTAGTTGGTTGGTCATGATGAGATCTAGTTGTATTAGGTCATGATGTGATGTAGCTGGGGTAGGTTATGATGAGGTCTAGTTGGGTTTGTCATGATGAGAACTAGTTGTACTAGGTCATGATGAGTAGTAGTTGGTTTAGGTTATGATGAGATCTAGTTGGTTGGTCATGTTGAGATCTAGTTAGGTTATGATGAGGTCTAGTTGGGTTTGTCATGATGAGAACTAGTTGTACTAGGTCATGATGAGTAGTAGTTGGTTTAGGTTATGATGAGATCTAGTTGGTTGGTCATGTTGAGATCTAGTTAGGTTATGATGAGGTCTAGATGGGTTGGTCATAATGAAATCTAGTTGTATTAGGTCATGATGAGATCCAGTTGTGGTAGGATATGGTGCGGTCTAGTGCATTGGTCATGATGAAATCTAGTTGTGTTAGGTTATGATGAGATCTAGTTGGATTAAGTTATAATGGGATCTGTTTGGTTGGTCATGATGTGCTCTAGTTAGGTCATGATGAGTTCTAGTTGGGTAGGTCATGATAAGATCTAGTTGTCTCATGTCATGATGAGGTCTAGTTGGGTTAGGTTATGATGAAGTCCAATTTGGTTCGGTCATGATGAGGTCTAGTGGGATTGGTCATTATGAGAATTAGTTGTATTAGGTCATAATGAAGTCTAGTTGGGCTAGGCTATGATGCGATCTGGTAGGTTGTTCATGATGAGATCTACTTGTATTAGGTCATGATGAGATCTAGGCGGGTTAGGTTATGATGAGATCTAGTTCATTGTCATAATGAGATGTAGCTTGTTTATGATGAGGTCTAGTTGTGTTGCTCATGGTGGGATCTAGTTGTATTAGGTCATGATAAGATCTAGTTGGGTTAGGTTATGATGAGGTCTAGTTGGGTTGGTCATGATGTAATCTTGTTGGATTATATTATGATAAGATCTAGTTCGTTGGTCATGATGAGATATAATTAGGTCATGACAAGGTCTAGTTGGGTTGGTCTTGATGAGATCTAGTTGTATTAGGTCATGATGAGGTCTAGTTTGGTTAGGTTATGATGAAGTCTAGTTTGGTTAGGTCATGATAGATTCTACTTGGGTTAGGGTATGAGGAGATTTACTTGGATTAGGTTGTGATGAGGTCTATTTGGGTTGGTCATGATGAGATTTTGTTAGGTCATGATGAGGACTAGTTTTGTTGGCCTTGATGAGATGTAGTTGTATTAGGTCATAATGAAGTCTTGTGGGGTTAGGTTATGATGTAGTTAAGCTGGGTTCAGTTATGATGAAGTATAGTTGGGTTGGTCATTATGAGAGTTAGTTAGGTCATGAGGAGGTAGTTGGGTTGGTCATGATGAAATCTAGTCACAGTCAGTCATGATTAGATCTTGTTGGGCTGGTTTATAATGAGATTTAGCTGTGTCAGGTCATGATGAGGTCTAGTTGGGTTGGTAATGATGTGATCTCGTTGTATTAGGTCATGATGAGGTCTAGTTTGGTTAAGTTATGAGGTCTAGTGTGGTTGGTCATGATGAGATTCAGTTAAGTTTTGATGAGGTCTATTTGGTATAGTCATAAAGATATATATTTGTATTAGGTCATGTTGAGGTCTATTTGGGCTAGGTTATAATGAGATTTAGTTGGCTTAGGTCATGATGAGGTCTAGTTGGGTTAAGGTATAATCAGATCTATTTGGGTTAGGGTATGATGAGGTGTATTTTGGCCGGTCCTAATGAGATGTAGTTGGGTTAGAGTATGATGAGGTGCGGTTGTGTTGGTCATCATGAAATCTAGTTTTGTAGGTCACAGGAAGTCTAGCTGGGTTAGGTTATCTAAATTGCAACTGTCTTTTAAAAGTGACTTTGTGCCACATATACTTTGTGTTGTCCATGAATAGTACATGTGACACATGTAAAATATTTAAACTTGTATTTCATTATCTATTTACTTATTTTAATTGACAAAAACAAGTGACATATTTTTATGGTGTACAAAGTGTGGTTTCGATATATGTTTCCATCTGGAATGGCCAATTCAAGCTAATTCGCATATCCATTACCTTACGTGTTTCTTTTTGTGTGTTTTTGGAAACACGTAAAATCTACTCTCTTTGCAATTTTCAAATATGAATTATAGTCACTGTGACTAATTATAGTCAAGTTCAAGACTATAAGTCACTAATTTAGTCACCTTTAGTACAATAGATCTCTTGAACTTATACCTTCCGTCAAACTGACCTTTGGTGTCATTTGACCAAAATGTCACCAACCCACCCCCCTAGCACCTGGTAATCACCATAATACTTTTTCTTTTCTTTCTTTCTTTTTTTTGAGATGGAGTCTCACTCTGTCGCCAGGCTGGAGTGCAGTCACGTGATCTTGGCTCACTGCAACCTCTGCCTCTCAGGTTCAAGCAATTCTCCTGCCTCAGCCTCCCGAGTAGCTGGGACTACAGGTGCACACCACCACACTTGGCTAATTTTTGCACTTTTAGTGGAGACGGGGTTTTACCACGTTGGCCAGGATGGTCTCGATCTCTTGACCTCGTGATCCACCCGCCTTGGCCTCCCAAAGTGCTGGGATTACAGCCGTGAGCCACTGTGCCCGGCCAGTAATCACCATAATACTTTTTCTTGTGAGTTCGACTTCTGGAGCCTCTACATATGGGTGAGATCATGTGGGATTTGGCTTTCTGCAGCTTATTTTACTTAATATGATGTACTCCTGGTTGATCCATATTGTATCACAGGACAGGTTCCCCTTCTTAAAAGGCTGAATGGTATTCCATGGTGTAGAATCCCACGTTTGCTTTGTCCACATATCCTTAGGTGGACACTTAGGTTGGTTTCATAGCTTGGCTCTTGTGAGTCAGGCTGCAGTGAACATGGGACTGTAGATATCACCATAAGGTGCTCATTTCATTTCCTTTGGATCTATACGGAGGAGTGAGATTGCTAGATCATATGGTAGGTTTATTTATTTATTTATTTATTTATTTATTTGAGATGCAGTTTCGCTCTTGTTGCCCAGGCTGGAGTGCCATTTCGTGACCTCGGCTCACCACAACATCCGCCTCCCAGGTTCAGGCAATTCTCCTGCCTCAGCCTCCTGAATAGCTGGGATGACAGGCACATACCACCCAGCCCAGCTAATTTGTATTTTTAGTAGACACGGGGTTTCACCATATTGGTCAGGCTGATCTCAACCTCCCAACCTCAGGTTATCCACCTGCCTTGGCCTCCCAAAGTGCTGGAATTACAGGTGTGAGCCACCGCACCCATCTGCAATGAATACGGGAGTCTAGATGTCTCTGCAAAGTGCTAATTTCATTTCCTTTGGATCTATACGGAGGAGTGAGGTTGCTAGATCCTATGGTAGGTGTATTGATCATTTTTTGAGGAACTCTCAAAAAAAAAAAAAAAATAAGGCCACCCCTTTAGACACACCTTAAAATCCAACCTCTCTGGTCGAAGATACTTAAAAAAAATGACGACGACATCCAAGTCTCCTGTCCAATGCACATTCACTTCCTAAGACATGAAAGAAACCACGCCGGGTGTGGTGGCTCATGCCTGTCATCCCAGCACTGTGGGAGGCCAAGGCGAATGGGTCACCTGAGGTCAGGAGTTCAAGACCAGCCTGGCCAACAGAGTGAAACCCCATCTCCACTGTTTTCCGTAATGACGGTACCAATTTCCATTGCACATAGAACATGTAATGCCTTCCCTCCCCAGACCCCTAAATACGAGGGATGGAGCAGAAGGCAGATGCACTGTGTTGGGGACTTGTGTGTGGTGTTTCTCTGCACATGCAGCAGTTGCTCAGTAAATGCAGGAACTACTCCAGCAAATGTCCCACATCCAGTTCCTTAAAGAAGCTCCCTCCAGATCTGAGGAGACAATTGCTGAAGGTGACGCTGGCCGAAGAAGATACCGCACATGCCACCCCACCTTCTCCATTCCTCCAATGTGCTGCCTCTGTCCTATGCCAATGTTGACTGTGCCGCCATGGAAAATGCCCTGCCCATGAAGGTGGTCTTCCCAAATAATCGCTTCGCCTGGCTTTTTTTGATGCTCCCAGCTTTTTTCCTGGCCACGTTGGTCTTTCATGGGAAGGTGGACGCTTCCTTCTTACTTCGTCCCACCTTCCAGCATGTTTCCCTTTGATTTTCCTTTTTTTTTCTTTTTCAGATGGAGCCTAGCTCTGTTGCCCAGGCTGGAGTGCAGTGGCACGATCTCGTCTCACTGCAACCTCCGCCTCCTGGGTTCAAGCGATTCTTCTGCCTCAGCCTCCAGAGTACCTGGGATTATAGGCGCCTGCCACCATGTCTGGCTTTTTGTTTGTTTGTTTGTTTGTTTTGAGACAGAGTTGGGCTCTGTCACCAGAGTCGGGCTGGAGTGCAGTGGCCTGATCTCAGTTCACGGCAACCTCTGCTTCCCGGGTCCTGGTTCAAGCGATTCTCCTGCCTCAGCCTCCCTAGTAGCTGGGATTACAGGCATGCACCACCATGCCCAGCTAATTTTTATATTTTTAGTAGAGACCAGGTTTCACTATGTTGGCCAGGCTGGTCTTCTTTTTTTTTTTTTTTTTTTTGAGACGGAGTCTCGCTGTGTCGCCCAGGCTGGAGTGCAGTGGCCGGATCTCAGCTCACTGCAAGCTCTGCCTCCCGGGTTTTTACGCCATTCTCCTGCCTCAGCCTCCCGAGTAGCCGGGACTACAGGCGCCCGCCACCTCGCCCGGCTAGTTTTTTGTATTTTTTAGTAGAGACGGGGTTTCACCGTGTTAGCCAGGATGGTCTCGAACTCCTGACCTCGTGATCCGCCCGTCTCGGCCTCCCAAAGTGCTGGGATTACAGGCTTGAGCCACCGCGCCCGGCCCAGGCTGGTCTTCAACTCCTGACCTCGTGATCTGCTCGCCTCAGCTTCCCAAATCCCAAAGTGCTGGGATTGCAGGTGTGAGCCACCGTGCCTGGCCGCACCCTTTGATCTTGCGATGACTGATACAGCAGAGCTGCCCAGCAGTGGATGACTACTTAGATTTTAAAAGTTCATGAGATTTCATAAATCAGCTCATGAATGTACAAGGCCCCAGTGTAAAGGTTACCTTGACTTTGAATTTTTTTATCCTTTCTTGTTTTGTTTTGTGTTGGATGCATAAGACATTTATAGATGGAATATAGCTTTCAGGCTATTTCTTCCTCTCCCTCCCCTCGAAACCCACCTCCCTGAAATGCCTGCCGCCTCCTCAGCGCCAAAAGACTCCGAAAGCAAATATATGACGACAGTATATCATGTTCTATTTCTTTAAGGAAGTCAAAGGTGCAAATTACCTTGGCAGCTTCAGTCTTCTGATGTTTGAAACTTTGAATTCCTTCAAGGGAGTGCCAATTTAGATATTCCTTTTACTCTGCCCCGAAGGATGGGCTTCACGCTATTGATCTTAGCCGTCTCCCGCTGGAGCCAAACACATTTCCAACTTCAATTGTTTCACTGCCTCTCCTCTCTTAGATATTTTTTAACTCCTTGCTGAAAACACTTCTCATTGTTTTTTGAAAAGTGCATTCTGGTAGTTAATTTGGGAGCCCGTGGCCTTAATCCAGAAGAAAGAATACCGAATACAATGGTAGGATATCAAACCGCATGGTGTCTTACTTGTGTTGGAGTGTGTAAATTCAACACACTATGTTGACTCAGCATGCAGGAATGCCAGAGAGAGCGATTGTTTGGTCATGTATTTTCACGCAGAGCCGGGGATGGTGCTGTACTTCGGAATACCTCACTGGCTCGGGCTGGGTGCAGGTAGGATGGAGATAGACCGGCCCCACCCCTTGGTACCTGCTCCTTGCAGGTCAGCTGTTTGAAGCTGGTGTCCTGATCCTCCCTTCCAGCTCTCCTGGCACCCAGGAGGTTCTTGTTCAAGCCTGTGCACTTCACCTGCTAGATCTCATCTCCCTTCTCTCAACACTTTTTCCATGACCCTCTCTGAAAGGGAGTTTTGGGCTTTGCTCACCTTGGAAAGCAGTTAACACCACACGTTGCCAACAGGTTAATGAAGGATGAGGCTGAAGGAGGAAGAATTTGCCAAGCTCCATTCCCCTCAAGAGCTGCCCCTTCAGAAACACCTTAAAATGCAACCTCCCTGGTCAAAGACATTTGAAAAAATGAGTATGAAAAGATCAGACTATAGTCTCCTGTTTAACACACGTTCACTTCCTAAGACATTAAAGAAACCAGGCCGGGTGTGGTGGCTCATGCCTGTCATCCCAGCACTGTGGAGGCCCAGGCGGGTGGATCACCTGAGGTCAGAAGTTCAAGACCAGCCTGGCCAACATGGTGAAACCCCGTCTGTACTAAAAATACAAAAATTAGCCAGCCATGGTGGCAGGTGCCTGTAATCTCATCTACTCGGGAGGCTGAGGCAGGAGAATTGCTTGAATCGGGGAGGTGGAGGTTGTGGTGAGCTGAGATCGCGCCACTGCACTCCAGCCTGGGCAACAGAGCAAGACTTTGTCTCCAAAAAAAAAAAATAATAATACTAATAATAAACACCTAATTAATGTTCTTTCACCCCAGATTTCCTCGTCTTTATTTTAGCTGTAACATGCCTTGTAGGCAAAACACCTCTTTCCATCCTAAAGGCATATTCCTGAAACCTCACTTGAAGAGTTTTATAGAGCTGCAGAGACAGGAATAAGAAATCCTGAGCATGCAGCCAACTAACACGGGAACAGAAAACCAAACACCGCATCTTCTCCCTCATCAGTGGGAGCTGAAGAATGAGAACACATGGACACGGGGAGGGGAACACCACACACCGGGGCCTGTCAGGGGTTTGGAGGGCTAGGGCAGGGAGAGCATTAGGAGAAATACCTAATCTAGATGACGGGTTGATGGGTGCAGCAAACCACCATGTCACGTGTATGCCTGTGTAAGCAACCTGCACTTTCCGCACATGTACCCCAGAACTTCAAGTACAATTAAAAATGAGAAAAAGAAAGAAATCGTGAGCACGCAGTAGGAAGCGCGGTCTGTGATCACGTGCATTGCGCAGTCTGTGAGTGCACACTGGGATGTTCCTAGCGTAAAAGCTCCTTTGAAAATTCCATTTCCATCCTGACATTTTAATGCACATTTTTATGCTTATGCTATTCTCAGCTCTCACGTGCAAATTACGCCAGCAGGTGCCCTGAGTCCCTGTCATTATTGAAAAGTAGAATGTGAAATGCATTCGTACTTTCTGCCGATGCAGGCTAAAGAAAATGGCTCTTAAATGCATAGCTTTAGTCTGCCAAAATGACTGTCAAGTTAAACGCTAGCAAAAAGGGAAGTCCATCAAAGGCACATTTCAAATTTGTGTTATACTTCTCTTAAAAACCTCTTTTTTTTGCAGTTAATAGTTTCTGGATGATCATCCAAGTCACTGTATCTTTTTTCTTTTTATCCTTTTAGCTGGAAATAATGACAGCAAAGCCAAACAAGTTGTAAGCAAAATAAAAGAAGAAACCTTGAACGACAAAGGTACCGAGAGATACTCCAATGGCTTTTTTTCCCCCCTTGGGACAGGTCGTTTGCGTGGTGCATGGCTGAGCTTCAGTCATGTGCCAAGTGGCATTTGGGAGCGATGCCTCAGCTTTTTGCAGTTTCTTTTGGGGATTTCTGGCCCCATCGTAGAGCAGGAAATGGTGAAGGCAAGGCGAAGATAGCATGGCTCAGCTCCGACACCTGCTGGGAAAGGCGTGCGGATGTGCTGGTAGCTTGCACTCTTAGTCAAATGTGGGTTCCCCGGGGATCAGGAGCCATTGTCCTTTCTTGTTGACCTCCAGGGCACATGCCAGGAGGTGCCTCTGCTGGTCGGGAGTTCTTGACTTAAGCTAAATTAGGCCAGGCGTGGTGACTCACGCCTGTAATCCCAGCACTTTGGGAGGCCAAGGCAGGCGGATCACCTGAGGTCAGGAGTTCGAGACCAGCCTGGCCAACATGGTGAAGCCCCGTCTCTACTAAAAATACAAAAATTAGCCAGGCATGGTGGCGTGTGCTTGTAATCCCAACTACTCGGGAGGCTGAGGCAGGAGAATCGCTTGAACCCAGGACTGCCTGGGAGACAGAGCAACACTCTGTCTCAAAACAAAAAAGAAAGAAAAAAAGATAACTCAAACAGGAATGTGCTTGCCCTTAAGATTTTCGACCAGGTGCTAGACCAAATTCTGGTGTGCTCTTTCTGCCTGTTCACACTGAGCAAGGTGTGCACACAACTTTCTAATATCCTTCCAGATTCTCAATGCTCTGTCCTTTTATTTGATTATTTTACTTTTCATTTGTATACATGTAGGCAGCGCAAGTACAGTTTTTGTTACATGGATGAATGGCGTAGTGGTGAGGTCTGGGCTTTTAGTATAGCTAACCCCTGAATCGTGTACATTGTACCTGACAGGTAATTCTTCATCTGTTGCCCCTCTCCCACCTCCCGCCCTTCTGACTCTTCAATGTCTGTTATTCCACTGTCTGTCCATATAGACACATTATTTAGCTCCCACTTATAAGGAAGAATGCAAGAGGTCGGTCAGGGTGGTGGGAAAAATTGTAGAAAGATGTAAACCTTCTTGGAAGGCCGGAACATTTTACGAACACTTCAGAATAAGATTTGGCTGTAGGCAGCCAGATTCTCTTATCTGGTGCCTGAAAGCTTAGGTTAGATAACAAGGGGAATGTAAAGAAACTGATCTAGATAAGTTAGTTTACGTACACATCAGAACCTGGCCTTTAATCATCCACGCACAGAACTACTCTGTCCCTCTCTCCAGGTTAGGGGGACAACCATATGAATTGCCCACGAATGTGTTGACTCAAGGCCTTTGTCATTAAATCTCTACTAAATAAAGGCCCGCAGTGCCAGCTTGTCAAAGCCACGGCTGCTGATTCTTTTTTTTTGAGACGGAATCTCACTCTATTGCCCAGGCTGGAGTGCAGTGGCGCCATCTCGGCTCACTGCAAGCTCCGCCTCCCGGGTTCATGCCATTCTCCTGCCTCAGCCTCTTCAGTAGCTGGGACTATAGGTGCCTGCCACTACGCCCGGCTAATTTTTTGTATTTTTAGTAGAAACGGGGTTTCACTGTGTTAGCCAGGATGGTCTCGATCTCCTGCCCTCATGATCCGCCCACCTTGGCCTCCCAAAGTGCTGGGATTACAGGCGTGAGACACCGCACCCGGCAGCTGCTGACTCTTTACAACACCCTGCTCCGTGTCTGGGAGCGGCCCCATCCCCTAGCCCACTCTTTCACTGCAAACCTGTGTCTGAGTGCATTTGTTCATCCGTCCTTCAGCCAAAGTCTGTGCATCGGACCCAGGAAGTTGGACTCGACATAAGAACAATGGGGTTTGACTTTCGGTTTCTGAGTGATTTCCCTTAGAGTAATGGCCTCCAGTTCCATCCATGTTGCTGCAGGACACAGGGTTTCCTCCTTTCTTATGGCTGCATAGTATTCCATCGGGCATAGGTATATATTGTCTTTATCCTTTCGTGTGTTGTTGGACACCTAAATTGTTTCCATATCTTGGCTCCTGTGAATAGTGCTGCAATGCACGTATGAATGCAGGCGTTGCTTTGATACACCGATTGCATTTGCTTTGAGTCTATGCCTAGTAGTGGGATTGCTGAATGACGTGGTGCTTTTATCTTTAATGATCTGAGGAACTTCTGTACTGTTTTTCATAGTGGCTGTACTAATTCACGTTCCCACCAATGGTGTAAGAGGGCCCCCTTTTCTCTACACCCTCCCCAACACTTGTAATCAATGATAGAAATCATCATTCTGGCGGGTGCGGTGGCTCGCACCTGTCATCCCAGCACTTTTTGGGAGGCCAAGGCGGGTGGATCACCTGAGGTCAGGAGTTGGAGACCAGCCTGGCCAACATGGTGAAACCCTATCTCAACTAAAAATACAAAAATAAGCCAGGCGTGGTGGCGGGGGCCTGTAACCCCAGCTACTCAGGAGACTGAGGCAGGAGAATCACTTGCACCCAGGAGGCGGAGGTTGCAGTGAGCTGAGATCACACCATTGCAGTCCAGCCTGGGCGACAGAGCAAGACTCTATCTCAAAGAGAAAAAAAAAAAAATAACATAAAAAAACAGAAACAAAACAGCCTTCTGACAATACCATGTTAGCTGGCGTGCGATGATAGCTCATGGTGATTTTGATTTGCATTTCCCTGATGGTTAGTGATGTTGAGTACCTTTTCTTTGTTTATTTTTTTGTTTGTTTGTTTTTGAGACGGAGTCTCACCCTGTCACCTAGGCTGGAGTGCAGTGGCGCGATCGCAGCTCACGGCAAACTCTGGCTCCCGGGTTCAAGCGATTCTTCTGCCTCAACCTCCTGAGTAGCTGAGATTACAGGCGTGTGCTACCACGCCCGCCTAATTTTTGTATTTTTAATAGAGATGGGGTTTCACCATGTTGACCAGGCTGGTCTCGACCTCCTGACCTCAGGTGATACGCGTGCCTCAGCCTCCCAAAGTGCTGGGATGACAGGCATGAGCCACCAGGCCTGGCTGAGTACCTTTTGCTAAAAGCACCTTTTCATGTACCTGTTGGCCATCCAAATGCTAAGTGCTTTTCTCAGCCGTGTTTATGTGTGGTACCTTACATTTTTTTAAAAAATGCATATCCCTTCCTTGGCTGTTTGAATTGAGATGGTTTTTTGAGAATTTCTCCAAGCAGAGACTGGGTGTAGTTTGATTCTTTGTTTCTTTGTTTGTTTTTTGACACAAGCTCTCACTCTGTCGCCCAGGCTGGAGGACAGTGGTGTTATTTCGGCTCACTGCAACCTCCGCCTCCCAGGCCCAAGTGATTCTCCTGCCTCAGCCTCCCCAGTAGCTGGGAATACAGGTGTGCAGCAGCACGCCCGGCTAATTTCTGCAGAATCGCGGTTTCGCCTCGTTGCCCAGGTTCATCTTGAACTCCTGGTCTCAAGCGGTGCATTCACCTCGGCCTCCCAAAGTGCTGGGGTTACAGGCGTGAGCCACTGTGCCTGGCCTATTTTGATGATGATAATGAAGATGGTGATGATGATGATTGGAGACGGAGCCTCACTCTATCGTGCAGGCTGGAGTGCAGCGATGTGATCTCGGCTCACTGCAGCCTCTGCAGCCCGGGTTCAAGCGATTGTCCTGCCTCAGAGATTCTTCTGCCTCAGCCTCCCGAGTAGCTGGGATGACAGGTGCCCGCCACCACGCCCGGCTAATTTTTGTATTTTTAGTAGTGACGGGGTTTCACCATCTTGGCCAAGCTGGTCTGGAACTCCTGACCGCATGATCCACTCGCCTCAGCCTCCCGAAGTGCTGGCATGACCGGCGTGAGCCACCGCGCCCAGCCTTGATTCTTTTGAAAAGCCGCGAGAGTGAAAGGACCAGTACACAGAGCTGAGCCAGATCCCTGCCTGTGCTCATATCTCCTTTCTACCCTAAGCTTGGTGAAACACCTTGTTCCCTCTGCCAAGGACTGGGGTGTGTTGAAATTTGATAGCCAGCATGGCAGGATCCCTTTGATTTTCAGGAACACACCTGTCGGGGCTCCCCCTGAGGCAGAGCCAAGGCCAATGTGCGATACCACAAACTGGCAGCAGCCTGGCCACATCTTTTCTCCTCATTAGGATGTGCCTTGGGACGAAAGGATTGGTTTCTGTGTAGTGGGATAATTAAGGAATTAGAGAGACCGAGGGGTTGAGGAGGAATTGCTTAATTATTTAGGTGTACCCACCCGGTCGGATGAACATTGAAAGGACTAAGTGTTTTGAACAAAGAGTTTGGATGTTTTTTAAGTATTTTGTGGGGCGGCGGGAGATCTGTGTAGGGCGAAGTATATTGTAGAAGTGAGAAACAAAGACGCTTATTTAATTGAGACATGGATCGTACTATTTTTTATTTTTTAAGGAATACTATGTTTTCTGATTTCAGATTATTTGCCTAGTGACTTTGTAGCTGTACCGCTGGATAAGCAGTTCTTACAATGCTTGGGAAAGGGAGAGATGAGGCTTATTTAGCCACAGAAAAGCAGGCAGTTAACTTTTAAAGGGCTTCAGCTCTTTCTCTTCCTCAGGGAGAAGTGGGTTTTCTCACATCCAGCTGAGTTTTTGCTTGTGTATTTTTTAATTTTTGTAAATTCCTGTTTCATCTGTGACAGTGGCTCCTATTCCCTGCCACCTTGGCCCTTCCTCATTTGCAGCAGTTTTTCAAAGAACTGGCATTTTCTAACACAGTGAATCCCAGAGTGCCTTCTCCGGACCTGTAACATCAGCATTTCCGGGGAGCAGACAAGAAATGCAAGTTCCCAGGGCCCCGCTGTGAATCGGGGCCTCTGGGGGTGGGGGTGGGGCCCTGCAATCTGCATTCTTATGAGGCCGTTAAAAGATTCCCAGGTGCCTTCAAGTGGTAGATTTGCTGCCATCCTAAAGGCATTCAACCATCAATCTGCAGCCCAAGGTGAAGTTTCTGGAAACTGGCAAGTGAGGCATTCTTTCCTCATGACGTTTTGCTTTTAATCTGAACGGCTAAAAAACTATATAAAGAATAGTTTCCAAAAATTCATGTATGTGATCCGCCTAACCAAAATGACAGCAGAGAGGCAATGATTTATAATCACCGACTTAATTTTATTCGATTCTGAAAATGTTTCAGATTTAGGCAACACACATTTTGACCAATAATTTTTTTTTTTTTGAGACAGAGTTTCACTCTTGTTGTCCAGGCTGGAGTGCAATGGCACGATCTCGGCTCACGGCAACCTCCGCCTCCCAGGTTCAAGCGATTCTCCTGCCTCAGCCTCCCGAGTAGCTGGGATTACAGACACCCACCACTACACCCAGCTAATTTTTTGTATTTTTAGTAGAGATGGGGTTTCACCGTGTTAGCCAGGCTTGTCTCAAACTCTTGACCTCAGATAATCCACCCACCTCGGCCTCCCAAATTGCTGGGATTACAGGCATGAGCCACTGCGTCCAACCGCAGTAACACATCGTTGCTGTTTTCTTGGAAAAGTTTGTGTAGAATATTCGATCATCCGTTCTTTAAAATGCAATGTTTTGTGGACAAGTAGCATGACTAACACATGATTTGTTCACACCATTAAAAATTTTCAGTTTATTTTTGGCATATCAATACTGATGGCCTTTAATTCAATCTTATAGAAAAGAAGAAAAGAATTGTTTGGGCTCTCTGTGGCTGTTTCAAAGGTTTACAATCTTGTAAGAAGGTGGGAAGATGTGGTGTGCAGTGGAGATGGTTAATGGGCACAAAAATATACTTAGAATGAGTAAGATCTCATATTTGATAGCACAAAAGGGTGACTCCAGTCAACAATACTTCATGGTCCATTTAAGAATAACTAAAAGTGGACGGACGTGGGGGCTCACCCCTGAATCCCAGCCCTTTGGGAGGCCGAGGCAGGTGGATCACTTGAGGTCAGGAGTTCGAGACCAGCCTGGCCAACATGGTGAAACCCCGTCTCTACTAAAAACACAAAAATTAGCTGGGTGTGGTGGTGCACACCTGTAATCCCAGCTACTTGGGAGGCTGAGGCAGGAGAATCACTTGAACCTGGAAGGTGGAGGTTGCCGTCAGCCGAGATCGTGCCACTGCACTCTAGCCTGGGCAACAGAGCAAGACTCTGTCTCCAAAAAACAAACAAACAAAATGAATTAACGTTCTTTCACCCCGAATTTCCTAGTCTTTATTTTATCTGTAACATCCCTTGTAGGCAGGAACATGTCTTAGAACCTGGGAGGCAGAGGTTGCTGTGAACTGAGATCATGCCACTGCACTCCAGCCTGGACTGCAGAGACTCCGTCCCCCCCAAAAAATAAAATAAAATAAAATAAAATAAAACATAACTAAAGGTGTAATTGGAATGTTTGTGACACAAACAAGTGACAAATGCTCGAGGGGGGATGGATACCTAATTTGATGTGAGTATTACACATTTCATACCTGTATCAAAATACCTTAATATGCCATAAATATATATACCTAGTATGTACCCAGGCAATTTTTTTTTTAAGAAAAAAGTTTAAAATCTGAACAGGTTTGGACATCCATCAGTGGTGGCCCTGGCATGTCCACTGCTGGGGGACTGTCCATCCTGGGTAGAGGATGCCGAGGCCCAGCTGGGAGGGGCCATTTCGGCTGTGGCCGTTGAGCCTTTATCTCGACTGAGTCTGTCTCCAGGCTTGGTTCTTGTCCCCACAACCGCCAGTTGTCCCACGAGGGACAGAGGGAGCTGATGTGCTGTTTCATTCTTGCTCTGCTGGGATACCTGCATTGGGAGATTTTTAAGCGAGTAAGCACACGTCCTGACTCCAGGAGCACAGACTGCTGTGGAGTGCCAGGCACGCAATTATTTCGACATGCTGGGCGCCTCTCTAGCCTGCTTTCCCCTCCTGCCTTCCCTGCTCTCAATTCTCTCTCCTTAGTTCTTGAGTGAATACTCTGGCCTGCGTACTTTGTTGTCCTTTCTGTCTTTGAAGTCGTGCTCCGCTGAGATCCCACGCTGGGCAGGGCATGGGCAGCCACGTCCCCACAGAAGGCCGGCTAATTGGGCTCTGGAATTGGAAATGCGCGATTGTGTTCAGGAATCTGGGCGAGATGGCTCGTTGCCCAAGCTAGGGATTTTCCAGGGAAACGCTTGAACTCCTTGTCATCATTTAGCCGTCGTGCCCACACCTTTGTGGCTCCTGGGTAATCACCTGCTGATGAAAGCTGTCTTACTTAGAACAAATAGTCTCGTTCACTTACCGAAACTCCTCCAAATACAAATAAATCAAACCCAGCAACTCAATGAAAGCCAACACAGAGAGGCACAGCCGTGTTCAAATGAACCCAGATGGGGAGAGAGAACCACTGAAACAGTCTTAAAGGCGCCGAAGCAAGGTCCATTCCGCCGTGGTGCAGGCCATGGTGGGCTCCTCATCCTAAATCCGAACAGAGATCAGAGTACACACCTGCTGCGTGCTCTCTTTGGACGGTGCGCGGCGTCCTCATTTTCTATAACGATTGTGTAACTTTAATCACAAACAGCATCTTCTGATGCATTTAGCTTCCCAGCCAGATGTGATGGCTCTCACGCCTGTCATCCCAGCACTTTGGGAGGCCTAGGCAGGAAGATAGCTTGAGGTTAGGAGTTCAGGACCAGCCTCACCAACATGGTGAAACCCATCTCTACTAAAAATACAAAAATTAGCCAGGTGTGGTGACGGGTGCCTGTCATCCCAGCTACTCAGGAAGCTGAGGCAGGAGAATGGCTTGAACCCGGGAGACGGAGGTTTACGGTGAGCTGAGATCCTGCCACTGCACTCCAGCCTGGGCGACAGAGCGAAGCTTCATCTAAAAAAAAAAAAAAAAAAGCTTCCCAAGTATTATTCTGCCAGTACCTTGTGCTGTTTTCCTCGGAAAGAGGAACTAGCTGTTTGCTTCGTGTGCTTCTACCCAGTTATTAGGTCAAGTTTGTTTTCAGGAAAAGAAACCACGGGTCAATGCCTTCTGTGATTGATGGGTGTCAAGAAGGTCCATGGTGCATGCTGCCTTGGGAGGCACTTCTACCTTGGAAACAGATCTTTGTGAACCATTATTTTGGCCTATCCAATGACCTGTAAAATACTCGAATTGATCATGAAAACAGAAGACTGTGAAATCACGATGAAACTTGATAACAGATAATCCACGTAATGTAGTAGCTTGAAAACACGAGGGTCAGTGAAGCGTAGGATGAGTGCCTGTGGTCAGTCAGAAAGCGCTTTGTGACCTGTTCCGCGTGCAAGAGAAGAGTGTGTTGTTTTGGAAATGGCCGCCCTCCTCATCACCTGTGCCCGCTAAAGTCTGAGCTCTGTGAGGGCAGAGATGGATTGTACCTTCTGAGTCTCTGCTCCAGCGCCTGAAACACACTGGCTCCCAGGACAGTCTACCTCGGGGCCTGTTTTATAGGCTCACCTGTGACACATGACTGGGACGTGTGTTATTCATGATGACATACAAGAGTCTCTGTATAGGCGTCTACTGGTCTTCATCATCAAACACAGCGAGAACTCCAGGTCTGGAGGCAGACATATCTTGGGGCAAGAAGACACCTAGAATGTTTCTTCTACCTGTAGACTTTCGGATTGGATAGAAGGGTTCTTAAGGAACTTGAAAAACTTGGAAAAATGACGATGTGAGTGTTGATGGCATGGAATTTTCCCCACACCCCTGGGTATGCATTTTTAATGTGCAGAATTCTTGAGACACGATTTTACAGCATAGAGTCCTTGAGGCATAATGTCTGCAGAACTTGAAATCATAGCACTTGATGTGAGTGTGTTAACCAACGATTAATTATGTTTATCCCCAAGAGAAGTTTTAACCAGACTGTGGATGTGTATTCTGGTTCAGCGTATATTAAAAATCACCTTCGTGTTTTTTCTTTTGTTTGTTTGTTTTTTTTTTGGAGACAAGGTCTTGCCTGTCACCCAGGTTGGAGTGCAGTGGTGTGATCATAGCTCACTGCAGCCTCAAACTCCCGGGCACTGGTGTGATCATAGCTCACCGCAGCCTCAAACTCCCGGGCACTGGTGTGATCATAGCTCACCGCAGCCTCAAACTCCCGGGCACTGGTGTGATCATAGCTCACCGCAGCCTCAAACTCCCGGGCACTGGTGTGATCATAGCTCACCGCAGCCTCAAACTCCCGGGCACTGGTGTGATCATAGCTCACCGCAGCCTCAAACTCCCGGGCACTGGTGTGATCATAGCTCACCGCAGCCTCAAACTCCCGGGCACTTGTGTGATCATAGCTCACTGCAGCCTCAAACTCCCGGGCACTGGTGTGATCATAGCTCACTGCAGCCTCAAACTCCCGGGCACTGGTGTGATCATAGCTCACCGTAGCCTCAAACTCCTGGGCACAAGCTATCTTCCCACCTCAGCCTCCAGGGTAGCTGGGACTACTAGCATGCACCACTGCACATGGCTAATTTTGTTTTTTAAATTTTTTCCAGAGATGGGGTCTCGTTACGTTGCCCTGGCTGGTCTCAAACTCCTGGCCTCAAGTGATCCTCCCACCTTCCAAAGTGCTGGGATTACAGGTTAAGACACCAAGCTCAACCCTACATTTTGTTTGTTTGTTTGGTTTGTTTGTTTGTTTTGAGACGGAGGCTTGCTCTGTTGCCCAGGCTAGAGTTCAGTGGGGCGATCTTGGCTCACTGCAACCTCCGACTCCCTGGTTCAAGCCATTCTCCTGCCTCAGCCTCCCAAGGAGCTGGGATTACAGGCATACACCATCACACCCAGCTAATTTTTTGTATTTTTAGTAGAGACAGGGTTTCACCATGTTAACCAGGATGGTCTTGATCTCCTGACTTTGTGATCTGCCTGCCTTGGCCTCCCAAAGTGCTGGGATTACAGGCGTGAGCTAACATGCTCGGCCTGTGTTTTTTTTTTTTTTTTAAACATAAAATGGACCTTATTGACTATTTTCTTTTTCATAGTGAGTCCTTTTGTTTCCTTCATGTTTCTGAGTAGTGTCCTGAGTTAGGCTGCAGACGACATATGTGTAGATAGACAGATAGATGGGTTCCTGTTCGTAATTTTTCCTTGAAGCCATTGTATGTGTTCTCATGCACGGCCGTAGATGTCCCACACTCTCTGAAAGTTTAATGTGTCCTTGCAGGTCTCACGGTGTTCCTTCTATTCAGGGCTCTTCGTTTCTCAGGGTCGTAAGGCTTAATTTTAACCTTCCAAATCACTATGGCCGAGGTGGGTGGATCACAAGGTCAGGAGATTGAGACCATCCTGGCTAACACGGTGAAACACCGTCTCTACTAAAATAGAAAAAATTAGCCGGGCGAGGTGGCAGGCACCTGTAGTCCCAGCTGCTCGGGAGGCTGAGGCAGGAGAATGGCGTGAACCTGGGAAGCGGAGCTTGCAGTGAGCTGAGATTGCGCCACTGCACTCCAGCCTGGGCGACAGAGCGAGACTCCGTCTCAAAATAACTAACTAACTAACTAAATAAATAAATAAATAAAAATACAAAAATTAGCCAGGCATGGGGGCGCATGCCTGTAATCCCAGCTACTCAGGAGGCTGAGGCAGGAGAATTGCTTGAACCCGGGAGGCGGAGTTTGCAGTGAACTGAGATTGCACCACTGCACTCCAGCCTAGGTGATATAGCAAGAGTCCATCTCAAAAAAAAAAAAAAAAAAAAAAAAAAAAAAAAAAAAAGAATATGCATTTAAGGTTCCTTTGCATCTTTTCGTGGCTCGATAGAGCCCAGTGTCTATTTTCACTAGGGAGCAAAATGGCCTTTCCATGGGCTTTTAAATACGTAAGAATCGGCACATCCACACACGGGCCTCCCAGATAGTTGGTGCGTTTGCAGAAATGACGACGCATTGTCGTTCACAGCCTTTCGGGTTTCGGTCTCCAACTCCCGGCCTCAGGCGATCCTCCTACCTCAGCCTCCCAAAGTGCTGGGATGACAGGCACGGTGAGCCACCGTGCCCAGCTGTTTTTTGGGTTTCGGTCTCCAACTCCCGGCCTCAGGCGATCCTCCTACCTCAGCCTCCCAAAGTGCTGGGATGACAGGCACGGTGAGCCACCGTGCCCAGCTGTTTTTTGAAAACTCATCGTCTCCTATTTCCCTAGTATTTAGGGTTAGGGTTAGAGTTAGGTAGAGGTTAGAGGTGCTCTGACTGGAGTGTTTACCAAGTCTTGGAGCCCACCTCTGGCGGAATCACCGCCTGCAGTTGGAAGCAAGGCTGTTTCTGAGATGAGTAATACTGACATATTTTGCTTTTGAATGCACGAGTGCCCCGATCCATCCCGAGATACTTCTGCAGCACCATGAGATCCTTAATCCCTGCTCCTGCTCGCTTACCAGGGTCTGCAAGTGAGCCCCCTTCTGTAACTAATCTCTTTGTGCGGTCCTTCTCCAGACCCTGAATCTATCAGCCTGTTGGCATATGTATCTGTGTGTGTGTGTGTGTGCGCGCGTGCTCTGAGGATATTGGCACTTTTTAATCTTCTTCCATTAGACGACAAGGCTGGGGGCTTCCCCTTGCCGCCGACTTGCCGGCACACCTGGGGCATGTTTAATAAGTGATTGTGTATGATCTGCTTTGCAAATGCTCCACTTCACATTTTTCAATCCCGCCCGTAACGAGGACTGGGGTTGTTTTACAAGTTAATTACCCAAAAGATTATCGAGTGGGTTTAGAGGCACAAATTGTACGCGCTATTTAACAGATAAGAAATAATGAGTGTTGTTAAAATGGGGAAAAAAAAAGGCTCTGTCAGCGGGGGGAGTTATCTGTACCCTGCCTGGCTGTGTTACTGGTTTTTTTTTTTTGTCTGTGAGTGAGAACTGAGGTAGAGAAACAAGGCTCTTCTCCCACCAGAGCACAGGCGGCACGTGTGAAAATAACTATTCACAGTTCCTTTCCCACCGTGTCTCAAGAGGGGCAAATGCCAGGGCCGGGTGCGGTGGCTCACGCCTGGAATCCCAGCACTTTGGGAGGCCGAGGCAGGAAGATTGCTTGAGGCCAGGAGTTCGACAGCAGCCAGGGTGGCGCGGCGAGACTCTACAATAGTTTGGCGAGACTCTCTCTACAAACTATTAACAAATCAGCCTGGCTTGGTGGGGTGCACTGGGGTCCCAGCTACTTGGGAGGCAGAGGCAGGAGGATCGCTTGAGCCCAGGAATTCGAGACCAGCCTGGGCAACATAACAAGACTTTGTCTCTACAACTAAATTAAAAAGTTAGCCAGGTGAGGTGGGACGTGCCTGGAGTCCCAGATACCCAGGAGGCTGAGGCGGGAGGATGGTTTGAGCCTGGAGGTCAAGGCTGCAGTGAACCATGATCACGACCCTGAACTTTAGCTTGGACGACAGAGCAAGACCCTTTTCTCTGAATAAAAATGGAATAATAATAAAAAGAAGCTGAATTTCAGGTGTTTTCAGCTGTTCTCTTTATTCCTTCAAATGCCTCTGTATTCTGCAGTATCCTTTAAAATATTAAGAGCAATTCCAGCTACTCAGGAGGCTGAGACAGGAGAATCGCTTGAACCCGGGAGGCGGAGTTTGAGGTAAGCCGAGAGCGTGCGACCGCACTCCAGCCTGGGCGACAGAGCGAGACTCTGTCTCAAAAAAAAAAAAAAAAAAAAAAAAAAAAAAAAATATATATATATATATATATATATATATAATAAAGTGCAATTAATGAAGGCATGAATGATGGCTAGGGGAACTATGTGGGGTCCTTTGCTCTTTTTCTCATAAACTGTAGCTCCAAACGCTTCCAAACAGGAAATATTCTCTGTACAGCATGCACAGGAGCTTATTTAGTGTTTTTTTCTTTTTTTTGAGACGGAGTTTCACTCTTGTTGCCCAGGGTGGAGTGCAGTGGTGTGATCTCGGCTCACTGCAACCGCCGCCTCCCAGGTTCAAGCGATTCTCCTGCCTCAGCCTCCCGAGTAGCTGGGATTACAGGTGCGCGCCACCATGGCCAGCTAATTTTTGTATTTTCAGTAGAGACGGGGTTTCACCACGTTGGCCAGGATGGTCTCGAACTCCTGACCTCGTGATCTGCCCACCTCAGCCTCCCAAAGTGCTGGGATTACAGGTGTGAGCCACTGCGCCCGGCCCCAACTCCAACTCTTATCCTCACCTGTAGCTCTAACCTGTTAACATCGCTTGTAAATGTGACGTCATCCTCACCTGTAGCTGTAATGTCGTCTTCACCTGGCATTCTGACCTCTTCACCTGGCATTCTGACCTCTCCTTAGCTCTAACCTGTTATCCTCACCTGTAGCTCTGACATCATCGTCACCTGCAGCTGTAACCTCATCCTCCCCTGGAACTCTGACCTGGCCCACCGGCTTGCAGTATGTGGGTGGGGCCGAGTTCCCTCCTGCCCTGGCCCCCTGCTGCCACAGAGTGTCCCGGTCTCTCCCATGGGGCAGGTGTACCCCTCCCTGGGCCTCACCTGGGCCCACTGGCCTTCTCAGGAACCTTGCTGTCTGCACTCCCATCCCCGTCCTGCCCTCTCCTCTGGTGCTCTGTCTGCTCAGATGTCCACACGGCCTAGGCACCTGCAGCCACCAGGACAGCCAGCCCGGACACAAACAGCCTCGCCTCGGGTTCCCCCTGCATCTGCCAACCCATTTTGTCCATAGCCAAGGTTCTTCTGTGAAAAATCGTAACAGTCATGAAACTCATGACTGATCGGGCAAATCAGAAAAATTGCCAGGGATCCCACCACAGACACACATCCCTGAACCCCGAATGATCCCTGTGTGTTGTGTGTGCGCAGGAGACGCGGAGGTCCCTGTGTGTCGTGTGTGCAGGAGACGCGGAGGTCCCTGTGTGTCGTGTGTGCAGGAGACGCGGAGGTCCCTGTGTGTCGTGTGTGCAGGAGACGGGGAGGTCCCTGTGTGTCGTGTGTGCAGGAGACGGGGAGGTCCCTGTGTGTCGTGTGTGCAGAGGAGACGCGGAGGTCCCTGTGTGTCGTGTGTGTGCAGGAGACGCGGAGGTGCCTGTGTGTCGTGTGTGTGCAGGAGACGCGGAGGTCCCTGTGTGTCGTGTGTGTGCAGGAGACGCGGAGGTCCCTGTGTGTCGTGTGTGTGCAGGAGACGCGGAGGTCCCTGTGTGTCGTGTGTGCAGGAGACGCGGAGGTCCCTGTGTGTCGTGTGTGCAGGAGACGCGGAGGTCCCTGTGTGTCGTGTGTGTGCAGGAGACGCGGAGGTCCCTGTGTGTCGTGTGTGTGTGCAGAGGAGACGCGGAGGTCCCTGTGTGTCGTGTGTGCAGAGGAGACGCGGAGGTCCCTGTGTGTCGTGTGTGCAGAGGAGACGCGGAGGTCCCTGTGTGTCGTGTGTGTGCAGAGGAGACGCGGAGGTCCCTGTGTGTCGTGTGTGCAGGAGACGCGGAGGTCCCTGTGTGTCGTGTGTGCAGAGGAGACGCGGAGGTCCCTGTGTGTCGTGTGTGCAGGAGACGCGGAGGTCCCTGTGTGTCGTGTGTGCAGGAGACGCGGAGATCCCTGTGTGTCGTGTGTGTGCAGAGGAGACGCGGAGGTCCCTGTGTGTCGTGTGTGTGTGTGTGCAGGAGACGCGGAGGTCCCTGTGTGTCGTGTGTGCAGGAGACGCGGAGGTCCCTGTGTGTCGTGTGTGCAGAGGAGACGCGGAGGTCCCTGTGTGTCGTGTGTGCAGGAGACGCGGAGGTCCCTGTGTGTCGTGTGTGCAGGAGACGCGGAGGTCCCTGTGTGTCGTGTGTGTGCAGAGGAGACGCGGAGGTCCCTGTGTGTCGTGTGTGTGCAGGAGACGCGGAGGTCCCTGTGTGTCGTGTGTGCAGGAGACGCGGAGGTCCCTGTGTGTCGTGTGTGCAGAGGAGACGCGGAGGTCCCTGTGTGTCGTGTGTGTGCAGGAGACGCAGAGGTCCCTGTGTGTCGTGTGTGCAGAGGAGACGCGGAGGTCCCTGTGTGTCGTGTGTGTGCAGAGGAGACGCGGAGGTCCCTGTGTGTCGTGTGTGCAGGAGACGCGGAGGTCCCTGTGTGTCGTGTGTGCAGAGGAGACGCGGAGGTCCCTGTGTGTCGTGTGTGTGCAGGAGACGCGGAGGTCCCTGTGTGTCGTGTGTGCAGAGGCGCGGAGGTCCCTGTGTGTCGTGTGTGTGCAGAGGAGACGCGGAGGTCCCTGTGTGTCGTGTGTGCAGAGGAGACGCGGAGGTCCCTGTGTGTCGTGTGTGTGCAGAGGAGACGCGGAGGTCCCTGTGTCGTGTGTGTGTGCAGTCCCTGTGTGTCGTGTGTGCACAGGAGACGCGGAGGTCCCTGTGTGTCGTGTGTGCAGAGGAGACGCGGAGGTCCCTGTGTGTCGTGTGTGCAGAGGAGACGCGGAGGTCCCTGTGTGTCGTGTGTGCAGAGGAGACGCGGAGGTCCCTGTGTGTCGTGTGTGTACGGAGGAGACGCGGAGGTCCCTGTGTGTCGTGTGTGTGCAGAGGAGACGGGGAGGTCCCTGTGTGTCGTGTGTGTGCAGAGGAGACGCGGAGGTCCCTGTGTGTCGTGTGTGTGCAGGAGACGCGGAGGTCCCTGTGTGTCGTGTGTGTGCAGAGGAGACGCGGAGGTGCCTGTGTGTCGTGTGTGCAGAGGAGACGCGGAGGTCCCTGTGTGTCGTGTGTGTGCAGAGGAGACGCGGAGGTCCCTGTGTGTCGTGTGTGCAGAGGAGACGCGGAGGTCCCTGTGTGTCGTGTGTGTGCAGGAGACGCGGAGGTCCCTGTGTGTCGTGTGTGCAGAGGAGACGCGGAGATCCCTGTGTGTCGTGTGTGCAGAGGAGACGCGGAGGTCCCTGTGTGTCGTGTGTGTGCAGGAGACGCGGAGGTCCCTGTGTGTCGTGTGTGTGCAGGAGACGCGGAGGTCCCTGTGTGTCGTGTGTATGCAGGAGACGCGGAGGTCCCTGTGTGTCGTGTGTGCGCAGGAGACGGGGAGGCATCGACACACATTT
This sequence comes from Macaca thibetana thibetana, assembly GCF_024542745.1. Lineage (NCBI taxonomy): Eukaryota > Metazoa > Chordata > Mammalia > Primates > Cercopithecidae > Macaca > Macaca thibetana. The sequence goes on from NC_065598.1 coordinate 447,027, forward strand.
CATGCTCACATTTCCATTCACTGTCCACACTGCACACTTGTACATGGTCAATGTCCAGACATTTATATTTTGTTTATGTGTGATATTCATCTACTTTATATATATTCATATTTTAGGTTTATATATTTATTGTATATGCATTTATAAACTTGATATATATTAATATTTTAGGTTTGCATACTTAATATATATTTATTTTATTATAATGCATATACATCAAATTATTATGTATTCTATGTGATGTATTATGTTCAGTGTATATATATTAAACACATAATGACATAATATGAATTTATATTATAATGTATATACATATGAATTCACATTCATAGGTATGTTACATTTTGTAATGTATATATAGTAATGTATAGCTTGTAATATAAAATTATATAAAAGATATACTTTGATATATTTTATTTATATATTTATATATAAAAATAATATATGCAGAATACATTTTGTATGTATATAAAATATATATTACATAAATATATAACTATAAATTATATTTGTATGTCATTATAAAGAGATTATTTATATTAAATATTTATTCTATAAATAGTACATATTTATATATAATAGATTTTTTAAAGCATACTTTATAATAAACACAGATTTATAATATATAAGTATAAACTGTAGTTATTGAATGTTTAATTTTATGTATATATTATTTTACATATATCATACTATGTTACACAATATATAATACATAATAAGCATATATCATGATATATAATGTAATAAACATATTGTAACATGTAATATATAATAAATATATATCAATATATAAAATATAAAATTAATATATACATAAAATTATAAACCTACTTATTTTATTTTACTTTTTAAGAGACGTGAGTCTTGCTGTGTTGCCCAGGCTGGCTTTGCCTCTGGGACTCAAGTGATCCTCCCACTTCAGCCTGTCGAGGAGCTAGCACTACAGGCGTGCACCATCATGCCCTCCTAAATTACATGTGCCGTATATATAAAATTATAAATGCTTTACATCTACTTTCTGAAATTATATATGCTTTAGATAAAGGCAGAGATTTCATAAATCTGAACTGTAACGTGCGTGGCATTTAAATCCCGTTGAAGTGAAGGGCTGGGCTTGAGGCTAGCGTCGCCCTCCCTGACCGTCATACCCATTGCCATTTCCCCAGGATCAGAAACCCTTGGGGGGATTGGGAGGCTTTGTTTAAGCAGCACGTTTGAACTGCAGGCGTGCCTGTGGCCTCCCTGTGGGGAGGGATGGTGAAGGACAGCATTTTCCCTCCTCCTTCCTAACCTTACAAACCTCACTTGGTTGGATGCATCATTGCTGCCTCATCCACATGGATCACCTTGGACTGTGTAGCAATCACTGCTCTTATTTATCACAGTCCCTCTTGAATTTCTTTCCTTTTTTTTTTGAGACAGAGTCTCGCTCTGTCACCCAGGCTGGAGTGCAGTGGTGCGATCTCGGCCTCCTGGATTCAAGCAATTCTCCTGCCTCAGTCTCCCCAGTAGCTGGGATTACAGGCTTGTGCCACCACAGCCGGCTAATTTTTGTATTTTTAGTAGAGACAGGGTTTCACCATGTTGGTCAGGCTGGTCTCGAACTCCTGATCTCAGGTGATCTGCCCACCTTGGCCTCCCAAAGTGCTAGTATCACAGGAGTCCTCTTCAATTTCACTTAAGACAGGTTGGGTGCTTTGGGGCAGGTTTCTCACATCAGCCTTTGCATTTTTGGGCGTGACCCCTGTGTCTGCTGCCTTGTACATTCCTGTCTTACTTGGCGGGATTCCATCCCTAGGTGGGTTGATTTTTACCCCCAGTCCCCTGCCTGCCTGAGAATTCCTACCCGTGACTCCTCACGGGAAAGGGCTCTTGGCTGCGTCTTAAATTCTTGGGTTATGCCTTCGTGCACCCCTTCTGACTGAGGGCAGGCCACTTATATTCTGTCTTGAAGGAACCTGACTTTTAAGGAGGGGCCACCTGGAGAGTTTCTTTATAATTGGAGTTCGCTGACTGCCCCAGGATAGATTACTAATGCCTGCCAAATTCATGGGTCCCCAATAAAACAGCATTCCACGAAATAAAAAGTAAGAACAGATGGCACCAGCAGTTGCCACTGCTGGGTATATACCCCAAAGAATTGGAAACAGGGTCTCCAACAGATATTTGCACAAACCACGTTCACAGTAGCAGCATTATTTACAATAACCAAAAGGTAGAGAGAAACTGTGTCCCTCCACCGGCAAATGGATAAGCAAAATGTACCCAAATGGTGGAATATTACGCAGTCATAAAAAGGAAGGATATTCAGATGCATGCTGCAATGTGGGCTAACCTTGAGGTTATTAATGCTAAGTGAAATAAACCAATCCCAAAAGGACAAACACTGTAGGATTCCACTCCTAGGAGGTACACAGAGTACCTTTAAATTCTTAGAGACAGAAAGTAGAATGGGGTAGTTACAGGGGTTGGGTGAGGAGGAGGTGGGGAGTTCATGCTTAATGGGAACAGAGTTTCCATTTGGCAGGATGAAAATATTTTGGAGATGCACGGTGGTGATGGCCGCATAACAATATGAATGTATTTAATACCACTTTACTGTGCATGTAAACATGGTTAAAATGCTCAACTTTATGTGATGTGTATTTTTCCACAATTAAAAATTATTTTTTAAAAATGCAGCTGGGCATGGTGACTCACGCCAGCACTTTGGGAGGCCGAGGCGGGTGGATCACCTGAGGTCAGGAGTTTGAGACCAGCCTGACCAACATGGAGAAACCTTCTGTCTACTAAAAATACAAAATTAGCCGATCGTGGTGGCGGGCGCCTGTAATCCGAGCTATTCGGGAGGCTGAGCGGGAGAATCGCTTGAACCGGGGAGGCAGAGGTTGTAGTGAGCCGAGATCGTGCCACTGCACTCCAGCCTGGGCGACAAGAGTGAGAATCTGTCTCAAAAACAAAACAAAACAAAAAAAGGTTAAAATGCTAAACTTTATGTTATGTGTGTTTTTCCACAATTAAAAATTATTTTAAAAATGAGGCCGGGCATGGTGGCTCATGCCTGTAATCCCAGCAATCTGGGAGGCTGAGGCGGGTGGATCACTTGAGGTCGGGAGTTCGAGACCACCATGGCCAACGTGGCGAAACCCCGTCTCTACGAAAAATACAAAAATTAGCCGGGCGTGGTGGCGGCGCCTACAATCCCGGCTCCTCAGGAGGCTGAGGCGGAGGTTTCAGTGAGCTGAGCTCATGCCACTGCACTCCAGCCTGGGTGACGCAGCGAGACTCCATCCCTAAATAAATAAATAAATAAAAGTAATTGCCCTTAAATTGGAAATGCTCAACAACCCAGCTGGATCTGAGTCGGAAAAGGCCAGATCAGGGAGACAGAGAGAGGAATAAATAAAACACGAGGCCTGAGAAGATTTATGTTTGGGGCATCCTTGCGCAGCAGTGTTGGTGAGTGAGGGACTCGTGTGTCAGTTCATAACACACTCATGAGGCGATAAAAGTACCCATGTTTTAGGTGAAGACGGACTGCGACGCGCCTGTGTCCAACACGCCAAGCACACACAAGCACACAGCCCGTGGGTGTCATCCGTGTGCCGTCTCCCTCTCCCAAGCTCCCGGCTGGAAACGGAGGTGGACACTGAACCTATCTACCCACCCCCTCCCAGGTCACCGCCATCACTTTCATCACAAAACAGAGTCTGGATTCAGAGACTTAGGCCAGGGCCGGAGCTCACGTCATCTTCCCCTTTCAGAAGGGAGATTTCTGCTGCCTCTGGCCCAGTCCTGGGATGCGGCAGGGGTAGGCGTCCTCTCTTACTCCTTTTCCTCTCTTCCCCCATGAGCTGCCATTGGAGCACCCACCTGGGTCCAGGTGAGAGAGAGGAGGAAGGAGACCAGGTGACCCCTACCTGGCTGGTTGCCCCATGTCCCGGTAACAGATGGCTAGAGCTGATTCTCATAGCAGAAGCGTGGCTGCCAGAGGCCACCTATGGCGCTTCTAATGCTCTGGTCCCGGTATTCATCTTATCGGGTTGCCGATTGTTACAGAGTCCTACTGACCAGGCGGCTTAAACAAGAGATATTTATTCTCTCAGAGTTGTAGAGGCTACATGTCTCAGGTCACTGTGTCGGTAGGCTTGCTTTCTCCTTAGCTTGGAGACGCCGTCTTCTCCCTGTGTCCTCACAGAGTCCTCCCTCTGTGTGTGTCTGTGTCCTCATCCCCTCTTCTTATGGGATGTCTTAGTCCATCTCGGGCTGCTATCACAGAATACCATAGACTGGGCAGCTTATAAACAACAGACATTGATTCTCCCACAGTCCTGGAGGCTGGACGTCTGAGATCAGGGTATAGGCAGGGCTGGTTCTTCCTGACATCTCTCACCTGGACTTGGAGATACCGTCTTCTCCCTGTGTCCTCACAGGCTCGTCCCTCTGTGTGTGTGTGTGTCCTCATCCTCTCTTCTTATGAGGTGTCTTAGTCCATCTCAGGCTGCTATCACAGAATACCATAGACTGGGTGGATTGTAAACAACAGACATTGATTCTCCCACAGTCCTGGAGGCTGGACGTCTGAGATCCAGGTGTGGGCAGGGCTGGTTCCTCCTGAGGCCTCTCTCCTGGGCTTGGAGACGCCGTCTTCTCCCTGTGTCCTCACAGGCTCGTCCCTCTGTGTGTGTCTGTGTCCTCATCTCCTCCTCTTATGGGATGTCTTAGTCCATCTCAGGCTGCTATCACAGAATACCAGAGACTGGGCGGCTTATAAACAACAGACATTGATTTTCCCACAGTCCTGGAGGCTGGAAGTCTGAGATCCAGGTGTGGGCAGGGCTGGTCCCTCCTGAGGCCTCTCTCCTGGACTTGGAGTCGCCGTCTTCTCCCTGTGTCCTCACAGGGTTGTTCCTCTGTGTGTGTCTGTGCCCTCATCCCCTCTTCTTATAAGGAGCCAGTCCCATTGGCTCAGGCTCTCTCCCACCCCCCGGAATCTCCTTTTACCTTAATTGCCTCTTTAAAGACCCCATCTCCAAATACAATCACATTCTGAAGTCCTAGGGGTGAGGACCTCCATGTATGAATTTGGGGGGGACAAAATTCAGCCCAGAACAACCAATGCTCCTTTCCAGGGGGCCACCTGAAAACTTTTCTGTAACCCCCAGAAAGCTTGCGTCATCTCAGCGTCTTGCCACGGGGTTCCCTCAATGCCTCCCAATGGTTCCTTTGAGTCAGACCAAGGACAACCCCATGCCACTCCCTTCTCCTGCTTCTCCTGTTTTCTCTGCCCTCATTGTCCCCACGAGCCCTGAGGCTGATCGGCCCCCACAGAACCACAGCTCTCCTGCGGCTATGAGCAGTGGTTTTTCCTTCCCCAGGAGTGAGCCGGGCTCCTGTACTCTCTACCTCTCTGGCACAGAACAAGATTTAGGTTCTGGGGGTACCTGGGGGAATCCTGGTTTTTTTTTTTTTGCAGGGGAGGTTGGAAGCTCAGAGTACAGAAATTTTTTTTTTTCCTCCTGCTGTGCAGAAATTCACCCTTGTTATCTGATCCATGCACACTCTGGAGCTGGCTGAGGCCCTATGTCCTCTATAAACTTCTGCCCTTGGAATGGGTTCTGTGATGATTAATACGTAGTGTTAACTTGATTGGATTGAAGGATGCAAAGTATTGATCCTGGGTTTGTGTGTGAGGGTGTTGCCAAAGGATGTTAACATTTGAGTCAGTGGGCTGGGAAAGGCAGACCCACCCTTAATCATCTGGGTGGGGACCATCTCATCAGCGGACCAGCGAGGCTAGAATATAAGCAGGCAGAAAAATGTGAAAAGACTAGACTGGCCTAGCCTCCCAGCCTGCATCTTTCTCCCATGCTGCATACTTCCTGCCCTCGAAAATTGGACTCCAAGTGCTTGAGCTTTGGGACTTGGGCTGGCTTCCTTGCCCCTCAGCCTGCAGACAGTCTATTGTGGGACCTTGTGATTGCGTGAGTTAATACTGAATAAATGCCCCTTTATGTATATCTATCCTGTTAGTTCTGTCCCTCTAGAGAACCCTGAGCAATACAGGGTCCATCCCTTATCCCCTACATCTATCACCCTGCTGCCTCACTTGATCGTGAAGCAGAAAGAGCCTCTTTTTTAATGTTTAATTTTATTAAGTATGCAATTTCCCAGTGCCCAAACTCAGGTTGATTTCAAAAAATGTCCTTTTAAAGCATGAGGGCAGGTTGACAATTCATAGCAGGTGACAAAAATGTTTTGTAAATAATATCCATGGAAATGGAAGGTGTCACCGTCTGCAGAATGCAACCAAAATATTCTGAAGATTTGTATCACTCTTAAGTTCTTGCGCTAGTAAGAAATGAAAAAGGAAATGATGACCGGGCCCCTAAGAAATAAAGTAAAATTAGGAAGCAAGAATATGAAAATAATGACATTGTGCAGAAATAAATACAAAAGGAAAGTAGTGAAGAAGCAAAAACACCCCATCAATAATAGTTTTCTTAAGAAAAATGAAAGAATCATATTCCACCAGTTACTAATCCTTCATTCCACATGCAAAAGAAGCACGAACAGATTAGCATGAATTGGAACAAGAAAGAGGAAATAACATGTAATAAAAATATGATTTAAACTTTCACAAAAAAAGTAATTTATTCTTAACTCTTAACTAATATATTTGATTACCTCCTCCTGGGCAAAGGATGAAAGGATGACTTGTTGCAAAAAATTAGAATTTTGCTAAATTAATGCAAACGGAATTACAGATCACAAATAAAATAACATGCTGAAATTTCAGCCGTCAGAAGTTTCCACCAAATGTTCCTAATGAATTATCGAATATCTGGCCAGGTGCAGGGGCTCATGCCTGTAATTCCAGCATTTTGGGAGGCTGAGTTGGGCGGATCACCTGAGGTCCGGAGTTCGAGACCAGCCTGGCCAACACGGTAAGACCCTGTCTCTACTAAAAATACAAAAATCAGCTGGGCGTGGTGGCACAGGCCTGTAATCCCAGCTACTCAGGAGGCTGAGACGGGAGAATCGCTTGAACCTGGGAGATGGAGGTTGCAGTGAGCTGAGATCGTGCCACTGCACTCCAGCCTGGGGACAGAGCAAAACTGTGTCTCTCTGTCTCTCTCTTTCTGTCTGTCTCTCTCACACACACACACTAAATAAATCAATAAATAAAAGAATTATTGATTATCTATCTACTTTTTCCAAACCATCAAGGACAATCTAGACCAAGAGTCTGGAAACTGTTGACCCTGGAACACATCTGACCCTTGACTTGTTTTTCTCATTAAAGTTTTCTTGAAACACAGCCATATACATTCATTTACTCGTTGCCTGTGACTGTTTTTGCCCTAGGTACACGGGTTTGAAGAGTTCTAACAGAGACCCTGTGGCCCACAAATTCTGAGATGTGTAGTATTTGGCCATTTATCCAAAAATGTACTGGCTGTACTCTTCAAAGTGACCAGAGCCACCAAACTGTGTCTGAGTTAAATACCGTTTTATTCCCAAATGAACACTTTTCAAAGAAGCATCATCGACTGGTTTTACTTATCAACCTAAATAAAGAAAATCTAGCTTAATTTTATCCTCTGAATAGACTTCCGGGTTAAAAAAAAAAATTTCCCCTGACTCAGTTACATCTCATCCACATGTAGACCAAAGGATACTTCTCAGTGGGTAACAGGGAAGCATTTGGGATAATTCAACATCCATTAATTAGTAAACCTCTAAAGGAATTAATCTCATAGCAGCAGCTGCAGTGCAGGAGATGCTCTACACCCAAATCACACATTGAATGGATGACAAATGGATTTTCCCTCCTAAGGCTGATTGATTGGTTCTGGCTGCCAGCACCCTGAGATAAGAATGATCCTGCAGCAAGGGATAGTCATCAATTAGTGATGCCTGCTGTGGCTATGGAATTAGAATTATGGTCCGTGTGCTACATTCTTTCCATTCTTGGTGGTTCTCTTATAAACCATGATAAAGCATGCATCTTTTAAAGCAACCATGACCATCACCAGCCACCACCACAACCCTCTGGCCGATTCATGGATGAGTTTCCAAATTCAAATGTGAATTTCCAATGTTACATTTGTGTTCATTTCCCTAGATGATGATGATGGTGATGGTGATGAAGGCACTTGGGCGCTTAGCAAATGTGTGTGTGTGTATACACACACACACACATACACACACACACACACACATATATATGAGATGGAGTATTGCTCTTTCGCCAGACTGGAGTGCAGTGGCACAATCTCGGCTCACTACAACCTCTGCCTTCCAGCTCAAGTGATTCTCCTGCCTCAGCCTCCCAAGTACCCGGGACTACCGGTGCGCAGCAAATGTATATTTTAAAAATACAACCAAATAAGCTTGCTTCTTGTCTGTGTGGAATTTATATTCCAGCTGAAGTGAGGAATTAACCAAATAATCATCCACTTATCTGAGTGAGCAAAATTATGATCAACACTCTTAAAAAGTGTCCTTTAAGCAGCTGTCTTGAAAGATTCAATTTCATCATCTCCCATGAGGTTTCACCCTCTGGGTTTGCTTTCTCCAAGACCCACCCTCCTGTGTGGGTTCCTCTTGACTGTTTCTTTTATGCTGCCTTTCCTCAGCATTTCCTCCTAGCGTCTCCTACTATACATCTTTCCCTGGATCTTGCAACCACGTCCATGTTCTCCAAAACTCCACCTTGCTAGTTCTCACTGAGATATTTGTCTCCAAACTCCTGCCTCCTAGACCTCTCTGCTTCCGCAGCAAGTCCAGAAATGTAGTTGACATTTTCCTCCTCTCTGTGTAGGTCAGTGGTGCCACCATCCTCTTAGCTGCCTGGAGTTGATCCTAGAGTGCCTGAGATGATCTTCTCCACCTTGGCATTCCTCTCCCTGGTGGTAACTGAGAGCTTTGTAGACCACCTACATGCTTATCAAAAACATTCCTTCATTTTCTGCATCACCTCCTACAGCAGGTCACACCTGTCCCTTACCTGCTTCATAACACTACTTCCTGGCTAGTCTCTTGGCTTCCAGGTTTCCCTCCCTGGATTGTCTACACTGCAGTCAGAGAGATCCTGCCTAGTCATACTATTGTCTTACCTGCTTAAACTCATATGGGCAGAATGCCTTTCATGCCTCCACCTCTTTGCTGTAACTTTGCACACATGGTCCCTGGTTCTTGAGCATTCTTCCCCTCCTCTGCCTCCTGACCTTCCAAGTCCCTTTCATGCTAGTCTTCTCAACTTTTATAGCATACTGTAAAGCAGTTGTCCTGAAGCCAGGTGCCTACAACTCCTTGCTCCCTTGGGACCTCACACATTGTACCGTTGGTTAACTGTGTCACTGATTGCCCCAGCCTCACCAAGGTCCATGGAACATCACAGGGATATAAAAAGTACTGGCCAAAAGAATAAAATACTGGAAAACATTTTGTGCATTGTGGGATCTCAATGAATGACAGCTGCCACGATGATGATGTTGATGATAATGGTGATTCTGATGGTGATGATGGTTGTGATGATGGTGGTAGTGATGATGGCAGTGATGACAGTGGTAATGGTGATGATGGTGACAATTATGGTGATGGTGATGTAATAGTGACTGTGATGATGGTGATGACGATGATGATGATGGTGATGATCATGATGATGGTGATGGTGATGATGATGATAGGGTGATAGAAATGATAATGATGATGGTGATGATGATGGTGATAGTGATGATGGTGATGGTGATAACGATGATGGTGGTGATGGTCATGATGATGATAGTGGTGGTGGTGATAGAAATAATGATGGTGATGATGATGGTGGTGATGCTGCTGCTGCTGCTGCTGCTGATGGTGATGGTGGTGATGATGATGGTGATGATGATAGAAATGATAATGATGGTGATGATGGTGATGCTGCTGCCGCTGCTGCTGATGGTGATGGTGATGATAGTGATGATGATGATGAAGATGATGATGATGATGTTGGTGTTGATGAAGATGATGGCGATGGTGATGATAATGATGATGATGATGGGATGATAGAAATGATAATGATGATGGTGATGATGATGGTGGTGATGGTCCTGATGGTGATGATAATGGTAGTGGTGATAGAAATAATGATGATGATGATGATGGTGGTGATGCTGCTGCTGCTGCTGATGGTGTTGATGGTGATGATGATGATGGCGATGGTGATGATGATGATGATGATGGGATGATAGAAATGATAATGATGATGGTGATGATGATGGTGGTGATGGTCATGATGGTGATGATAATGGTAGTGGTGATAGAAATAATGATGATGATGACGATGGTGGTGATGCTGCTGCTGCTGCTGATGGTGTTGATGGTGATGATGATAGTGATGATGATGGTGATGATGGTGATGGTGATGGTGGTGGTGATAGAAATAATGATGGTGGTGATGGTGATGCTGCTGCTGCTGCTGATGGTGATGATGGTGACGGTGGTGATGATGGTGGTGATAGAAATGATAATGATGGTGATGGTGATGATGCTGCTGCTGATGGTGGTGGTGATGATAGTGATGATGATGGTGATGATGATGATGGTGATGATGATGATGATAATGATGGTGATTATGGTGATAGTGATGATGATGATGGTGGTAGTGATGATGGAGATGGTGACCATGGTGATGATGATGGTACTGATGGTGATGATGGTGATAATTAATATGGTGATGGCAGTGATGATGGTGGTGATCATGGTGATAGTAATGATGATGAAAATGGTTATGATTGCTACTCTATTATCCATCATAGTTGTGATTACATAGAATCACAGATTTTTGGAGTTGATGCACAGAGAAATGTATGGGCTCCCTAAGGATGCCAGCTGTCTGCTGACACTGTCACATTTGTGTTCATTTCCCTAAAATAATGCTTTTTTCACTGCGACATGGGGAAGATTCATTAAATCTGTATCCTGTGTTGTAACTGTATTTCATTGAACATAATTGTCAAACTACATGTTGGGATAACCTAATCACAGCTGTCTGTTTGACCTTGGACATGATATTTTTCTAACTTTTAAGACTTTTCTCTTGAGATGAATTTTTGCAACTTTTGCACAAACTGAGAGCATAGCCTTTTTCTCTGACTCTATCAAGAACTGAGTTAATTCATGTTCATATTCATTTCATTGATATCTTTGTCACTTGGTAATAACACTTCTGGTAAGAAATATTATCTGAAATTGCCTTTGTGACTTCACAGACTTGATTCTGCAAAGAGCATTCATCAGACATGTTCACAGGCAATATTGTAGCTGGTGCTTTGTATTGATTAAAATATTCCTCAAGGCAATATAAAATATGAAGTTCTTCAGTCACTTTGTAACTTTATCACATAAGCTGCAGTGGTCACCCTACCCCTCTATTCTTCTTATAGCTGGATTTGCATATTTAAAATGCTGATTTTTAATGTCTTTTCTCAATAAAATCAATTGCATTACAGGTAACTTTAGCATGTGGACACACAGGCACAAAGAAACGACACCTCCCTTAAGGAAATGCAAGTCAGAGAGAATCAATTTTCTCTTCATTCTCTCTAAGGAACACACAGTCCTAGCATTGTAAAGGAATTCCAGGGGAACAGGAATTCCTTTACAATGGTTCCCCCTTTTTTTGCAATCTGTTTTGTCTGAACCAACTGTAAAGGAATTCCAGGGGAACAGGAATTCCTTTACAGTTGGTTCCCCCTTCTTTTGCAATCTGTTTTGTCTGAATCTGAATTACGTGAATTCTAATAAGCAAATACCTTCTGTTATACCTCCTTCTTTCACTACCTGAAGAAAATGTCCTGCAGGAAAGGAAACTTTGCCTACATTAGTTAGTCTTATTTCAAATTCATACATCTCTTCACCGATTATTTTCCTGTGAGGAATGTGACTGCTATAATGTCATGTAAAGGTAGCAACTAACACATTCCTCTGGGATGGTGATGATGATAGTGATAATTATCCTGGTCGTGATGGTGGTGATGATGGTGATGGTGATGATGATGATGGTAGTGATGGTGATGGTGATAGTGATGATGTTAATGATGGTGGTGGTGATGATGGTGGTGATGGTGATGATGTTAATGATGATGGTGGTGGTGATGATGGTGATGATGGTAGTGATGGTGATGGTGTTAATGATAGTGGTGGTGATGATGATGGTGATGGTGATGATGGTGATAATGGTGGTGATGGTGATGATGGTAATGATGATGGTGGTGGTGATGATGATGGTGATAGTGATGATGGTAGTGATGATGGTGGTGATGATGGTGATGATGGTGGTGATGGTGATGATGGTGGTGGTGATGATGGTGATGATGATGATGGTAGTAATGGTGATGGTGTTAATGATGATGGTGGTGGTGATGATGATGGTGATGGTGATGATGGTGATGATGATGATGGTGGTGGTGAGTGAATGGTGATGGTGATGATGGTATGATGATGGTGATGGTGATGTGTGTGATGATGATGGTGATGATGATGATGTGATGATGATGGTGATGGTGATGATGGTGGTGATAATGGTGGTGATGGTGATGATGTTATGATGATGGGTGGTGATGATGATGGTGATGGTGATGATGGTAGTGATGGTGATGGTGATGATGATAGTGGTGGTGATGATGATGATGGTGATGGTGATGATGGTAATGATGATGGTGGTGGTGATGATGATGGTGATAGTGATGATGGTAGTGATGATGGTGGTGATGGTGATGATGATGGTGGTGATGATGGTGATGGTGATGATGATGGTGATGATGGTGATGGTGATGATGGTAGTGATGATGGTGGTGATGGTGATGATGTTAATGATGATGGTAGTGGTGATGATGGTGATGATGATGATGGTAGTAATGGTGATGGTGTTAATGATGATGGTGGTGGTGATGACGATGGTGATGGTGATGATGGTGGTGATAATGGTGGTGATGGTGATGATGGTAATGATGGTGGTGGTGATGATGGTGATAGTGATGATGGTAGTGATGATGGTGGTGATGGTGATGATGATGGTGATAGTGATGATGGTAGTGATGATGGTGGTGATGGTGATGATGATGGTAGTGGTGATGATGGTGATGGTGATGATGGTAGTGATGATGGTGGTGATGGTGATGATGATGATGATGATGGTGGTGGTGATGATGATGGTGATGGTGATGGTGATGATGGTGGTGATGATGGTAATGATGGTGGTGGTGATGATGATGGTGATGGTGATGATGGTAGTGATGATGGTGGTGATGGTGATGATGGTGGTGGTGGTGATGATGGTGATGGTGATGATGATGGTGGTGATGGTGATGATGGTAGTGATGATGGTGGTGATGGTGATGATGGTGGTGGTGGTGATGATGGTGATGGTGATAGGGATGGTGATGATGATGATGGTGATGGTGATGATGGTAGTGATGATGGTGGTGATGGTGATGATGATGATGGTGATGGTGATGATGGTGGTGGTGATGATGATGGTGATGGTGATGGTGATGATGGTGGTGATGATGGTAATGATGGTGATGATGATGGTGATGGTGATGATGGTAGTGATGATGGTGGTGATGGTGATGATGGTGGTGGTGGTGATGATGGTGATGGTGATGATGATAGTGATGGTGATGGTGATGATGGTAGTGATGATGGTGGTGATGGTGATGATGATGGTAGTGATGATGGTGGTGATGGTGATGATAGTGATGGTGATGGTGATGATGGTAGTGATGATGGTGGTGATGGTGATGATGATGATGGTGATGATAGTGATGGTGATGGTGATGATGGTAGTGATGATGGTGGTGATGGTGATGATGTTAATGATGATGGTGGTGGTGATGATGGTGATGGTGATGGTGATGATGGTGGTGATGATGGTAATGATGGTGGTGGTGATGATGATGGTGATGGTGATGATGGTAGTGATGATGGTGGTGATGGTGATGATGGTGGTGGTGGTGATGATGGTGATGGTGATGATGATGGTGATGGTGATGATGGTAGTGATGATGGTGGTGATGGTGATGGTGATGATGGTGATGGTGATGATAGTGATGGTGATGGTGATGATGGTAGTGATGATGGTGGTGGTGATGATGGTGGTGCTGGTGGTGATAGTGATGATTATGAGAATGGTAATGATTGCTGTTCACAGATGCTGTGAAAGAGCCAACCCCTTTTTTTCCTGAAACAATCTTGCTCTACTTGACTGTCTGTGGACTGTTCAGTGTCCTTCCTCCCAAGTCTCTGTTGGTTGCACCTCCTCCTTCTGGTGGGTAGGTTGGCCAGGTCTGACACCCTCAACTCTGCCCTCCTTCCAGAGCTAACAACAGCCCTAACATCCGAAGACTCAGGGATCCTGCTGTCAGCTCCCTTTGCCCAGCCAAGCAGAGACTGTGCTTGTGGGAGCCCAGAAAGAGGGAATAGAATACTTCTCCAGAGAGTAGGTATTGCATCTCTGAATATTTTCATTAAGCCAGATGAGTCTAGGCAGGCCCACAGGACCTCTTCACGTATCTCCTTGTCCATGCACTATGCAGGAGAAGCGATGCTGTCAGCCATGAAAGCCACGGCACCCCATAGAGCAGACTCTCCCACGAAGCCACATAGCTTGCAAACAATGCCATGCTTTACTTTCATTTTACCCCTCCGGCAGATTGCACATCTAGGCTCTGCTTTTAAAATAATCATGCACCTGTCAGGCTGGAAATTTTCAGGAAAATCCTTGTCACCTCATGTGTGTAACTGGCTTTTTTTTTTCGGTTGCGGCTTCTTCCTGAGAACGGTGATGCTACGGCCTGCTGCTGTTGTTACAAACGTGCTTTTAGTCACTCTACCTGTTGCTCATAGGGAACTCACAGTGCCCCCAGGGGAATTAGGCTCATGCCCATTTTGCTTCTGGCTCTTTTGCCTCCTTATTTTTTTGAGACAGAGTTTCCTTCTTGTTGCCCAGGCTGCAGTGCAATGGTGTGATCTCGGTTCACCACAACCTCTGCCTCCCAGGTTCAAGTGATTCTCCTGCCTCAGCCTTCCGAGTAGCTGGGATTACAGGCGTGCACCACCATGCCCGGATAATTTTGTATTTTTAATACAGATGGGGTTTCTCCACGTTGTTCAGGCTGTTCTCGAACTCCCGACCTCAGGTGATCCGCCTGCCTCGACCTCCCAGAATGTTGGGATTACAGGCGTCAGCCACCATGCCCGGCCGCTTCTTCATCTTTTATACTCATCCTTTATCCGCTGCCCACATGAATTTTAGAAGCTCTAAACATGGCGTCTTCATCCGTTTGGGCTGCCGTAATATAATACTTCACACTAGCTAATTGATAAACAGAAGAGATTTATGGCTCACACTTCTGGAGGCTAGAAATCTGAGATCAAAGCATGCCAGATTCAGTGTCTGGTGAGGACCTGCTTCCTGGTTCACAGACGGTGCCTTCTCACTCTGTCCTCACATGGTAGAAGGGTCGAGGGAGCTCTCGGGGGTCCCTTTTAGAAGGACACTCATCCCATTCCTGAGGCTCCACCCTCATCACCTCTTAAAGGCTCCATTTCCTAACACGATCACCTTGCAGATTGTGTCTCAAGACAGGGATCTGAGGCCAGGCGTGGTGGCTCACGCCTGTAATCCCAGCACTTTAGGAGGCTGAGGCAGGTGGATCACCTGAGGTCAGTAGTTCGAGACCATCCTGGCCAACATGGTCAAACCCCGTCTCTACTAAAAATATAAAAATTAGCTGGGCGTGGTGGTGCACACCTGTAATCCCAGCTACTTGGGAGGCTGAGGCAGGAGAATCGCTTGAACCTGGGAGGCAGAGGTTGCAGAGAGCCGAGATCACACCCCTGCACTCCAGCCTGGTGACACCGTGAGACTCCATCTCAAAAAACAAAACAAAACAACAAAACATAAGCAAAACAAAACAATAACAAAAAAATGGGGATTTTGAGAGGACACAGACATTGAAACCACAGCATACGGCGACCTTGAGTCTGAGTTTACATGCGCGGAATGAATGCCTGGCGGTGATGGACGAAGAGAGAGCAAGGAGGGAATGCCACACACGTTTAAACCCTCAGACCTCGTGAGAACTCACTCATTATCATGAGAACAGCAAGGGGGAAATCCGCCCCCGTGATCCAGTCATCTCCCACCAGGTCCCTCCCCCAACATTGGGAATTACAGTAGACATCTTGCCTGAACCGTCCCTGCTAGACTCAGTGGGACCTGTGGAGACCGTTTCCCCTGTATTCCTTCAACACACTGCTTCCTTATCACACGTGTCTGACGTTCTATAGTTCCATGAGAGAATACAGCTACTTTTTTTTTTTTTTTTAAGACATCTCATCCTGAAATGCAGTTTTTTTGTTTTTGCTTTTGTTTTTGAGATGGAGTCTTGCTCTGTAGCCCAGGCTGGAGTGCAGTGGCACGATCTCAGCCCACGGCAACCTCCGCCTCCCGGGTCCTGGTTCAAGCAGTTCTCCTACCTCAGCCTCCCAAGTAACTGGGATTACGGGGACTTGCCACCATGCACAGCTAAGTTTTGTATTTTTAGTAGAGATAGGGTTTCACGATGTTGGCCAGGCTGGTCTTGAACTCCTGACCTCATGATTTGCTCACCTTGGCCTCCCAAAGTGCTGGGTTTACAGGCGTGAGCGAATGGGCCCGGCCAATGCAATCTTTTTTTTTTTTTTTTTGAGACGGAGTCTCGCTCTGTCGCCCAGGCTGGAGTGCAGTGGCCGGATCTCAGCTCACTGCAAGTTCCGCCCCCCGGGTTCACGCCATTCTCCTGCCTCAGCCTCCCGAGTAGCTGGGACTACAGGCGCCGCCACCAGGCTGGGCTAATTTTTTTGTATTTTTAGTAGAGACGGGGTTTCACCGTGTTAGCCAGGATGGTCTCGATCTCCTGACCAATGCAATCTTTTAGCAGGAAATCCATCCAGGATTTTGGAATCAACAGAAAAGAAAAACCTTGGGTCTTTTGAGTCTCAGATTCTGGCAGTCCTGCTAGATGTGATGACGGGTGTGTTGAGCCAGTTAATTACCCCCATAATTGTTGTAATTGCTTTTCTCCTGCAAATATCCCTCTGTGTTCATTAGCGTTGCCATTACAACTGCGCCCCAGTGGATTAAAGGAAGCCTGTGATGCCACCACACATCATTTTTGTTTTGGCAAAAGAGCTTTCTGTTGGAATCTGGCCTTAATGTGTTTTAGACGCCCTCACACCTACAGGGTCCTTCAGGACCTCTCCTGGACAGAATAACACAAAAAAAATCAAAGCCCATTTTAAGAAACAGCAGCATCAAAAAAATAAAAATAAAATAAAAACTAAACCCCTCCACTTCCAGCCCACAGATGGCTCATTCATCCCTAGAAATCAATTCCAGTTGAGTGGACCCGTCTTTTACGGTGGAATTTCAGTTGTGATTGATCATCTGTTGACCTGTTTAAGATGACTGGCAAGTCGCTGGGCTATCCTCATTCACAGATAACTCCGGCAGTCTCAGATTAATTAACCCTTCATTTGTTTGCCATGGAGGACTAATTAGTCGTCATCCGTGTACTGGGAGTCAGATGTCATTGGCACAGTTCTCAAGGACGGGGACTTTGCAGGCTCACCACGTAGAAGGAAGAATTACTGGCCTTGGTGACAGATGGTCTCCTCTCCCTCTTTTCTTCATTTTCTTCTTTCTTTGCCTGCCACACATTCCTTGACAGTGGACTCTGAAGCCACGTGAGGGTTAGGGGCACGTGAAGACCCTTGTGTAACTCTTCACTCCCCCAAAACTTAACTAATAGCTTGCTGTTGGCTGGAAGCACTTCCTGCCACTGGATGGTCCCATCTGGGGGTAATGGGAGAGGAGACAGTGACAGATCATGAGGCAGGTAATTAGTGCACCAGACACAAATGATATGGTAATATTCTTACAATAAAGTAAGCCAGAGGCCAGGTGCGGTGGCTCACGTCTGTAATCCTAAACGCTTTGGGAGGCCGAGGCAGGCGGATCACCTGAGGTTGGGAGTTCGTGACCAGCCTCAGTAGACACCCCGTCTCCACTAAAATTACAAAAAATTAGCCGGGCGTGGTGATGCATACCTGTAATCCCAGCTACTCGGGAGGCTGAGGTAGGAGAATCACTTGAACCTGGGAGGTGGAGGTTGCGGTGAGCCGAGATCACACCACTGCACTCCAGCCTGGGTGACAAGAGCAAAACTCTGTCTCAAAAAAAAAAAAAAAAAAAACAAAACAAGAGAAAAAATACATAGTGTATATTATATATTATATTCTTACAATCAAGTAAGCTATGATTTTTCTTAAGAAAATCGTAAGGATGAGAAAATATCTTTACTGTTCATCAAGCGGAACTGGCTTATGAGAAAGGTCTTCATCCTTGTCGTCTTGACGTTGAGGAGGCTGAGGAGGAGGAGGAAGAGGAGGGGGTGTCTCGGGTGACGGGGGCAGAAGAAAATCCACATATAAGTGGACGACCATTCAGTTCAAGCCCGTGTTGTTCAAGGGTCCATTATAATAGGCGAGGCTCAATATTTTAGCTTCTTGGAGCTGCTGCAACACAATTTTATAAACCCGCTGGCTGAAGGCAACAGAAGTCAAATCTCTGACAGCTCTGGACACCAGAAGTCCACAGCCAAGGCAGGCTGACCACCTGGTCATCCAAGGATGGAGCTCGTGTCAAAGGAGATTCCTGGAGTACAGAAAGCCAACACATCCAGGTGGAAATACAGCCTTCCAGTCACTAAGTACATTCCCAAATCTCCAGCAGGTCACTCTTGCACCAGACACAAATAATAAGCATTTAATAAGTTAAAGTATTGTGTGCATGCGGCCGGGCCTGGTGGCTCACGCCTGTAATCCCAGCACTTTGGGAGGCCGAGGCGGGTGGATCACGAGGTCAAGAGATTGAGACCATCCTGGCCAACATGGTGAAACCCCATCTCTACTAAAAATACAAAAATTAGCCAGGCCTGGTGGCACACACCTGTAATCCCAGCTACTCGGGAGGCTAAGGCAGGAGAATCGCTTGAACCCGGGAACTGGAGGTTGCAATGAGCTGAGATCACGCCACCACACTCCACCCTAGCGACAGAGCAAGACTGTGTCTCAAAAAAAAAAAAAAAAAAAAAAAAGAAAAAGTATTTTGTGCACACTGCGATTATGAAATGTATTTTGTCCTTGGATATGAAGGCAGGGCTGTGCCCCTTGCGGAGGCTCTAGAGGAGGATCCCCTGCTGTGTCTTCTGACTTCCTTGGCTTGGTAGCAATCCTGGTTGTTTCCTGTCCTGTAGAACAGAGGACTCCAACCCCCCTGGCTGTGGACTGGTACCGAGCAAAGCTTCATGTGTGTTTACAGCCACTTCCCATTGCACACATTACCACCTGAGCTCTGCCTCCCGTCAGATCAGCGGTGGCATCAGATTCTCAGAGGATTGAGAACCCTGTTGGGAACTGGGCGTGCCAGGGATCTGGGTTGTGTGCTTCTTATGAGAATCTAATGCCTGATGATCTGTCACTGTCTCCCGTCATCCCCAGGATGGGACCATCTGGTTGCAGGAAAACAAGCTCAGGGCTCCCACTGATTCTGCATGACAGTGAGTTGTAGAGTTATTTCATTTAATGTAATCATAATAGAAATAAAGTACACAATAAATGTCATATACCCAAATCATACCCAGATCCTTCCCCCTATACCCACAGTGCCTGTCTTTCTATGAAGACAGTTTTTTTCTGTGTGTGGAAAAATTGTCTTCCATGCAACTAGTCCCTGTGCCAGAAGGGCTGGGGACGGCTGATGTAGGAGCGTCAGTCAATACAGTATCTGCCTTTGTCACTGCCACCTCCGCCAAGACAGAGATGGCCATCTCTGTGTCTCTGGGTCCCAATGTTCCTCCTCTTCTTTTTTTTTTTTTTGAGATGGAGTTTTTGCTCATTGCCCAGGCTGGAGTGCAGTGGTGCGATCTCGGCTCACTGCAACCTCTGCCTCCCAGGTTCAAGGGATTCTCCTGCCTCAGCCTCCTGAGTAGCTGGGACTACAGGCGTGCACCACCACACCTGGCTAATTTTTGTATTTTTGGTAGAGGCAGGGTTTCGCCATGTTGGGCAGGATGGTCTCGATCTCCTGACCTCAAGATCCACATGCCTCGGGCTCCCAAAGTGCTGGGATGACAGGCGTGAGCCACTGTACCCGGCTGCCAATGTTCCTCTTCTTATAAGGACACCAGTTATTCAATTAACGGCTTACACTACTCTAATGCAACCTCAGCTTAGGCAATGACATCTGCAAAGATCCAATATCCAAATGAGCTTTCATTCCTAGGTTCCGGGTGGACACATCTTGGTGAGGTCCCAGTTAAACCCACGACACCCAAGGCTAGGGGCAGAATCAGAGTGGATGTGAGATC
This sequence comes from Macaca thibetana thibetana, assembly GCF_024542745.1. NCBI lineage: Eukaryota > Metazoa > Chordata > Mammalia > Primates > Cercopithecidae > Macaca > Macaca thibetana. Next base: position 467,489 of record NC_065598.1, read on the forward strand.
TCCAGGCGCTTGTTCTGGGAATGTCATTCGAAGCCTTTCTTCATGGCCACCTGAAAGACGATGCCATCCTCTCTGGATAACAGACACCAGTGTTGCCAATAATGCTGGCTTCCTTTGCTGGTTGCTTTCTGACATTTCCCTTTTGTATTTTCGTTTATGACAAATGTAGACATACATGCTCACACAGACACACACACATGCGTGCACACGCACGCATGCACTCCTGCAATCTTCAGTGCCTCAGATCTGTGCTGCAATTGGCCCCGGTGACCCTGTAGAATTTAGATTTAGCGAAGAAAGACTTCCTTGCAGTCGCCAAGTCACCTTTTCCCCCGAATCCAAGGCACCTGCAATGCAGGCAGTGGGAAGTCGCTCTTCTACCGCAACAAGAGCCCCTAGGAAAACTGCCCCTTTTCTTCCTGTGTTGATGAAAACATGGCAACAACATTGGTGACTTCAGGTGAGTTAGTAAAAATCACAGAGAGGCACATATTATGTCTGGGGAATGCTGGGACACTGCTAAAACCCACAGAGCCGGCCAGGCACAGTGGCTCCAGCCTGTCATTCCAGCACTTTGGGAGGCCGAGGTGGGTGGATCACGAGGTCAGGAGATCGAGACCAGCCTGGCCAACGTGGTGGAACCCGCCTGGCCAACATGGTGAAAACCCATCTCTACTAAAAATTCAAAATTAGCCAGGTGTGGGGGCACGTGCCTGCAGTCCCAGCTACTTGGGAGGCTGACGCAGGAGAATCACTTGAACCTAGGTTGCAGTGAGCCGAGATCACACCACTGCCCTCCAGCCTGGCGACAGAGTGAGACTGTCTCAAAAACAAACTAACCAACCAACCAACCAACCAACCTACCCACCCACCCACCGAGCCATTCTCTTGCTGACTCGAGAGAGAATAACAAAGCAAGAAGCAAACACACAAGGAAACCAAAACAACACTGTGGCTGAGGATTTTCCCCTAGGAGGAAGAAAACGGGGATCCACACGGCATGTGCCCAGCTACATAGAAACTGCAAGAGGAAGGGAGGAGACAGGGATGACAAACCGCAGCCTTTTCTGCAAGAAGAAAAAGGTTTAGTTTCTCAATGCTGTCCGTGATACCTAAGAAAACACATTTCACAGCCGCAGTGTGCCTACCATACTTTCACTTATTAACGGAAGCTCACTCTTTGTGTGCTGTGCAATCATTACCCGCTGGAGATCTGAGAACGCACCTGCTGAGTATTCCCACCGGCTGTGGCTGCTTTCTGCACTCCAGAAATTCCCTTTGAGATGGGCTCCATCCTTCCATGACAGGGTGGCCAGCTTGCCATGTAGTCACAGCGTTGTCTGAAGAATGCAGGATGGTTTATTTTCATTTGTTTATTTATGGTGTTTTTAAGAGTCTGGTTCTCACTCTGTTGCCCAGGCTGGAGTGTAGTGGTACTACGTGGCTCACTGCAGCCTCTACCTCTTGGACTCAAGCGATCCTCCCACCTCAGCCTCCCAAATAGCTGAGACTCCACATACATGCCACCAACACCCAGCTATTTTTATTTTTTATCGAGACAGGGTCTCATTATGTTGCCCTGGGTGGTCTTGAACTCCAGGGCTCAAGGGATCCTTCCACCACGGCTTCCCAAAGTGCTGGGATTACAGGCCTGAGCCTGGCCTCACTGTGGTCTGTTTTGAGAAGCCTTTGTTTTTAATTTTTTTTTTTTTTTTTTTTTGAGATGGAGTCTCACTGTTGTCACCCGGGCTAGAGTGCAATGGTGTGATCTCGGCTCACTGCAACCTCTGCCTCCTGGGTTCCAGCAATTCTCCTGCCTCAGCCTGCCAAGTAGCTGGGATTACAGGCATGTACCACCATGCCCAGGTAATTTTTGTGTTTTTAGTAGAGACAGGGTTTCTGCATGTTGGTCAGGCTGGCCTCGAACTTCCGACCTCAGATGATCTGCCCGCCTCGGCCTCCCAGAGTGCTGGGATTACAGGCATGAGTCACTGTGCCCAGCCGCTCACCCAGCTATTTTTATTTTTTGCATGGGGTCTCACTATGTTGCCCCGGGTGGTCTTGAACTCCTGAGCTCAAGGGATTTTCCCACCATGGCCTCCCAAAGTGCTGGGATCACAGCCCTGAGCCTGGCCTCGCTGTGGTCTGTTTTGAGAAGTCTTTGTTGGTTTTGAAACAGAACCACATGTTGGTATTTGAGAGCCAACTCTTCTGTCAAGAATCCAAATCAGCCAGGCACGGTGGCATGCCCATGTAATCCCAGCGATTCTGGAGGCTGAGACAGAAGGATCATATGAGCCCAGGAGTTTGAGGTCAGCCTGGGCAACATAGTGAGACTCCATTTCTTTAGAACAATACTAATCACACGGGGTTGGCAGGCCATTGCCTGCGCTGGAGAGGTGAGTAGAGGGCAGGTGTGCAGGTGCAGCGGTCTTTTTTGTCCTCACTCCATGCACGACTCTTTGTCAAACTCGCTATGCTAAGATGTTACAGGAATTTACTTTACGTCACAGTATCATGGACCATTTTTCTTCCTTCCTGTGGCTTCTTCTTCCCGCACTTTCTCACCTGTGTGCCCTGTTTTTGATAACCCTCCTCCTGGGCTCCTTTCTCACCATCTCCTGCTGTCAACATCCCACCTCCATTTCCTGGCTAGATGATGCCTCCTCCAGGAAGCCTGCCTAGGTTTCCTGTTGGCTTGCAAACTCTATGTGGTTGCGACCTGTCCGCACCGTGTCAGGTACGCAGGGGCCCTTGAAGTATCACAGGCCCTTGAAGCAGGTCAGCCCTGAAAGCTTCACCTCCAGATACAACCCCTTCCCCTTTTCTCCAACCTGATGATTAATAACTCCAGGGTGCCTGAGTTCAGCGGCACTGCAACCCCTCAGCTCTTCTTTGGAGCAGCCGTGGTTTCCATGGGATGCAGAGGGCTTCCTGCTTGGAAAGGCATTAGAGCTGGGGGTCTAGAGATCCCCTAAGCCTGCCGTGGGGAGAATAGAGGCCCCAGAGGAAATATCTGGGCATGTGTTTTCGTGGAACAGCTGGTTTTGAAATTCCAGCCTCGCTTCAGAACATGGCCGAGCTTCCCTCTGCGATCCGAAAGGTCTCCTTTGACAAGGGTGTGAGGATTCTGGCAAACTTGCACCAATGTCTGTAACGGTGGGCCGGCTGCGTCCCCACCCAGATCGCGCCTCCAATTGAATCGAATCCCCACCTGTGACGGGCGGGGCCAGGCGGAGGAAATGGCATCATGGGAGCGGTGAGCCGCATACTGTTCTCGCGATAGTCAGTGTGGTCTCACGAGATCGGCTATAAAAGGAAGTTCCGGGGCACGCGCGCTTTTGCCTGCCGCCATGTGAGATACGGCTGTTGTCTTCCGCTCTGATTGTGAGGCGTTCGCCAACCACGAGACGCTGTGAGTCCACAAAACCCCTTTTCCTTTATCAATTACCCAGTCTCGGGCATGTCTCTATCAGCAGCGTGAGAATGAACTAATACAGATGGAAAGGAAAGCCGCGGTTTATGAGCCACGAGAACTACTAACCCTCCCCCCCTTCCCCCCCAGCCAGGCGCGGTGGCTCGTACCTGTCATCCCAGCACTTTAGGAGGCCGAGGCGGGCGGATCACCTGAGGTCAGGGATTCCAGACCAGCCTGGCCAACATGGAGAAACTCCGTCTGTACTAAAAATACAAAAATTAGCCGGGCGTGGTGGCAGGTGCCTGTCATCCCAGCCACTCAGGAGGCTGAGGCGGGAGAATTGCTTGCACCCGGGAGACGGAGCTTGCAGTGAGCAAGGTTGTGCCATTGCACTCCAGCCTGGGCAACAAGAGGAAAACTCCGTCTCGAAAAAAGAAAAATACCAACCCCTCCCTTCCAAACCTAAAACTCCAACATGCTGGACGCTCCAGGGGTCTGTGGGGCTTCGCTGCTTAAGTTTGCTCTTGTTCTGGGTTTTTATACTCAACGGGATCCTGGAATTGATGCTTCCTTTGTGATTCGGTTCCAATCTGACACAAGTACCTGCCTTCCCCCAGCGGTTCCTGTGATAGACACACTCACGCTGTCAGTCGTGGAGCTGTGGGGTGCGTCTTGGAGATCTGTAGCAAAACTCTATCCACTGTGGTTCCCTTGGACGTTACAGAAGGGTTTTATCAGTCATGTATTTCGTCTCAAAACTAGAAACATATGTTTCCCGACCCGATTCACCGTTAAAACTGTGAATTTTTCTGGTTCGGGTAAAGATACGTTGACTGTATAATGGATTACATAACAGCGGGTTTTTTTCACCTTAGTCAGTAGCCCTGGGAGTTTGTAGCAAAGAAAGAAGAAACTCGAGCCTCGAGAAAATTTCTCCGATGATGGCGCCCAGAACAGGGGTCAGGGGTCACACGTGTGATGCGTGAAAATTAAATGGTGATAATTAAGGGAAAAGGAAAACTCAGTGCCTCGTTGCACTGACTGCCTGGCAAGTGCCCAGTGTCCAGCTCTGGACAGCACACTTGCCTGGGGCAGGGCAGATGTGGACTTTCCTGCAGAGAGTGCTACTCTGTAGCAATGAGGTATACCTTGCAGGGATGTCCCACGGTGGTGATAGAGACGCCAGATACACACACAGGTAGCAACAGTTTCATCTGAAAAGATCATTCCCACAGGTGGGAGCTTTTGCAATAAGAGGAGGCGGGACTACTGTAATGGGAGGAGGAGGGGGGACTATGATAACGAGAGGAGGGTCTGTGGTAACGGAAGGAGGAGGGACTATGGTAACGGGAGGAGGGTCTGTGGTAACGGGAAGAGGGACTGTGGTAACGGAAGGAGGGTCTGTGGTAATGGAGGAGGAGGGACTGTGGTAACGGAAGGAGGGTCTGTGGTAACGGAAGGCGGGGGACTATGGTAATGGAGGAGGGACAATGGTAGTGGGAGGAGGGACTATGGTAATGGAGGAGGGACTATGGTAATGAAGGAGGGACTATGGTAACGGAAGGAGGGGGAACTATGGTAATGGAAGGAGGGAGTATGGTAATGAAGGAGGGACTATGATAATGGAAAGAGGTGGTACTAATGCAACCACTGGTGGACGTTGCCTATAGCACCATGAAGCACATCCTAGCCATGACATCTGGGAGCCTTTTTGAGGGCAGGCATCATACAGTTTTCTAGGGACAGGCACGTGATGCTCGGAGCAGCCGTGATTGGGGTCATTCGATATGGGGTTCAGTCGTGGATAGAAGCTGCTAAACCCTGTGGCTGCATAGCCAATTTTGAGCAGGTCCTAAGGAAGCGTTACTTGATCTTCTGATGTTTGCTCCAGGTGAGGCTGGCCCAACATCCTGGGGCCTGATAGGAAGGAGAGAAGCCCAACCAAAATGTAATCATGTTAGATAGGAATTTTGTTCAGGTCAAGGAAGACGAGGAATTCAGTCCATCCCTGAAGGGGTAAATAAAGAATGTGAATTTGGAGGATGTGGCCAGCCTTGTCCTAGGTTGACTTGGAAGCATCTGTGAGTCATGAGGAAGGGAATGGTTTTTTTTGTTTGTTTGTTTGTTTGTTTTTTTTGCAAGAAAACCCGTTTTCTGGAAGACAAAGGCAGTGGGGAATTCTTAACCTTCACAGATTCCCAGCAGCACAGCTGTGTGGACTGATGAACTGATTGTGTCTCCAAAAAATACAAAGCCCTCAGCTGGGCACGGTGGCTCAGACTGTCATCCCAGCACTTTGGGATGCTGAGGCGAGTGGATCACCTGAGATTAGGAGTTCGAGACCTGCCTGACCAACATGGGGAAACCCCGTCTCTACTAACAATACAAAAATTAGCCAGGCGTGGTGGCAGGTGCCTGTAATCCCAGCTACTGGGGAGGCTGAGGCAGGTGAATCTCTTGAACCCAGGAGGCGGAGGTTGCAGTGAGCCAAGATGGCGCCACTGCACTCCAGCCTGGGAGACAGAGCGAGACTCCATCTCAAAAAAAAAAAAAAAAAAAAAAAAAGCCAGGCACAGTGGCTCCCTCCTGTAATCTCAGCACTTTGGGAGGCCGAGGTGGGTAGATCACCTGAGGTCAGGAGTTCGAGACCAGCCTCACCAATATGGTGAAACCCCGTCTCTACTAAAAATACAAAAATTAGCCAGGTGTGGTGGTGGGTGCCTGTAATCCCAGCTACTCAGGAGGCTGAGGCAGGAGAATCGCTTGAATCTAGGAGGCAGAGGTTGCAGTGAGCCAAGATTGCACCACGGCACTCCAGCCTGGGAGACAGAGCGAGACTGTTTCAAAAAAAAAAAAAGAGACTAACTGGGACTCCTCAAACTGGAGGAATGGTGCATTTGGAGACAAAACTCATGGTGTGCCATTCTGCAGGTGTCATTGTTAGGAAGGTGAGCTTGGTTCATCTGTGCCTACTTGCAAGCTCTTTGGAGAGTGAGCAGGTTGGGAAGCATCTATCGTCAGTCATGATCCTGGAGCTCCTGCTGGAAAAACACAACCTTGAGGTCTCTGTTGTGCACATTTCAACAGGACAGTCTGGGCCGGGCACAGTGACTCACGTCTGTAATCCCAGCACCTTGGAAGTCTGAGGCAGGCAGATCACTTGACGTCAGGAGTTTGAGCCCAGCCTGACCAACAGGGTAAAACCCGTCTCTACTAAAATATAAAAATTAGCTGGGGCTGGGTGCTGTGGCTCACGCCTGTAATCCCAGCACTTTGGGAGGCCGAGGTGGGTGGATTACTTGAGGTGAGGAGTTTGAGACCAGTCTGGCCAATATGGTGAAACCCCATCTCTACTAAAAATACAAAATATTAGCCGGGCATGGTGGTGCGAGCCTGTAGTCCCAGCTACTCGGGAGGCTGAGGCAGGGGAATTGTTTGAACCTGGGAGGTGGAGGTTGCAGTGAGCTGAGATCGTGCCACTGCACTCTAGCCTGGGCGACAGCGCGAGACACTGTCTCCAAAAAAAAAAAAAAAAAAAAAAAACCCCAAATACATAGAGTCCCTTAGCCCTTCACAAATATTCCACACACACACACACACCTACTCCAGCTGCATCTTGTTGACTCACGAGACATCAAGAAAAGCCTGATTCAAATGAAGTTCTTCAAAATCAGAGTTCATTTGCTCATTTTCTTTTTCTCTCTCTACCAATTAGTGGTGAGAGTTTCACCTGAATCACAGTACCTGCTGTCTCCAATCCCAATGTTGGTGTCACCCATCTTCACACAACATTTCTTGTGTTATTTACACATCAGCTTAGCCACTGTCTCTGAACACAGAATGTTGGCTGGGGGGAAGTCTCAACCGCAGAAGCAAAGCTCCTGAATTCATTTAAAACAGAAGCTCTTTCCCCCTTGGTAGGGTCATGAGGGCTCCTGAATGAGGGGTTTGGTAGGGTTGCTTCTATAGGGTAGAAATGAGACGCCCTGAAAATCAGAAGCCTTTCATTGGCTTTTAATTTACACAGAAGGCAACACGTAGTTTTAAAATATTCTTTTTTGTTATTTTATTTATTTTTTTGAGACGAAGTCTCGTTCTTTTGCCCAGGCTGGAGTGCAGCGGTGCGATCTCGGCTCACTGCAAGCTCCACCTCCCGGGTTATTTATTTTTTGAGACAGAGTCTTGTTCTGTTGCCCAGGCTGGAGTTCAGTGGCACGAGCTTGGCTCACTGCAACCTCTGCCTCCCAGTTTCAAGTGATTCTCCTGCTTCAGCCTCCTGGGATTACAGGCACCCACCACTACGCCTGGCTAATTTTTGTATTTTTAGTAGAGATGGGGTTGCAACATGTTGACCAGGCTGGTCTCGAACTCCTGACCTCAAGTGATCTGCCCTCCTTGACCTCCCAAAGTGCTGGGATTACAGGCATGAGCCACCGTGCCCGGCCTCAAAATATTGTTAATGAGTAAATATCCATAAGGGTTTGATGACAACCATTTATCTTTTTCATTGTTTAGCAATTGTTTAAACTTCAGTGTGCCTCATAAGAATGTTTCATTATAAAACATTTCACACATTTGAAAGATGCAGAGAATAATTTGAACAGCATTTGTGTATCCACCATCCAGTTGTATCAAATCATAACATTTTGCTTAATTAGTTATAAATTATGTATGTGTCTTGGGTATCCCTTTCCAATTAGTTTGCTATTACATAAAAAATTACTTCATGACATGGGTCAATAGGAGACTTTTTTTTTTTTTTTTTTTTTTTTTTTTGAGACTGAGTCTTGTTCTGTCATGCAGGCTGGAGTGCAGTGGCAGGATCTTGGCTCACTGCTGCAACCTCTGCCTTCTGGGTTCAAGCGATTCTCCTGCCTCAGCCTCCCGAGTAGCTGGGATTACAGATGTGCACCAGCATGCCCATCTAATTTTTGTATTTTTAGTAGAGACGGAGTTTCACCGTATTGGCCAGGCTGGTCTCGAACGCCTGACCTTGAGTGATCCACCCTCCTCGGCCTCCCAAAGTGCTGGGATTATAGGTGTGAGCCACCCTGTGCCCTGCCTCAAAATATTCTTAATGAATAAATACCCGTAAGCATTTGAATACAACCATTTATCTTTTTCATTGTGTAGCAATTGTTTGAACTTCAATGTGCCTTCTAAAAATGTTTTATTGTAAAACATTTCACGCATTTGAAAGATGCAGGGAATCATTTGAACAGCATTTGTGTACCCACTGTCCAGTTGTGTCAAATCATAACATTTTGCTAAATTAGTTATAAATTATGTATGTGTCTTTGTGTGTCTGAGTGTACATGAAGGAAGATATTTCAGAGACTATTGCGCTCTTGGGTACCCCTCTCCAATTATTTTGTTATTACATAAAAAATGACTTTATAACTTAGGTCAATAGGAGACATTTAAAATATTATTTTCTATGCATCTTTGTCCTTGTTTATTTTCTCTAGAGAAGAAAAATGTACTTTCCCTGTTCTTACTTTCAATTCCCAAATGAAGCTTCAATGTAAAACTAATTATCTGAGAATGTAGCATCGCTCTTGTTTTTTTTTTTTTTTTTTTTTTTTTTTTTTTGATGGAATCTCGTTCTGTCTCCCAGGCTGGAGTGCAATGGCATGAGCTCGGCTCACTCCAACCTCTGCCTCCCGGGTTCAAGCGATTCTCCTGCCTCAGCCTCCTGAGTTGCTGGGATTATAGGCACCGCCCCACCATGCTGGCTAATTTTTGTATTTTTAGTACAGAAGGGGTTTCACCATGTTGGTCAGGCTGGTCTTGAACTCCTGACTTCGCGATCTGCCTGCCTTGACCTCCCAAAGTGCTGGGATTACAGGTGTGAGCCACCGCGCCTGGCCAGCATCTCTCTCTATTTGCTGAAGCTGTGTGTGCTGTGAAGCTTGTAGATTTAGCCATTGAGGTTCCTCTCGAAAGGAGGCCCTGTATTTTCCTGATGGGGAATGGCTTATCTGAAGCCTGGGGAATGGCTGGTGTTTGTGAAATGGCTGCATTCAGACGAGAAACCGCACGTAGACATCCTCACAAAGGCTCCGAGTCAGCTTTCCAGGGGGCTGGGTTTTATTCTGGTGCAAAGGAGTGAAATATTGCAAACACAAGTGATCCTTGGTGGCTCACTGCCTGTAATCCCAGCACTTTTGGGAGGCCAAGGCAGGAGCATCACTTGAGCCCAGGAATTTGAGACTAGCCTGGGCAACACAGCAAGATCTCGTTTCTACAGGGAAAAAAAAACCCGGGTATGATGGCATATGCTTCTGGTCCCAGCATCTCAGGATGCTGAGGCAGGAGGATGGCTTGAGCCCAGGAGGTTGAGGCTGCAGTGAGCTGTGACTGGTCCACTGTGCTTCATCCTGGCTGATGGAATGAGACAGTGTCACAGAAAAATGAGAAAAAAATAAGTAAATCCTGGATGCAGCAAAGAACCGTGTCCTTTCTTTATTAAGCCCCCATCCTGGTTGTGTATCCATGGTCATTTAAATATTCGGGGGTATAAAAATACAGTGGCCAAGAATTACCTGAACTAGGCTGGGGTGCAGTGGTGTGGGCTCGGCTCACCGTAACCCCCACCTCCCGGGTTCAAGTGATTCTTCTGTGTCAGCCTCTCGAGTAGCTGGGATCACAGCCACGCCCAGCCACGCCTGGCTAGTTTTGTATTGTTAGTAGAGATGGGGTTTCACTATGTTGGCCAGGCTGGTCTCGAACTCCCGACCTCAGGTGATCCGCCCACCTCGGCCTCCCAAAGTGCTGGGATGAAAGACGTGAGCCAGCGCGCCTGGCCTGTTTTCTTAGCATTAATGTTTTCTCGTCTGCCATCAGCCGTTATAGGGGTATGAGCAGTTTCCTGCCTGTTCTGAGGGTTTCGACAAGGGTTTGTGTAAGTTGGCCGTGTGCTGAAGAGGTTCCCATTCAGGAAAGACACTGGGCAGAGGGTAGGACGTCATGCGAAGACAGCTTTCATTTCAGGCAGGGAGAGGCGTTCACAGTCATTCCAGTGTTTGATGAACTGCTCCTAGAACTACTTCATAGGTATACATGTACCACGGTGGTTTGCTGTACCTATCAACCTGCCATCTAGGTTTTAAGCCTCGCAGAATTAGGTATGTGTCTCAGTGCTTTCCCTCCCCTTGCCCCCCCCCCAGCAGGACCCCATGTTCACAGAAGTGTTCACGTAACTCTAGTGTCTACCTGCTGTTCACCCAGGCAGTCTCCCTTTGGTGTTGTGTAATGCCCTGGGAGCTATACACGTCCTTGAGCTACCTCCGGTTAGAGATCGCATACCTATGAGTGCTGTGAGGGGCCCTGGGAGCTATACGCGTCCTTGAGCTACCTCCGGTAAGAGATTGCACACCTATAAATGCTGTGAGGGTCACTCAGTTCTGCGCCTGTTGAGGAAATCTCACTTCCATCTTCAGAGCTTGGTAGCCCCAAGGTAAAATTTTAAGAAGTAAAGAGATTGTGAGTTTGCATATTCTGGGAGGTGATGTGAGGACAAGCTCTTAAGATGAAGTCTCTAGGCATACAGGAGAAAGAAGTAAAGGTCAAAGCAAAGTGGCATGAAAAAGGCCAAAACATGGCCAGACATGGTGGCTCACACTTGTCATCCCAGCACTTGGGGAGGCCGGGGTGCGTGGATCATTTGTGGTCAGGAGTTCGAGACCAGCCCGGCTAACATGGTGAAACCCTGCCTCTACTAAAAATACAAAAATTAGCCAGGCCTGGTGGTGGGTGCCTGTAGTCACAGCTACTAACAAGGCTGAGGCAGGACAATTTATTTAAGTTCCTTGCAGATTCTGGATATTAGACCTTTGTCAGATGGATAGATTGCAAAAATTTTCTCCTATTCTGTAGGTTGCCTGTTTGCTCTGATGATAGTTTCTTTTGCTGTGTAGAAGCTCCTTAGTTTAATTAGATCTCATTTGTCAATTTTTGAGGCAGGTATTTTTATTACCCCCAATTTCATAAATGAGGAAATGACAGATAGATAGATAGATAGACAGGTAGATATGCCAGTTGTCCTTGAGGAGGCAAAATTTTGCTCAGTTAAAAAACCACTGTGATATAGATAGATGATGGATAGATAGATATTAGACAGAAAATAGATAGAAAATAGATAGAGAGATAGATGATAGATAATAGATAGCTAGATAGATAGTAATAGTCAATGATAGATTGTGATCAGTGATAGGTGATAGATGACAGGTAGATGATATGATAGATGGTAAATAGATGATAGGTAGATGATAGACAGTAGATAGAAAGTAGATAAACATGCTATATCATGATCAAAGATAGATAAGTGATAAATAGTATATGATAAATGATAAGTGGTAAATAGATAAATGATAGATGGTAGATAAGTAGATGATAGATGATAAATGGTAAATAAATGATGGTAGATAAGTAGATGATAGATAAATGGTAAATAAATGATAGTAGATAAGTAGATGATACATGATAAATGGCATATAGATAAATGATAGATGGTAGATAAGTAGATGATAGATGGAGATGGTAAGTGGTAAGTAAATGATAGATGGTAGATAGATAAGTAGGTGATAGGTGGTAAGCAGGTCAATAGATGTTCTACAAATAGTTGATAGATAAATGATGGGTGACGTGATAGGAAGTGAGTTGGATGATAGGCACACAGACAAATGGATCCCGTATGCATCTAATCTGTCATGCTAAGGCAGGCTTTGTCAACCTTGGCAGTATGTCCATCTGGAGCTGAATGATTCTCTGCGGTGGGGCCATGCTGTGGACTGCAGGGTGTTGAGCAGGATCCCTGGGCTCCACCCACTTGACATGGATGTACACACTATACCTCCCACCCCAGTTATAACAACCAAAAATACCTCCAGACATTTGTATATGTTCCTGGGGGAGGGGGAAGCAAAAGGGCCTGCAGTGGAAAACCACTGATGTAGTTCCCTACAGAGGCCAGCCCAGTTCTGTGGGACATGCCTGGTACCATTTAATGGCGGTAACATGGACATAAGAGCAGTGTGTTCTCTGAGGCTCTGGAAGGGGACTCCCAGCCTCGCATCTTGAGGAGAACTTAGACATCCTACGTAGCATTACGATTCCCCTCCCAACATGGCTGTGCTGTGGATCAGGGGTCTCCTCCCGGATCTCCTCCATCCCACCCAGCCCTCTCGTTTCACCTCAGTCTCCGTATGCTGAGTGTGGAAATATCTCTGTGCCCGGGGTCCCGGCCCGGTTTTGTGGTGGGGATTCTTCTCCCACAGCTCCGTCATTCATGTTCCCTCATCTCCTTCGAGGCCGATGTGTTATTTTTCATAGAATGGTGATAAAATGGTGGCATGATATCGTAGAACAGTGATAAAATGGCAGCATGATATAGAACTGATAAAATGGTGGCATGATATCATAGAACAGTGATAAAATGACAGCATGATGTAGAACTGATAAAATGGTGGCATGATGTAATAGAACAGTGATAAAATGACAGCATGGTATAGAACAGTGATAAAATGGTGGCATGATGTCATAGAATAGTGATAAAATGGCAGCATGATACAGAACTGATAAAGTGGTGGCATGATGTAATAGAACAGTGATAAAATGGTGGCATGCTATCATAGAACAGTGATAAAATGGCAGCATGATATAGAACAGTGATAAAATGGTGGCATGATGTCATAGAACAGTGATAAAATGGCAGCATGATATAGAACAGTGATAAAATGGTGGCATGATGTCATAGAACAGTGATAAAATGGCAGCATGATATAGAACAGTGATAAAATGGTGGCATGATGTCATAGAACAGTGATAAAATGGCAGCATGATGTAGAACTGATAAAATGGTGGCATGATGTAATAGAATAGTGATAAAATGGCAGCATGATATAGAACTGATAAAGTCGCGGCACGATATCATAGAACAGTGATAAAATGGCAGCATGATATAGAACAGTGATAAAATGGTGGCATGATATAGAACTGATAAAGTGGCGGCATGATATAGAACAGTGATAAAATGGCGGCATGATGTCATAGAACAGTGATAAAATGGCAGCATGATATAGAACAGTGATAAAATGGTGGCATGATGTAATAGAACAGTGATAAAATGGCAGCATGATGTAGAACTGATAAAATGGTGGCATGATGTAATAGAACAGTGATAAAATGGCAGCATGGTGTAGAACAGTGATGAAATGGTGGCATGATGTCATAGAACAGTGATAAAATGGCAGCATGATATAGAACAGTGATAAAATGGTGGCATGATGTAATAGAACAGTGATAAAATGGCAGCATGATATAGAACAGTGATAAAATGGTGGCATGATGTCATAGAACAGTGATAAAATGGCAGCATGATATAGAACAGTGATAAAATGGTGGCATGATGTCATAGAACAGTGATAAAATGGCAGCATGATATAGAACCGATAAAATGGTGGCATGATGTAATAGATTAGTGATAAAATGGCAGCATGATGTAGAACTGATAAAATGGTGGCATGATGTAATAGAATAGTGATTAAATGGCAGCATGATATAGAACAGTGATAAAGTGGTGGCATGATGTCATAGAACAGTGATAAAATGGCAGCATGATATAGAACTGATAAAATGGTGGCATGATGTAATAGAATAGTGATAAAATGACTGCATGATGTAGAACTGATAAAATGGCATGATGTCATAGAACAGTGATAAAATGGCAGCATGATATAGAACTGATAAAATGGTGGCATGATGTAATAGAATAGTGATAAAATGACAGCATGATGTAGAACTGATAAAATGGTGGCATGATGTAATAGAATAGTGATTAAAAGGCAGCATGATATAGAACTGATAAAATGGTGGCATGATGTAATAGAATAGTGATAAAATGACAGCTTGATGTAGAACTGATAAAATGGCATGATGTCATAGAACAGTGATAAAATGGCAGCATGATATAGAACTGATAAAATGGTGGCATGATGTAATAGAATAGTGATAAAATGACAGCATGATGTAGAACTGATAAAATGGTGGCATGATGTCATAGAATAGTGATTAAAAGGCAGCATGATATAGAACTGATAAAATGGTGGCATGATGTAATAGAATAGTGATAAAATGATAGCATGATGTAGAACTGATAAAATGGCATGATGTCATAGAACAGTGATAAAATGGCAGCATGATATAGAACTGATAAAATGGTGGCATGATGTAATAGAATAGTGATAAAATGACAGCATGATGTAGAACTGATAAAATGGTGGCATGATGTCATAGAATAGTGATTAAATGGCAGCATGATATAGAACTGATAAAATGGCGGCATGATATCATAGAACAGTGATGAAATGGCAGCATGAGCTCAAGGGTTGGGATTGGACACCCAGAAATGGGAGCACGTGTGGTTGGTTGGACTGAATTATTGATCCATCCTTATCCATTGTTCAACACTTACCTCCTCCACCTATGCTCATATCACTTACAAGGCAGACCTGGCCGGGCACGGTGGCCCACACCTGTCATCCCAGAACTTTGGGAGGCTGTGGTGGGCAGATCACGAGGTCAGGAGTTCGAGGCCAGCCTGGCCAACAAGGTGAAACCCTGTCTCTACTAAAAATAGAAAAATTAGCAGGGCGTGGTGGCGGGCGCCTGTAATTCCAGCTACTTAGGAGGCTGAGGCAGCAGAATCGCTTGAACCTGGGAGGCAGAGGTTGCAGTGAGCCGAGATCGTGCCACTGCACTCCAGCCTGGTCAACAGAGTGAGACTGTGTGTCTCAAAAACAAACAAACCAAAGCAAGGTAGACCTTATGGGTCTTTCCCTGGGAGCCTACCATACAGTGGTTGTTGCTACAAACAGCAGGGATATGAGACAGACCACCTAAGCCCCTGACATATGAGTCTTGAAAATGGCTGTGGACGAGGAAAATCAGTGAAATAACAGTGACACCAGCGCCCCACTCTCTCTAGGACTCTTAAAAGTTCTTAGCCTGTTTTCCAATCCACTCCAGCCTTCTTTTTCTTTGAATTTGAAAACGAACTTTGAAATTTCTTCTAGTGACAAGAAAATGTCACCGTGTTTATTTTCAGCTATTTATGCATGGGCACTGGCCGTCACCTCCGCTCATGGAGTACCATCTTTTTTTTAGTACGGAGTCGCCGTTGGCATTGTCAACTGAAGCACATGTTGTACATCCACGTATCTCCTTGGGAAGGAAATTAAAGGACTAATTGAAGGAAGAATTAGAAACACTGAATCGACAGAAACGCAGCCACACTCTGTAATTAATTTTTGAAGAAAAGAAAATGAAGTGCTTGGCGATGGTGAACCTCTCCAGCATGTTCATTAGATATTTGCATTTTCTGCCTATTCCATTAAAAGTACCTCTAATCACACAGTCAATCAAAAGTACTTACCCAGACGTCTTCTTTTTAGACTTTGAATCATTCCACGTTCTGTGTAGGGGTGAGACCTTACCACAAAAACAGTGTAGGGCTTGCTGTGTGCTCAGAAGGACACATTAACCAGGGGGAACTGATGGAACTCCAGCTCTCTGTATCCTTCCTTGTTCCTCTTAGTACTTGGTCAGACCCCACCCCCCCATTAAAAATTCAGTTGTTAATACCAATAAGAAAATTGAGGGGTTTCAAAGAATCTCAATGAACCTCGGATTTAGGTCTTTATAAGACCTTGGTAAGCAGTTGTGGATTCTGTAGTTGGTACCTGTCATAAGTTATGATGATCATTATAGCATTACTGAGAGCGTTTTAAAAACTTTTATTGGGCCGGGTGCGATGGCTCACGCCTGTAATCCCAGCACTTTGGGAGGCCGAGGTGGGAGGATCACTAAGTCAGGAGTTTGAGACCAGCCTGACCAACATGGTGAAACCCCATTTCTACTAAAAATACAAAACTTGGGTGTGGTGGAGCGCACTTGTAGTCCCAGCTACTCAGGAGGCTGAGGCAGGAGAATCGCTTGAACCCGGGAGGTGGAGGTTGCAGTGAGCCGAGATCGCACCACTGCACTCCAGCCTGGCGACAGAGTGAAAACTCCATCTCACAAACAAACAAGCAAGCTTTTACGATAACATGTATGGAATGTGTCCCCTCTTGAAATGCTGCATTTTCTGTAACCAAAGCCAACGCTCCGTCCAGCCTATGGTAGCAGCCAGTAAGAGCCGTCAGAACCGGTTGCTGTTACCATCACTAAACACACCGAGAGGGAGAAGCCATGTCCTCGTTCCCCAGCTTCCAGCTCCACCTTCCTCTGAAAGCATCACGCCGTTTCTCACTCCGGATATGTATTTGGTGTTGAGTCCTTCAGCCGTGACATATCTTAACGGTGGCGGTGAGGGGGCAGAACTCGAAGTTCTCGGCGTTCGGGGAAGAGCAAGCCGTGTTCCCTGTGTAAGCATCTGCCCACATCGGGCTGTTTGGGTACCAGCCGCACCAAGAGAGCAGTGAGTAACGAAGGCAAGGATGGGCTTACCACACTTGGCGATAAGCTGGTTCCATTACCTTCCTGGATTAGAGATCCTTCAGTCATTCCAGAGGTGGATGTTCATACCCAAGAAATGGTGGCTCATGTGTATTTTTTTCTTTGTATGGGACAGAGTCTCGCTCTGTCGCCCAGCCTGGAGTGCAGTGGTGCGATCTCAGCTCACTGCAATCTCCGCCTCCCAGATTCAAGTGGTTCTCCTGCCTCAGCCTCCCGAATAGGCGGAATTGCAGGCGCACACCACCATGCCCGGCTCATTTTTGTACTTTTAGTAGAGATACGGTTTCACCATGTTGTTCAGGCTGGTCTTGAACTCCTGACCTCGTGATCCGCCCGCCTCAGCCTCCCAAAGTGCTGGAATTACAGGAGTGAGCCACCGCGCCCGGCCCCGTTGTAACTCTCTTGCATAGTCCATTTTTCACACTTGTTCAGTGTTGAATGAGATGTTGAATAAATGCTAATATGTTTTATCTTTCTTTTTTCTTCTATGTCACTTTTTACTTTTTGCCATGGGTGGTAATGGTGAGTTCTTTTGCACCCAGGGAAGCTTCATGCCTCATCATCCCAACCTTCTGGAAGTTTTGATTCTTCTAGTTGAAACTTTCCTAATTTTTAAAAACGTTTTTTAAGTTCAGGGATGCATATGCAGGTTTGTTACATAGGTAAACTTGTGTCATGGGGGTTTGTTGTACAGATTATTTAATCACCCAGGTATTAAGCCCAGTACCCATTAGTTATTTTGCTTGATCCTCTCCCTCCTCCCACCCTCTGATAGGCCTCAGGAAATGGTGTTTCCCTCTGTGTGTCCAGGTGTTTCATCACTTAGCTCTCAGTTATATGTCAGAACATGTAGAATTTGGTTTTGCTGTTCCTACATTAGTTTGCTGAGGATAATGGCCTCCAGCTGCATCCATGTCCCTGCAAAGGACATGATCTTGTTCTTGTTTATGGCTGCATAGTATTCCATGGTGTCTATGTACCATATTTTCTTTCTCTCTCTTTCTTTTTTTTTTTTTTTTTTTTTTTTTGATATGGTGTCTTGCTCTGTCACCCGGGCTGCTGGAGCGTAGTGGTGCAATCTCACCTAACTGCAACCTCCACCTCTCTGGTTCAAGCAATTCGTCTGCCTCAGCCTCCCAAGTAGCTGGGATTACAGGTGAACACCCCCACACCCAGCTAATTTTTTGTGTGTTTTTAGTAGACACAGGATTTCACCATGTTGGCCAGACTGGTCTTGAACTCCTGACCTCATGATCCCCCCGCCTCGGCCTCCCAAAGTGCTGGGATTACAGGCATGAGCCACCGCGCCAGGCCTATGTACCATATTTTCTTTATTCAGTCTACCACTGATGGGCGTTTAGGTTGATGCCATGTCTTTGCTATTGTGAAAAGTGCTGCGATGAACATACATGTGCATGTGTCTTTATGATAGAATGATTAATACTCCTTTGGGTATATACCCAGGAGTGGGATTGCTGAGTTGAATGATATTTCTGTTTTTAGGTCTTTGAGGAATTGCCGCACTGTCTTACACAATGTTTGAACTAATTTACACTCCCACCAACAGTGTCTAGGTGTTCCTTTTTGTCTGCCACCTTGCCAGCATCTGTTGTTTTTTCATGTTCTAATAATAGCCATTCTGACAAGTGTGAGATGGTATCTCATTCTGGTTTTGATTTGCATGTCTCTAATGATCAGCGATGTTGAATGTTTTTTCTTATGCTTGTCGGCTGCATATATGTCTTTTTTTTTTTTTCTTTTTGAGACAGAGTCTCCCTCTGTCGCCCAGCCTGGAGTGTAGCGGCGCGGTATCGGCTCACTGCAATGTCTGCCTCCCAGGTTCACGCCGTTCTCCTGCCTCAGCCTCCCGAGTAGCTTTGGTTTTTAAGACCAGTTACATGCACTTTTTCAGAAATTATGGTTTGCGTAACCAGAGCACATCGGTGTTGCCAAACTGGATTTAGATTGGCCGTTTACTAACTAAGGAATGTTGTGCGATTTAGTTAACTTCTCTAAGCCTCGTTTTCCTCATCTAGGAAATGGGAAGAATAGTAAGATCTACCTCAAAAGAATGTTGTAAAGGTTGAACAAAGTAATCAGATTGTTTAGTAATATGCCTCCCACATATTAAGCCCTCAACCCCGCCACCAGGCCCAGCTAATTTTTTTTGTATTTTTAGTAGAGGTGGGGTTTCACCATGTTAGCCAGGATTGTCTCGATCTCATGACCTCGTGATCACCCGTCTCAGCCTCCCAAAGTGCTGGGATTACAGGCAGGAGCCACCGCACCTGGCCGGCTACCTGTATGTCTTCTTTTGAAAAGTGTGTTCATGTCCTTTGCCTGACGTGGCAAAGGGTGTGCTTTCAATGTGATGTTTTTTTTTTTTTTTTTTTTTTTTTTTGTAAATCTGTTTAAGTTCCTTATAAATTCTGGATATTAAACCTTTGTCAGATGCATAGTTGGTAGATATCTTCTCTCATTCTGTAGGTTGTCTGTTTACGCTGTTGATCTTTTCCTTGGCTGTGCAGAAGCTCTTTGAAACTTTCGTAACTTTAAACCAAGTGCTAGCTAACTCCATTTCTCAATTGAGTAACTTCGAAATTAAATTCGAACGACAGCTTCTGCCTTTTGAAGACAAAGAAGGTAGCATAACCGTAGCACTCCACCACACGCTATCACTTGGTTATGGTTGGTGTTTTGAGGATTCTTTTTGTCGCAATCTCTAATTAGTTTTTTTTAAATAAGCATCTTGTAGATAGGATGTTTTTCTCAAGTGTTACCCTGTGTTGACTATGCTAGCATCACCACAGTGATGTACACGTGTTTCTCTATTTTCCGTTTAATAACCACCGTTATGTAGGTGAATCCTTGATCTGACACACAGCGCCTGTCTTTCCCTATGAATGGGTTATTGATTTGCGTGGAAGTCTCAGCTTGCTGTAGTGTGTGTGTGTGTGTGTGTGTGTGTGTGTGTGTGTGTCTGGGCACATTTTTAGAGAAACAAGCAGTGATTCTTTTTTAAAAAATTTCTCGAATCCCAGAGTGTTTGAGACAAACCTTGTTTCCGCACGTCGGGTCTAGGGTTATTTGTTCAGATCCTTCGTTGTTCAGGACTCTGTAGCTCTTTCTTTACTCCTTACTGAAATCTCACGTTGACGAGCTCTTTCCACCTGCTTTGCTTTTCCATTGGCAGATGTCCTTTTTTTTTCCTCCCTTGGTGCTTTTAGGATTTTCTCTTGATCTTTAAAGCTCCACAGTTTTATCAGGATGAGGCTGATGGACATATGGGCATTTAAAAATAAATTGTATGGCTTACTATGCATCTCATAATGGCAGATCTGAGGTTTTATCTCAGGGATTTTTTATTTTTCTTTGCACGAAACCTTTCCATTTGCAATTGACCCTTGAAAAACATGGGGGTTAGAGACACCAACCCCTCACACAGTCAAAAATCCATGTGTAACTTTTTTTTTTTCCTTTCTTGAGACAGAGTTTTACTCCTGTTGCCCAGGCCAGAGTGCAATGGCGCAATCTCGGCTCACTGCAACCTCCACCTCCTGGGTTCAAGCAATTCTCCTGCCTCAGCCTCCTGAGTAGCTGGGATTACAGGTGCCCACCACCAGGCCTGGCTAATTTTTGTCTTTTCAGTAGAGACGGGGTTTTACCATCTTGGTCAGGCTGGTCTTGAACTTGTGACCTCAGGTGATCCACCCACCTCGGCCTCCCAAAGTGCTGGGATTACAGGCGTGAGTCACCGCTCCTGGCCCATGTGTACCTTTTGATTCTCCAAAAGCCTAACTGCTAATAGCCTACTGTTTACAAGAAGCCTCGCCAATAATATAAACAGGAGATTAACTCATTCATATTTTGTATGTTCTATGTGTTGCATACTGTATGCTTAGACTGTAGTAAGCTAGAGAAAAGACATTACCAAGAGAATCATAAGGAAGAGAAACTGTATTTACTGTTCATCAAGTGGAAAAGGATCATCCTCGAGGTCTTCTTCCTCGTCATCTTCACATCGAGGAGGCTGAGGGGGAGAGGAGGACGAGGAGAGAGGTTGGCCTGGCTTTCTCAGGGGTGGCAGAGGCGGAAGAAAATCCGCATCTAAGTTACTTGTACAGTCCAAACCTGGGAAGGATCAACTATATTTCTGTGTCTCCTTCTCCCAGTTCTTGTCTCCAGAGATAGCAGCATTGGATGTTGCCTCTCAGCTGGTTTCCTTCTCTTTCATGTTCTTTTCTCCAGTCACTTCATGTCATCATCTTTTTCTTCTACACTCTACACGCTTCCACAAGCCTGCCCTCTGCACCCTGGACATGATTCTCCCCATTCTTTTTTCTTTTCTTTTTTTGAGACAGAGTCTTGCTGTGTCACCCAGGCTGGAGTGCAATAGTGCGATCTTGTGCACTGCAACCTCCGCCTCCCGGGTTTAAGTGATTCTCCTGCCTCAGCCTCCCGAGTAGCTGGGATTACAGGTGTCCGCCAGCATACCCGGCTAATTTTTGCATTTTTAGCATGACAGGGTTTTACCATGTTGGCTCAGCTGGTCTTGAACTCCTGATTTCAGATGATCCGCCCGCCTCGGCCTCCCAAAGTGCTGGGATTACAGGTGTACGCCACCACATCTGGCTAATTATTGTATTTTTTTTTTTTTTTTTTTGAGACGGAGTCTGTCTCTTGTTGCCCAGGGTGGAGTGCAATGGCATGATCTTGGCTCACTGCAAACTCCACCTCCCAGATTCAAACGATTCTCCTGCCTCAGCCTCCTCAGTAGCTGGGATTACAGGCATCTGCCACCACACCCAGCTACACTGTGTAGTTTTAATAGAGATGGGATTTCACTATATTGGCCTGGCTGGTCTTGAACTCTTGACTCCAGATGATCCGCCTGGCTCGGCCTCCCAAGGTGCTGGGAATACAGGTGCATACCACCACACCTGGCTAATTATTGTTTATTTATTTATTTATTTATTTATTTTTGAGATGGAGTCTTGCTCTTGTTGCCCGGGGTGGAGTGCAATGGCTCACTGCAAACTCTACCTTCTGGGTTCAAGCGATTCTCCTGCCTCAGCCTCCTGAATAGCTGGGACTACAGGCGCCTCCTGCCACACCTGGCTACATTTTGTATTTTTAGTAGAGATGGGATTTCACCATGTTGGCCCTGGTGGTCTCGAACTCCCGACTTCAGATGATCCACCTACCTCGGCCTCCCAAAGTGGTGGGATTACAGTTGTGAGCCACCGTGCCCGGCTAATTCTCATTCTTGATTCTGATCTTCCCTCTTTCTAGTGTTGTCCGGGGATCTCTAGAGCATGAGGTTATAATATCCCCCACTCATTGCTACCACCTTTTTCATCTTATTACGTTACCCCATTAACCCTTTTGTTAAACATTTAATATTGTTTTGCTCTGAGTTTATTATTTTCTACCTGATATGAATATATTAAGTTGGTGCAATTTTTTAAAAAAAATTTTTTTTAGACAGAGTCTCGCTCTTGCTACCCAGGCAGGAGTGCAGTGGCACCATATTGGCTCATTGTGCAACCCTAGCCTCCCGGGCTGAAGACGTCGTCCCACCTCAGCCTCATGAGTAGCTGGGACTACAGGCGTGCACCTGACGCATGGCTAAGTTTTGTACATTTTGTAGAGAGAGGGTCTCACTGTGTTGCGCAGGCTGGTCTCAAACTCCTGAGCTCAAGCAGCCCGTCCTCCTTGGCTTCCCAAAATGCTGAGATTCCAGGCTTGAGCCATTGCGCCCGGCCTGATAATATTTTGACTCTGGCTTCTTTCTTTTTGTTTCTATTTACCTTTAAATCTCTTTTATGTTCCCCCTGAATTACTCCTCTGTGTGTGTCTTTTATAGGCTGTATATTTGTGTTTTCCTTCCAACCTATTTCTTGCTGTAATTGAGATGGTGAAGGATTAGTGGTCTCAGGTCCTTCTGCCTCGCCCCACATAAATCTTCATTTCAACTGATGCTCTTCATTTCTTTTTTATGGAATGTTACTTTCCTGTTTTTTGTGTTTGCCTGTTTTTCTCGTGGGTCCCGAGATGGATATTTTCCCTCCGTATGGGCATTGATTTTAATGCTCACTCTTCGCCCCTGGAGGACGTGAATTGGTTCTTTTTTCCTCCTTGTCCCATGGACCTCAGACGTGGACACACATGTCTGTGGTTTTGAGGTCTTTGTTTTATCTGTTCAGTTCTTTTTTTTTTTTTTTTTTTTTTTTTTTTTTGAGACGGAGTCTTGCTCTGCCGCCCAGGCTGGAGTGCAGTGGCGCGATCTCGGCTCACTGCAAGCTCCGCCTCCCGGGTTCACGCCATTCTCCTGCCTCAGCCTCCCGAGTAGCTGGGACTACAGGCGCCCACAACCGCGCCCGGCTAATTTTTTGTATTTTTAGTAGAGACGGGGTTTCACCGTGGTCCTGATCTCCTGACCTTATGATCCGCCTGCCTCGGCCTCCCAAAGTGCTGGGATTACAGGCGTGAGCCACCGCGCCCGGCCATATCTGTTCAGTTCTTTAGCTGCTTAAGATGGACGGGCAGAGGCTGGGCGCAGTGGCTCACGCCTGTCATCCCAGCCCTTTGGGAGGCCGACGCGGGTGGATCACAGGGTCAGGAGTTTGAGACCAGCCTGGCCAACATGGGGAAACCCCATCTCTACTAAAAACACAAAAGTTAGCCAGGCATGGTGGCGGGCACCTGTGGTCCCAGCTGTTCGGGAGGCTGAGGCAGGAGAGTTGCTTGAACCCAGGAGACCGAGGTTCCAGTGAGCCAAGATCGTGCCCCTACACTCCAGCCTGGGTGACAGAGTGAGACTCTATCTCAAAAAAATGAATAAATAAAAGGTGGATGACAGGGAGCGGAGCCTGTGGGCAGTGAGCGCTGTCCATGACCCTGTCTGTGAGTACCTGCTCTCTGAGGTGACGGAATCTCGGGTGTCATCCCAGCGGTGGCGTGCTCCATGCTGCCGTAGGCCAGCCCACGTGGACGGTCATCCAGTGATGACTTGGCCCCAGTGGACAGCTGTCCAGTGATGGGACATCTGGAGCACATGGCCGTCCAACAACAGTTCATCATTTCTGTGCTATGTCTGGTGTTTCCAGTGGCTGCAACCACTAGCGCTCCAGCTCCATTGGCTTGGAGCCATTCCACGGTGGGAATGGCCGCCAGGAGACGATGCCCACTCTTCCACCAAGTCAGGACCCACACTCAGGCGAGGCCCTGTGTCTCCTCCTCCTCCCCAGCACAGTCTTGCTGGAGTCATGTAGAAAAGTCATGCAAAGGGCCTCACGAAAGGATACGCTCCCTTCTTCCTGGCCTGTCCTGGTCTGCCACCAGCACTCAGTCATTCTCCTTCCAAACCGAGGTGTGTGCATACATATGATTTGTTGGCCCTTAAAAAACATGTATAGGCCAGGTGCCTGTAATCCCAGCAGTTTGGGAGGCCGAGGCGGGCGGATCACCTGAGGTCGGTAGTTCGAGACCAGCCTGGCCAACGTGGAGAAACCCCATCTCTACTAAAAACACACAGTTAACCGGGCGTGGTGCCAGGCGCCTGTAATCCCAGCTCGTCCGGAGGCTGAGGCAGGAGAATTGCTTGAACCTGGGAGGTAGAGGTTGCGGTGAGCCGAGATGGCGCCACTGTACTCCAGCCTGGGCAACAAGAGCGAAACTCCATCTCAAAAAAAAAAAATTTACATCTCAGCTACAATCCTTCCCTAAACTACTGGTGTGACTGTTTTCTGACTCATTCAAGTATTACCCAAAAGATCAGTGACTTCTTAGTGATCCTTTGTCCTAGGAATTATTTTATAGGCTTCTGCAACAAATGGAACCTTGTGTCTCAGTAGCATAATAAGCATATTCTGAATTCCTGGACATTTTTTTTTATTTTTTTTTCCTGCACAACTTCATTTCGGGGTAAATGAGGCCAGCACCTGAGTTTCCCACAGCCCTTTGGATTCTCTAGGGGCCTGAAAGTTTCTTCTGCTAACGTACACATGGCTTCAGGAAGATGGTGTTGGACCCTTTTTCTTTTTTTGAGACAGGGTCTGGCTCTGTCGCCCAGGCTGACGTGTAATAGTGCAATCTTGGCTCACTGCAATTTCTGCCTCCAGGCTCAAGCAGTCTTCCTACCTCAGCCTCTCGAGTAGCCACAACCGTAGGCACGTGCTACCATGCCCTGCTAATATTTGTATTTTTTTGTAGAGATGGGGTTTTGCCATGTTGCCCAGGCTGGTCTCAAACTCCCCAGCTCAAGCCATCTTGCCTGCCGTGGCTTCCCAAAGTGCTGGGACTCCAGGCGGGAGCCACTGCTTCCAGCCTGCTTTTGGACTCTTGGTCTGGGGTTTGGCCAAAACTCTGGTGATTCAGATGGACTCTTGCAGATTTTAAGAGGAATTAAAGTTTTGTGGCTTAAGCTGAACTGCCGTTCTCAGTGCCCATGCTGGTCCGAATGCTCATGCTGGTCCCTGTAGCGCTTCATCTACTGTGGCTGCTCTTCTAGGTCTGTTTTAGTTGCTGGGGGAGCCTTGCCTGTGCTTGTAGCTATCACCGTAAAATTCAACACACCTGTGCTTGTGTAGCCCCTGAAGATGCCGAAACGTGGTATTCTCACCCCAAAGAGTTTCCACCCTGGTAAGTTCCAGCAAGGCAGCCCGGCAGCTATGCCTGCAGAAACCTGTTGGTACAAAGAAGTGTCAGATGATCTGGAACACAGTGGGTTGATCCTGCATACCATAAGTCTGAAGAACTTGACAGAATCGTCGCATGGTGAGCAGTGATACTAAGCAAAGCTGAGTCACCCGTAAGCTCCCAGGCCCTCAGCCCGGCAAGTAGGAAGGTATTTTGACACCTCTGTTGATGAAGTGCCTCCGATAGCTCAAGTCTTTGGAGACGGCCTCGTAGGAGTTTTAGTTTAACCATAATCTGCTTGCAGATCACTGATGTTTCCATGAGTCATTCCCTGAGGTTGTAGTGAAGAAAACGAGATATTAGCCAGTTTGCTTATTTGCAAAATGCCCACAAAGCCACATTCATTTTCGTGCTGAACATCTTATCGATACCATTTGATTTCCTGAAGGGTTGTATCATAGTTTAGGATTGACTGTACCTCCAAGAGTCATCAGCTAAGCTTCCTGTTTTGTGGATAGAGAATACGGGAGGACGTCTGGTTTCCTTTGAGTGGTGGCATCAGGCCTGAGATTGTGGTCGTCCAAGGGTGCTTTTAGGGGGCAAAAATGCACAGCTATTTATTGAAAAAACGAATGTTGCAGGCCAGGCACGGTGGCTCACGCCAGTAACCCCAGCACTTTGGGAAGCCAAGGTTGGCGGATCACCTGAGGTCAGGAGTTTGAGACCTGCCTGGCCATTGTGGTGGAACATTGTCTCCATTGAAAATATAAAAATTGGCCAGGCGTAACGTTGGGCACCTGTAATTCCAGCTACTCAGGAGGCTGAGGCCGGGCAATTGCTTGAACTGAGGAGGTGGAGATTGCAGTGAGCCGAGATTGTGCCACTGCACTCCAGCCTGGACAACAGAGTAAGACTCTGTCTGAAAAAGAAAGAAAGAAAAAAAGAAACAGAAAAAACAAATCTTCCTCATGACTCTCCAGAGAGCTGAAATAACCAAGAAGTGGAGGAGGAAGGAGGCTAGCATGGATTGGTGTCATTCATCTTGGACAAGAAGCTGTCATGTCAGCCTGCTACTTCCCTGCTTACCATCTCCCCTTTGTCCCGGGCAGGGAGGGCTCTCAGTCTGGTGGTCTCACCCAGGTGGTCCAGCGTTCCAGCACTGAGAGCCAGGAAGCCGACTTCCAAAGCATCATCAGCCGCCTCTTCAGCCATGTAGGAAGTCAGGGCTGGTCCCAGTGGTTAATCCAGACCCCAGAGTGCGTAGCACGGCCCTCCCCACGTCCAGCACACTGGCCTTTCACTGTACCATGTCCTCTTTCTCCTATTGGGTGGCCTGTGTTGCTTTCTCAGTCTCCAAGTCTCTATGTCAGCGAGGAAGTGTCCCATCCGTAACTGAGTCGTGACCTCTGTGAGGCTGACAAGTGCCAGAGCTCATGGTATTAAGGCATATTGAGAAGCAGGTGTTTTGATTTAAAGACTTAGTCCACGTATTACAGTCTTTCTGATGGACTCGTCAACGCAGACAGGGAAAGTTGGCCAGTCTCATTTTGAATGACACGATCACGATGTAGCTGAATATTTACAAAACTGTCTTTGATTTCTTTTTTTTTTTTTTTTTAATTTAAGTTCTGGGATACATGTGCAGAACGTGCAGGTTGATTACATAGGTATGCATGTGCCATGGTGGTTTGCTGCACCCATCAACCCATCATCTCTAGGTTTTAAGCCCTGCATGCATTAGGTGTTTGTCCAAATGCCCTCCCTCCCCTAGAACCCAACCCCCGACAGGCCCCGGTGTGTGATGTTCCCCTCCCTGTGTCCATGTGTTCTCATTCTTCAACTCCCACTTATGAGTGAGAACATGCGGTGTTTGGTTTTCTGTTCTTGTGATAGTTTGCTGAGAATGACGGTTTTCAGCTGCATCCACATCCCTACAAAGGACATGAACTCATCCTTTTTGATGGCTGCGTAGTATTCCATGGTGTCTGTGTGCCACATTTTCTTTATCCAGTCTGTCATTGGTGGACATTTGGGTTGGTTCCAAGTCTTTGCTATTATAAATAGTACTGCAATAAACATACATGTTGAAATGTTTATTTTGTTACAGTCAAACACTTACCATGAGAGCTACACCCTTGACAAAGTGTTACGTGTATAATACGGGCTCGTTAACTCTAGGCACAACTGCTGTGGTGTGTACACTCGTGCACCAGACTGCAGAACTGATTCATGTTATATACCGAAACCTTGTACTCGTGGAACAACATCTCCCTATGTCCCTCTCTCCTTATCTTCTGAAAACCATCCTTCTACCGTCTGCTTCTATGAATTTGACTTAGATTCTACAGGTCAGTGACATCATGCGGTATTTGTCTCTCTGTGTCTGCTCTATTTCACGTAACATCCCCCAGGTTCATCCGTGTTGTGGCAAATGACAGAATTCCTCTCTTTCTAAGGCTGCGTGGCATCCCATGGTGTGTAGTACCACAGTTTCTTTTTTTGTTTGAGACGGAGTCTCGCTCTGTCACCCAGGCCGGAGTGCAGTGGTGTGGTCTCGGCTCACTGCAACCTCCACCTCCCAAGTTCAAGTGATTCTCCTGCCTCAGCCTCCCGAGTTGCTGAGATTATAAGCGCCCACCACCACGCCCGGCTAATTTTTGTACTTCTTAGTAGAGACGGGGATTCACCATGTTGGCCAGGCTGGTCTCAAACTCCTGACTGCAAATGATCCACCTGCCTCAGCCTCCCAAAGTGCTGGGATTCCAGGCACCTCGCCCGGCCCAATTCCCTTCTTTTTAAGGCTACATAGTATGCCATTGTGTGTATGTACCACATTTTCTTTTCTTCTTTGTTTGAGACGGAGTCTCGCTGTGTCGCCAGGCGTGAACCATCGCACCTGGCTGTACTGCGTTTTCTTTATCCATTCATCTGATGATGAACGCTGGTGTTGATTCCGTATCTTGGTGATTGTGAATGGTGCTGCCGTGAACATGGGGGTGCAGATGTGTCTCATAGACCGATTGATCTTTTGGATAAATATCTAGAAGCATGCTTGCTGGATCATCGAGTAGTTCTATTTTTAATTTTTTTGAGGAACCTCCGTACTATTTACCGTATTCACCCATTTCTGCAGGAAACAGTGGCAGAGGAATATAAGTTTTGCTTCTTCCCTCTCCCAGCTGTGCAAAAAGAGACCCACAGCCGGGCGTGGTGGCTCATGCTTGTAATCCCAGCACTTTGGGAGGCTGAGGCAGGCAGATCACCTGAGGCAGGCGGATCACCTTAGGTCAGGAATTTGAGACCAGCCTGGCCAACGTGGTGAAACATCGTCTCTACTAAAAATACAAAAACTAGCTGGGCGTGGTCATGGGTGCCTGAAATCCCAGTTACGCGGGAGGCGGAGGAAGGAGAATACCTTGAACCTGGGAGGTGGAGGTTGCCGTGAGCTGAGATCGTGCCACTGCACTCCAGCCTGGGCAACAGGCTGTCTCAACAAACCAAACAAACAAACAAAAAAAGCCACTGCACCCCAGCCTGGGCAACAGGCTGTGTCAACAAAAAAAGGAAAAAATAAAAAGATAAAAATGAGAGACCCATAAGGGCTTTGGACCTCCTTTCTTTGCAAGGCGAGAAAATAGTAATATAATAGACGTTGGGCAGTTTTTTATTCTGACTTTCCAGTTTCATTTTTGCTTCTTCCTGTACTGTTGCTGCCTGGATCTCTTTCTTATCCCTGGGAGGTCTCCCCCTGCCCCCATTCTTTTGAGCCTTTCTATCTGCTTTCTTTTGAAGGAAGGTAAATAAAACTCCACACATCCGGACAATAGGAACACATGCCTCAGAACTCTGGCTGCAAGGGACTGACCCCATCCGGAGAGAATGAACAAATGCATCAAAACCCTGGCTGTAAGCGACTGACCCCAGCTTGATCCACGTAAGCCAGAAGAACCTTTGCTTCTGTGTTTAATCGGCACCAAGCTTAGTGATTGCTCTCTTCTCAGAGGCCAGCACACAGAGTCCAATCTCTCCAGGATGCCAGCTTCCTGTCTCTGGGGTCTCCTCTTCCTGCCGAGAAGCTTGAGCCTCTTACTGGAGCTGCTTCTCTGTTCTCCTTTGCCCTGCGTCGCCTGTAATACTGACAACTGTCTTTTTCTCATGTGATGTTGGACTCTTCCAAAGCAGGGACCCAGCTGGCCTGGCTTGGGTTCCCTGCCTGACTGCGGCTTTGGCTGGGGAGTGGGCAGTAATTTCCAGCCATTGGCACTCCCAGAACCCATGGGTGTACGGGGTTTCTGGAGGCAGCAGCCCTGTAGTGAAGCAGATATGGAGGTGGGGGGGTTCGTTAATGGGACAGAGCAGTGATTGTCCACGAGCAGGGGGGTTCCGACAGGGAGCCTACAGTCTAACTGCAGATGGATGCCACCATTGTACATGTCCCATGTATGACATCGATGTACCTTATGTTGCCAGACACTGTATTATGGCAACTGAAAAATAAAACGGCATTAATTATGCCTGGGAAAATATACAGGTCATTACATCTGATATGGTTTGCCTGTGTCCACACCCAAATCTTATTTATTTATTTATTTTTGAGACGGGGTCTCGCTCTGGCATCCAGGCTGGAGCGCAGTGGTGTGATCTCGGCTCACTGCAGCCTCCATCTCCCGGGTTCCAGTGATTCTTCTGCCTCAGCCTCCCGAGTAGCTGGGATGACAGGTGCCCACCACCACGCCCGGCTAATTTTTGTATTTTTAGTAGAGATGGGGTTTTGCCACATTGGCCAGGCTGGTCTTGAACTCCTGACCTCAGGCAATCCATGTGCCTTGGCCTCCCCAAGTGCTGGGATTATAGGCGTGAGCCAGCGCGCCCAGCCCCAGATCTCATCTGGTGTTGCCACGTGTTGTGGGAGGGACTCAGTGAGAGGTAACTGAATCCTGGGGGCATGTCTTTGCCGTGCTGTTCTCATGATAGTAACTTTTATGAGATCTGATGGTTATGATAAAGAGTTTTCCTGCACATGCTCTCTTGTCTGTCGCAATGTGAGACGTGCCTTTCACCTTTTGCCTTCCACCATGATTGTGAGGCTTCCCCAGCCACATGGAACTGTAAGTCCAATTAAACCTTCCTTTTCTAAATTGCCCGTTCTCAGGTATGTCTTTATGCACAGCATGAAAACAGACTTATACCTTCTTTATCCATCCTTATCCATATCACATACTATTTGACCATAGATTGGATAAGGGAAATGTGGCACATAGACACCCTGGAACACTATGCAGCCATAAAAAAGGATGAGTTCTTGTCCTTTGCGGGGACATGGATGAAGCTGGAAACCATCATTCTCAGCAGACTCACACAAGGACAGAAAACCAAATACCACATGTTCTCACTCAGAAGTGGGAGTTGAACAATGAGAACACTTGGACACAGGGAGGAGAACATCACACACCGGGGCCTGTTGGGGGACTGGGGGCTGGAGGAAGGATAGCATTAGGAGAAACACCTGATGTAGATGACGGGTTGATGGGTGCAGCAACCAACATGGCACATGGATACCTATGTAACAAACCTGCATGTTCTGCACATGTACCCCAGAAGTTAAAGTATTAAACAACAACAACAAAAAACCAGATTCATACAACATCCCTACAAACAGCAATGAAAAGTGGGGAGGGGAACTTGGGAGTCAACTTGTAGTTTACTTTGAGTTACTGTGAGAAGCAGCTATGGGAGGCCTTCCAAAGGCTGCAGGAAGGACTTGGGCTATCTTCAGGAGATCGAGCTTGATAGCAGCTTCAAGGTGCCTTGTGGGAGGGGAGGCTGGGGACAGGAAAATCAGGTGGGTGGGAAATACACTGATTTGCAGAGAAATGGGGCCAGCGTGGACTGTGGAAACAGAAGAGAAAAAGCATGCTCGGCAGTATTTGAGCACGTCTTAAATCCTGGATGGCCCACTGCATTTTTACAGTTGTCATTCCTAAGAGATTCACAGTCAGGGAAAGATGGTACATCAACCACAACTTAGGGGCATGTCAGATGCACCTCTGTAGCTGCGTGCCCGATGCCGTGGAGTGAGATGCCTGGTTTTGCCCATAGAGGTAGAAACATTATCAGAAAATACATGCATTTGAGTTGAATTTTAGAGAGTGAGTAGAAATTCATCAGGTCTGCAAGGAGGCAAAGCCCTTTCCTGGATGAAATTCTTCCTTGGCGTTCACCTAAAACTTTTAGTTTCTTACAGAACGAGGACACCACGGGAGGTGGGTGCCACAGAACCGGGGAACTGTGTGTCTGAGTCCGGATACTGCAGAGAAATAGAACCAATACGATGTGTGTATTTGGTAGAAAGCACATATATTTTAAGGAATTTTGCTCATATGATGATGGAGGCTGACAAGTCCCAAGATGTATGGGGTAGACCAGCCAGCTGGAGACCCAGGGGGAGGAGCTGATGTTGTAAATGGAGTGCAAAGTCTATCTGTTGGCAGAATGCCTTCTTACTCAGAGAACGTTAGTCTTCTGTTCTATTCAGACCTTCAACTGATTGGACCAGGCCCACCCACCATAGGAAGGACAAAGTGCTTTACTCAAAGTGTACTGATTTAGATTTTATTTATTTGTTTATTTATTTGAGACAGAGTTTCACTCTTGTTGCCCAGGCCGGGGTGCAATAGCACTGTCTCGGCTCACTGCAATCTCTGCCTCCCAGGTTTCAGCAATTCTCCTGCCTCAGCCTCCCAAGTAGCTGGCATTATAGGCATGCACCACCACGCCCAGCTAATTTTTGTATGTTTTTGGTAGAAGTGGGGTTTCACCATGTTGGCCAGGCTGATCTCAAACTCCTGACCTCAGATGATCCACCCGTCTCGGCCACCAAAAGTGCTGGGATTATAGGCGGGAACCACCATGCCCTGCCCAGTCTTCTGTTCTATTAGGACCTTCAACTGATTAGACCAGGCCCACCCACCATATGAAAGACAAATTGCTTTACTCAAAGTCTACTGATTTCGATATTTATCTCATTTAAACCAACCTCAGAGAAACACCCAGAAGGACATTTGATCACATATCTGGGTACCATGGCTCAGCCAAGTGGTCTTATAAAATCAACCATACCAGCATGGATCAGGGGTGCCTCAGAACAAGAGTGCCCAGACAGAACACAAGTTGGGCAGTATTTCAAGAGGCAGGGGAAGCCATGGAAGCTGCTATGAGGGGACTTGTGATCAGGGGTGTATGTTAGGGAGGTCACTGTGGCAGCAGGATATAGGGTAGACTGCAGGGCTCTTGTGGCCTCCGTTTCTTTCACAGGCCAAGTCATATTTAAATTTATAAAATTCAAAATTCTTTAATTAATTTGAAATTTTGTTAAATAAATACAGTGTGTGTGTATATATATATGTGTGTGCTTTTTTAATATATGCTTTAAGTTCTGGGGTACATGTTTATACAGGCAGGTTTGTTACATAGGTATACATGATGTGCCATGGTCATTTGCTGCACCCATCAACCCGTCATCTACATTAGGTATTTCTGCTAATGCTCTCCCTTCCCTTGCCCCCGACTCCCCAACAGGCCCCGGTGTGTGATGTTCCCCGCCGTGTCTACGTGTTTTCATTGTTCAACTCCCACTTATGAGTGAGAACATGCGGTGTTTGGTTTTCTGTTCTGGTGTTAGCTGAGAATGATGGTTTCCAACTTCATCCATGTTTCTGCAAAGGATGTGAAGTCATCCTTTTTCATGGCTGCATAGTATTTCATGGTGTCTGTGTGCCACATTTTCTTTATCCAGTCTGTGGTCAAATAGTATTTCTGGTTCTAGATCCTTGAGGAATCACCACACTGCCTTCCACAATGGTTGAGCTAATTTACACTCCCAATAACAGTGTAAAAGCATTCCTGTTTCTCCACATCCTCTCCAGCATCTGTTATTTTCTGACTTTTTTAATGATCTCCATTCTAACTGGCGTGAGATAGTAGCTCATTGTGGTTTTGATTTGCGTTTCTTTAATTACTAGTGATGATCTCAAAATTTAGAGAAAATGTAATAAAATGTTTAATTTAGCTCAAATATCCTTCATCCGATCAATTTTCACCTTTTCTGTTTTTCCTGATGGCTGGCTCGCTGGAGCCCACTCTCATGAGTGGTGCAAGGTCAGAGATAACGAGGTCCATGTGTGGTTGTGTCTTTTCACAAGCTCAGGCTTTTATTGATGCTATTTCAGTTTACAGAAGCCTTGAGATGCATGGAGTTTTCAAGGAGGTAGTTCTCCTTAGGACTTCCCATTTAGTACTGAAGTGGCATGAGCCTTTGGAGTACTGGAGCCTGTGTGCCGGCAGCATTTAGTCAGAGCTACAGGCACACAGGCTCCTGCTGTGACCCAAGTCAGTCAATATTGCAACTTATTCATACTAATATACTTCACCAATATATACATGTTTTAGATTAAACATTCTACATCAAACAAAGTAACATTTATCATCAAGAGAAAAGGGGTAGGAAAAAGCTTAACAAAGGAGCACAGGGATATTGATGTGAACAAAAAAAAAAGTCTCCTGGCCTGGCCCCGGAGGTCCATCAGTGGTCGCCATCTTGCAAGGAAGAGCCTTTGATATCAGTGGGCAGAACCTTTTGCGGTGGATGCTGGGTAATGATTACAAGTGACAGCAAGATGACATCTGTTAAGGCGGCCATTTTGAGCTGCCGAAGCCCTGTTCTTTCATGACCACAGAGTCCTCTGGTGAGGACTGACAATGGAAGAGGGTGTTTGGTTGTGTCTTTAACTGGTTGGATGTGGCCTTTATTGATCAGGTGAACATCTGGTCCCTGTAGGCATGATGCCTTTTGAATGAAACGTAAGATGGAATCTTTTTCTAAGATGGAGTCACTTATGTCAAGCGTGCTCTATACACCCACTGTAAGAATTAAAGAGGAAAGAAACACAAAATCTGGCTTGTCAGTTAAGCACAAGTTTATTTTAGAGAAAACAAACCTGAGAGGGGCTTCTGGCTGAGTTAGGTCAGAACCCTCTCTCTTATAGACTAAGGATATTTAAGGGTTTTAGAAGTGGGTGCTTATCATAGGTTTGGAATGTTTGTATGTGGGGGAAAGTTTATTTTGGGGTTGGAATGTCTCTGGTCAGAGGGAAGGCTATCTCAGGGTTGGCATGTTTCTGGTCGGAGAGGGGCTTATCTTAGGGTTGGAATGTTTCTGGTTATGCTGAGATTATGTTTCTTGTCGGAGAGGGGTTTATCTTAGGGTTGGAATGTTTCTGGTTATGCTGATATTAGTCATTAGGCTGACGTTTTGGGGCTGGATTTAGGCGGTTTTTAATCAAGGGGAGCTTAGAATGGTGGTGTTTGTTCAAGATTGTGATGCTCCCGCTCTGTCACCCACAACCTGAAGACCATTGTCATATTGATTTTGTATCTCCTGTGCATACCTGATGGAGAATGATTGAATGTTTGAATTAAAAGACTCGGGGAGAAGGCAAAGATGTGTTTAAGTTGTAGGTCAAAAAAAAAAAGAAAAACCAAAAAACAAAAAAACACCAATGACTCTGTTAGCAGCTATTAGAGAGGTTGGGGCGGGAGCAGAGTCTGTAGATTACTTTGCTTTTCTTATGTCAATGCTATGAACATGAGAGTCGTGGAAACTGAATACATGGAAGAGAGTCTGTCAGTGACCAACAGCTGCATCTTGGGCCAGCCCAGGCATCCGTGAGTTTTCAGGGAGAACTCGGGAGAGTTCTCAGGGAGAAACTAGCCACTCATATGCTTGTCATCTGTGGAACTGACATGGTGGCTATTTTTATGCTCAGACACTTGGGAGAAAGGGCGGGCTGTACCCAATGGCAGATAAGTGCTGGCCAGATGGGCTTGCCAGGCACCGTCGGACACATGGTCACCCTCCTGCCCAGGAGCTAGAAATAGAACTATCCCGGGGACAATCAGTGAGGTATCAGGTGAGTATGGCCTGATACATGTGACCCAGAGACACAAGGAGTGAGGGTTTGTGCTCTGTCTCAGTGAGAGAAGACAGAAGTCAGGGCTTGCTTTGGCAACACCAAATGGAGATATCAGACCTGATTTAGAGGCCAGAATTCTCATCTCAGCATTTATTTTCTGGATATGTGGACTACAGATAGGCATCTCTGTTTCTCATACGTTTAATTTTGATCTTGACAAGGACTAGAGGAAGCTCTTACTGAAACTTCATGCTCACAAATAAAAGCGTCTAAATCGGTTGGGCACAGTGGCTCACGCCTGTAATCCCAGCACATTGGGAGGCCAAGGCGGGAGGATCACCTGACGTCAGGGGTTTGAAACCCCAGCCTGGCCAACATGGTGAAACCCCATGTCTACTAAAAATACAAAAAATAGCCGGGAGTGGTGGCAGGCATCTGTAGTCCCAGATACTTGGGAGGCTGAGGCGGGAGAGTCTCTTGAACCCAGGAGGCAGAGGTTGCGGTGAGCTGAGATCACACCATTGTACTCCAGCCTGGAAAATAAGAGTGTTTACTCCATTTAAACAAACAAACAAAAAACTTCTAAATCACACTCGAGGAGCATTTTGTAATATTTTATTTCTTTTCAACCCCTGTAGTGGATTGAATGGTGCTTCTATTTTACCCCCACCCCCACCAAGAACAAATAGACATCTTCACCTTCAATCTGTACATGTGATTTTTAAATTTGGAAATAGGGTCTTTGCAGATGTAAAACAGGATCTGGAGATGAGACCATCCTGGATTGCAGTGGATCCTAAATCTCAGGTGTCCTTCTAAGAGACAGAAGAGGAGACACAGACACAGAGGAGAAGGCCATGTGGAGATGGAGGCAGAGACTTGAGTGATGCGGCCACAAGCCCAGGGATGCCTGGAGCCCCTAGGAGCTGGGAGAGGCAGGAAGAATTCTCCAGCCTCTGGAGGGAGCACAGCCCTGCAGACACCTCGATTTCACAGTTACGGTCTCCAGGACCGGGAGAGGTTACACGGCTGCTTTTATAAGCTCCCTGGTTAGGGGTCATGGGTTACAGTGGTCCCATCCCAACCTGTGAGTTCTGGAGAACGTGAGTGTGGAATGCAAGTATGTGCAAGTATGATGCAGCTTGATCCCTGTGGTGGGAAAAGAACCCCTTGTGTTACGGCTCCATGCTTTGTGTAAGTAAAACCAGTCCTCTGAGGAAGGCAAAGCCCTGTAAACCTATGCACCTGACTTCCCAGGATCACAACCCGGAGAGAGAGCGGTGGCGATTTTCTCCCCCCGCCTTGCTTTGCTGAAGTAGCCACCCACGCAGCATTTCCCGGGAGGCTCACCTGGTGATACTGTCCATTCTTGGTCCTCCATAGCGCAGGCAATATCCTTGCAAGAGAAGCGCCTTCCTTGCTCAGCTCGACTGCTGTGTCTCCTCTTTCTTCTCTTCACCTCCAAAACGTCTTTCCATAGCTCCCATCGGGTCTACTCATTGGCTGGTGTTCCCACACCCTTTTTCCTTCATCTCCCTCTGATTTGCCAGTTGTCTGACGTCTCCTCTCACGAGCCTGTCTTTCTCCCAGGCCTAGTAGACGTGAACCATTGAAAGCATCCTTGAATGACAGAAGTCCAAATATCAGTTTGCAAGGTGAGGACTGTGGCTTTTATTATCTGTCCTGAATGGCTGGTGTCTGGCGCGGGGAGTCCAGTCGCCTGACGTTGAATGCAGTCATTTCCTTGGTGTGGATCAAGATTCTGATGTCCACAGGCAGTAATGTCCATCAAGGTACATACACACCTTGATGTACCTTGTGTATGTACCTTGATGGACATTACTGCCTGTGGACTCCAGAACGTTGGACATCGTATACATGTTGATGGGTATCATACACACACACACACACACACACACACACACAGATACACACACAGACACACACCATGGAATACTATGCAGCCATAAAAAGGAATGAATTAACAGCATTTGCACTGACCTGGATGAGATTGGAGACTATTCTTTTTTTTTTTTTTTTTTTAAGATTATACTTTGCCGGGTGCGGTGGCTCAAGCCTGTAATCCCAGCACTTTGGGAGGCTGAGACGGGCTGATCAGAAGGTCAGGAGATCGAGACCATCCTGGCTAACCCGGTGAAACCCCGTCTCTACTAAAAAATACAAAAAACTAGCCGGGCGAGATGGCGGGCACCTGTAGTCCCAGCTACTCGGGAGGCTGACGCAGGAGAATGGCGTAAACCCGGGAGGCGGAGCTTGCAGTGAGCTGAGATCCAGCCACTGCACTCCAGCCTGGGTGACAGAGCGAGACTCCGTCTCAAAAAGAAAAGATTATACTTTAAGTTCTCTGGTACATGTGCAGAACGTGCAGGATTGTTACATAGGTATACATGTGTCATGGTGGTTTGCTGCACGCATCAATCCGTCATCTACATTAGGTATTTCTCCTAATGCTGTCCCTCCCCTAGTTCCCCACCCCGAACAGACCCCGGTGTGTGATGTTCCCTTCCCTGTGTCCGTGTGTTCTCATTGTTCAACACCCATTTGAGTGAGAACATGCGGCGTTTGGTTTTCTGTTCTTGTGTTAGTTTGCTGAGAAGGATGGTTTCCAGCTTCATTAAAGGTCAGGAAACAGCAGATGCTGGAGAGGATGTGGAGAAATAGGTACGCTTTTACACTGTTGATGGGAGTGTAAATTAATTCAACCATTGTAGAAGACGGTGTGACAATTCCTCAAGGATCTAGAACCAGAAATACCATTTGACCCAGCAATCCCATTACTGGGTACATACTCAAAGGATTATAAATCATTCTATAAAGACACACACACATGTATGTTTATTGCAGCACTATTCACAATAGCAAAGACTTAGGACCAACCCAAATACCCATCAATGATAGACTGGATAAAGAAAATGTGGCACATAGACACCATGGAATACTATGCAGCCATAAAAAAGGATGACTTCATGTCCTTTGGAGACTCTTATTCTAAGTGAAGTAACTCAGGAATGGAAAACCAGATATCCTATGTTCTCACTGATATGTGGAAGCTAAACTATTAGGACATAAAGGTGTAAGAATGATACAGTGGACTTAGGGGAGTTGGGGTGAAGAGTGGGAGGGGTGAGGGATAAAAGACTACAAATAGGGTGGAATGTGTACTGCTCGGGTGATGGGTGCACCAAAATCTCACAAATGACCACTAAAGAACTTACTCGTGATCGAACGTGATGGCTCACACCTGTAATCCCAACACTTTGAGAGGCCAAGGTGAGCAGATTACCTGAAGTCAGGAGTTCGAGACCAGCCTGGCCAACATTGTGAAACCCCATCTCTACTAAAAATACAAAAAAAAAAAAAAAAAAAAATTAGCCAGGCATGGTGTCACATGCCTGTAATCCCAGTTGCTTAGGAGGCTGAGGTGGGAGAATTGCTTGAGCCTGGGAGGTGGAGGTTGCAGTGAGCTGAGATTGTGCCACTGCACTCCAGCCTGGCTGACAGAGCGAGACTCTGTCTCAAAAAAAAATAAATAAAAAGGACTTACTTATATAACCAGATACCACCTGTAATCCAATAAGTTATGGAAAATTAAAGAAAAAATAAAAAAAGCAAAACACGCAAAAAGAGTATACTCAGAATCACTTAAGGAACCATGATACTACATCACATCTCATTGTGGAAAGTATATGAATTATCATTCCATGAGTGCACCAGCTTCTGGAAGGTTCTGAGCTCCTATGGGGAGTGGGAAGTAGGTGGTCTCATGGGAACTACAGGACTGATGCCTCATCAGGACGGTCATCACTAGTGACATAAATACCCCTTTGTAGAGAAAGCTGGGGTGTCTTAGTGTGTGTTGTGTCACTAGAAAGGAACACCTGAAGCTGGATGATTTATAGAAGAAAGAGGTTTATTTGGCTTAGGATTGTGCAGGCTGTACAGGAAGCCCAGGGCCAGCATCTGTCTCCGGTGAGGACCTCAGGAGGCTTTTACTCATGGTGGAAGGGGAAAGGGAGCTGGTATGTGTACAGAGACCACACGGAGAAAGAGGAGGGAAGAGAGACGGGAGACACCAGGCTCTGTTGAACAACCAGCCCTCTCGGGAACCCATAGAGCAAACACTCACTCCTGCTTCAAGAAAGGACATTGATCTCTTCAGGAAGAATCCATCGTCTGCTGCTCAAACCCCTCACATTCCACCTCCCAGCCAGCACTGAGGCTCACGTGTTAACGTGAGTTTGGAAGAGGAGGAATTTTCAAAGCAGAGCCTGTAGGTTCTAAAGCAACATGTTGTGGCTCTTCTGCTTGTAGAATGGTTGTGAGTGTGACTTCCTTTTGTTATTTTTTTTTGAGGCAGAGTCTCGCTCTTTCGCACAGGCTAGAGTGCCGTGGTGCTGTCTCGGCTCAGTACAACCTCCACCTCCCAGGTTCAAGTGATTCCCCTGCCTCAGCCTCCCAAGTAGCTGGGATTACAGGTGCGCACCACCACGCCTGGCTAAGTTTTGCATTTTTAGCAGCGACGGGGTTTTACCATGTTGACCAGGCTGGTCTTGAACTCCTGACCTCAGGTGATCCACCAGCCTCGGCCTCCCAATGTGCTTGGTTTACAGGTGTGAGCTACCACGCCCGGCCTGGGATTGTGACTTCTAAATGATTCCAGCCTTTTTTTTTTTTTTTTTTTGAGCTCAGCTGAGGTACAGCAGTGGAACTTGTCTTATTATCATTGACTTGTTATGTTCATCAAGGACTTGGAAAACCAACGCTGACCCTCAGAGTAACAGCATGCATCCCCATGGGGCAGCCTGTGCAGCTGGAGCCCCCTGGGTTGTAAAAGGCCTCTGCACCCAGTCTCTGTTTCTGAAGAAGGAAGCTGTGCCGAGCAGCTAAACATTACATACTTGTTAAGCGTGCATTGGTTAAAGAACAGATGAAGGCACAGCCTCGGTCTTCAAAACTTCATTATACAATCTCACAGATGAGTAGCAGCATTCAGCGCTGAGTGACACCTACTTTCCCGTCTCTAGGTGATTAGATGTCATCATCTCCCATTTAAGACCCATCTAGGAGGTGCACCTTTTCTAGATCTTGAGGCTCGAGTGTCTAAACAGCAATTGTAAATTTTCCCAATCAGTGTTTCTCCTGTGTGCAGAAATAAATTCTCAGCCTTGAAGTGCAGCTCTCTCCTTCATTTTACAAAAAGCACTTGTTTTCAACAAGATTAAAAGTGAATTTTCTATCAGCAGTAATTGTATATCATTCCTTGTCTTGCCGCTTTTGCACTTATTGAATTGAAGATAATGATATGAAGTTTCCTGGAAATAAAAATGAAAGTGACT
Organism: Macaca thibetana thibetana; assembly: GCF_024542745.1. NCBI lineage: Eukaryota > Metazoa > Chordata > Mammalia > Primates > Cercopithecidae > Macaca > Macaca thibetana. Next base: position 508,390 of record NC_065598.1, read on the forward strand.
CTCAGAGCCAAACAACATTACTTGTGTGAAAGAATATAGAATGAAAGTTTGAAGTGTACCTCAGTCCTGAATCTGGGAGGATCTTGTCCTGATATCCTTAACGTGAATGCATCTACCAAGACCCTATTTACCAGTCCGTTCACATTCACCGTTTTGTTGGGGGTTAGGACTTGGGCATGTTGTTGTGGCGAATACCTTTGTTGGCTTTTCTGGTTTTATGTAGAAAGAGCAATAAAGGCCGGGCACGGTGGCTCATGCTTGTCATCCCAGCAGTTTGGGAGGCCGAGGCGGGTGGATAATGAAGTCAGGAGTTCAAGACCAGCCTGGCCAACATGGTGAAACCCCATTTCTAAGGCACACAGGGCTTAAAAACCTAGATGACGGGTTGAAGGGTGCAGCAGACCAGCATGGCACATGTATGCCTACGTAACAAACCTGCACGTTCTGCACATGTATCCCGGAACTGAAAACAAAAAAATATATAAATATGTTAGGGCTGCTGTAATAAACGACCACATACTCGGAGGGCTTAAAACCACAACAAATGTATTCCTTTCCAGTCCTGGAGACCAGAAGTCTGAAATCACAGTGTGGGCAGGACTGCGCTTCCTCAGGCAGCTCACTTGAACCTGGGAGGCAGAGTTTGCAGTGAGCCAAGATCGAGCCATTGCACTCCAGCCTTGGCGACAAGAGCAAAATTCCATCTCAAAAAAAAAAAAAAAAAAAAAAAAAAATTACCTTGAATATGTTCTCTAAATTACTCTCACAGCATGGGAAAAGGTGACCAGGATACCCCAGTACTGATAACAAGTATTACAGGATGGAAAAGAGAATTGGCATTCCCCTTTGCTGGGAACACAACCTGTTGTTGTTGATGTAAAGGCAATTAACCTTGTTGCTAGATAAATGTTACTGCAGATGTCTCACATACTGAGAATACGTTATCTACAGCAAAATGCTTTTGAATAAGAAACTCCGCAGGGAACTTCACAGTGAGTGACTAAGAGTCACTACTGCAGTCTGGCGCGGTGGCTCACGCCTGTCATCCCAGCACTTTGGGAGGCCGAGGCGGGTGGATCGTGAGGTCAGTAGATGGAGACCATCCTGGCCAACATGGTGAAACCCTATCTTTACTAAAAATACAAAAAAAAAAAAATAGCTGGGCATGGCGGCAGGCGCCTGTAGTCCCAGCTACTCGGGAGGCTGAGGCAGGAGAATGGCTTGAACCTGGGAGGCAGAGGTTGCAGAGAGCCGAGATCGCGCCACTGCACTCCAGCCTGGTGTCAGAGGGAGACTCTGTCTCAAAAACAAAAACAAGAAAATAACGGATGCAACCATTTGTCTCTTATCTACCTATGACCTGGAAGTCCCCTCCCCATTTCAAGTTGTCCCCGCGTCTCTGGATGGAACCAATGTACTTCTCAACATATATTGATTGATGCAGCAGGTCTTCGTAAAATGTATGAAATCAGTGTATGCCCTGACCACCTTGAGCACATGTCATCAGGACCACCTGAGGCTGTGTTACAGGCGTGTCCTCAACTGTGGCAAAATCAACTTTTTTTTTTTTTTTTTAGACGGAGTCTCTATCGCCCAGGCTGGAGTGCAGTGGCACGATCTTGGCTCACTGCAAGCTCCACCTCCTTGGTTCCAGCGATTCCTCTGCCTCAACCTCCCGAATAGCTGGGATGAGAGGTGCCTGCCACCACACCCAGCTAATTTTTATGTTTTTATTTATTTTATTTTTTTGTATTTTTAGTAGAAATGGAGTTTCACTATGTTGGCCAGACTGGTCTCGAACTCCTGACCTCAGACAATCCACCTGCCTTGGCCTCCCAAAGTGCTGGGATTACAGGCGTGAGCCACCACGCCTGGTGTAAACTTTCTAAATTAACTGAGACCATCTTAGATATTCAGGGTTCACAAAGGCTTGGCGGGGCGTGCAAATACATACAATTATAGAATTAAATAGTGATGGATAGAATGCCACTATTCCAAAATATTGCAATGAATTAAGTTCAAATATTAAAATCAAAGAAACTTCGCACCTATAATCGCAGTGCTTTCAGAAGACAGAGGATTATTTTGAGCTCAGGACTTTGAGAGCAGCTTAGTCAACACAGCAAGACCCTATTTCTACAAAAATGTTTCAAAAATAGCTGGGCGTGGTGGTGTGTGCCTGTGATCCCAGCTACTAGGGAGGCTGAGGTGGGAGGATCGCTTGCGCCCAAGAGTTTGAGGCTCTGCAGTGAGATAAGCTCAAATCACTGCACTCCAGCCTGGCTGACAGAGCAAGACCTTGTCTCCTAAAAAAACAGATAGGCTGGGCACGGTGGCTCATGCCTGTAATCCCAGCACAGGCCAAGGCTGGCAAATCACCTGAGCTCAGGAGTTCGAGACCAGTCTGGCCAACATGGCGAAACCCTGTTTCTACTAAAAATACAAAAAGTAGCCAGGCGTGGTGCCAGGTGCCTATAATTCCAGCTACTTGGGAGGCTGAGGCAGGGAGAATTACTTGAACCCGGGAGGTGGAGGTTGCAGTGAGCCGAGACCGTGCCATTGCACTCCAGCCTGGGTGACACAGTGAGACTGTGTCTCCAAAAAAAAAAAAAAAGCATACTTTTGAGTTAAAACAACAGAATTACCATTCATCCCAGCAACCATTCCTGGGTATATACCCAAAGAAATACCAATTGTTCTACCATAAAGACACTTGCACACGAGTGTTCATTGCAGCACTGTTCACAATAGCAAAGACACGGGAATTAAGCTAGATACCCGTCAGTGGTAGACTGGGTAAAGAAAAGGTGGTTCATATGCCTCGTGGAATACTATGCAGCCGTGAAAAAGAACAAGATCATATTTTTTGCAGGAACATGGATGGAGCTGGAGACCATTGTCCTTAGCAAACTAATGCAAGAACATAAAAGCAAGTATCACATGTTCTCCCTTATAATTGGAAGCTCAACCTTGAGTACAGGTGGCCTCAAAGAAAGGAACAAGTTATGTCAAGGTGGTCAGGGCAGACATTGGGGCCTGCTTGATGGTGAAGGGTGGGAGCAGGGGGAGGATTTAAAAACTGCCTATCAGCCAGGCGCAGTGGCTTACACCTGTAATCCCAGCACTTTGGGAGGCTGAGGTGGGCGGATCATGAGGTCAGGAGTTCGAGACCAGGCTGGCCAAGATGGTGAAACCCCGTCTCTACTAAAAATAAAATTAACTGGGTGCAGTGGCAGGCACCTGTAATCCCAGCTACTTGGGAGACTGAGGCAGAAGAATAACTTGAACCCCGGAGGCGGAGGTTGCGGTGAGCCGAGATCGTGCCATCGCACTCCAGCCTGGGTGGCAGAGTGAGATTCTGTGTCTACTGCCTTATCAGATATTGTGCTGATTATGTGGGTGACAAAATAATCTGTACACCAAACTCCCATATCATGTAATTTGCCTGTGTAATAAACCTGCACATGGATCCCCCTGAATCTAACATACAGGTTTAAAAATACATATTTTTGTACAGCCGTACAATGTGTGCGTGTGTTTTAAGCTGTGTGTTATGAAAGAATCAAAAATTCAAAAAATTAAAAAGTTGTTAAAGTTTTAAAAAAGAATAAAATGCATCACACTTTTCAAAGCATGAAACACCTTTTTTTACCCATTGTGAATATAAACATTGACACCAATGGGAAGCTTGAGTATTGTGTCCATTTTACAGGGCAAGAAAGTAGGGGAACAAGTAAATAAGAAAACGAGCAAAGAAATGAGTAGGCAACGGGCCGTCACCTATTTCTTTGTTGATGTCTTTGTTGAACTTTTTTTCAACAAAACCAAGCCAAACCCCCTGATTGTCAGTTACCTCACACCCATAGTTTTGGCCAGTGAGTCTTTTGGTGAAATGGTGCTCACTGCAGAGTACATTCTGAAGACACCTTAGACAGCAATGACCAGGAAAATGCCTGAGTGTTTGATCGATCCCATTCCTGGCCAAATCGGATGGATATTTAAGACCTCAGTGTGCCATTTGCAATCTTGCAACTCCTGCTTTGGTTCTCTGGAAGAAATCTTATCGAAGATTCTTACGAAAACTCACTGGGTTAAAATCCAAAGATCTTAGCTTGTTGCATTGAATCAAGACTCTGGGTCAGTACTGGGCAGAATGACTTGAGGCTGCATTGGGGTGGGCTGTGTTGAGATGGCAGGTCATGCCCCAGAGAGAGGTAGTTAGGTGGGAAACAGAAATCCTATTTCTAATGCACAGTCATTGTGCCTTCTCTGGATATATCCGAATGTTTGGCGCAGTCTGTTTTCCTAGAATCCCAGCTGACAGGCAGCAGCTAATGCCCACATACTGTCATCCAGCCAGTGGCTCATTGAGCCAATTAACACCCTAATTTCAAAAGCACTGTGAAAACATCACTGCACACACTGCGTAGCTTCTGACCATCCCTTCCCCTCCTGGCATATTTCTCCAGCGCCATCTCTGCTCACTGCCTTTCTTACGAGCTACCCACACCCTTGAGCTTCACGGGACACATTCGGTCCGTTCGTGTTCTTTTCTCCCCCACCTTTCAGCATCGTCACCACGACCTTTTCCAGAACCTTCTTCTTTGCTTCTCCTGACAAATGCATCGCCCTTCTGAGCAATAAACAGAGGAACTGGCCCAGTGAACGATGGCGTTACTGAGCACTTAGCGAATGGTGAGCATGACGCTAAGAGCGTCTCGTGGTGTGTCCATACAACATTCCAACGATTTTGTAAAAAATTTCAGCATAATTGATTGCCAAACAATACTAACAATTCTCCAAACGCTTTGCGAGTCAAACCTTACTGCTGGTGGAGAGTCGTGCCTCAGTGTTAGTGGCTGCGGACTGACCAGGGTGGTGGTTGCTGAGGGTCGAAGTGGCTTTTTGGCAATTTCTTAAAATAGACAACAATGAAGTTTATCATATCAATTGACCCTTTCTATCATGAAAGATTTCTCTGTATTCAGCGATGCTGTTTCATAGGATTTTACCCAGAGTAGAACTTTTTTCAAAATTCGAGTCAAGGCCGGGTGCGGTGGCCTCACGCCTGTCATCCCAGCACTTTGGGAGGCCAAGGCGGGCGGATTACCTGAGGTCAGGAGTTCAAGACCAGTCTGACCAACATGGTGGAACCCCATCTCTACTGAAAATATAAAAATTAGCTGGGGGTGGTAGCACATGTCTGTAATCTCAGCTACTCGGGAGGCTGAGGCATGAGAATTGCTTGAACCCAGGAGGCGGGCTTGCACCATTGCACTCCAGTCTGGGCAACAAGAGCGAAACTCCATCTCAAAAACAAAAAACAAAAGACCTTCCTGAAAGGATTCCTCATTCTGGATGTCATTTAGATTCAGTGGGAGGAAGTTAAGATATCCACATTAACAGAAATTGGGAAAAAGCGGATTCCAATCTTCATACAGAACACTGAGGGGGTTCAAGACTTGAGTGGAGGAAGTCACTTCCACTATGGTGAAAATGGCAGAAGTAGAGGTGCAGCTTGAAGATGGGACTGAATTCCTGCAATGCCATGAGAAAACTGGAGTGGGTGAGGAGGTTCTTCTCATGAAGGAGCAGAGAAACTAGTTCCTTGAGATCGATACTATTCTTGGGCCCATTTCACAGATGAGAAAACTGAGGCCTCTCCAGGTTAAAGGATACAACTACCAAGTGTGGAAGCCGGGCTCTCGCCCATTACTGGACATCTCCAGAGCCTCTTCTCCTCTCTGCTAAGTTTGTGGATCGCTCAACATTGTCTCCTTGGACGTGTGATAACTCTTCTCCTCCTCCATCATCAGTCTTTTACATTTAGAGTGGCCTGGACCAGGCTCTTTGCTCGTTCTCTTCTGCTGAGGTCTCTTTCACACGTAGGTTTTGTCATCTCTCTCTCTTCTTTCATTTATTCTCTTTCATTCTCTCTGGTTTTCTCATTCTCTTATTCTCTCTCCCTGTCTTCTTTCCTCTTCTCTTCCCTCCTCTTCCCCTCCTCCTACTTCTTCCTTCTTCTCCCTCTCCTCCTCCTCCCCTCATCTTCTCCTACTTCTCCTCCACCTTCCACTCCTCCTCCTCCTCCTCCTTCACCTCCTCCTCCTCCTCCTCCTTCATCTTCTTTATTTTTCCCTCCCTCCCTCCCTCCCTTCCCTCCTTCCCTCCCTTCCCTCCTTCCTCCCCTCCTTCCTCCCTCCCTTCCTTCCAAGACGGAGTCTCACGCTGTCGCCAGGCTGGAGCGCAGTGGCGTAATCTCAGCTTACTGCAACCTCCAACTCCCAGGTTCAAGCGATTCTCCTGCCTCAGCCTCCCGAGTAGCTGGGATTACAAGCACGTACCACACTGCCCAGCTAATTTTTGTATTGTTAGTAGACATGGGGTTTCACCATGTTGGCCAGGATGGTCTCAATCTCCTGACCTCGTGATCCGCCTGCCTCAGCCTCCCAAAGTGCTAGGATTACAGGCATGAAACATCGTGCCTGGCCCTTTCTGCTTTTTTTCCCTTCCCCTTCACCACCTCCTCTGCCCCCTCCTCCTGCTCCTTCTCCTCCTCCTCCTTCCCCTCCTCCTCCTTCCTTTCTCTCTGACTCACCCTCCCTCCCCCCCTCCTCCCCCGCCCCCTCGTTCACTGTCCTTGACATCCATCTCCAAATTTTTGGAATCACAGTGCTGCCCTCTTAGTTCTTTGTCATGAACCACCTGTTGTCCTTGGATTGTTGTACCTTTTGTATCCTTGGCAGCTTGACATCCCCATGGTCTAAGTAAGAGTGTTTTCTCTGAAAGTGCAGGCATGAGCTGATAACCTGTGTGCTTCATCCATTATCAGCACTGTTTTATCCATATAAGGAGTGTATGTGGCATTTGCTTAGTGGATTGGAGGAAGGGACACCCAGGAAACAAAATACTCAAGCTTTCCTGGGGGCTAGGATTTGAAGGTCATATTAATGTGCGAGCTCTCTACATGTGGGTGAAGCAGCTATGTTGGCTGGGGTATATATATACCCTGGGGTTCCTCACTGGGCATCAGGAAAATTTAGGACAAAGACACACACGAGGAGTTTAGGAGTGGAAGTTTAATAAGGAAAAGAGAAGAGAGAGAGAAATGGTTTTCTCTATGGAGAAAGGGGTCTTCAAGCGGAAAGGACCAGCTGGCAGCAAATATGATGGATTTTATAGTCCAGTTTGAGGAGGTGGTGTCTCATTTACATAGGGCTCAGAGATTGGTTCGATCACGTATGACATTTACATAGCCCGCAGGAAAGGCTGGTTGCGGCACACTAATCTTATTATGCAAATAGACTTTCTAGTTAGTCGGGTCGTCTGTCTTGCTTTTCTTACTTTACACACGGCTGACAAAGAGGAGGGAAGATGGAGCCGCCATCTTGAACGTGTCTAGTCCCTAGTTCCTGCCGGGAAGATGGAGCCGCCATCTTGAACGTGTCTAGCCCCTTAGTTCGTGCCGGGAAATGAAGCCGCCATCTTGAACGTGTCTAGTTCCCTAGTTCCTGCTGGGAAGATGGAGCCGCCATCTTGAACGTGTCTAGTTCCCGAGTTCCTGCCGGGAAGATGGAGCCGCCATCTTGAACGTGTCTAAGCCCTAGTTTCTTTCGGAAAGATGGAGTCGCCATCTTGAACGTGTCTAGTCCCGAGTTCCTGCCGACATTCAGCGGTGCAAGCTTCCAGCTGGCATTTCTATGTCTGCGGCTGGACTTGACAGGCTGCTCATTGTTAGAAAATGATTTGGGGTTGCTTTTTGTTAAGGAGAAAAGCCGCCGGGCGCAGTGGCTCACACCTGTCATCCCAGCACTTTGGGAGGCTGAGGTGGGTGGATCAAGAGGTCAGGGATTCGAGACCAGCCTGACCAGTGAAACTCCGTCTCCACTTACAAAAAAAAAAAAAAAGCCGGGTGTGGGGGCGCGTGCCTGTAATGCCAGCTACTTAGGAAGCTGAGGCAGGAGAAGTGCTTGAACCCGGGAGGCGGAGGTTGCAGTGAACCGAGATCACACCACTACACTCCAGCCTGGGCGACACAGCGAGACTCCATCCCAAAAAAAAAAAAAAAAAAAGCCTTACCGAGGATTCCCATACCCGTACTGTCTGCCTAAGTGATTTCATCTTAACCCCTGTATCACTGGCAGACTGTCTCAGTTGTCTGTTGGATGGAGTACTATATTGCCAAGTATCATGGCTGAATTAGATGTGAGGGAGGCAATGTGAACAGGGCATGGTCCCTGAAGTGCACAGAGCTCTCACGTGGGACTGGGCAGAGCTTCTGTCCTATCCAGTGTTACCATACCCATGCACATACAGGTCAAGCAGCTCAAGGGCTGGAAGACGTGCACACAAAATCCAGGGGAAACCACTGGAAAGAGGTTTAGTGTTTCTTGGGAAAATGCAGGAAGGCTGAAGAAGCGGTGGTACCCAGCAGCTCTGAAGGACGTGCATGCAATCAAACTGAAGCGAGAGGGTCAGAGCGAGGAGTGAGAGCCGGCTACGGAGCTCTGTGCAGCTTCATCATAAACTCACAGACAGGCTTCATGCACCGCCCTCTCAGCGCATTCGATGTTTGGATTCCACACGCATGCATCCTCAACCCCCTTGCAAATGCTGTTGTCCTTGGAGGGAAGTGGGTCCTTCTTACCCTATCACATGCAGATATCTGGTCTACCAGATAAATGTGTGAGAGAACACCAACAAAGCAGAAATTATTTTTAGTTATAGAGCAGAGTCATTGTAAAAGTTTGTGCAAGATCTTTTTTGTTTTTTTTTTTTTGTTTTTTTTTTGTTTTTTTTTTAAGACAGGGTCTCCCTCCGTTACCCAGGCTGGAGTGCGGTGGTGTGATCATGGCTCACTGCAACCTCAACTTCCCAGGCTCAGGTGCTCCTCCCACCTCAGCCTCCCAAGTAGCTGGGACAAAAGGTGTGCCCCACCACACCGGGCTAATTTTTACTATCTGCTTACGTGATTTCTTCTTTACTCCTATATCATTAGAGCAGAAACTGGAAGCCCCTATTTTTGAAATTAGTAACCACCTATCACCTAAAATACCCCTCACATTACTGTGATGATCATGATGATTTTTTTCGAGGCAGGATCTCACTCTGTCACCCAGGCTGGAGTGCAGTGGTGTGACTCTGGCTCACGACAGCTTCAACCTCCCAGGCTCAAGTGATCCTCCCACCGGTCTCTAAAGTAGGTGGGACTATAGGTATGCCATCATCATTTCCAACTATATATATATATTTAAAAAATATTTTGTAGAGATGGGATCTTGCTGTGTTGCTTAGGCTGGTCTTAAACTCCTGGCCTCCAGCAGTCTTCTCATCTGGGCCTTTTAAAGTGCTGGGATTACAGGCCATGTACCACCAGGTCTGGCCAGAAAACACATCTGTTTTGGGGTTCATGGTGATGTTTATTTCTGCCTTGGCCTGTCTTGAGGCGTCTCATTCCTGTAGTTGGAGTACGCTGAGCCTAACAGACGGAGTTTGTCCACACTCACCCTTCCCTTACGTGTTTCTGTAGCATCCCATGGGAGTTTTCAAATGCATTTAGAGATGTACTTACTCTGTGACAGATTCAGTGCGTGTCTACAAGGCAGAATAACTCTACCGTGGTGTGGCTATGGCGCTTGGCTACCGGAGTCCTTATTCTGCCTTCCAGGTGCTTCTTGGTTGGATAACTTTGGGTAGGTTCTTCCACCTCTTTGAGCTTTAAGACTCTCTTAGCTCTGGCTGTCGCAAGAAAATACAGTTGACCTTGATAGAAAAATTAGCTAGGTGTGGTGGCAGGTGCCTGTAATCCCAGCTACTCAGGAGGCTGAGGCAGGAGAATCGCTTGAACCGGGAGGCGGAGGTTGCAGGGAGCCAAGATCGCACCACTGCACTCCAGCCTGGGTGGCAGAGCAAGATTCCATCTAAAACAACAACAGCAACAACACCACAAAACAAAACAGAGTTGGCCTTGAACAATGTGGGAGTTAGGGGCGCCACACACGTCCGTTGCACAGTTGAAAATCCAAAGATAACTTTCGACTCCCCGAAAACTTACGAATATCCTATTGTTGAGCAGCCTTATCACTACCGTAAAGTTGATTCACATATATTTAGTATGTTTTACATATTGTGTACTGTATTATTAAAGTATGCTAGAGAAAAGAAAATGCTATTTTTTTTTTTAGCCGGGCGTGGTGGTGTGCGCCTCTAATCCCGGCTACTTAGGAGGCTAAGGCAGGAGAATTGCCTCACAGGGAACTTTGAGAATCAAAAATCATAAGGAACTTTTACCCTTTTTTTTTTTTTTTTTTGAGATGGAGTTTCACTCTGTTGTCCAGGCTGGATTTCAGTGGCACGATCTCTGCTCATGGCAGCCTACGCCTCCCAGGTTCAAGTGATTCTCCTGCCTCAGTCTCCCAAGTAGCTGGCACTAAAGGTGCACACCACCACACCCAGCTAATTTTTCTATTTTTAGTAGAGACAGGGTTTTGACATGTTGGTCAAGCTGGTCTCGAACTCCTGACCTCAGGTGATCCACCCGCCTCAGCCTCCCAAAGTGTGGAGATTACAGGCTTGAGCCACCGCGCCTGGCAAGGAACTTTTATTCTAAGCGCAGTAACTCAGCGATGGAAAACCAACACTATATATGATATGTGGGAGCTAAGCTATGAGGCCACAAAGGTGTAAGAATGATAAAATGGACTTTGGGGACTTGGGAGAAAGACTGGGAGGTGGGTGAGGGGTGAAGACTACTAATAGGGTGCAGTGTATACTGCTCGGGTGATGGGTGCATCAAAATCTCACAGATCACCACTAAAGAACTTAGGTAACCAAACTCCACCTGTACCCCAATCGCTTATGGAAAAATAATTAAAAACAAAAAAGGACCCCAAACTAAAGTTTTAAAAATCATAGAGAAGAGAAAATATATTTCCTATTTATGAAGTGGGAGTGGATCATCATAAGGTCTTCATCCTTACCGTCTTCACCTTGAGTAGCCTAAGAGGAGAACGGAGAAGAGGGGTTGGTCTTGCTGTCTCCGGGGTGGCAGAGGTAGAAGAAAATGCCCACAGAAGTGGACCCATGCCATTCAAACCTGTATTGTCCAGGGGTTAACTGTACCATAGATGGGGTGGCAGAAATAACAGAAATTTACTGGAGGCAGAAATTCCTACATCCAGGTGCCACCATGGTTGGGTTCTTGAGAAGTTCCTCTTCTTAGTTTACAGATGGTCTCACATGGCAGAGAGAGAGAGGGGGTGGAGCACGAGGGAGTGTGTGTGCCCTGGTGTCTCTTCTTACAAGGGCGCTCATCCCGTCGTAAGGGCCTGAGGTAAACATGATCATCCCCCAAAGGCTCCATCTCCAAATACCACCCCATTTCGCGTTAGGGTTTCAACACATGATTTTCGGGGCGACACCATTCATCCGTAGCAGGAGCCGTCATAGGCACACCAGGACACCAACGCCTCTTCTGATGTGAGCTGTCAGTATCAGTGGGCATTTAAGATTGCATTACACATTCCATGTCCTGTCTGCGAATGAGCCGGGTTCTGTAAACATGAGCTGCCGCGGCTAAATCTGATTGTCTTCGCCCATCAGGCTCTTCGGTCGTCTTCGCCCATCAGGCTCTTCGGTCGGCAGCACTGCAGTCATCAGTGCAAACATGTATTTCTATAAATGCTCCCGTCCCCTCGGCATGAAGATGTGCTGACACTATCTCAATTGACAGCCACGCCACAGGCCTGGGAATGAGAGGATGTCAGGTACTCAGGCTGTTTTCAGAGCCAGTGTTCGGCTGACGTGGCACAGAAGCTATCATTGTTTGCAAATCTCTGCTGCTTGTCAAGCCACAGGGTTAAGTAACCCCGGATGTTCTGAACACTCTGAAGTACTGACCTGCGGCATCTCGCCGAACCCTCAGACAGACAGGCCGTACGCCGAACCCTCAGACAGGCCGTAGGCCGAACCCTCAGACAGACAGGCCGTATGCCGCCGACTGACACGTGGCTGGTGTCTTGCACTGAACCCTCTTTATCTTTAGCCGTTGATCATGCACCTGTTTCTCATGGAAAGCTAATGACGATCCATGAAGCAGCTTGGCAGTGACTGTCTCTGATTGTGTAAGGAGGGGTTGCTGCATTCACCCATGTTGTTGACTTTCAACTGTACACTCCAAAAACATCGAAAGTCAGAGTAAGCCTTGCCTCATGTCTCTGATGTAGCCATTCCCGGAAAACTCCTCCGCATGGGTTTAAAGTCAAACAAATCCCATCAAAACAGACTCACAGGGCCGGGCGTGGTGGCTCACGCCTGTTATCCCAGCACTTTGGGAAGCTGAGACCAGCCTGGCCAGTGTGGTGAAACCCCATCCGTACTAAAAATGAAAAAAATTAGCCGGGCGTGGTGGCGGGCGCCTGTAGTCCCAGCTACGCAGGAGGCTGAGGCAGGAGAATCGCTTGAGTCCGAGAAGTGGAGGTTGCAGTGAGCCGAGATCCCCTCCCCACCTCCCCTCCCCTCCCCTCCCCTTCTTTTTCCTTTAACTTTTTTCTTGCCCACCGTTTGCTCTGAAGACGCTACCTCTATCTGGCTGGTTCTTGTTTCGTTGTTGTTTCGCAGTGTAAATGCTTGGAAAGCTATTCTAAGACAAATGGCAGTTTGCGCCTCCCACGAAAGAAAGTCGGAAACGTTTGAGGCCCCGGGGGAGTTTGCCTCTGCTCATTACGCAGCCATGCTCTTGGCTGGTGGGCCTGCCTGGCCCGCTGTGTGGCTGGCTCAAGCTGGCATGCATTCCGACCCCTCTGTTTCTCGAGGGAAGCTGTCCGTTGACCTTGTCCATCTCTCATGGAGCACATAGCTTTGCTGTTCACTTTGTGAACGTCATGAGAACTGTGTTTCCTGGCTTTGTGCTAGAGATCAAAAACTCGGTTAATGACTCTGTCGTTTCGCCACCTGTATCTGGGAGGGTTTCCAGGGGATTGCTCCTGCTTTCAGTAAATGCAGAGGGTCTGAGAATGGACATCCTCAGTCATTCCACGGAGGGCCAGATCATTCTATTAGCCATGCACTTACTTAAAGATGGTATTTTGTATTTGCGGTAAAATAAATATGTCACAAAATTGACCAACTTTCCTGTGTTTAAGTCCACAGCTCAGAAGTTTTTTATTTTATTATTTTTTTGAGATGGAGTCTCACTCTCTCGCCCAGGCTGGGGCGCAGTGGCACGATCTTGGCTCAGCACAACCTCCACCTCCTGAGGTCATGCCGTTCTCCTGCCTCAGCCTCCTGAGTGGCTGGAATTACAGGCGCATACCACTACGCCTGGCTAATTTTTTGTATTTTTAGTAGAGACAGGGTTTCACCATGTTAGCCAGGATGGTCTCCATCTCCTGACCTCACGATCCGCCTGCCTCGGCCTCCCAAAGTGCTGGCATGACAGGCGTGAGACTTCAGGAGTATTAACTGCATTCACCTTAATGATGCAACCATCATGAACATTCATTTCCAGAACATTTTTATCTTCCCAAACGGAGACTCCTTCCCCAGTAAACATGTCCCCCTTCCCCAGCCACTGGTACCCCCCAGTCTACTTTCTGTTTGTATAAACTCGACAACTCTAGGGACCTCACATAAGTGGAATCCAGCTGGACGCGGTGGCTCACGCCTGTCATCCCAGCATTTTGGGAGGCCGAGGTGGGCAGATCGCTTGAGGTCAGGAGTTTGAGACCAGCCCGGCCAACATGGTGAAACCCCGTCTCTACTAAATATACAAAAATTAGCCAGGCGTAGTGGCAGGCACCTATAATCCCAGCCACTCAGGAGGCTGAGGCAGGAGAATCGCTTGAACCTGGGAGGTGGAGGTTGCCATGAGCCAAGATCACGCCACTGCACTCCAGCCTGGGCGACAGAGCAAGACGCTGTCTCAAAAAACAGAAACAAAAACAAAAATTAAAAAAATAATAATAAATTAGCTAATCTGTGCCCTTTTTGGTGTCGTGTTGCAGACGTTTCAGAAACCCAATGATATCAATTTTGTAGTTTTGTTGGAATATTTGAATTACAATATCATACCTATGGAACTATTTAAAAACTGTTATTTCATAAAGTATGGTTGAACTAGTTAAAATATAAAATGTTACACATTAAAATAACTCCACGACCCACATAGAAGAAGCCTTCAACTCAGGACTCCAGAAATACGATGTTATTGTTTTCAAATGAGCCAGATTAAGTTTGTCCGCTACATTGTTCTTTCCTGCTTGTTTTTTTAATTTTGTTTTTTTTTTTGACAAGAGGGTCTCACTGTGTTGTCCAAGCTAGTCTCAAACTCCTGGGCTTCTGCCTCCGTCTCCCAAGTAGCTGCGAATACAGGCACACTCCACCATACCTAGCCAAGTTTAAAATACATGTATTTTATTTTATTTTTTTAGACGGAGCCTCACTCTGTCACCCAGGCTGGAGTGTAGTGGCGCAATCTCGGCTCACTGCAACCCCCGCCTCCCAGCTTCAAGCAGTTCTTGTGCCTCAGCCTCACGAGTAGCTGGGATTACAGGCGCGCTGCTCCACGCCCAGCTAGTTTTTGTATTTTTAGTAGAGACGGGGTTTCGTTGTGTTGGCCAGGCTAGTCTCAAACTCCTGACCTTGTGATCCGCCCGCCTCGGACTCCCAAAGTGCTGGGATAACAGGCGTGAGCCACTGCGCCCGGCCCCCAAATTTTTTTGTAGAGACAAGACCTCATTGTGTTGCTTAGGCTGGTCTTGAACCTCTGGGCTGAAGCAATCCTCCCACCTCAGCCTGCCAAAATGCTGGGATTACAGACGGGAGCCTTCACACCTGGCCTGTAGGAGTTTCTTAACGCCTCTCATGAAAAAGTACCTCAGACTCACAGACTGGTGGCTTCAAACAACAGGCATTTATGCCCTCTCAGTGGTAGAAACCAGATGTGTGAGATCAGGGCGTGGGCAGGGCTGCAGTCCCTCTGGAGGCTCTCGGCAGGGATCCTTCCTGCCTCTCCCAGATCCTGGGGGCTCCAGGCGTCCCTGGGCTTGTGGCCGCATCACTCCAGTCTCTGCCTCCGTCTCCACGTGGCCTTCTCCTCTGTGTCTGTGTCTCCTCTTCTGTCTCTTACAGGGACACCTGTCCTTGGCTTTGGGGCCCAGCCTTAATCCAGGACAGTCGCATCTGAGATCCTTAGCTCATTAAATCTGCACAGTTCTTTACTTGTAAATAAGGCCTCATTCCAGGTTCTGGGCTCTGGGATGTGGACAGATCTTTCCAGGGGCCGCTGTTCGACCCGTTACAGTCTCTCATCCAGTTCCCTCTGGAGGCTGTAAGGGAGGGTCCTTCCTGCCTGTTTCCGCTCCTGGGAGCTCCAGGCATCCCTGGGCTTGTGGCCACATCACTCCATCTCTGCCTCCGTCTCCACGTGGCCGCCTCCTCTGTGTCTGTGTCTCCTCTTCTGTCTTTTAGAAGGACACCTGTCATTGGGCTTAGGGGGCCTACCTTACTCCAGGATGATCTCATGCCAAGATCCTTCTCTTAATCACCTCTGCAAAGACCCTGTGCTAAACAAGGGAAAGATTCTTCTGAGTTTTCTGAGAAAGGGGTGGGCAGTTCTGGGAAGCGAGGGTTCCTCCCCTTTTTGACCGTATAGGGTAACTTCCTGGCATTGCTGTGACAGCTGTAAACTGCCGTGAGGCTGACGGAAGTGTCTTTTAGCAGCGAATGCATCAGAGTTAGCGTATAATCAGCAGTGAGGAAGGCCAGAGGTCACTCTCGTCGCCATCTTGGTTTTGGTGGGGTTTGGCCGGCTTCTTTACCGCAACCTGTTTTACCAGCAAGGTCCTTATGACCTGTATCTTCAGCCGATCTCCTCTCTCTCATCCTGTGACTTAGAACACCTCAACCTCCTGGGAATGCAGCCTGGCAGGTCTCAGCCTCATTTTTCCCAGCTCCTGTTGAAGTTAGAGTAGCTCTGGTTCAGACGCCTCTGACGCTATAACCCAAGGTGCAGGCTAAATCGAGAAGGAAACAATTTTTTTTAAAAATTGTGTGTTAAGTTCTGGGGCACATGTGCAGAACGTGCAGGTTTGTTACATAGGTATACACGTGCCATGGTGGTTTGCTGCACCCATCAACCCATGATCTACATTAGGTATTTCTCCTAATGCTACCCCTCCCCTAGCCCCTAACCCCCTGACAGGCCCCGGTGTGTGATGTTCCCCTCCCTGTGGCCATATGTTCTCTTTGTTCAACTCCCACTGATGAATGAGATCATGCGGTGTGTGGTTTTCTGTTCCTGTGTGAGTTTGCTGAGAAGGATGGTTTCCAGCTTCACCCATGTCCCTGGAAAGGACATGAACTCGTCCTTTTTCATGGCTACGTAGTATTCCATGGTGTATATGTGCCACAATTTCTTTATCCAGTCTGTCATTGATGGGCATTTGGGTTCATTCCAAGTCTTGCTATTCTGAACAATTCTTGTAGGGCCCATCACATTTGAACATAATGGAACGGACAAATTCACTGAGTTCGGGCTTGGAAATGCCCGATCCATCCATCGTTTGTGCCCTGGTTCTGCTTGAGCTTGTGGGATTTGCGCTGCTCTTGGCATATTCTGTGGACAAACTGCTTTTCTCCAAGTCTGAGAAACGCCCCCTCCTCACCTTCCCTTCTTGTCTCTCTTCCTTGCTGCCTTCACTTGCATGTTTTCTCCCAGTGATCTTGGGCTGTGACTGGTCTTGATGGTACAGCCACCACCCTCTTCCGTTGTGTGTTTTCAGAATGTCCGCTTCCCACTCAGAAAGTTTTCCTGGTAAACACTTGAATTTCCAATCCATGTGGTTCCTTCTAGTCACTTTCCTGTCCTGTGGACCAGAATGCGCAGCTGATCCGTTTCCCCCGGGCGGCTTTCAGAGCACTTCTGGGGAAGGTCTTCCTCTTTGTCTCACTGCTTCCTGTGCTGCTTGTTACGGTCATGGTGTCCTTATCTGCCTGGACGGTATAGCAAGGAAATGAGGAGGAATCCTCAAGGACCCACTCCATCGTCACCCCTTCCTGTCCTTCCATGCCAACCAATGATCATGTGCATTCATCTGGCTGGAGGGGCATTTTTTTTTTTTTTTGAGGTGAAGTCTCACTGTGTTGCCCAGGCTGGAGTGCAGTGGCAGAGTCATAGCTCACTGCAGCCTTGACCTTCTGGGCTCAAGTGATCCTCCCACCTCAGCCTCCCAAGTAGCTGGGACTACAGGCGTGCACCACCATCACCACAGCCAGTTACTTTTTTTTTTTTTCTGTATTTTTGATAGACACAAGGTTTCATCGTGTTGCCCAGGCTGGTCTTGAACTCCTGGGCTCAAGCAATCCTCCTGCCTCAGCCTCCCAAAGCTCTGGTATTACAGGCATGAGCCACTGCCCCTGGCCTTCAGGACTATCTTCAGACACCTGTTGTAGCCTCTTCATTTCTGCACATCCCTCCCCAGCGGAGACGCTCTCACAAATTGCTCACGAGAAAATTTCCTGCGGTCCCCAAAATCTTTCCCCTCAAACAGAGTTCTGTTGAATTTCTCCCTGACAATGTAAATTAACAACTCGTCTTCACAAGTGCGGGACAAAGAGAAGACTGGAAATGATCTCTCCAGCCACCCTGGGACAAATGCATGTTTGACATCTTCCTCTTCTGTATGTTTACCTTGTCTCATGCAAAAGGGGATTCACTGTGCGTGAAATGAATTCATGACTGACTGTTCCTGTCCCCCCACTTTCACATGTAAAATGTGGATTCAGTGAGTGCCAATCACACCCTCACAAGAATGTAATCATTTGCCTCTTTTATCTACTTTCCTTTTTTTTTTCTTTCCTCTTTCCCTCCTGCCTGCTTTTTTCCCTTTATATACCAAAGCCCTCAAAACCATCCTTGGAAAAAGCACAGGGCCGGGCACAGTGACTCATGCCTGTAATCCCAGCACTTTGGGAGGCCAAGACAGACAGCTCACGAGGTCAGGAGTTCGAGACCAGCCTGACAAACATGGTGAAACCCCATGTGTACTGAAAATACAAAAATGAGCCAGGCGTGGTGGTGTGCATTTGTAATCCCAGCTACTTGGGAGGCTGAGGCAGGAGAATTGCTTGAACCCAGGAGGCAGAGGGTGCAGCGAGCTGAGATGGCGCCACTGCACTCCAGCCTGGGTGACACAGTGAGACTCTGTCTCGAAAAGAAAAGAGCAGAGCAGAGCAGAGGCACGGACCACAGATCCTATGGTGACTTGTGTCTGTTTTTCCTAGGCTGGGGCATATTCTCAGCTGTGGCAAAATTAACCTCTAAACTAATGGAGACTTTGATTCAAAACTTTGAGTTAATCCAGTTATGCCTGAAGTTGCAAGTTTTTGAATTTTTGCCGTCAGATCTTGGCGATGACCTTGAGCAGTAGGATATAATAACTCCCACATGCTTAGCGTTCCGATAATGGAACACTAGGCATACGTGGGTTTAATCAAAGGAGAGATCATCTGTGGTGGACCTGCCTTAAAGAGGGTGAGATGAATGCATAATTCTTCTTCTTCAAAGAAACCTGAGACGGCCTCAGAGATCCTTTTGCTGGGTTTTTATTTTTTATTTTTTTGAGACAGAGTCTCACTCTATCACCCAGGCTGGAGTGCAGTGTCACAATCTCCGCTCACTGCAACCTCCACCTCCCAGGTTCAAGCAATTCTCCTGCCTCAGCCTCCTGAGTAGCTGGGATGACAGGCGCTCGCCACCATGCCTGGCTCATTTTTGTATTTTTATTAGAGACGGCGTTTCACCGTGTTGGCCAGGCTGGTCTTGAACTCCTGACCTCAGATGATCCGCCCGCCTCAGCCTCCCACAGTGCTGGGATGACAAGCGAGAGCCACCGCACCCCGCCCTTTTTGCTGGTTTTGAAGAAGCAAACTCCCAAAGACGAGGAGCTGAGGGTGTCACCGCACGTGGAGAGCCCCATTGTCTGACGGCCAAACAGAAAACGAGACTTGGCCGGGCACCGAGATGGCAGGTGTAAGCCCCTGCGCCTAGCCTAAGACCCCATCTTTTCCATGGCTTCTCAGCCATAGTGTTTCATGGCAAGGGTAAATTTCAGCACAGAAGAAGCTCCAGGCAAAGTCCTGATGACGAAGTTCTGGTCTTTTTATCTTGCCCAAATTCCTGACTCGGGTCTGGGGAGTTCTCATCAGATGGGTTTTATTTAACCCCATGTATGGTAGCTTACTTTCCAACGCGGCTCTGGCATAACATCGTGAGACAAGGAAAAACAACATATTTAACCCCAAAGGATATTTCCTGGCCATACCTTGAAATGGCCCTGACAAGTCTCTTGTGGGAAGAATCCACATTCTATACAGACCTGCCTTTCCTCCCTCCCTGTCTTACCTCCCTTCCCTCCCTTCCCTCCCTTCCTCCCTTCCTCCCTTCCTCCCTTCCTTTCCCCTTTCCTTCCTCCCCCCTTCCTCCCTCCCTTCCTCCCTCCCTTCCTCCCTCCCTTCCTTACCTCCTTCCTTCCCTCCCTCGCTCCCTTCCTTCCCTCCCTTCCTCCCTCCCTCGCTCCCTTCCTTCCCTCCCTTCCTTCCCTCCTTCCCTTCCTTCCCTCCTTCCCTGCCTCCCTCCCTCCTTCCCTTCCCCTTCCCCCCTCCCTCCCCTCCCTCCCTCCCTCCCTCCCTCCCTCCCTCCCTCCCTCCCTCCCTTCTTTCCCTCCCTTCCTTCCCTCCCTCCCTTCCCTCCCTTCCCTCTCTCCCTTCCTCCCTCCCTTCCTCCCTCCCTTCCCTCCGTCCCTCCCTGCCTCCTTACCTCCTTCCCTCCCTCCCTCCTTCCCTCCCTCCTCCCTCCCTCCCCCCCTTCCCTCCCCCTTCCTTCCCTCCTTCCCTCCTTCCCTCCCCCTTCCTTCCCTCCTTCCCTCCCCCTTCCTTCCCTCCTTCCCTCCTTCCCTCCCCCTTCCTTCCCTCCTTCCCTCCTTCCCTCCCCCTTCCTTCCCTCCTTCCCTCCTTCCCTCCCCCTTCCTTCCCTCCTTCCCTCCCCCTTCCTTCCCTCCTTCCCTCCCCCTTCCTTCCCTCCTTCCCTCCCCCTTCCTTCCCTCCTCCTCCCTCCCCCTTCCCCTCCCCTCCCCTCCCCTCCCTTCCTTCCTCCTCCTTCCTCCCTTCCTTCCCCCTTTCCTTCCTTGCCTCCCTTCCTCCCCTCCCTTCCTCCCTCCCTTCCTCCCTCCCTTCCTTACCTCCTTCCTTCCCTCCCTCGCTCGCCCTTCCTTCCCTCCCTTCCTCCCTCCCTCCTTCCTTCCTTCCCTCCTTCCCTTCCTTCCCTCCTTCCCTCCTCCCTCCCTCCCTCCCTTCCTTCCCTCCTTCCCTTCCTTCCCTCCTTCCCTGCCTCCCTCCCTCCCTTCTTTCCCTCTTTCCCTCCCTCCCTCCTTCCTTCCCTCCCTCCCTCCCTCCCTCCCTTCTTTCCCTCCCTTCCTTCCCTCCCTCCCTCAGTCCCTCCCTTCCCTCCCTTCCCTCTCTCCCCTTCCTCCCTCCCTTCCTCCCTCCCTTCCCTCCGTCCCTCCCTCCCTCCTTACCTCCTTCCCTCCCTCCCTCCTCCTTCCCTCCCCCCCTCCCTCCCTCCTTCCCTCCCCCTTTCTTACCTCCCTCCCTCCTTCCCTCCCCCTTCCTTACCTCCTTCCCTCCTTCCCTCCCCCCTCCCCTCCCCTCCCCTCCCCTCCCCTCCCTCCCTCCCTCCCTCCCTCCCTCCCTCCCTCCCTTCCCTTCCTTCCTTCCTTCCTTCCTTCTTCCTTGTTCCTCCTTGTTCCTTCATTCCTTCCTAGATCTAGGACATAATCAACTAAGAGCCAGGCACCCTTTTGGGTCTGATAAGAAATGTTTACAACCTACTCTCTCTCAAGTCTCCTGTATGAGAGCTCCCTGTGCACAATAAAACTTGGTTCCCACAATCCTTTATCTCCACCGGACATTTCTTTTCTGTTGATTCCAGGTCTTCAGATAAACTCAACCAGTTGTCAACCAGAACATATTTAAACTTACCTAAAGCCTGGCAGCCCCGAGGTTGAGTTGTCCCGCCTTTCTCAACCAAACCAATGTCTTTCTGAAATGCATTTGATTGATGTCTTATGCCTCCCTAAAATATTAAAATCAAGCTGTGCCCCGACCACCTGGGATACATGTTCTCAGGACCTCCTGAGGGCTGTGTCACAGGCTATGGTCGCTCATATTTGGCTCAGAGTCAATCTCTTCAAACATTTTACAGAGTTTGACTCTTCATCAACAGTCACAAATCAATACATGGAAGTTATGCGTTGACTTGGCCTAAAAAGTGGTATCTGGGACCGGGCGCAGTGACTTACGACTGTAATTCCAGCACTTTGGGTGGCCGAGGCGGGCGGATCCCCTGAGGTCAGTAGTTCGAGACCAGCCTGGCTAACACTGTGAAATCCTGTCTCGACTAAAAATACAAAGAAGTACCCGGGCGTGGTGGCACGTTCCTGTAATCCCAGCTACTCGGGAGGCTGAGGGGAGAATCACTTGAACCCGGGAGGCAGAGGTTGCAGTGAGTTAAGATCACGCCACTGCAGTCCAGCCTGGGCAACAAGAGTGAAACTCCGTCTGAAAAAAAAAAAAAAAGCTATCTTGAAGCTGGGCAGGGGGTGGGGTTGCTTACAGGAACAGGGTGGATTCAAAGGCTTTTGGACTTGCAGTTGGTTAAGGACGTGGAGCTTTGTCTGAAGACTTGGGGTCAGCGGTAAAAGCACGTTGGATGCGGCCCATGGGCAGGACCTCCCCCAGGACCCTCCAGAAGAAATTGAGAGCAAGGAACAGGGGTCAGAGTTCAGTCGCTCCCTCTCCCACATGGAGGCCTTCTGCCAGCGGATTCCATAGGGTACAGGTGGGAGTTTCTTCCTTTGTTTTTATTATAAGTTCTGGGGCACAGGTGCAGAACGGGCAGGTTTGTTCCATACGTATACACGTGCCATGGTGGTCTGCTGCCCCCTCAACCTGTCACCTACATTAGGTATGTGTCCTAAGGCTCTCCCTCCCCAGCCCCCCAGCCCCTGACAGGCCCCGGTGTGTGATGTTCTCCTCCCCGTGTCCATGTGATCTCATTGTTCAGCTCCCACTTACGCGTGAGAACATGCGGTGGTTGGTTTTCTGTTCTTGTGTGAGTTTGCTGAGAACGATGGTTTCCAGCTTCATCCATGTCCCTGCAAAGGACACGAACTCATGCTTTTTTGTGGCTGCATAGTAGTATTCCATGGTGTCTATGTACCACCTTTTCTATCATTGATGGGCATTTCGGTTGCTTGCAAGACTTTGTTATTGTGAATAGTGCTGCAGGAAACATACGTGTACACGTGTCTTTATTGTAGAATGATTTATATTCCTTTGGGTATATACCCAGTAATGGCATTGCTGGGTCAAATGGTATTTCTGGTTCTAGATCCTTGAGGAATCGCCACACTGTCTTCCACGGGGGTTGAACTAATTTACACGAGGTGTGAGTGTCTGCACACTACCTCAGGGACAGATGCTAAGATGTTCTCTTTAGTTTGTACTGGGAAGGAAACATCCCTGACGCTTCATTTCCTTGGTTATTATTTTAACCTACTATTACCTTCTTGTTTATCGAGTAGCTCATTGACGTCTCCCAGCCAGCGAAGTGCTTGCAATTTCCCTCCTGGAAGAAGCTCAAGGTCTCCCTTGAGTTCCATGCTGGGTCGGGGGTGGAGAGAGGTTCCTGCTGTGCCCCTGAGAAGGGTCCGGGCCGGCCTCGGTTCCTCCAGCTTTGTCTTCGGTGCCATGAGCGGACAGATACTATCGCCGCTTACGGGGCGTGCAGCGTGGGGGGCGGTGGTGGTGGTGGGGATTTTGTTGCGGTTGGATTTTCCCAGCTTTTTCCATTTTGAGCCCAGGAGCGTTACTCTTCAAGCTTTTAAATGTGAACACAGTGGGAAACGGCTTCTTAGGAATTACGTTTTAACTGGTTTCCAGCGTATCCAGAGAGCAGCCAGCAGGTAGACCCTTGGTAACTTCTTTTTGATGTTCCCGATGTGTAAACTACCCAGAGCATTAAATCTGCGCTAATTAGCAATCCAGGCTGCTCATCCAAGCTCCCCTGAAGTTTACTTTTAGCCCAGTCCTGTGGGTGGATAATGTAAACTCATTCCCAGGAGGACGATTTCCCTCCTTGGAGACAGAATTGTTCTGGAAAGCGTTTCCCAAGTCCCCGTTTCCACGGCAACACCAGGATTGACGTCTCGCCCTCACAGGGTAGTGTCTTGTCTTCCAAAGCCTTTCTTTCCGCTTTACTTACACAAGCACTTTGGGGCGTCTGCTCTTTGCCTCGGGGGTGGGTCAGCGGTGCTTTCATTTTAATCATCTTTTCTAGGCCAGACCTGGGAGTCATAGAACAATTTTAATTATCTGGGCACGTTACCATCCTGACAACACTGTTTACAGAGTTTATCCTGAAGGTGGTTTCTGAGGGCAGCCGTATATCCCAGCAGCATTGTTTTCACTTGAGTTGTGTGGTGCGGTATATCCCAAGTGCTCAAGTGAGTTGTGTGGTGCGGTGTATCCCAAGTGCTCAAGTGAGTTGTGTGGTGCGGTGTATCCCAAGTGCTCAAGTGAGTTGTGTGGTGCGGTGTATCCCAAGTGCTCAAGTGAGTTGTGTGGTGCGGTGTATCCCAAGTGCTCAAGTGAGTTGTGTGGTGCGGTGTATCCCAAGTGCTCAAGTGAGTTGTGTGGTACGGTGTATCCCGAGTGCTCAAGTGAGTTGTGTGGTACGGTGTGTATCCCAAGTGCTCAAGTGAGTTGTGTGGTGCGGTGTATCCCAAGTGCTCAAGTGAGTTGTGTGGTGCGGTGTATCCCAAGTGCTCAAGTGAGTTGTGTGGTGCGGTGTATCCCAAGTGCTCAAGTGAGTTGTGTGGTGCGGTGTATCCCAAGTGCTCAAGTGAGTTGTGTGGTACGGTGTATCCCAAGTGCTCAAGTGAGTTGTGTGGTACGGTGTATCCCAAGTGCTCAAGTGAGTTGTGTGGTACGGTGTATCCCGAGTGCTCAAGTGAGTTGTGTGGTACGGTGTATCCCAGTGCTCAAGTGAGTTGTGTGGTACGGTGTATCCCAAGTGCTCAAGTGAGTTGTGTGGTACGGTGTATCCCAAGTGCTCAAGTGAGTTGTGTGGTACGGTGTATCCCAAGTGCTCAAGAGGGAGAGGACGGCCTTCGTAGTAAACAGCGTGAAAACAAAGGCGTCACCCCTTACTTAATTTCATCCCACCATGTCACGCATCTCTCTCTCTCCCTGCCTCTCTTTCTCTCTCTCTCTCTCTTTCTCTCCCTCTGTCACAACCTCTGTCTCCTTCTCCTCTGTCTCTCTCTCATTCTATTCCTCTCTGCCCCTCTCTGTCCTGTTCTCATCTCTCTCCTGTTCTCTCTCTCTCCCTGCCTCTCTCTCTCTCTTCTCTCTCTCTCTGTTTCTCTCCCTCTCTGTCACAACCTCTGTCTCTCTCTTTCTCCTTCTCTGTCTCTCTCTCATTCTATTCCTCTCTGTCCCTCTCTGTCACTTTCTCTCTCTCCTGTTCTCTCTCTCTCCCTGCCTCTCTCTCTCTCTCTGTATGTCTCTCTCTCTCTCTGT
This sequence comes from Macaca thibetana thibetana, assembly GCF_024542745.1. Taxonomy (NCBI): domain Eukaryota; kingdom Metazoa; phylum Chordata; class Mammalia; order Primates; family Cercopithecidae; genus Macaca; species Macaca thibetana. The sequence continues at coordinate 533,029 of NC_065598.1, forward strand.
TTCTCTCCCTCTCTGTCACAACCTCTGTCTCTCTCTCTCTCATTCTATTCCTCTCTGTCCCTCTCTGTCACTTGCTCTGTCTCCTGTTCTCTCTCTCCCTTTGTCTCTTGCTTCTTATCTCTGTCTCTGTTTCTGTGTCTCTCTCCTTTTTTTTTTGTTTTTTGAGAGAGAGCGTTGCTTTTCTCCCTCAGTCTGGGGTGCAGTGCAGCGACCTCGGCTCACTACAACCTCTGCCTCCTGGGTTCAAGCGATTCTCCTGCCTCAGCCTCCTGAGTAACTGAGATTACAGGCGCCCGCCACCGCGCTCCACTAGATTTTATATTTTTAGTAGAGACAGGGGTTCACCATGTTGGCCAGGCTGGTCTCGAACTCCTGACCTCAGGCGATCCACCCACCTCGGCCTCCCAAACGATTGGGATTACAAGTGTGAGCCAGCGTGCCCGGCCTGTCTCTTATTCTTTCTTTCTCTATCTTCGTCCCTCGCTTTATTTGTGTGTCTCGCTCTGTCTCTCTGGCACACTCTCTGTCTCTTTCAATCTCTCTTTCTCTGCTTCTATTTAGGTGTCACAGTCTTCTCTCTCAGTGTCTTTCCTCCGTCTGCTCTCTCTTTCTCTTCCATTCTCTCCCTCTGTTTCTGTGTCTTTTGTTCTTTTTTTCTCCCTCTTTCTCTTTTTTTTTTTTTTTTTTGAGACGGAGTCTCGCTCTGTCGCCCAGGCTGGAGTGCAGTGGCCGGATCTCAGCTCACTGCAAGCTCCGCCTCCCGGGTTCACGCCATTCTCCTGCCTCAGCCTCCCGAGTAGCTGGGACTACAGGCGCCTGCCACCTCGCCCGGCTAAGTTTTTGTACTTTTAGTAGAGACGGGGTTTCACTGTATTAGCCAGGATGGTCTCAATCTCCTGACCTCGTGATCCGCCCGTCTCGGCCTCCCAAAGTGCTGGGATTACAGGCTTGAGCCACCGCGCCCGGCCCCTCCCTCTTTCTCTTGCTTTCTCTCTCTTTCTGTCTCGCCTCTCTCTCTCTCACACACACACACACACACACACACACACACACACAGAGAATAATCTCGCTCCATCCTCTTTCGCAGTAGGTCTTAGGGGTAGATGGATATCTGCCCCATAACAAAGTGAACAGGATTTCGGGTCTCCAGAGAGGAGCTCCGTACCTGCACAACGACTAAGAGATACCGGTATTTCACCTTTATTTTTACATTGGGAAATATAGAGAAACGAGAGAGGAGGGGGTGACAACGAATCTGCCCTCCTTCCTGGCAAATTCCGGCAATTCAGGCACCCCGTTCCTTTCCTCCGGAAGAAAGGGAGGCCAGAGGCCATCATGAGCTTCATCCCTGCTCAAGACTTTGCAGGATGTGGCTGTATCAGCTCTTGGCTCCAAGAGCTGGGCTTTCTGTGTAGCGGGACGGCTCTTGCTACCCACAAGTGCAGGGAGAAGTGTCCCCCGGCTGCCGGCATCACGAAGGTTCCCGCTTCCTAGGACACTGGTGAATTTATTAGGATGCGTCGGGAAGGGCAGCTGCAGACTGATTCAGGGGCTCTGTTGGCTGTGGGTAGATGCTTGAAAGCTGTTGCTGCTCTGAGCAGAGTGCCTTCTCCACAAGCGCTGCCTCCTGGTCTCAATGATGGGTTTTATATTAGTCTCAATGATGGGTTTTATATTATTTAGAGACGGGCTCTTGCTGTTTTCTAGGCTGGAGTGCAGAGGTACAGAGGCATAATCGTAGCTCGCTGCAGCCTCAACCTCCTGTGTTCCTGTGCTCAAGCAGTCCTGCCAGCTCAGCCTCCCAAGGAGCTGGGATCGCAGACATGCACCACCACACCCGGATAATTTTTTTATTGTGTCCTTTTATAGAGGTAGGGTCTCGCTGTGTTGCCCAGGCTGCTCTTGAACTCCCGGCCTCAAGCACTCCTCCCACCTCGGCCTCTCAGAGTGCTGCGGTCACAGGGCTGAGCCACCACACCTGGCCCTGATGATTTTCAGATTAGCTCAGTTGAGTTCCAAGGTTGACTGAGGTCGGATTTTCAGGTCGTGGTTACGGACACACTTATCGGATTTATTCTAGGAGCTCTTTAATAGCATTTCAGAATGGACAGCATTTCTGGAAATTAGCTTATTTTGTTTTTCTTAGCATTAAATACATTTGCTTTTGTATGTCTCAGTGGAAGATTTTTTAAGTTTACATTTTTATGATTTTTTTCATCTGTGTATATACATGTTACCCATCAAGCAATTCCTGCCCTCCTAGCAAATTTCTTCTGCTACCTGTTTTTCAGAATTTCTGTCAGAACAACATAAATTTCACAAATCAAATCACCTCAGACTCTTCGTCCAACCAGTCAGTATCAGGGCACTTACCTGTTCTTTCAAAGTCTAAAAGAATTTTCTAAAATACCTTCTGCACCCATCTACCCTTTCTTCATGCCATTCTTTCATTATTTTTTTCTCTTTTGCTTATAGCTGTTGGTCTGATTAGACCTTATTTTCTTGATTAAATTGGGATAATTACTATCTCTCAGAAAATTATTTCCTTGAGATTTTCACATTTTACTTACAAATGTAACATCAGGATACTAAGAATCAGAAAACATCATTTTAAAGCCTTTTTCATATAGTACAGTGTTTCCTATTTGTAATTTTGCATTTTCAGCCTCATTAAATATATTATTCACAGTCTTTTCTGGGACTTTGCCCTTCCTTCCTTCCTTTCCTCCTTCCACCCATCCTTTCCTCTTCCCCTTTCTCCCTCCCTCCTTTCCTCTCTTTCTTCCCTCCCTCCATTCATTCTTTCTTTCTCCCCTCCCCTCCCTTCCTTTCCCTTTCCCTTCTTTCCTTCCTTCCTTCCTTCCTTCCTTCCTTCCTTCCTTCCTTCCTTCCTTCCTTCCTTCCTTCCTTCCTTCCACAAATCCTTTCCTCCTTCTCTTTCTCCCTCCTCTTCTCCCTCCCCTTCTCCCTCCCCTCCTCCCTCCCTTCCTTTCTTCCTTCCCTCCTTCCATTCATTCTTCCTTGCTTCCTCCTACCCTCCTTCCCTCCCTCCTTTCTTCCCTCCCCCACAATGTTGATTCTGTTCATTTCTGCCTGTCCATCTAGGAGTTCTTGAAAAATATACTTGGATACTGTGTTATTCTGAAGAAAATGCTGTGGAAAATGGCCCATCCTATCATAGCTTCATCTCGATTCAGCACTTGGTTTATGATTTTCAAGTTATCCCCGTTGGGGTTACAAAGTTGGTTACACAGATCCAAACCATGCCTTCATAGGTGCCCATCCTCCTTGTTCCGTTAACGTTTTAGACTTGAATCATTGCTGTCTTGTGTGACTAGGGCCATTTCTACTTGGTTTTTGCTTGTTTGGCTGATAAATGTGAACGTTTTAACAATTGTTAAACAATCGTTTTAACCATTGTAATTCCTCCTTCTTAACACTCTGTATCTTTACCATCAAGATACAGACATCACTGAGATCACACCACTGCACTCCAGCCGGGGCGACAGAGCAAGACTCAGTCTCAAGGGAAAAAAAAAAAAAAAATATATATATATACACACACACACACACACACACACACACACACACACACATATATATATCTATATATACACACACACACATATAAATGATCACAATTAAGTGGGCTTCATTCCTGCCCTGTTCTTTGTCCAAACAGATGTTTCTGAATGTCAGGGGTGAAACTCAATTTCTAGCACCCGGTGAGCATTGTGCCTTCCCCTGCTGCAGTCCGTGATGTATGGGCTCGTCTTCCCCTAGGGATGCCAGCCATACCCTGTTCGCCTTACCCTTCCTACCAGTATCACCCTTGGTGCAAGGAAGCTCCTGAATGGATGCAAAAAAAGAGACGCTGATTGCAAGAATGCACAGATGCGGATTGCGAGAATGAGCAGAGCCCATTGGTTGCCTGTATTAGTCCGTTCTCACACTGCTCGAAAGAAATACCTGAGACTGGGCAATTTTTAAAAAATTTATTTTAAGTTCTGGGACACATGTGCAGGATTGTACATAGATAAACATGTGCCATGGTGGTTTGCTGCACCTGTCAACCCATCACTTAAGTATTAAGCCCAGCATGAATTAGCTATTTTTTCATTATTATACTTTAAGTTCTGGGATACATGTGCAGAATGTGCAGGTTTGTTCCATAGGTATACACATGCCATGGTGGTTTGCTGCACCCATCAACCCATCATCTACGTTAGGTATTTCTTTTAATGCTCTCCCTCCCCTAGCCCCCACCTCACAACAAGCCCTGGTGTGTGATGTTCCCCTCCCTGTGTCCGTGTGTTCTCATTGATCAGCTCCCACTTATGAGTGAGAACATGCGGTGGTTGGTTTTCTGTTCTTGTGTGAGTTTGCTGAGAATGATGGTTTCCAGCTTCATCCGTGTCCCTGCAAAGGACATGAGCTCATTCTTTTTCATGGCTGCATAGTATTCCATGGTGTCTATGTGCCACATTTTCTTTATTCAGTTTATCGTTGATGGGCATTTGGGTTCATTCCAAGTCTTCACTGTTGTGAACAGTGCCACAATAAACGTACATGTGAATGTGTCTTTATAGTAGAATGGTGTATAATCCTTTGGGTATATGCCCAGTAATGGGATTGCTGGGTCAAATGGTGTTTCTGGTTCTACATCTTTGAGGAATCGCCACACTGTCTTCCACAGTGGTTGAACTAACTTACACTCCCACCAACAGTGTAAAAGCGTTCCCAGTTCTCCACATCCTCTCCAGCATCTGTTGTACCCTGATTTTTTGATGATTGCCGTTCTAACTGACGTGAGATGGTATCTCATGGTGGTTTTGATTTGTATTTCTCTACTGACCAGGCATTAGCTGTTTTTCCTGATGCTCTCCCCGTCCCCGACCCCAGCGCACAACACACCCCAGTGTGTGTTGTTCCCCTTCCTGTGTCCATATGTTCTCATTGTTCAGCGCCCACTTGTGAGTGAGAGTGTGTGGTGTTTGGTTTTCTGTGCCTGCTTTAGTTTGCCGAGGATAATGGCTTCTAGCTTCATCCATGTCCCTGCAAAGGACATGATCTCGTTCCTTTTTATGGCTACATAGTATTCCATAGTGTATATGTACCATTTTTTAAAATCTACTCTATCATTCATGGGCATTTGAGTTGATTCCACATCCTTGTTGTTGTGCTGCAATGAACGTATGTGTGCATGTATCTTTATAATACAATGATTTCTGTTTCTTTGGGTATATACCTTGTAATGGGATTGCTGGGTCAAATGGTGTTTCTGGTTCTAGGTCTTTGAGGAATTGCTACACTGAGACTGGGTAATTTATGAAGAAAAGAGGCTTAATTGGCTCATGGTTCTGCAGGCTGTACAGGAGGCAGAGCAGCTTCTGCTTCTAGGGAGGCATGAGGAAATGGATAATCATAGTGGACAGTGAAGGAAAGCAGGTGTCTTACATGGCCCTTAGCAAGAGAAAGAGAGACAGAGAGGCAGTTGCGGTGGGCTGGGGAGATGCTACACACTTTTCGACAACCAGATGCCACGAGAACTCATTCACTATTGCAAGAACAGCATCTAGGCGAAGGTGCTAAACTATTCCTGAGAAATCCACCCCCATGACTCAATCTCCTCCTACGAGGGTCCACCTCCAGTGTTGGGGATTCCAATTTAACATGAGATTTGAATGGGGACACAGATCCAAACCATATCACTATCCATCCATCAATTCATCCATCCATCTATCCATCCCATCCATCCATCCATCCATCCCATCCATCCATCCATCCATCCATCCATTTATCCATCCGTCAATCAGTTCATCTATCCATCAATTCATCCATCCATCCATTCATCCATCCACCCATCCATCAATTCATCCATCAATTCATCCATCCATCCATCCATCCATCCACCCATCCATCAATTCATTGATCCACACATCCATCCATCTATCCATCTATCCATCTATTCATCCATCCATCCATCCACCCACCCATCCATCAATTCATCCATCCATCCATCCCATCCATCCATCCATCCATTTATCCATCCATCTGTCCATCAGTTCATCTATCCATCAATTCATCCATCCATCCATCCATCCACCCATCCATCAATTCATCCATCTATCAATTCATCCATCCATCCATTTATCCATCCATCCATCTCTCCATCAGTTCATCTATTCATCAATTCATCCATCCATCCATCCATCCACTCATCCATCCATCCATCCATCCATCCGTCCGTCCATCCATCCATCCACCCATCCATCAATTCATCCATCCACCCACCCACCCATCCATCCATCCATCCCTCCATCCACCCACCCACCCACCCACCCATCCATCAATTCATCCATCCATCCGTCCATCCATCCGTCCATCCATCCATCCATTCATCCATCCATCTGTCCATCAGTTCATCTATCCATCAATTCATCCATCCATCCATCCACCCATCCATCAGTTCTTCCATCCGTCCATCCATCCATCCATCCATCCACCCACCCACCCACCCACCAACCAACCCATCTGTCCGTCCGTCCGTCCGTCCGTCCATCCATCCATCATCCATCCATCCATCCATCCATCCATCCATCCATCCATCCATCCATCCATCCATCCATCCATCCACCTGTCCATCAATTCATCCATCCATCAGTTCATCCATCCACCAACCCATCCACCAACCCATCCATCAGTTCATCCATCCATCCGTCCATCCACCCGTCCATCCACCCGTCCATCAATCCATCCATCAATCCATCCATCCATGCATCCATCTGTATTAGTCTGTTCTTGCATTGCTATAAAGAAATACCTGAGACTGGATGATTTATAAAGAAAAGAGATGTAATTGGCTCATGGTTCTGCAAGCTGTACAGGAAGCAGAGCAGCTTCTGGGGAGGCCTCAGGAAACTGACAATCGTGATGGAAGGTGAAGTGGAAGCCGGCATGTCTTACATGGCCAGAGCAGGAGCAAGAGTGCAGGGGAGGTGCTGCATCCTTTTAAACAATGAGATCTGGAGAGAACTCACTCACTATCAGAAGAAGAGCACCAAGGGGATGGTGCTCACCCATTCATGAGAAATCCACCTCCATGGTCCAAACACCTCCCCCCAGGCCCCTCCGCCCACAGTGGGGATTACAAGTCAACATGAGATTTGGGTGGGGACACAGATCCAAACTATATCACTGCCTCACAAGCCAGTGATCTCAAGTAGAATGGTGATGTTCATGTTGCTAGTGGCTATAAGCCTTTTTTCTCAAAGAGCAAGAAAAATGCGTCTTCCAATTTAAAAAAAAAAAAAAATGCAATCACACTGCTGTTTTCAGAAGCTCAGTGTGTGCATTTACCCATCCTTTGATCATTGGTTCCAGTTTTTAGCAGTAGTGTGGATTTTCCTCTTTCTTACATCCCCGCAAGTGTTTTTGCAGAAAATTACAGCAGTCCATCAGGAATTTGTATCCAGATGACGCTGTGCTCAGAAACAGCGCTTTCAAACTCCGTGGCAAAACTGCCTCTCCCCTAATCTGCAGCAGATTGATAACTGTCGTAGGCACAATAAAAATGAATTGCTAAAAAAAATGCATTTAAGAAACGTGCCAACTAGAAGCTCTCAGTGTGTCTTTTTAAAGTCATTGGGTTGAGCAAAGCTTAAATGACTGTCATTATTTTTTTTTAAGTTTCTAAACATTTCCTTTCAATTTCTGAACATGTCTCACCACAGACAGCTTGCAGTAACCGTTCAGAGAGTGGCAGCCGTCTGATTCAGGAGTGTGCATACCATCATACCATCCAATCAATATATTGCTTTATTTATTTATTTTTTGAGACAGTCTAGCTCTGTCGCCCAGGCTGGAGTGCAGTGGTGCGATCTCAGCTCACTGCAGCCTCCACCTCCTGGGTGTAAGCAATTCTCCTGCCTCAACCATCCAAGTAGCTGGGATTTCAGGTGCCTGCCCCCACGCCCAGCTAATTTTTGTATTTTTAGTAGAGACGGGGTTTCACCATGTTGGCCAGGCTGGTCTCGAGCTCCTGACCACAAGTCAGGAGCCTCGGCTTCCCAAAGTGCTGGGATAGCAGGTGTGAGCCGCTGCACCTGCCCATCCAGTATTTCTCTAAGGAAAATGTTGGAAGTACTTATTTCCTTTTCCTTGATGGCCTGGTGACTTGACACAGATGGGCTTCATTCTCCATGATGAGGAAGCTGTTCTATCACCTGAAAACTTGCCTTCCAAGAGAAGGTTAAAGTGTATATTTCAAAATATGGACTTTGGGCTGCCACGTTTGGCTGACTCTTGGGTGTTGTGGTACTTAAAGTGTCCTAGATCAGCCACGATACAACAAAACCTAATCACTGTGTCTCCACCTGAGATATGTGCTGCAGAAAGCGCCAGTTCTTGTGATATGGGAGCCATGACCACCTCCGTTCTGGGGACCTGGGACCCCAGGGGTGGATCTGAGTATGTTATCAAGAGCTAGATGAGGCTGGGCGAGGTGGTTCACACCTGTAATCCCAGCACTTTGGGAGGCCGAGGCGGGCAGATCACAAGGTCAGGAGTTCGAGACCAGCCTGGGCAACATGGTGAAACCGTCTCTACTAAAAACCCACAGATTAGCGGGGCGTGGTGGCATGTACCTGTAGTCCCAGCTGCTCAGGAGGCTGAGGCAGGAGAATGGCTTGAACCCGGGAGACGGAGGTTGCAGTGAGCCGAGATCGCACCACCGCACTCCAGCCTGAGCGACAGGGTGTGAGTCCATCTCAAACAACAACAGAGAACTAGGTGAGAAGACCTGGCGTGCTCCTGCAGTGCAGCCCGCCGTGATCATACAGAGACCAGAAGGCGCAGCATGGCACGTCGTGGCCCGTCACTCTCATCTCTGCTCCATGTAGCCGTAAGACCAAACCTGCATCTGTGGTTGCACACGGTCTGGTAGTCTCCTAACCTGCTTCCAGAGACACACCTCGTGGAAATGTGCAAGGCTCAGCAAAGAAAAGCTAATATCTAATGATTCAGGTATTTACCCAGCTTTTTTTTTTTTTTTTTTTTTTTTGAGATGGTGTCTGGCACTGTCGCCAGGCTGGAGTGCAGTGGTGTGATCTTGGCTCACTGCAACCTCCGCCTCCCAGGTTCGAGCGATTCCCCGGCCTCAGTCTCCCAAGTAGCTGGGATTACAGGCATGCGCCACCATACCTGGCTGATTTTTATATTTTTAGTAGAGGCAGAGTTTTGCCATGTTGGCCAGGCTGGTCTCAAACTCCTGACCTCAGGTGATCCGCCTGCCTCAGCCTCCCAAAGTCCTGGGATGACAGGCGTGAGCCACCGTGCCTGGCCTGCTTTTTTCTTACTGGCACGAGAACTTAGAGTGATACAAATCTTCTGAATATTTGGGCTGCATTCTGCAGACGGTGACACCTTCTGTTTCCATGGATATTATTTATAAAACATTTTTGTCACCTGCTATGAATTGTCACCCTGCCCAGATGCTTTAAAGGGACAGTTTTTGAAATCAACATGAGTTTGGGCAGTGGGTAATTGCATACTTAATACAATTAAACATTAAAAAGGGGCTCCTTCTGCTTTCCTATCAAGTGAGGCAGCAGGGTGATAGACGTAGGGGTGAGGGATGCACCCTGTATTATAGGCCAGGGTTCTTTAGAGGGCTAGAACAGGATCAATAGCTATATATAAAGGGGGTTTATTCAGCATTAACTCACAGGACACAAGGTCCTACGATACGCTGTCTGCAAGCTGAGGAGCGTGGAAGCCAGCCCGAGGCCTAAAGCTGAAGAACTTGGAGTCCAATTTTTGAGGGCAGGAAGCCTCCAGCACGGGAGAAAGCTGTAAGATGGGAGGCTAAGCCAGTCTAACCTTGCCACATTCTTTTGCCTGCTTTTTATTCTGGCCGTGCTGGCAGCTGATAAGATGGTGTCCATCCCGACGAAGGGTGGGGTCTGCCTTTCCCAGCCCACTGACTCAAATGTTCAGCTTCTTTGTCAGCACCCCCCAGGCACACCCAGGATCAATACGGATGAGGTTGACCTCACCGTCTTATGTAGGACACCAGTCCTACTGGATGAGGGCCTCACCCTTATGAGCTCCTACGGGCCCTGTCTGCAAATAAAGTCATCATGGAAGTTTCAGGGTTCTGATGATGAGTGAGGGAGGGCGCGGTTCAGTCTATAATGATGTCCTGTATCTATTGCAAAGAAAAAATGAAGGCGCTATTCCATTCCTCCAAACCAGGGAGGTTTGCCAGAGTTACAGACAAAAAGGTTTTTTAGGGGGGTACAGTTCATTCCGTAACAATGCTCTCTCGCTATCGCAAAGAAGAAAGGAAGGGGTCATTCAGTTCCTCCAAAGCAGGAGATTTGCCAGAACTCCAAACAAAAGGAATTTTTTTTCCATCTTGATCCCTATTTATCAACACGTGCCTCCTTATCTTTCCAGCTGACTTCCTCTCTTGGGTAGCATTAATTTCAGAAATCTGTATTTCTGACTTGCCCTCAGGAAACCCCTTTAGATGTTAGAAATTCTTCTGTGGATGAAGTTATCTTTTTTTTTTTTTTCTCTCTGGGACATAATCTTGCCTTGTTGCTTAGGCTGGAGTGCAGCGGCGCAATCTCGGCGCACTGCAACCTCCACCTCCTGGGTTCAGACAATTCTCCTGCCTTGGCCTCCTGAGTCGCTGGGATTACAGGCACCCACCACCACGCCCGGCCAATTTTTGTATTTTTAGTAGAGACGGGGGTTTCGCCACGTTGGCCAGGCTGGTCTTGAACTCCCGACCTCAGATGATCCGCCCCCCTCAGCCTCCCAAAGTGCTGGGATGACAGGGGCCCGCCACCACACCTGGCCAGATGAGGTTACCTTCATGAGACTCAGGGTTTGCCGTCTGTCGCTGAGTTGCAAATAAAAGAAAAGTTGGATGAGTTATTTGTGGCGTCAAGAGCAACACTTAGAATTGTAGAGTCGCTTTCTCCATTGGAGGCTGTGGTGTGAGGGCTACAGGCTGTGTGAGTGTCATTCACCACGCTAGGTGCCGAAAGGGGCATCAGACATAGCAGCTGCGTGAGTCTCCTCTCTTCATATGATACCGTCTCACTGTCAGAGTCACAGTGACAGAGGCATTTGTTGCCAAGGATTCACACTCCAGTAGGGTTAACATTTTTCTTCTGTATGAGTTCCTTAGGGTTACTGTAAAAAGCACATCTTCTCTTCTCTCAATAAGTTTTAAGTGACATTTAAAAATATTCAAGCCTGTGACTTGACCTAATTGTTCAGCATTTGACTCGTTCTATTAAATGGAGCGCCTTGTCAATTTCAAGTCCTTTATACTTGCAATTGTTAAGAGTTAAAAGGTAGTTGGTTTTGTCGCAGACAACGCGTTAAGGAATCCTTCCACGTTTTTCCCGACTTTAAAATTAAAGATTCTCAGGGCGCTGTGTAGAGCAGTGAAAATAAGACCTCGCGTGTGTGTGCGCGTGTGTGTGTGCGTGTGTGTGCGTCTGTGTGCGTGCGTGTGCGTGTGTGTGCGCGTGTGCGTGTGCGTGTGTGTGTGTGCGCATGTGTGCGTGTGTGTGTGTGCGTGTGTGTGCGTCTGTGTGCGCGTGTGTGTGTGCGTGTGTGTGCGTCTGTGTGTGCGTGTGTGTGTGCGTCTGTGTGCGCGTGTGTGTGTGCGTGTGTGTGCGTCTGTGTGCGCGTGTGCGTGCGTGCGCGTGTGTGTGCGCATGTGTGCGTGTGCGCGCGCGTGTGCATGCGTGTGCGCATGTGTGCTTGTGCGTGTGCGCACGCGCCTGGAGGAGAACGGGTGTTCCACTTGGGTGAGAGGATTGGCTGTGAGCTTCAGACCAGGAAATGTGTCATCTAGCCAAGCACCTGGCTGAGTGTGCCGGAGTGAGGACCTTGAACAGAACCTTCCTTTTCTGTTATTATTCGCTACAGAGCTAAAAGGGCCAAATATATCCTGTGAAAACCTTCTTTTTTTTTTTTTAAATAAAAGACCAGATCCCTCCTTCAACTGTACACATTTTTAAATAAAATCATATTGAACTAAAAAAAAAAAACCCAAAACTGGGGAACTTGCAGAATAGAAATCTATCCTCTCCCAGGTCTGGAGGACAAGAGGTTAAATCCAGGGTGTCTCGGGGCTGAGCTCTGTCGGGACGCTCTAGGGCACGATCCTTTTGGCCTTTCCCAGCTCCTGAGGGCTCCAGACATCCCAGGGCTTGTGGCTGCATCACTCTAGTCTCTGCCTCTGTCTTATCATCATTTTCTCTCATCTGTCTCAAGCATCCCTCTGTCTCCTTCTTATAAAAACCCCAGGTTGGGCACGGTGGCTCACGCCTGACATCCCAGCACTTCGGGAGGCCCAGGTGGGCGGATCATCTGAGGGCAAGAGTTCGAGACCAGCCTGGCCAACATAGTGAAACACTGTCTCTACTGAAAAAAAAAGAAAAAAAAAATCAGTGAGCTGAGATCCGGCCACTGCACTCCAGCCTGGGCGACAGAGCAAGACTCCATCTCCAAAAAAAAAAAAAACCAAAATATAAAAATTAGCCAGATGTGGTAGCATGTGCCTGTAATCCCAGCTACCCGGGAGACTGAGGCAGGAGAATCGCTGGAACCCGGGAGCCAGAGGCTGCAGTGAGCTGAGATCACGCCGCTGCACTCCAGTCTGGCAACAGAGCGAGACTCTGTCTCAAAAAGAAAAGAAAAGAAAAGTGTGACTTCCCAGGTGAAATGGAAATGGACCTGTTTAGAAATTGTCTTAATCTCTGAAATAGGTTGGAAGGTAACCAGGCATTTGTTGTTGTCCTTTTCCAGTGGAATTTTTATTCTGTGACCTGGCTTCCATGATGTCTATCCGGGACTTTGTCCAGAAGTTCCAGATGAAGAAGATTCCTCTCCATGTTCTGGTCAACAATGGTGAGTCCCGGTGAACTTGCTGCAAGCCAGGGGTTAATTGGAAGGACGGGAGCTCTAGCTTTCATGTGAGAGAAGTGTCTGAGCAAAACAGGATATCCATGGAAATTATTGCACAGACCTGCTATTTGTGGTCACTGCTTCATGTCACAGATGGCTTTGGAGGACCATCATTCTTGTTAGTATGTTACTTTTAAATAATGGTCACCGGATAACATGTTGTATGGAGCTGACACGTTCACTTGTCCACTTTGACTAAAGTGTATTACGCACACGCTAAGGGTTGGTGTTTCCCCAAATGTTGTCTTGCAAAATCATCACCACACTCCCCTGAGACTCATGATTTGGGCTCTAGAAGCTCATTCTCGTTTATCTCTTGATTTTACTCCTGTTCAACATCCTTACCCAGACGGGTGGAGTCAGTATCTCCCCTTCCCCGTCTTCAGTCTGCCCGTCTGCCAATCTTCAACACAAACCACCCTTCATCCTGAGCCCTTGTTTAAGCCTCGCTGAGCTCTTGATGTCATTGCAAACCTTGAGCCCTTCTTTGCGCCACGCTGAGCCCTTAACGTCATTGCAACACTTAATATTTCTCCTCGCAGTACTGATGCCCGTTACTCTCATCCCCTGCTACAGTCCATTTTATTTTTTATAAAAGTTAACCTGAACCCTCCACACTGAGGAGGTACAGTTATTGACATCTCCAAACTAAGTAAATACATAGAACTGAAGTTCTCAGAAATACACCGAAAAACATGTGTGCTAGTAGAATTTAACACATCGCTTTCACAGATGGAGACCAGATGGAAATTTAGAGAGGAAATAAATAGTGCCATGAATACAGTGGATAGGACAGACATAAGTCAAACAGTGAGCCCGTCGAGACAGCACCTTCCTTTCAAATATATGAAATATTTATCAAGTTATTGATACTTTAGATGGCAGACAAAAAAATCACCAAAAGGGTCTTGGGATTACCCAGTGTAATTACTCAATTTCCCACCTAGACCATTAAAGATTCTTAATTCTGCAAAACCCCTTTTGCTTTCTGAGATACTGTTGTCATTAATTCTGGACATTAGGATATGGACGTGTCTGCAAGGAGGGAGAAAACATTATTCTCTGTGCTAAAGTCGTAATACCTGTCCGTTTCCATCTGCCAAGATGTGGTAGCTTCCATCTAATTTTTTTTTTCCTCTTTGTCTTGATGTGTTTTGTGTTTTTCTGCAACATTAATGGGATCGGAGGATAGGAAAGTGGATGAGATATCCACGCTTCCCCTCAACCCACTTGTTTAATTGGAAATTATTATGCTACAGTTTAAAGGAGAAGCATGGGATATAAAACTATACATAGAGTGTGACGCCAATTTATGCATAAAAATATGTGCAGACATAGCTGTGATGTGTGAGTGCATGTGTATTTGTATATGTATTTGATGTATGATGTCTATGTATTTATGCATAAAAATATGTGCAGACATAGCTGTGATGTGTGAGTGCCACTCAAATAGCTATAGACACCACCATTTCCATGTACTTAGCCTGGTAAGAAATATCGTATTATCAATGCTAGTGGCTGTTGTTGGAAGGTCCGGAATGATTTTAACTTTCTGTGTCTTCTCGTTGGAGGTTAATAACACTTTTCAGATTTGCCATCCTGGTGGGATCTTAAGCTTCTATGCAGGAGTCAATGATTTCCCAGTCAACACCCATTTGGAATCTTCTGTCTCAGCATTGGGTGTGGACTTCCTTTGCTGAAGCCCCATCCGTATTTTAAGTGATTAGAATTGTAGCATTATAAGTCAGCAAATGTGGAGACCACTTAGAGGGACCGTGGAGATCCTGTGCAACCCAACGTCTCATTTCTTCATTGCGTGTAACATTCTTACTCATTAGTAATGGGAGCAGTTTATCACAGAGCAGTTGGAAATGGACATGCATGACTGACATGGTGCCCTGTGCAGAGACACAGAAAAACAGAAATGTCTATCCTCTTAGGGACTTTTCTGCAGCTACTTCCATCCATTTGCTATGGCCTTGCATCCACCAGTAAGCAGAAAAAACTAGGAATCTCAGGCCGGGTGCGGCGGCTAACACCTGTCATCCCAGCACTTTAGGAGGCCGAGGCAGATGGATCACAAGGTCAGGAGTTCAAGACCAGCTTGGGCAACATAGTGAAACCCCGTCTCTACTAAAAATATAAAAATTAGCCGGGCGTGGTGACGGGTGCTTGGAGTCCCAGCTACTCAGGAGGCTGAGGCAGGAGAATCGCTTGAACCCGGGAGGTGGAGGCTGCAGTGAGCCGAGATCATGCCATTGCACTCCAGCCTGGGCAACAGAGCAAGACTCCATCTCAAAAAAAAAAAAAAATTAGGAATGTCAGATATGATATGTTTCTCCAGCGGACTCTTACTCTTTTCTGGGGGGAACAGAATTTTACTGAGCAATGAGTATATGAACCACATCTGTGACAGTGGATACAGGCTAACACCAGCCTCACCAGTGTATTCTCCATCACTCAACCACCACTGTGACAGTGGATACAGGCTAACACCAGCTGACACAGCCTCACCAGCGTATACTCCATCACTCAACCACCACTGTGACAGTGGATACAGGCTAACACCAGCTGACACAGCCTCACCAGCGTATTCTCCATCACTCAACCACCACTGTGACAGTGGATACAGGCTAACACCAGCTGACACAGCCTCACCAGCGTATTCTCCATCACTCAACCACCACTGTGACAGTGGATACAGGCTAACACCAGCTGACACAGCCTCACCAGCGTATACTCCATCACTCAACCACCACTGTGACAGTGGATACAGGCTAACACCAGCTGGCACAGCCTCACCAGCGTATACTCCATCACTCAACCACCACTGTGACAGTGGATACAGGCTAACACCAGCTGGCACAGCCTCACCAGCGTATACTCCATCACTCAACCACCACTGTGACAGTGGATACAGGCTAACACCAGCTGGCACAGCCTCACCAGCGTATTCTCCATCACTCAACCACCACTGTGACAGTGGATACAGGCTAACACCAGCCTCACCAGTGTATTCTCCATCACTCAACCACCACTGTGACAGTGGATACAGGCTAACACCAGCTGACACAGCCTCACCAGCGTATACTCCATCACTCAACCACCACTGTGACAGTGGATACAGGCTAACACCAGCCTCACCAGCGTATACTCCATCACTCAACCACCACTGTGACAGTGGATACAGGCTAACACCAGCTGACACAGCCTCACCAGCGTATTCTCCATCACTCAACCACCACTGTGACAGTGGATACAGGCTAACACCAGCTGACACAGCCTCACCAGCGTATACTCCATCACTCAACCACCACTGTGACAGTGGATACAGGCTAATACCAGCTGGCACAGCCTCACCAGCGTATTCTCCATCACTCAACCACCACTGTGACAGTGGATACAGGCTAACTACACAGCCTCACCAGCGTATTCTCCATCACTCAACCACCACTGTGACAGTGGATACAGGCTAACACCAGCTGACACAGCCTCACCAGCGTATACTCCATCACTCAACCACCACTGTGACAGTGGATACAGGCTAACACCAGCTGGCACAGCCTCACCAGCGTATACTCCATCACTCAACCACCACGTTTACCTTTTGCAATGGCTGTTGCTTTCCTAGGATGCTCCTCTGTTCCTTTTCTCAACAGATTTTAAACAAGGCACACAGGGCTCTCAGATAGAAAAATATTCTGGAAACTGGGACAGGGTAGGATTTGAATCAAAAGAGTCTTGTTGTTGGATTGGCTTTGTACCCTATCTCTTCTGTAGAGAATCTCATGCACATATAGGGTTTACTTCTTCCTAGACTTATCTAGATCTTCCTTGCATGCTAAGACTTTTTACCTTCGCTCAATGCTTCCGAGGCACCTCAAGGCAGGAAGTCCAGTGTGGAGTTCCTGAGCCCATGGCTGACACCGGTTCTACAGGAGAATATTTCCTTCTCCCGTTTTTAGAAGACTGTCAGCATTTCTTCACCCATGGCCTCCCACCTGACCTTAAAGCCAACAATGATAGTGGCTCACGCCTGTAACCTCAGCACTTTGGGAGGCCGGGGCAGTTGGATCACGTGAGGTCAGGAGTTTGAGACCAACCTGGACAGCATAGTGAAACCCCGTCTCTACTAAAATTACAAAATTAGCTGGGCGTGGTGACGCATGCCTGTAATCCCAGCTACTCGGTGGGAGGCTAAGGCAGGGGAATCGCTTGAACCTGGGAGGTGGAGGTTGGGGTGAGCTGAGATCGTGCCACTGCACTCCAGCCTGAGTGACAAGAGCAAAACTCCATCTCAAAACAACAACAACAAGAACAACAACAACAAAGCCAGCAGTGAGACACCTTTGAATCTCTCTCTCTCTTGTTCTCTCTCTCTCCCTCTCTTCCCTTCTCTCTCTTTCTCTCATCTTGCCTTCTCTTTTTTTAATCTCCTTCACTTACTCTTGTTCTTCTGCCTGCCTTGTAGAAGAAGCGTTGTGATGATTTGGGGCCCGTCAGGATCATCTCAGATCGTCGCCTCATCTCAGGATCTTCCACTGAATCACATCTGCAAAGGCCTTTTTGCCGTGACAGTCACATTTTCATGTGTTCCAGAGATGAGGACATGGACATTTTTTTCATGTTTTCAGTTATTACTCTACCAAATTGGGAATAGGTTGTGGGCGTCTTTGGGGCCATTATCCTGTCTACCACATGAGATTAGGATGTGGACATCTTTGGGGCCATTATTCTGTCTCCCATATGGGGATTAGCATATGAACATCTCTGGGGCCGTTACTCTGTGTTGCACATGGGATTTAGGATGTGGACATCTTTGGGGCCATTATTCTGTCTCCCATATGGGGATTAGCATATGAACATCTCTGGGGCCGTTACTCTGTGTTGCACATGGGATTTAGGATGTGGACATCTTTGGGGCCATTATTTTGTCTACCACATGGGGATCAGGATGTGGACATCTTCAGGGCCATTATTCTGTCTCCCACATGAGGATTAGGATGTGGACATCTTTGGGGCCATTGCTCTGTCTACCACATGGGGATTACAGTGTGGGCATTTTGGGGGTCATGATTCTGTCTGCCAGATGGATAATGTGGACCTGGACATCTTGGGGTGTGCATTATTTAACCTGCCATACCTGCCTACTCTGCCCGTCACATACTTCACTTGCAGGAAAAATACAATAAACAAGATTCTTGACCTCATGGAAATCATACTCTAGCACAGGAAAAAAACATTGGGTCGATAATCATTGTGTGCAGTGTCCTGCCTTACAAAACACAGCTCTTGCAGTGTGACAGCACAGTCGTGTAAAGTACAGAGAAGATTGCATCCCATGTCCCACGCCTCCCTGGAATGCCCCAGCCTGTGCTGCTCAGAACCGCATTTCCAGGAGATGATCCTGAGAATCCATTTGTTACAAGGTGATGGCTTGAAATAATACTTTGCACTTTCTTCCTTTTATCTTTTTGTTGTACATCGTTCAAGAGGTTACCCAGGCGGTGGCTATCCTGAGCTCTACCTCCTGTCAGATCGGTAACAGCATTAGATTCTCATAGGAGCGCAAACCCTACTGTAAACTGCATGAGCGGGACGTAGGTTGTGCACTCCTTATAAAAATCTAATGCCTGATGATCTGCGCATGTGAGGGATCTAGGTTGCATGCTCCTTATGAGAATCTAATTCCTGATGATCTGTCACTGTCTCCCATCACCCCCAGATGGGACTGTCTAGTCACAGGAAAACAAGCTCAGGGCTCCCAGTGATTCTATATGATGGTGACTTACAGAATTATTTCATTATATAGTACAA
The DNA here is from genome assembly GCF_024542745.1 of Macaca thibetana thibetana. Taxonomy (NCBI): domain Eukaryota; kingdom Metazoa; phylum Chordata; class Mammalia; order Primates; family Cercopithecidae; genus Macaca; species Macaca thibetana. The sequence goes on from NC_065598.1 coordinate 551,839, forward strand.
TGTAATAATAATACAAATAAAATGTACAATAAATGTCATGCACCTGAATCATCCCAAAACCATCCCCCAACCCCACCTCCACCACCTCTGTTCAGAAAATTGGCTTTCACAAAAGTGGTCCCTGGTGCCAAAAAGGTTGGGGACTGCTGCCCTAAACTGTTTCCCCAGAACCTTCCCTCCAGAACTCCTGTTAGTCAGTCACATGCCTCAAGTCTCATGGAAAACAGCCCCAGCTGAGCTCAACAAGGGTGACTTCCAAGGCAAGAAGGAGCTACACTTTGTGCTTTTCTTTTTTTATTCTTAGACACAGCAATCAAGGTTTCGCAAACATAAAATACTTCAGACGTAGAATGTTTTTTCAGTTTCTAGTGGGTTGAAAATAGAACCCGACTGCCTCTGTCTGGCTGCTGGGGGAAGCCCAGGGGCAACGTGATGATTTATCAAGCACAAGAATAAATCAATAACAGACCTCCTGCAGAGCCAGTATGTATAGTTTATTCACTGTAAAATTGTATTTATGTAGCTTCCCATCCCCATGTCTGAAAATTGACAGATTTTTAACAACTGCAGTGGATTTATAGATTTATCCTTGTCAGACATCTTCCCATAACTGTAATGGATGAATTTCTTTCTGAGATAAAGAATTACTAAGCGTTATTTTCCCTACCACTAAAGAAATACGTCCATGGTACAGGGTGACCCTGAAAAATAAAAATGATTTTTGCCTGGCCAGAGACCTACAGACTCTGGTTTTTGGTACAGTTCATTTACCCATTTGAATGAATGAATGAATTTGAAGGACTGAAATAATTCAAATGAATGAATGAATTCAGAGGAATGACTGAAGGCAAATGATGAATGAATTCAAAGGAATGAACAAATGAATTCAAATGAATGAATTCTGATGAATGAATGAATCCAAATAAATGAACAAATGAATTGAACAAATGAATTGAAAGGAACAAATCAATTCAAAGGAACCAGAGAATTCAAAGGAATGAATTAATTAATTCAAAGGAATGAAAAAATTCAAAGGAATGAATCAATGATTTCATATGAGTGAATTTGAATGAATGAATTCAAATGAATGAACAAATGAATTCAAAGGAACAAATGAATTCAAAGGTATGAATGAATTCAAAGGACTGAATGAATAAATGCAAAGGAATGAATGAATGAATTCAAATGAGCGAATGAATTCAAATGAATGAACAAATGAATTCAGAGGAACAAATGAATTCAAAGGTATGAATGAATTCAAATGACAGAATGAATACATTCAAAGGAATGAATGAATTCCAATGAGTGAATGAATTCAAATGAATGAACAAATGAATTCAAAGGAACGAATGAATGCAAAGGAATGAATTCAAAGGAATGAATGAATGAATTCAAAGGAATGAATGAATTCAAATGATGCAAGTGAGTGAATGAATGAAATCGAATGAATGAAATCGAGTGAATGAAATCGAATGAATGAATGAATTCCAATGAGTTCATTGAAATGAGCAAATGGGCACAGGGCACCTAGAAGACCCATGAGAGGTAAGGAAGATTCATTCGGGGGGGCCCAGGTGTGCAGTTTTGTATCAACAGCAGACTGAGGTGCAATGGAGGCGGCCCTCACTGAGGACCCACTTTCTGGTGGGCAGACACCTGAGCAGCCATCTCCTGTCTTTGTGGGCACCTGGCATTTTCTGTGTGAATTGGGCTCCGCAGTCGTCTGGTCTCCCTCCTGGGAAGACAGAAAGTGTCGCCTCACGGCTCATGCAATCGTCAGCGGATCCTGGAGTCTGCATAGGTGTAGACCAGTTGTTCTGCGTGCCTTCCGTTTGCTTCTCTTCCAGAGCTGCTCTCCTGTGGATGGATGGAGTAGCTTTCTGTTCTGTAGTGGCTTCCTCTGCCTCTCCCGGTGGCGCCTCCTGTGAGCACGTGGCATTTGGATGTTATTCTAGTGTTGGTGTTGGTGGCAGCATGGGATGTGGTCTGCTGTGACTCGGTGGCAGGCTGTTGGAGGCTGTTCCCTGCCAGAGAAGGCTGCATGTCCAGGGCGTCCGTCCCATCGCCTCCCTGGACTGGCTCCATCCTTCCCACGGCGCTCCCGAGATTCTAGGAAGTGGGTTGAGAAGCAGTGGTTTTTCAGTTACTCAAATGCTTTTCTCCTCTCTCTCTGTCTCTCTCTCTCTCTCTCTGTCTCTCTGTAACTCTCTGTCTCTCTGTAACTCTCTGTCTCTCTCTCCTCCTTCTCCCCCTGTCTCTCTGTCATTCTCTCTTTCTACCTCTTCACTGTCTGGGTTTTCCTCTCCCTTTTGCTTTTTCTCTCTGTCTCTCTCCTCAACCCACCCCTGTACCCTCTTCTATTTTGCTCTTGATCTCTCTTCTCCCTCCCTCTCTCTCTCCCCTTCTCTCTCCTCTCTCTCCCTTTATCCCTCTCTCTCTCCCTCCCTCTCTCACTTCTTCTCTCTTCTCTCTTTCTTCTCTCTCTCCCTCCCTTTCTCCCTCTTTCTCCCCTCTCCTTTTCTCCCTCTCTCTCCCTCCCTCTCTCTCCCTCTCTCTGTCCCTCCCTCTGTCCCTCCCTCTCCCTCTCTCTGTCCCTCCCTCTCTCCCTCTCTCTCCCTCTCTCTGTCCCTCCCTCTGTCCCTCCCTCTCCCTCTCTCTGTCCCTCCCTCTCTCTGTCCTCTCTCTGTCCCTCCCTCTCTCCCTCTCTCTCTTCTCTCTCCTCTCTCCCCCTCCTCCTCTCTCTCTTTTCTTCCTCTCTCCCTCCCTCCTTCTCCCTTCTTCTCTCCCTCCCCTTTCTTCTCTCTCTCTCCCTTTCTGTTTCCCTCTTCACACCCTCCCTCTTCTCCTTCTCTATCTCCTTTCTCTTCCTCTCTCTCCCCCTACTCTCTTTCTCCTTCTTCCCCCATCTCTCCTCCTCTCTCCCTTGCCTTCCTTCTCTCCCTGTCTTTCTCTCTTTCTCTGTCTCTCTCTGTCTCTCTCTGTCTCCCCCTCTAGTCCTCCCTCTCCTCCTCTCTCCCTCTCGTTTGCCCTCCCTTTCTCTCCCTGTTCCCTCTCCATCTCTCTTTCTCTGTCTCTCTTCCCCCTCTCCTTCTCACTTCCTCTCTTCTTTGCCCTCCCTCTCTCTCTCCTCCTCCCTCTCTCTCTCTCTCTCTGACTGCCCTTTCATCCCCACCACTCTCCTTTCTTCTCCAAGCAGAGAACTCTCCCTTCTCCTCCCCTGTTGAGGACACACCTCACCTGCGTTCACTGCTTGAGGCACAACATGTGATTGTGACCCTGAGCGTCCACTCCTCAGTAAAATGACATTGGGGGCACGGACCAATGAATGATGGTTTCATTGTTCATTTTCCACCTTTCAATTGGCAGATCAATGAACGATAATTGTACAGTTTATTTTCCACCTTTCAATTGGCAGATCAGTGAAAATAATTTTATTGTGTATTTTCCACCTTTGAATTGGCAGATCAATGAGCGATAATTTTATTGTGTATTTTCCACCTTTGAACTGGCAGATCAATCAACGATAATTTTATTGTGTATTTTCCACCTTTGAACTGGCAGATCAATCAACGATAATTTTATTGTGTATTTTCCACCTTTGAATTGGCAGATCAATGAACGATAATTTTATTGTGTATTTTCCACCTTTGAATTGGCAGATCAATGAACGATAATTTTATTGTGTATTTTCCACCTTTGAATTGGCAGATCAATGAGCGATAATTTTATTGTGTATTTTCCACATTTGAATTGGCAGATCAATCAACGATAATTTTATTGTGTATTTTCCACCTTTGAATTGGCAGATCAATGAGCGATAATTTTATTGTGTATTTTCCACCTTTGAATTGGCAGATTAATGAGCGATAATTTTATTGTGTATTTTCCACCTTTCAATTGGCCGATCAATGAATGATAGTTTTATTGTGTATTTTCCAACTTTGAATTGGCAGATTAATGAGCGATAATTTTATTGTGTATTTTCCACCTTTCAATTGGCCGATCAATGAATGATAGTTTTATTGTGTATTTTCCACCTTTCAATTGGCCGATCAATGAATGATAGTTTTATTGTGTATTTTCCACCTTTCAATTGGCCGATCAATGAATGATAGTTTTATTGTGTATTCTCCAGCTTTGAACTGGTGAAGAGACAGATTCTGTGGATGCCCATAATGTGGATGGCACCCGATACACTGATGTGGCCACAGGGTTTTTTTATTCCTAGAAAAATCACAGTGAAACCTCAGTATATTCACTGATGATTAAAGCTTGTGCACCAGAATCTCAGAAGTCACCACAAAAGAATGTATCCATGTAGCCAAAAACCACCGGTTTCAAAAAAAACTGTTGAAATTTTAAGAAACAGGCCAGGCACGGTGGCTCACGCCTGTCATCCCAGCACTTTGGGAGGCCGATGTGGATGGATCACGAGGTCAGGAGTTCGAGACCATCCTGGCCAACGCAGTGAAATCCCATCTCTACTAAAAATACAAAAATTAGCTGGGTGTGGTGGCGGGCACCTGTAATCCCAGCTACTCAGGAGGTTGAGGCAGGAGAATCGCTGGAACCCAGGAGGCGGAGGCTGCAGTGAGCTGAGATGGTGCCACTGCACTCCAGCCTAGCGGCAGAGCGAGACTGTATTCAAAAAATAAAATAATAAAAATTTTAAAAAACAGGCAAATTATTATTTTATTTATTTTATTTTTTTTTTTATTTTTTTGAGACAGAGCCTTGCTCTGTCGTCCAGGCTGGAGTGCAGTGGCACAACCTCTTCTCACTGCAACCTCCGCCTCCCGGAAAAAACAGGCAAATTAAATCTATGGTAATAGAAATTGGAATCATAGTTACCTTAGGGGAATGTGATAATTAATTTTGGGTCAAAAGAAGGTTTATGGGTGCAGATGCGGGAGGCAGTTCCGTGAGACGGGAGAGTGCCCACTTTGTATGGTTCCATTGCGATTTCCCTCATGGTCTCTGCACCTTTATGGTTTTTGAGACGGAGTTTCGCTGTTGTCAGCTGGGGTTGGAGTGCAGTGGCATGATCTCGGCTCGCTGCAACCTCTACCTCCCAGGTTCCAGCAATTCTTCTGTCTCAGCCTCCCAAGTAGCTGAGATTACAGGTGCCTGCCACCACGCCCAGCAATTTTTTTTATTTTGTATTTTTAGTAGAGACGGGATTTCACCAAGTTGGCCAGGCTGGTCTGAAACTCTTGACCTCAGGTGATCCGCCTGCCTCGGCCTCCCAGAGTGCTGGGATTACAGGTGTGAGTCACCGTGCCCAGCCCTGTGCACCTTTTTTCTACATTTCTTTGATTTAAAAGAAAAAAATTACTTGACAAAAATAAATAAATAGAATTTTATTGATGCCAAAAAAATATGATGATGGAAAATTTAAAACACGTACAAAAGCCTACACGCATTTGAATTTGCCATCGATTGTCTAACGGATACTCAATTCTGCATTTCTGACTTCCGTCTATCCCTCCTCTGGGGCACCATTGTCTCTTCCTGGTTCACGATAATGGCCTCTCCTAACAGGCATCTCAGGCACCCATCCAATCTCTCTACCTGGCACCACTCTGCTTACATAGGAAGAGGAAAATTAATACCTAAAGCCGTTGGCAAAGAACTCAACAACAAAACAATGTGTCCTTCAGCATCTGTCAGGCTTGTGTTCCGTAAATATCAGTGTTTGAGGTGGGTGTGCTGCCTAGAAACGTCTCCAGGACACTGTGGTTTAAAATATGGGTGCGGGGCTGGGCGCGGTGGCTCACACCTGCAATTCCAGCACTTTGGGAGGCCGAGGCAGGCAGATCACTAGGGATCAGGAGTTCGAGACCAGACTGGTCAGCATGACAAAACCCCTTCTCTACTAAAAAAAAAAAAAAAAAAAAAAAAAAAAAAAAAAAAATTAGCTGGGCTTTGTGGTGCACACCTGTAATCCCAGCTACTTGGGAGGCTGAGGCAGGAGAATCACTTGAACCCAGGAGGCAGAGGTTGCAGTGAGCCAAGATCAACCCATTGCACTCCAGCCTGGGTGACAGATTGAGACTCTGTCTCAAAAAAATGACATAAAAAATAAAATACGGATGCACTGCACTCCAGCCTGGTTGACAGAGCGAGACTCTGTCTCCAAAATAATAATAATAGTCGGGCTGGGTGCAGTGGCTCACACCTGTAGTTCCAGCACTTTGGGAGGCCGAGGCGGGAGGATCACTTGAGGTTAGAAGTTCAAGAGCAGCCTGGCCAACATGGTGAAACCCTGTCTCTACTAAAACTACAAAAGGTAGCTGCACATCAGGGCAGGCACCTGTAATCACAAGTACTTGGCTGTGGCAGGAGAATCACTTGAACCCAGGAGGCGGAGGTTGCAGTGAGCCGAGATCACACCATTGCACTCCAGTCTGGGCGACAGAGCAAGAGTCTACCTCAAAAAAAAAAAAAAAGTAATAGTAATAATAAAATAGAAATAAATGTAATATTACTCTCAGCAGCTCACTAATGATGAATTACCAGCATCCAGGGCCCCTGCGCGTGCCTGGTGCGTTCCCCACGGTGCAGGAATGCGCGCACACAGCTTACCCGCCAGGCGAGCCCCTCGCACGGCTCGGATCCCTCTGGGGCACAGGTCATCACCTGTCTGCACAGCAGCACTGTCCCCTCTGCTCTTGGGAAGGATCTCTTCCCCAGCAATGCTGTTGTCACCAAGAATTTGCTCAGAGCTGCAAGCCATGATCCTCAGAGAACGAGCACAGAAACAGAAGAGCAAACGCTGCATGTTCTGACTTATACCTGGAACGTACACAGCGGGTTCTCATGGACACAAAGATGGGAAGAACAGAAACTTTTGGCTGCTAGAAAGTAGGGGGAGGGAGGCAGGCAGGGGATGAAAAACCACCTGTTGGGTACCATGGCCGTTTGCTGGGTGACAGGTCCACTCACCGCCTCACCCTCAGGCTCTAATGTGTATTCCTCTATTCCGTATGCCCCTTCCATGCCAGAAGCATACCCAGAGCTTAGCGCCCACTTATCAGGGAGAACGTGTGGTATTTGCTTTTCTGTTCTGGAGCGACTCCACATAGGATAAGAACCTCCAGTTCTATCCAAGTCGCTGTCAAAGACACGATCCCGTTCTTTCTGACGGCTCAGCAGTATTCCATTCCATTTTCTTTATCCAGTACTCCATGGTACTTAGGTTGGTTCCGTTTGTTTGCAGTTGTGAGTTGTGCCGCAAGAAAGAGACAGGTACAGGCATGGTGTTTTGTTTTGTTTTGTTTTGTTTTGTTTGGTGGTTTAATTAATTTATTTATTTTTGAGATAGAGTCTCACTCTGTCACCCAGGCTGGAGTGCAGTGGTGCGATCTCGGCTCACTGCAACCTCCGCCTCCCGGGTTCAAGCAATTCTCCTACCTCAACCTTCCAAGCAGCTGGGATTACAGGTACGTGCCACCACACCTGGCTAATTTTTGTATTTTTAGTAGAGATGAGCTTTGCCATGTTGCCCAGACTGGTCTGGAACTCCTGACCTCAGGCGATCCGCCCGCCTCGGCCTCCCAAAGTGCTGGGATGACAGGCGTGAGCCATCATGCCTGGCCTGCAGGCGTCTTTTTGATATAAGGACTTCTTTTCCTTTCGGTAGATGCTCTGGAGTGGGATTGCTGGATCGAGCGAATGATCTGCTTTTAGTTCTTTGAGGAACCTCCATGCTGTTTTCTATACAGCTTGTACTAATTCACTTTTTTGGGGGGCACCGGCATGTGGGCAGCTCTGCCTGGGGGTGTCCTGTGAGGCTGCAGCTGGGGCTGACTTTGTCTGAAGGCTTGACCAGGTTGGATGTCCAGGATGGCTTTCTCTGGTGGTAGGAAGCTGGTACAGCCTGTCACCTGGGCTCAGCTGGGAGGGCCAACAAGAACAGGTACCTGTGTCCTCTCCAGCGTGTCAGGCTGAAGGTGCTCAGGCTTCTTAAACCAAAGCTGGCTCCTCCCAGACTCAGCATTCCCAAGAACCAAGCAGGGGGCACGTGACCTTATTGACCCAACTTTGGAAGTCATACAGTGTTTACACCACTGTGGCAGTCTACGAAAGAATTAACAAGAAAGTTAATGAGCATGACCGAGATTCAAGGGAGGGGGCATACACTCCAGCTCCCAAAGAGACGACTGTCAAAAGAATCTTCAGGCCTGCTTTATAGCCCCCCGAAGCTGCCTTTCAAAATGAGGCATGCATAAGCCAGGTGTTCACGATGAGCTCGTCTCTCCTAAGCTGGGAATTTATAACGCTTCAGGCACAGATTGAGCTGTGTGTCTCCAGATCCTTCACATCAAATAAAATATGAGGAAAATGGCATCGTGAAAGATGTTTATAGTTCATCAAAATGCAAAGCTTCCCGTCCGCCCACAGCAACCTATTCTGGTGTTTTTGTTTTTTTGTTGTTGGTTTTTGTTTGTTTGTTTTTGAGACAGAGTCTCATTCGGTCGCCCAGGCTGGAGTGCATTGGTGTGATCTCGGCTCACTGCAACCTCTGCCTCCCAGGTTCAAGTGATTCTCCTGCCTCAGCCTCCTGAGTAGCTGGGATTACAGGCGCCCGCCATCGTGCCCGGCTAGTTTTTTTTTTTTTTTTTTTTGTATTTTTAGTAGAGACAGGGTTTCACCATGTTGGCCAAGCTGGTCTCGAACTCCTGACCTCAAGTGATCTGCCTGCTTTGCCCTCCGAAAGTGCTGGGAGGATCACAGGCATGCCCCACCGGGCCGGGCTTTTTTTCTGGATATCTCCTAAGGTGAGCTGTGACATGCTTCTCAGAGGTGTTTTGTTAGATGGGCTTTGAGGACTCTAGGAGTGTCGAATGTTTAATACCACATGTGTCTTGTGATTGATTGATACCGGACCCCTCCCGGTTGGTTTATACACCTGATGTTTTACAGGCAGAAGCTCAGGGAATAAGTTCTCCACATGCTGGAAGTTGGTTTTTTTTTTTTTTTTTTTTTTTGAGAGCTAGATATTCACGTAGGAGGGGAGAAGCCCTGCGTCTGGCTGGAAGTTGTGTGCAGGTGAGAAGCAAGGACGGCACCTGAACTGTCTGCTCATTTCTCCGAGAATTTCGGCGGGCCACAGGCCCGGAATGGCACAGCGGTCCCCCTCCCCTGCCACCATGCTCCCCCTCCCCTGCCACCATGCTTCCCCCTCCCCTACCACCATGCTCTGTGAAAGTAGGTCCAGAATTTATTCCTCCTCGTGGGCTCTCGGTCTGGCTGACTTCAGGAGTGAGGCCGCAGACCTTCACCGTGAGTGCTACAGCTCATAAAGGTAGTGCGGACCCAAAGACGGAGCAGCAGCAGGATTTATTGTGAAGAGGGAAAGAACAAAGCTTCCAGGCCGTGGCAGGTGACCTGGGTTGCCGCTGCCGGTTGGGGTGGTCGTCTTGTATTCGCTTATTTGACGCCGCCCACATCCCGCTGATTGGTCCATTTTACAGAGTGCTGATTGGTCCATTTTACAGAGCGCTGATTGGTCCATTTTACAGAGCGCTGATTGGTGCATTTACAATCCTTTAGCTGGACAGAAAAGTTCTCCAAGTCCCCACTGGACCCAGGAAGTCCAGCTGGCTTCACCTCCCCAAAGCAGCAATCCACTTCCATCCACGTTTATTTTTTATTTTCCCCTCGCTGTACCCAAAGCGCTATACTTGCACTGTGGAGGCTACAGCCAGAATCAGATGTTGGTTTTTCCTCAAGGACCTCACAGTTGTCCAGCCTCCACTGGGGCCAGGGACGTGTAAAGCCGTGGGACCCCCTGCTGCGTCTGTCGTGGGCCCTCCGTGCCATGGAGCATCCAGTGCGGACCGTGCATCCAAAGTTTTGAAAGGCGGGTTCCAGAGGCTGTAAAACAGGCCTGCAAATTCTTTTCACACTCGTCTCTCTGGGAGCTGGAGTCCCTGCTCCCTCTCTCGAATCTCGGCTGGCCTCATTAACTGTCTTGTAATTCCTAGAATGGGGCAGCGGTGGCAGCTCGGTAGGTCTTCCAAAGTTGGGTGGATAAGGCCACGTGGCTCCTGCTTGATTCTTGGGAATGCTGAGTCTGGGAGGAGCCAGCTTTGGTTTTAAGTGTTCGTAAAATACAACTGGAAAGATTGTGTGCACAAACACAGGCATGTACACAAATGCACACACATCAGAGAATTCATAGGGAAATGGGTCCATGTACAGAGGCACAAATTCGTACGGATATTACAATACACACAAAAGCAAGCACATACACAAATGCATATACCTCAAAAAATGCATACACCTGGAGATACACCTCTACATATACAAACACATAGAGAAATACTAGACCTGCATATATGTATAGATAGCTCCATATGAAATACACAAACACAAGCACATATACAAATGTATATGCATAGAAGATGTACACTATGCAGATGTACATATACAAATACTTAAATACTAGACCTACATATATGTAAAGATAGCACCATGTAAAATACATGCAAACACAAGCACATATACAAATGCCTATGCATAGAAAAATATGTACACATGCAGATGCAAACACATAGATATACAAATAGAGAAACAGATCTACAAATATCAATATAGCTCCATATTGAAATACATCTTTGAACACAAACACGTGTCCATATGCAAATGGATTTGTGTGTGTGTATATTAATCATACACCTCAAATGCATTTGCAAATGCAAATGTGTTCAGAAATGCAAAAACTGGGATTCCACAGATCAAAGTGCATGTTCATGCACGCAATACATGCAGACGTTCCAATGTACAAATAATGACAAACGTGTGTATGTAGGTATAAGCATATGCAAATACTTGCGATCATACAATTCCAAATAGAAGCATGTAATATATACATACACTATATGCAGATACACATGCAAAGATGTAAATGTGTATGTACCTGTATACACATGGGAATAAATGTGGACACATGCAAACTCATATGCACATGTGCATACAACGTATGTAAAATAAAATGTGCACAAATTTATAGGCATTTGAAAATTCACATCTGCATGTAAAGACGTGAACACATATATGTATATGCTAACATCTCTATATGTATATATCTTTGAATTGTGCATATATGCAGTTATATACCCAAGTGTATACCTATATAAACACATATACAAATACATATGCATATATATGTATATGAATATATGTGCCTGTATTTGCATGTACAGTTTACGTGTAGATACACACAGAATTCCAGGTACATATATAACGTGCCTGTGTATACACATCTACATTATCCATGTACGTATAAATACATATACACATTGGCATTAATACCCAAGCGAGCTGGTCTGCTCTAAGTACAAGATGATATAGTCCGTGTGTGTTTCTGGGACAAGTGACGTTTGAGGTCAGGCCCCCACAGCAAGGACTTGGGAGCAGGCACTCAGCTGGGCTTGGCCTGACAGGGTGGGGGTGTTCTGTGCCTGGGAGATAGAACGTGTCAAGCACAGAACCTGCAGTGATGATGATGTTTATAGAATCGTGACCGACAGGGCTGCCCTGTGGTCTGGGGGTGAGGACAGGCCATGTTTATACTGAGGTCAGCATTTCTCAAAGGACATCTGAGCAATTTGTTTGTGGGACACTCAGTGAAGAGGGGGTGCCATAGCAGCTCTTCTTGTCCAGAATTCTTTTGTGGGGGGCCCAGGAAGGGAGACAGGATCTCTGTTGCCCAGGCTGGGGTGCAATGGCACTATCTCAGCTCACTGCAACCTCCGCCTTTTGGCCTCAAGCAGTCCTCCCGCCTCAGCCTCCCCGAGTAGCTGGGACTCCAGGCCCGCACCACCACAGCCAGCTAATTTTTTTTATTTTTGGTAAAGATAGGGTTTCACTGCGGTGCCCAGGCTGATCTCAAACTCCTGACCTCAAGCGATCTGCCCTACTCACCTACCCAAAGACTGGGATTACATGTACGAGCCACTGCATCCGGCCACCCAGAATAATTAATTGTCCAGGGGACCCCCTTTGGTGACTTGGAAGATTCTCACTCTCTTGTGTATGTTGCTGTGTTATCATTATGGTTATTATTTTTCTTTCTTTCTTTTTTTTTTTGAGACAGAGTCTCGCTCTGTCACCAGGCTAGAGTGCAGTGGCGTGATCTCTGCTCACTGTAACCTCCACCTCCCGGGTTCAAGCCATTCTCCTGCCTCGGCCTCTCAAGTAGCTGGGATTACAGGCACTTGCCACGATGCTTGGCTAATTTTGTATTTTTTTTGGTAGAGACAGGGTTTCACCATGTTGGCCAGGATGGTCTTGAACTCCTGACCTCAGGTGATCCACCCGTCTCGGCCTCCCGAAGTGCTGGGATGACAGGCATGAGCCACCGCACCCCGCTTGTGGTTATTTTTAAAGTCAAGGCACAGAGGTGCAGAGACAGAAGGCAGGAAGGGACGTCAGTGATCTTCTAGAATCTTCCCCACCACACCTAAAGCAGGAGACAGAGACCCAGGAGGAAGACATGGCCGCCAGCTCTACACCCCACCCTCCAATGTCCTGGGCCATTTGCACATCCCAGGAGTCCGTTTGTGAGATTTCTCCACTGTCTTCCCCAATCTAACTCCTTCTGATATTCTCTTTTGTCCAGCTGGGGTGATGATGGTCCCTCAGGGGAAAACCAGAGATGGATTCGAAGAACATTTCGGCCTGAACTACCTGGGGCACTTCCTGCTGACCAACCTTCTCCTGGATACGCTGAGAGAGTCCGGGTCCCCTGGCCACAGTGCGAGGGTGGTCACCGTCTCCTCTGCCACCCATTACGTCGCTGAGCTGAACATGGACGACCTTCAGAGCAGGTGGGTGCACCCTGTGAATAATCATAACAGCATCCCAGGTGGGTTAAAGGTTACTCATCTCCCTCTGTCTGTGGGGCATGGTGCGCCCTGCGTCTGCTGGACACTGGTGCTCTGGGGACAGTGCTCCCTGCGTCTGCTGTGCACTGGTGCTCTGGGAGCGTGGACAGTGCTCCCTGCGTCTGCTGGACACTGGTGCTCTGGGGACAGTGCTCCCTGCGTCTGCTGAGCACTGGTGCTCTGGGGACAGTGCTCCCAGTGCTCAGGGGACAGTGCTCCCTGCGTCCGCTGGACACTGGTGCTCTGGGGACAGTGCTCCCTGCGTCTGCTGAGCACTGGTGCTCTGGGGACAGTGCTCCCAGTGCTCAGGGGACAGTGCTCCCTGCGTCCGCTGGACACTGGTGCTCTGGGGACAGTGCTCCCTGCGTCTGCTGGACACTGGTGCTCTGGGGACAGTGCTCCCTGCGTCTGCTGAGCACTGGTGCTCTGGGGACAGTGCTCCCTGCTCTGGGGATAGTGCTCCCTGCGTCCGCTGTGCACTGGGGCTCTGGGCGCAGTGCTCTGGGATACGTACATCCCCAGCCATTTGCTGTCCTTGGTAGACTTAGCAATGTGCCATTGTATTGTTATTTTAGTTTTTAGAAGGGACAAGAAACACAGAGGTCAGACATAGAAAAGGATAACAGATATATTTAAACCTTCCGTTGTGTCCCCCATGGGAATGTCAGGCACTACATCTGCAGGCGGCATTGGTGTGGACTCCTGTTGAGACACGCAGTGTACTGTCTGTCCATCAACAGGTCTCTCTTGTGAATTTCTCCTAACCCCGCCCGAGCGCGGTGGCTCACACCTGTAATCCCAGCAGTTTGGGAGGCCGAGGCGGGTGGATCACCTGAGGTCAGGAGACCAGCCTGGCCGACATGGTAAAACCCTGTTTCTGCTAAAAATACAAAATTAGCCAGGCGTGGTGGCAGGCGCCTGTAATCCCAGCTACTTGGGAGGCTGAGGAAGGAGAATCGCTTGAACTCGGGAGGCGGAGGTTGTGGTGAGCCAAGATTGCGGCACTGCACTCCAGCCTGAGCCACAACAGCAAAACTCCATCTCAAAAAAGAAAAAAAAATTCCATAGTCTGGGTGGCTTATAAACAACACACATTTATGTTTCACGGTTCTGGAGGCTGGAAGTCCAAGATCAAAGTGTGCCAGGCTCTGGCGAGAACCCACTTCCTGGTTCACAGGTGGCCCCTTCTCACTGTGTCGTCAGGCAGCGGAAGGGGCGAGGAGCTCTCTGGAGTCCCTTTTATAAGGGCACTGATTCCTTTCTTGAGTCTCCACCATCGTGACCTCATCACCTCCCAAGGGCCTCACCTCCTAACACCATCTCACTGGGGATGAGGATTTCCATGTAGGAATTTGGAGACGGAGACAGAGCACACAGTAGGACTTGCCTTTGAATTTCTCTGCAGCCCGAAGGTCACAAAGTGTTAATGCCACGGTCAGAAAGACCTGGCTGCTTGGCCATGCCAGCATCAGATTTTGGGGCCAGCCTCTGGAATGTACAGCAGGGTGGGCGCCCTCCCCATCTCCCGGCCCTGGAGTGCCCTCAGGACTGCGAGGAGGTGAGCCCAGGGGCACAGGCCCTGCCGGCTCCTAACGGTTTTCATTTCCCTGCACAGTGAGGGGCAGGATGGAAGGAAGAGAGGGCCGTGGGAGCCTCCTAGGATACCTTGGCCCATCTGTTTTGTCAGATTGAGCTCTTGCGCCTGTGAGCCTCTCTGCTGAAGGGTGTCGGATGAGGGAGACGGCCTCGATGGGATCCTGCATAAAGTGTGAACCCTGCCGGTCGTGGGAGGGAAGAAGCGTGGCTGGCCAGAACTTCGTCCTCTCTGGGCAGCTGAGGAAGGCCCGGGCTCTGCAGGGAAGGGCAGGTGAGAGGGTGGCATGGAGAGCAGGGCCTGTGGCCAGGAGGGGCTGCTTCTCCTTCCTAGTGCTCTGAAGAAGCAAGGGCATGTGCGTGTGCCCGTGTGCACAGGTGAGGTGTGCGTGCCTGTGTGTACAGGTCAGGTGTGTGTACCCCTGTTTACAGGTGAGGTGTGCATGCCTGTGTGTACAGGTCAGGTGTGTGTACCCCTGTGTACAGGTGAGGTGTGCATGCCTGTGTGTGCAGGTGAAGTGTGTGTGCCCGTATGTACAGGTGAGGTGTGCATGCCCATGTGTACAGGTGAGGTGTGTGTGCCCGTGTGTACAGGTGAGGTGCGCATGCCTGTGTGCACAGGTCAGGTGTGTGTGCCTGTGTGTACAGGTGAGGAGTGCATGCCCGTGTGCACAGGTGAGGTGTGCATGCCCGTGTGTACAGGTGAGGTGTGCATGCCCGTGTGTACAGGTGAGGTGTGCATGCCCGTGTGCACAGGTCAGGTGTGCGTGCCCATGTGCACAGGTGAGGTGTGCATGCCCGTGTGTACAGGTGAGGTGTGCGTGCCCGTGTGCACAGGTGAAGTGTGTGTGCCCGTGTGCACAGGTGAGGTGTGTGTACTCCTGTGTACAGGTGAGGTGCACATGCTCATGTGTACAGGTCAGGGTTGTGTACCCCGTGTGTACAGGTGAGGTGTGCATGCCTGTGTGTACAGGTGAGGTGCGCATGCTCGTGTGTACAGGTGAGGTGTGTGTGCCCATGTGCACAGATGAGGTGTGTGTACCCCTGTGCACAGGTGAAGTGTGTACCAATATGCACAGGTGAGGTGCGTTCATGCCCGTGTGCACAGGTGAGGTGTGCGTGCCCGTGTGTACAGGTGAAGTGTGTGCGTGCCCGTGTGTACAGGTCAGGTGTGTGTACCCCTGTGCACAGGTGAGGTATGTACCAATATGCACAGGTGAGGTGCGTTCATGCCCATGTGCACAGGTGAGGTGTGTGTGCCCATGTACACAGGTGAGGTGAGTGTGTGCCGGTGTGCACAAGTAAGGTGTGTGTGTGCCCGTGTACACAGGTAAGGTCTGTGTGCACAAGTGAGCTGTGTGCCGGTGTGCACAGGTGAGGTGCATGCCAGTGTGCACAGATAAGGTGCATGAGTGCCCGTGTGCACAGGTGAGTTGTGTGCGTGCCCGTGTGCACAGGTGAGGTGTGTGTGCTGGCTGGGGCGTTTCCTGTGTTCACACCTATGCGTGACAGCACCCAGAGGAAGACATGCGTGTTTCTCAGGCTTCTTCTCAGCTCAGGACTCTCTGTAGGACCGTGTAGCCCTCCCGCCTCGGGCTCCATGCTGAAGGATTGGCCTGGAACCCACTGGCAAGAACAGCCCTGCTGTGACCGGCTGCCCTAACCCCAGGCCTCAGGCTGGGCTGGGCGCGTTGGGGGCCAGGCTTCTGTGACGCCCACTCGGGGCTCCACTTCTGTGTGTGGTGCCTGCCGTACAGGAGGGCCTGACAGAAGGGAGGAGGGAACGAGGAGTCTTGGCACAGCCAGCAGCACTTGCTGCAGAC
Organism: Macaca thibetana thibetana; assembly: GCF_024542745.1. Taxonomy (NCBI): domain Eukaryota; kingdom Metazoa; phylum Chordata; class Mammalia; order Primates; family Cercopithecidae; genus Macaca; species Macaca thibetana. Next base: position 568,148 of record NC_065598.1, read on the forward strand.
GTGACTCACTGAGCAAGGCAAGGCATGGGATGGAGAACCTGGGAAATGTGACCTCCTTGGCAGGTGTTGCTGCTCACCGAAGACACGCAGGAGCACCCCTTCCTCACACAGCACTGGCGGAGCCGCCCGTCTGTTACTCTGAGAGCGCGCTTTGGGGTTCATACTGTTTACCAAAGCAATCTCTGTTTTATTTATCCATGTTTTCTTGAGATGGAGTCTCACTCTGTCCCCCAGGCTGGAGTGCAGTGGTGCGATCTCGGCTCACTGCAACCTCCGCCTCCCGGGTTCAAGTGATTCTCCTGCCTCAGCCTCCAAAGTAGTTGGGACTACAGGCGCGCACCAGCACGTCCGGTTAATTTTTGTATTTTTAGTAGAGACAGGATTTCGCTACGTTGGCCAGGCTGGTCTCGAACTCCTGACCTCAGGAGCCTCCCGTGTCGGCCTCCCAAAGTGCGTGGATTACAGGCGTGAGCCACCATGCCTGGCCGTGATCTCTATTTTAAATAATGAAGATAAGCAGATCACATCCACAACAACCCCACCCAACAGAAATGACAGCTACTTCCTAAACAATTTAGATGCTACAAAGCAGATTCATGCAGAGTTGATAAGAATTGAGCCTCATTATCACCTAAGAAAGCTGAGGAAGCATATATCACCAAGTGCAATTAACAAGAGAGTTTTCATTCCTATAAAAACACTTAGATATTAAAGAAAAACTGTGATGGTATTGCTCCTAGGCCATTCCGTCTTATTTTATTTTATTTTTGGAAAGAGACAAGTCTCTCTCTGTTGCCCAGGCTGGAGTGCAGTGGTGCCATCTCGTCCCCCTGCAACCTCCGCCTCCCGGGTTCCAGTGATTCTCCCACCTCAGCCTCCCGAGTAGCTGGGATCACAGGCACGCACCACCACACCCAGCTGATTTTTGTGTTTTTAGTAGAAACGGGGCTTCACCATGTTGGCCAGGCTGGAATCAAACTCCTGACCTCAAGTGATCTGCCTGCCTTGGCCTCCCAAATGCTGGGATTATAGGCCTGAGCCACTGCACCTGACCGCCATTAACTCTTATCTGAACAGTTATGTCCACATCCTAACTCCACATACTATAACTGGGACCTAATTTAGAAATAGGGTCTTTGTAGATGGAATTAAGTGAACATGAGATCATTAGGATGGACCTTAATCCAAGATGATGGGTGGCCTTACAAGAAGTAGAAAATGGCCGGCCGCGGTGGCTCACGCCTGTCATCCCAGCACTTTGGGAGGCCAAGGTGGGCGCATCACCTGAGGTCAGGAGTTCGAGACCAGCCTGACCAATTTGATGAAACCCCGTCTCTACTAAAAAATACAAAAAATTAGCTGCGCGTGGTGGTGCGCGCCTGTAATCCTAGCTACTCGGGAGGCTGAGGCAGGATAATTGCTTGAATCCAGAAGGTTGAGGTTGTGGTGACCTGAGACCACACCACTGCACTCCAGCCTGGGCAACAAGAGTGAAACTCTGTCTCAAAAAAAAAAAAAAAAAAAAAAAGAAAAATTTGGAGGCAGAGATACAGAGAAGGCCACATGGAGATGGAGGCAGAAACTGGAGTGATGCAGTCACAAACCCAGGGATGTCTGGAGCCCCCAGGGGCTGGGAGAGGCGGGAAGGACCGTCCCCTCCACCCTCACAGATACCCTAGAGTAACATTCAATCAAAGATCTAGGCGCCCCATGATCCAGTCAAGTTAACACGTAATGTTAACTATTCCGACCCCATTCTACATATAAGAAGGGCCGTAAATGCAATGGCAGGTGCCCTTGTAAGACATAGAAGAGGAGACACAGACACAGAGGAGAAGGCCACGTGGAGACGGAGGCAGAGACTGGAGTGATGCGGCCACAAGCCCAGGGACACCTGGAGCCCCCGGGAGCTGGGAGAGGCAGGAAGGATCCCCCCCAGAAGACCGACCAGAGAGAGCACGGCCGTGTCCCCTCCTGAATTTCAGACTTCTGGTCTCCAGAAGCCATCCATTCACTGGAGGAATTTCTGTGACTTTGAACCATCCAGTCTGTGCTCCTGGGCTTGCAGATGTCATCATCGCCCTGTGTCCTCCCTTGGTTGTCCCTCTGTATGTGTCTTGTTTAGACAATGTGCCAGGAAAGTAATACAGATTGCAAAGCAGCTCAAGGAACTTCAGAGGCAAAGGCCTTGAGACCCAAGCCAGCTCAGAGCCGGCTCTACCATTTTTTATTTGTTTATTTTCGTTTACTTTAGTTTAGTTTAGTTTTTTGAGACGGAGTCTTGCTCTGTTGCCCAGGCTGGAGTGCAGTGGTGTGATCTCGGCTCACTGCAACCTCCGCCTCCTGGGTTCAAGCGATTCTCCTGCCTCAGCCTCCTGAGTAGCTGGGACTACAGGGACGCGTCGCCACGCCCGGCTAATTTTTGTATTTTTAGTAGAGACGGGGGTTCACCATGTTGGCCAGGATGGTCTCCATCTCCTGAACTCGTGATCCACCCGCCTTGGCCTCCCAAAGTGCTGGGATGACAGGCGTGAGCCACCGCGCCCAGCCAGTTCCCCCTAGTTTTTTTGAGACGTACAATTCAACCCCCACTGCTTTTCTTTTCCTGTTCTCCTCCTTTGCTTCAGCGGTTTGATTATGGAAAATGAATATTGATGACAGGCGTTCACCTGAGCCACGTTTCATTTCTGCTTGATTACTCTGCAGAGGACAGTGACAGTGCTAACAGATGCCGTCTCTGAGCTTTCTGGAAACTTCCTTGTTGATGGCACTGACTCTTTCCAAATATGCCCCTTTTTCATAATTCGTACCTTCGACTGACCTCTTAAAGGAGAGAACATTGCTTTGCTGGGGCTGCCGTAATAAAATACCATGGACCCAGTGGCGTAAACAGCAGACATTGATTCTTCCACAGTTCTGGAGGCTGGAGGCCCCAGATCAAGATGTGGGTGGGGCTGACTCCTCCTGAGGCCTCTCTCCTTGGGTCGTGGACACCGTCTTCTCCCTGTGTCCTCACAGGGTCATCCCTCTGTGTGTGTCTGTGTCCTCATCTCCTCTTCTTATGAGGTGTCTTAGTCCATTTCAGGCTGCTATCACAGAATAGCATAAACTGGGTGACTTATAAACAACAGACTTTGATTCTTCCACAGTCCTGGAGGCTGGACGTGTGAGATGAGTGTATGGGCAGGGCTGGTTCCTCCTGAGGCCTCTCTCCTGGGCTTGTAGATGCCGTCTTCTCCCTGTGTCCTCACAGGCTCAACCCTCTGTGTGTGTCTATGTCCTCATCCCCTCTTCTTATGAGATGTCTCAGTCCATTTCAGGCTGCTGTCACAGAATACCGTAGATTGGGTGGCTTATAAACAACAGACTTGATTCTCCCACAGTCCTGGAGGCCGGAGGTCTGAGATGAAGATGTGGGCAGGGCTGGTTCCTCCTGAGGCCTCTCTCCTGGGCTTGGAGACGCCGTCTTCTCCCTGTGTCCTCACAGGCTCGTCCCTCTGTGTGTGTCTGTGTCCTCATCTCCTCCTCTTATGGGATGTCTTAGTCCATCTCAGGCTGCTATCACAGAATACCAGAGACTGGGTGGCTTAGAAACAACAGACATCGATTCTCCCACAGTCCTGGAGGTTGGAAGTCTGAGATCCAGGTGTGGGCAGGGCTGGTTCCTCCTGAGGCCTCTCTCCTGGGCTTGCAGATGTCATCATCGCCCTGTGTCCTCCCTTGGTTGTCCCTCTGTATGTGTCTGTGTCCTCATCTCCTCTTCTTATAAGGACCTCAGTCCTATTGGATCAGGACCCACCCTCTGACCTCATTTTACCTGAGTCACCTCTTTAAAGACTCCATCTCCAGCCAGGTGCAGTGGCTCACGCCTGTAATCCCAGCACTTTGGGAGGCCGAGGTGGGAGGATTACCTGAGGTCAGGAGGTCAAGACCAGCCTGGATAACATGGTGAAACCCTGCCTTCACTTAAGAAAATACAAAATTAGCCAAGTGTCGTAGCAGGCGCCTGTCATCCCAGCTACTCGGGAGGCTGGGGCAGGAGAATCACATGAACCTGGGAGGCGGAGGTTGCAGTGAGCCAAGATCACGCCACTGCACTCCAGCCTGGTGACAGAGCGAGACTCCGTCTCAAATAAAATAAAATAAAGTAAAATACATGGTGGGTGAGGCCACAGTAGAAAGAACAATGATTCTTTCGCATCCATGAGGACGCCCCTGTGATAGAAACCCTGCTACGTGCTGTGAATTTCAAACACTGAAGTCAGTCGTTGCTGGCCATTCAGCGAGACCACGTGACCGAAGCACACTTTATGTTTTGACATGCTTATCAATTGTGCGTAGTGACAAGCTGTCAATAGCTTTGGATAGGTGCATTGAACCGGTCACCTCGCTCATGTCGTAGAAGTTGGTGGCTTCATGTTCAAGAAGTAACACGCCCCAAGTTGAGTTGACGTTTGCCAGGGTACGGGCTGGAGTTACGGAATACAATCAGGTGCCCAGCGCTCAAGAGCCAATGTGTTTGTGATTGATCCCAGATGTTTGTGATTGATACCAGACATTCAATCTGAACTGGAACTCGTGTCACCCGAAGACCATAGTGGCTGCCACCAGGGTACCACAGGGAACGGCCTGGGTGAGCAAACCCAGACATGATGTTCCGAAGAGTGGCCGTGACTCCTTTGGTGGAATGTGTCCTTCTGGATCTTTCTTCTCAATAGCTTGTGTGTGGGAGTAAATATAGACAGACACTCAGCAAACTAACACAAGAACAGAAAACCAAGCACCGCACATTCTCACTCGTAAGTGGGAGTTGAACAATGAGAACCTGTAGGACACAGGGAGGGGAACGTCACACACCGGGGCCTGTCGGGGGTGGGGAGTAGGGCCCGGAGAGCATTAGGAGAAATGCCTAATGTAGATCATGGGTTGATGGATGCAGCAAACCCCCATGGCACGTGTATACCTATAGAACAAACCTGCACATTCTGCACATGTGCCCCAGAACTTAAAGTATAATAAAAATAAAAAGTGGAAACAACACCACCACACACACACACACACAAAACCATAGGAAGCTAACAAAAGTGATCAAGTCAGGAACCAGCAGGTGTGGTCAGATGAATCATAGACTAGAGGCTCAGAAACCATGAGTATGAGATGCCATTTCCTAGCTCTCTCCTAGCTGCATTCTCGGGGCAGAGCTGGGCTCGGTGCCTGAGCAGAGATTGGGTGATGCAGCCATAAGCCAAGGGATGCCTAGAAACACTAGAATCTGCAAGAGGCAGCAAGGATCCTTCCCTGGAGCCTGCAGAGGCAGTGCGGCCCTGCAGATGCTTTGGTTTCACCGAGTTCTGTCCGGAACATCGGTGTGGATTCTCTGAGCCACACTAGGACCAGCCACTGTGGATTCTCTGAGTTGTACTAAGGGCAGACACGTGGATTCTCTGAGCCACACTAGGGTCAGCCACATGGGTTCTCTGAGCCACACTGGAACCAGCCACCATGGATTCCCTGAGCCACACTAGAACCAGCCACGTGGATTCTGAGCCACACTAGGGCCAGCCACGTGGATTCTCTGAATCACACTAAGGGCAGCCAGATGGATTCTCTCAGCCACACTAGGGTCAGCCACATGGGTTCTCTGAGCCACACTGGAACCAGCCACGTGGATTCTGAGCCACACTACTAAACCAGCCAGCCACCATGGATTCCCTGAGCCACACTAGAACCAGCCATGTGGATTCTGAGCCACACTAGAACCAGCCACGTGGATTCTGAGCCACACTAGGGCCAGCCACGTGGATTCTCTGAATCACACTAAGGGCAGCCAGATGGATTCTCTCAGCCACACTAGGGTCAGCCACATGGATTCTCTCAGCCACTTGGATTCCCTGAGCCACACTAGAACCAGCCACGTGGATTCTGAGCCACACTAGGACCAGCCACAAGGGTTCTCTGAGTCACACTAGGACCAGGCATATGATTTCTGTGAGTCACACTAGGACTAGCCACGAGAGTTCTCTGAGCCACATTAGGACCAGCCACGTGGTTTCTCTCAGCCACAGTAGGACCAGCGACGAGGGTTCTCTGAGCCACACCAGGACCAGCCACATGCGTTCTCTGAGCCATGCTAGGGCCAGCCATACAGAAGCTTTGGGATTTTGGGACCTCTGCCATGAGTAATGGCGTAAGATCTCTAGGGAGCGAGGGGGTTACTTCACTTCCTTACTTTCATGGGTTTTCTCCCTTTACATCTTAGCACGTAAAATGTGTGCAGGACCGGGCACGCCAAGTCTTTACTACTGTGAGTAGTGCCACAGTAAACGTATGTGTACATGTGTCTTTATAGTAGAATGTACAAGCCCATCAAAAAGTGGGCAAATGATATGAACCGAGACTTCTCCAAAGAAGACATTTATGCAGCCAACAAGCGTATGAAAAAGCCCATCATCACTGGTCATTGGAGAAATGCAAATCAAAACCACAGTGAGATACCATCTCACGCCAGTTAGAATGGCCATCATTAAAAAGTCAGGAAACAGGCTGGGCGCGGCGGCTCACGCCTGGAATCCCAGCACTTTGGGAGGCTGAGGCGGGTGGATCATGAGGTCAGGAGATCAAGACCATCCTGGCTAGCATGGTGAAACCCCGTCTTTACTAAAAATACAAAAAATTAGCCGGGCGAGGTGGTGGGCGCCTGTAGTCTCAGCTACTCGGGAGGCTGAGGCAGGAGAATGGCGTGAACCCAGGAGGCAGAGCTTGCAGTGAGCTGAGATCCCGCCGCTGCATTCCAGCCTGGGCGACACAGCGAGACTCCGTCTCAAAAAAAAAAAAAAAAAAAAGGTCAGGAAACAACAGGTGCTGGAGAGGATGTGGAGAAATAGGAACACTTTTACACTGTTGGTGGGAGTGTAATCTAGTTCGACCATTGTGGAAGACAGGGTAGCACTTCCTCAAGGATCTAGAACTATTCATTGATACTTTGCTATTTTTTTCTTTTATATAGGAATATGTTGAAAGATAGATAAATATAACCAAGTGTAAAAGTATGCAAAAGAGGATGTATAATGTGTGCATACATACTTCCATATATATTTTTTGAGACGGGGTGTCTGTGATACAATTAAAGGGTTGCTGGCCAGGTGTGGTGGCTCACACCTGTAATCCCAGCACTTTGGGAGGCTGAGGCAGGCTGATCACCTGAGGTGCACAATCCACCCAGTCTGTGGTATTCTGTGACAGCAGCCTGACATGGACTAAGACACCTCATAAGAAGAGGGGACGAGGACAGACACCCATCGCCCAGACTGGAGTTCAGTGGCACCATCTCAGCTCACTGCAACCTCCGCCTCCCGGGTTTAAGTGATTCTCTTGCCTCAGCCACCTGAGTAGCTGGGATAACAGGCGTCCGCTACCACACCTGGCTAATTTTTGTATTTTTAGCAAAGAGATGGAGTTTTGCTATGTTGCCTAGACTGGTCTTGAACTCCTGACCTCAAATGCTCCACCTACCTCAGCCTCCCAAAGTGCTGGGATTACCAGGTATGAGCCACCGCGCCCAGCCAGAGGCTTTTATTTCCTATAACAAAAATGTTTACAGTATCACACAACATCTTGATGGTTACAGAGACAGATAATTGTCATGAAACTAGGAATGATTGTCAGGAAACAATCTCACGCCAAAAGTAGGGATAACTACTTTCTTTCTTTGAGTCTTCTTCTAGGACACCAAATAACAAGCCTTTAACTGTTTTTTGTTTGTTTTTGTTCTTGTTTTTTTTTTTTTTTTGAGATGGAGTCTTGCTCTGTCACCCAGGCTGGACTGGAGTGCAGTGGCATGATCTTGGCCCACTGCAACGTCCTCCTCCCGGGTTCAAGCAATTCTCCTGCTTCAGCCTCCCAAGTAGCTGAGATGTTAGGCACGTGCCACCATGCCTGGCTAATTTTAGTATTTTGTTGCACAGACTGGAGTGCAGTAGCAGGATCTCAGCTGACTGCAACCTCCACCTCCCGGTTTCAAGCAATTCTCCTGCCTCAGCCTCCCCAGTAGTTGGGATTATAGGTATGCGCCACCACGCCAGGCTAACTTGTTTTGTATTTTCAGTAGAGACGGAGTTTCACCATGTTGGCCAGGCTGGTCTTGAACTCCTGACCTCAAGTGATCCACCTGCCTCAGCCTCCCAAAGTGCTGGGATTACAGCTGTGAGCCACTGTGCCTGGCCAACAAGGCTTCCTTTAATTCTTTTTGTTTAATGTTTACCAAAAGGGATGACACAGTTGAAAAGCGGCTTTTACACAACTCTTTCCTAGACCAGAAAAATCAGTATCAATAGGGATCTTGTTTGAAATGCAGATGCTTGGGCCGGGCACGGTGGCTCACACCTGTCATCCCAGCACTTTGGGAGGCCGAGGCGGGTGAATCACCTGCGGTCGGGAGTTTGAGACCAGCCTGGCCAACACGGTGAAACCCCGTCTCTACTAAAAATACAAAAATTAGCCAGGCGTGGTGGCACACACGTGTAATCCCAGCTACTCAGGAAGCTGAGGCAGGAGAATTGCTTCAACTGGGACTCAAAAGGCAGAGGTTGCAGTGAGCCAAGATCCTGCCACTGCCCTCCGGCCTGGGCTACAAAGCAAGATTCTATCTCAAAAAAAGAAAAAAGAAAAGAAATGCAGATGATCACATTCTCAGATCATCCTCCAGATCTGCTAAGCCCAAATTTTGGAGAGCAGGGGTTGGCGAGCAGACGGTCTTTGGGGAATTCTGATGCGTGCTAAAATGTGAGAACCACTTGAATTTAAAATACACCGCCTTTTTTTTTTTTTTTTTTGGTATGAAAGATGTGATTCTTGGCTTTCGCCTGATATAATTATTGCCAGTAATTAGTGTTAATTGCCAAGATTGATTTACTGGCTTGGAAAATTAGTGTTCTTGTAAAGGAATAAATCACAGCGTTGTAATGTATTCCAAAAATCCAAGAGAGTTTTTACACATGAGAGAGCCCGTCTCCTCAACTTGGCTGTACCGAATCATCCCCGTGGTGAAATAAATTTCAGTGGAAAGCACTTTGGGACGCCGAGGCGGGTGGATCACCTGAGGTCAGGAGTTCGAGACCAGCCTGGTCAACATGGCAAAACCCCATCTCTACTAAAATTACAAAAATTAGCCAGGCATGGTGGCACATGCCTGTAATCTCAGCTACTTGGGAGGCTGAAGCAGGAGAATTGCTTGAACCAGGGAGGCGGAAGTTGCAGTGAACCAAGATCATGCTATTGCACTCCAGCCTGGGCGACAGAGCAAGACTCCATCGCAAAAAAAAAAAAAGGCAGGCACAATGGTTCACACCTGTAATCCCAGCACTTTGGGAGGCCGAGGGGGGCAGATCACGAAGTCAGGAGATCAAGACAAACCAGGCCAACACTGTGAAACCCCGTCTCTACTAAAAATACAAAAATTAGCTGAGCGTGGTTGTGCACACCTGTAGTCCCAGCCACTCAGGAGACTGAGGCAGGAGAATCACTTGAACCCGGGAGACGGAGCTTGCAGTGAGCTGAGATTGCACCACTGCACACCAGCCTGGTGACAGAGCGAGGCTCCGTCTCAAAAAGAAAAAAAACTTCTCTTTGTTCACAGTGTTTTCTGAGTTCCTGGTGGGCGGCTTGTTATCAAGGATATTAAATGTAGGTGATAGTTATGAAGACTATTAAATGTAGATATCCTACAAAGAGTGTAATGGAGTTGTTTGTACTGTCAAAGGGAAAATTCAGTTTAGACATGAAGGATTGTTATAATACTTACAAGTGTGTTGGATGCCACCCGTACTTGCTCATTAAAACAGTGATTATCATCAGGTTTAATGAGCAGTGGAAAAATAGCTCCAGTCAACTAGGTTATGAGCAGTTGATTGAGTTTCTGTAATTGCATTGGCTATTTCATTACGCATGGATGTCCTGCAACTGAAATATGTTGCAATACATAGGCAGTCAACATTAAAAAAAAAACAGAAAACCTCCATCATCTTTGCTTCTGCACAAGTACCTGTGAAAGTGGATAAATAATCAATGCAAAAACTGCCTGTTGATCCGTATAAAAGGACACCGCCTACCGAGACTGGCTGTTGGGGCACCGAGATATGACACGTATGCATCCTACTTATCCATCACAATAACTTACAAAGTTTCCTTTTTTTTTTTTTTTTTTTTTGAGACAGAGTCTTACTCTGTCGCTCAGGCTGGGGTGCAGTGTCACGATCTCGACCCATTGCAATCTTCACCTCCCAGGTTCACGCCTGCCACCACGCCCAGCTAATTTTTTGTATTCTTGGTAGAGACGGGGTTTCACCTTGTTAGCCAGGATGGTCTCGATCTCCTGACCTTGTGATCCGCCCACCTCAGCCTCCCAAAGTGCTGGGATTACAGGCGTGAGCCACCGCGCCCGGTCTTATAAACACTCAAAGTATGTTCAGCCTTCACGATTTTTAATAACAGGAAGAGAGTAATGCTTTATATAATCAGCGAGAAATGGAGAACTCAAATACCCTTTTTTAAGATCCAGATTTAGCAGCAAGTGGTTGTTCTTCAGTTTGTTCTTCAACAAGAAAGCTCATTGAATGATTTTTGTTTTGTTTTGTTGTTTTGGACAGCGTCTCCCTGTCTCGCCCAGGCTGGAGTGCAGTGGCGCCGTCTTGGCTGACTGCCGTGTCTGCCTCCCAGGCTCAAATGGTTTTCTCCCACCTCAGCCTTGCAACTAGCCGGGACCACAGGTGTGCTTTACCGCACCCAGCTACTGTTTTGTAGTTTTTGTAGAGGTAAGGTCTTACTATACTGCCCAGGCTGGTCTCGAACTCCTGTACTCAAGGGACCTGCCTGCCTCAGTCTCCCTAAGTGCTCAGATTACGTGCGTGAGCCACCACACCTGGCCTAATACCAACGACTTTTGTCTAGTCCTTAGGGTTTCGTTTACAAGCCTTAATGGGTGTGTTCTGTGTATCTGCTTTCATGATTTTCCATTTCTGGTGTGGATGTTTCTTCATCCCTAACCCCCACGCCGGGACTCTCTCCTGAACCTACGTGCCCCTCTTGGATTGATTTCTTCACCTCCCGTAGAGAAATGTATTGACTTTCCCCCGCCCCCACATGGTATTTTTAAACAATCTTCGTTGTCTCTTCTCCACGCACGCTGCTGCGTAAAACCGTAATTACAGAACCAACCCCTCCATTTACTCTGGAAAAATCTGCCTTTGGATGATGCATTGTCTGCTTTTTCAAGTAACCATGCCTCTGACCCATCAATCAGATCCCGGAGATCCAGAACCAAATGCTTGTAGGTGATATTTGAAAGACGCTCATGCCAGCAGGAAAGCCAGTCCTTGCCTCTCTGCACTTAATAATTCCCTGTTTCCTGGACCCTCCTCTTCCCCCCGGGGTGAGGAGATTGGAGAACTTTGCCTTAAAAAGGTGTCTGGACAGTAATTGGGGGGTTGCAGTTTATCTTGGATCAAAGAGGGGACTTGAGCTGTGCACTGCGCAATTTCCTTGTCTTAATTCTTCCAGTCTCTTAAATTTGTTTCTATTTATTTTTTATTATTTTTAAAATTTTTTTATTTTTTTGAGACAGAGTTTTCCTCTTGTCACCCAGGCTGGAGTGCAATGGCACGATCTCAGTCAGCTCACTGCAACCTCCACTTCCCGGGTTCAAGTGATTCTCCTGCCTCAGCCTCCAGAGTGGCTGGGACTACAGGCACCCACCCCCACGCCCGGCTAATTTTTGTATTTTCAGTAGAGACGCGGTTTCACCATGTTGGTCATTCTGGTCTCTGTTTGAAATGCTTGTTCCCCGGTGCCATAAATAAATAGCACTTGAACATAAATTTAATTTCCTCAGCAAGGCCATTTTTATACTTTCTGCAGGAGGGGTACACTCGATAGCAGTTGGACCACGAGGGTACAGCGAACAAAGGAGACAGTACATTTATAACCGGACACGTCCACCCTACGCTGTGTCTGGTTTCCATGGGCTGGAACGGGCCCTCACATTCCGTATTTGTCCCGATCAGCCAGCAACTTAGAACTTGTTAAAAGAGGCAAAGGCAGAGGGGAACAAAGGAAGGAGGAAGTCACTTGTGGAATGGTGGGAAAAGTAAAGACAGACCCAAATAAGGAAGGAGGAACACGCTCTGACCTCATGCTTGCTTGGACCAGCATAAGCATGCCAGGGCAGATATTTAGGCTACGTTGTGGGAGCTCGGCACATAAAGTACATGGATTTCTTTATCACAGCTAGCGGATACTTACGAACGTTAGCGCAGGTCGTGGAATACATTTTGCTTCTCAGAGAAGTTCCTATGTATTCCTAATTAGATGGGGAGGAAAGTCTTTGAAGAGGAACCTTTATTTTTTCCAGGCCCAATGTCAGATTCTGGCGTGCGGCTTTCTGCTCCCCATGGCTGCGTGATGAGACAGCGGCTGGAGGCAGAACTGGGTCCCTGGAGGGCATAAATGAGGGCGTCACTTCTCCTCATGCAAGCAATTCAAATATGCCTTTTGGACAACGGCAAGGGACATCTCAGAAAATCTCAGCTCAGGTTGCGATTCCCCCCGGGGCGAGCTTCCCGAGCCGTGTGATCCCCTCTGTCTCCGGTTACACGAAGGTGGGAGCATTGCTTGGTTGCTAAGATCACAGTGTTGGGGCTCAGAAAACGATCCCCTAAATGTTTCAGAGGCATTGGAACCAGAGCAACTCTGCCATGTTGAATCGGGTCTGGGTAAGATGCGGCCGAGACCGGCTGGGCTGCCTTCTCTGGAGGTGGGTGAGGCAATTCCAAGTCACAGGATGACAGAGGACGTCAGCACAAGGCACAGGTCACAGAGACCCTGCTGATAAAGCAGGTTGCGGGAAAGCCGGCAAATTCCGCCAAAACCGAGATGGCGATGAGAGTGACCGCTGGGCATCCTCTCTGGTCATGATACGCTAATTCTAATGCATTAGCTGCTAGGAAACAGTGTGCAGATGCCACGACATGGTCTGAAAGTGGGGATGGACCTTCAGCTGCGGGAATTGGTGACCCCTTTCCTAGAAGACTCATGAGTAATCCACCCCTCGGTTAGCGGATCATCAAGAAATAACCATAAAAATGGGCAACCAGCAGCTCTCGGGGCTGCTCTGGCTATGGAGTACACATTCTTTATTCCTCTACTCTCCTAATAAACTTCTTTCACTTTACTCTGTGGACCCCCCCGGAGTTCTTTCCACAAGATCCAAGAACCCTTTCGAACTGCTGAAGGGATGGGGTGATGTGCCCACCTCCGCCTCCCAAGGTGCTGCTGGGATTACAGATGGGACCCACTGCACCCAGCCGGAATAGACTTTTTCACTCAATTTTTAATTTTTTTTTTTTTTTTTGAGATGGAGTCTCACTCTGTTGCCCAGGCTAGAGTGCAGTGGCGCAATCTCGACTCACTGCAACCTCCACCTCCTGGGTTCCAGCGATTCTCCTGCCTCAGCCTCCTGAGTAGCTGCGGCTACAGGCGTGCGCCACCACTCTTGGCTAATTTTTTGTATTTTTAGTAGAGACGCGGTTTCACCGTGTTTGTTAGGATGGTCTCGATCTCCTGACCTCATGATCCGCCCGCCTCGAGCTCCCAAAGCCCTGGGATTACAGATGTGAGCCATCGTGCCCAGCCCAAGGTTTAATTTCTTAATATCAATTTCAAGCAGTGGTTTTAGTAAAAGATATTCATAGGCCAGGTGTGGTGGCTCACGCCTGTGATCCCAGCACTTTGGGAGGTCAAGATGGGCGGTTCACTTGAAGTCGGGAGTTCGAGACTGGCCTGGCCAACACAGTGAAACCCCAGCTGTACTGGAAATACAAAAATTAGCCGGGCGTGGTGTCGGGCACCTGTATTCCCAGCTACTCGGGAGGCTGAGGCAGGAGAATCACTTGAACCCAGGAGGCGGAGGTTGCAGTGAGCCAAGATCGTGCCACCGCACTCCAGCGTGGGCTACAGAGCAAGACTCTTTCTCAAAAAAAAAAAAAAAAACACACAAAAAGGGCCAGGCATGGTGGCTCACGCCTGTAATCCCAGCACTTTGGGAGGCTGAGGTCGGGGGATCACGAGGTCAGGAGATCGAGACCATCCCGGCTAACACGGTGAAACCCCGTCTCTACTAAAAATAAAAATAACATTAGCCGGGCGCGGTGGCGGGCGCCTGCAGTCCCAGCAACTCAGGAGGCTGAGGCAGGAGAATGGCGTGAACCCGGGAGGTGGAGGTTGCAGTGAGCCAAGATCATGTCACTGCACTCCAGACTGGGCGACAGAACGAGACTCCGTCGGAACAAAAAAACCAAAAAAAAGAGATTTATGATTTTAAAGATTGAGTTACATGTTGTGAAGTTGCCCTCCCAAAAGGTATGTACAAGTGTATGTGCACGCCCTTCCTTTGGGTGTCCGGCCAATTCTCCCCGTGTTCTTCACAGTGGAAATGATGGCTTCTCGGAATGTTGCCAGTGTTACAGGAAAACAGATGGAGGGTCATTCCCTCTGAAGATCTGCTGAAAAATCAACTTGCAAAAGCAGATGAATGGGAGAAAAGGCATACAATGTTTACTCAGTGTATACGTACGTGCTTTCATCTTCTTGGTTTTCTTTTATGTGCTTGCCTTGGGAAAAGCATTCTCATTTTTCTTCTCCAGATCTTCTCCAGAGTCTCGCTCCGTCGCCCAGGCTGGAGTGCAGTGGCGTGATCTCAGCTCACTGCAAGCTCCGCCTCCCGGGTTCACGCCATTCTCTTGCCTCAGCCTCCCGAGTAGCTGGGACTACAGGCGCCCGCCACCACGCCCGGCTCACTTTTTGTATTTTTAGTAGAGATGGGGGTTCACCGTATCAGCCAGGATGGTCTCAAACTCATGACCTGGGGATCCGCCCACTTCAGCCTCTCAAAGTGCTAGGATGACAGGTGTGAGCCACCGCACCTGACCCTCAATATTGTATTCTTATTCAGGAACAGCCTTTGTTGGTAAGAGGTATTGGATTTTCACTGATGCGTTTTCTGAAACACATACGATGACAGATGTCTTTCTTTTAATCTTTGGAATGTGTTAAACATTCTTTTAGGCTTTTTGATCTTATTTATTTAACATAATTATCATGCTGATATTCAAAATATATCTGAGATGGCTTTGCGAACCCCGAAAACTTGAGACAGGTGTCAGTTAATTTAGAAAGTTTGTTTTGCCACATTTGAGGACGCGTGCCTGTGACACAGCCTTAGGAAATCCTGACGACATGGGTGCAAGGTCGTTGGGGCACAGCTTTTGTGGTGGTGGTTGTTGTTGTTGTTGTTGTTTTTGAGACAGTGTCACTCTGTCGCCTAGGCTGGAGTGCAAATGGTGCAATCTCAGCTCACTGCAATCTGCGCCTCCCAGGTTCAAGCAATTCTCCTGCCTCAGCCTCCTGAGTAGCTGGGACTACAGGCACATGCTACGTTGCCTGGCTAATTTTTTAATTTTTTTTTTAGTAGAGAGGGGGTTTTGCCATGTTGGCCAGCCTGGTCTCGAACTCCTGACCTTGTGATCTGCCCACCTTGGCCTCCCAAAGTGCTGGGATTACAGGCGTGAGCCACTGCGTCTGGCCACAGCTTGGTTTTATACGTTTTAGGGAGACATGAGACATCAATCAATATATGTAAGAACTACGTTGGGGTGGGTGCTGTGGCTCACACCTGTAAACCCAGCACTTTGGGAGGCTGAGGCGGGTGGATCACCTGAGGTCAGGAGATCGAGACCAACCTGGCCAACATGGTGAAACCCCATCTCCACTAAAAATACAAAAAGTTAACTGGACGCGGTGGCAGGCTCCGGTAATCCCAGCTACTCGAGAGGCTGAGGCAGGAGGATGGCTTGAACCCAGGAGGCGGAGGTTGCAGTGAGCCAAGATTGTGCCATTGCACTCCAGCCTGGGTAACAAGAGCAAACTCCATCTCAAATATAAAGAAGTAGGGTCCTTGACAGGTGGGGACAACTGGAAACAGGGAGGGGGCTTCCAGGTCACAGGTGAGACCCAGATGGTTGCGTTCGTTTGGATTTCTGATGAGCCTTCCCGAAGGAGGGGATCAGATATGCGTCTGTCTCAGTGAGCACAGGCATGACTTTGAATAGAATGAAAGGCAGGTTTGCCTTCAGCAGGTTCCAGCTGGACTTTTCCTTTGAGCTTCCTGATTTTGGAGGGCCAAGATATTTTCCTTTCACAGCTTCCATCAGGATACATATACCATGTAGTTAATTCAGAAAATTAGGCCGGGTGCGGTGGCTCACGCCTGTAATCCCAGCACTTTGGGAGACCAAGGCGGGCGGATCACGAGGTCGGGAGATCGAGACCATCCTGGCTAACACAGTGAAACCCCGCCTCTACTAAAAATACAGAAAATTAGCCAGGCGTGGTAGTGGGTGCCTGTAGTCCCAGCTACTCGGGAGGCTGAGGCAGGAGAATGACTTGAACTCGGGAGGCGGAGCTTGCAGTGAGCTGAGATTGTGCCACCGCACTCCAGCCTGGGCGACACAGCAAGTCTATGTCTCAAAAAATAATAATAAAAATAAAAAATAGAATATATATCTAAAAGAAGCAATGAACCTTCATCCACCTTGAAATATTGTTACAATAATTGTGTAGCAAATTGATCGCCTCTGGGCATCTTCGGAGCCCAGAGGAAAGGACATTATTGCTCAAATACTTCTCTTTGTCTTATTTAAAAGAACTATGAGGCCAATTCTAAGGCCAATGATGTATTCCTAACATTAAATTCTAAAAGGAGTCTATAATGGTTGTGTGCCTTCCAGGGACATTATGTAACAACACAAATAACATCTCTTTAAAAAGTGTTTCTAAGGCATCAAGAGAAAAAGTGGAACATATTTACAGGAGCAAAGCTGGAAACATCCAGTTTTCTCTGTGTCTGATGATTGAGGTTACCGGAGAGGGGAGAGGCACGTTTCTCACTTTACCACGGTTATCTGATCGATTTTTATCACTATGTCCTTGGTACTAAAACATTTCTCTAAACTGCTTGAACCAAGGTGCAAAGAGTTTAACGCGTGCTTAGTACACTGCAGAGCTTGCAATAGATGTGAGGGAAATTCTTGATAGCTTGGTAAGTTTGCCAAATTGCTCTTATGGATGTCTTTTATGATTTGAGACTCAAGAAGACCACGTGTGGCCAGGCGCGGTGGCTCACGCTTGTCGTCCCAGCACTTTGGGAGGCCAAGGCGGGTGGATCACCCGAGGTCAGGAGTTCAAGACCAGCCTGGCCAACATGGTGAAACCCCATCTCTAGTAAAAATACAAAAAAGTAGCCGGGTTTGGTGACGGGAGCCTGTCATCCCAGCTACTCTGGAGGCTGAGGCACGCGATTCGCTTGAACCCGGAAGGCGGAGGTTGTGCCACTGTACTCCAGCCTGGGTGACAGAATGAGAATCTGTCTCAAAAAAACAAACAAACAACAACAAAAAAAAACAAGACCGCATGGAAAGCCAGGTGCAGTGGCTCCTGCCTGTAATCCCAGCACTTTGGGAGGCTGAAGCAGGTGAATAACTTGAGGTCAGGAGTTTGAGACCAGCGTGGTCAATATGGTAAAACTCCAGTCTTTACTGAAAATACAGAACATTAGCAGAGTGTGGTGGCAGGTGCCTGTAGTCCCAGCTACTGGAGAGGCTGAGGCAGGAGAAGCGCTTGAACCGGACAGGTGTAGGTTGCAGTGAGCCAAGATTGCACCACTGCACTCCAGCCTGGGCGACAGAGTGAGACTCTGTCTCAAAAAAAATTAAATAAAAATAAAAAATTAGTAACGTAATTTAACGTGTCTGACCCCAATACAATTAAGGGATGAGTCTGTAATACGAAGGTGAACTAGAACAATCCGCACGCATTGGAAAACTGGCCAAGAGATGGCATGATCACACGTGGGTCCAGGGGAGGTGGCTGCCTATAGATGTGGCCACTGGCACAGATGCTGCGCGGATGAGGCACTTAGGCAGGAATATACCGTCAGCCTCTGACACCTTCTCCTCCTTGCCCCGCAGTGCCTGCTACTCAGCCCACGCAGCGTACGCCCAGAGCAAGCTGGCCCTCGTCCTGTTCACCTACCACCTCCAGCGGCTGCTGGCGGCTGAGGGAAGCCACGTGACCGCCAACGTGGTGGACCCTGGGGTGGTCCACACGGACCTCTACCAGCACGTGTTCTGGGGCACCCGTCTGGTAATGAAGCTTTTCAGCTGGTTGCTTTTCAAGGTAAGCCCCTTCTGCTTCTCTGTTTCATGGCTACACGTGAAGATGCTGCGGGAAAGGGGGTCCCAATCCAGACCCCAAGGGAAGGTTCTTGGATCTCGTGCAAGAAAGAATTCAGGAGGAGTCTGCGGTGCACAGCGAAAGCAAGTTTATTGAGAAAGTAGAGGAATAAAGAATGGCTGCTCCGTAGACAGACCAGCCCTGAGGGTTGCTGGTGGCCCATTTTTATGGTTATTTCTTGATGATACGCTAAACAAGGGATGGATTATTCATGCCTCCCCTTTTTAGACCATACAGGGTAGCTTTCTGATGTTGCCGTGGCATTTGTAAGTGTCATGGTGCTGGTGGGAGTGTAGCAGTGAGGACAACCAGAGGTCACTCTCGTCTCCATTTTGCTTTTTGTGGGTTCTGGCCGACTTCTTTACTGCAACCTGTTGTATCAGCAAGGTCTTTCTGACCTGTACCTTGTACCGACCTCTTATCTCATCCTGCGACTTGGAATGCCTTAACTGTCTGGGAATGCAGCCCAGTAGGTCTCCGCCTCATTTCACCCAGCCCCCATTCAAGATGGAGTCACTGTGGTTCACACACCTCTGACACAGCCACTTCCAGGCCGCGTGTGCGGTGTTGGGGGCTCGCATTTGGTGATGTGTTTGTACATTCTCACCCCAAAGCCTTGGTTGCCTGCGAGCTCGGTGGGTGACGCTGTGTAGCTGTGTAGCGTAGGGAACGGAAAGGCCAAGGGAAAAACATCCCCCTTTGCATTTTGAAGGTTGGCTGAAAAATCAATGCCCAAAATACAGTTTCCCTTATTGAAAGATGAATAAAGGAAATGACAGGCAAGTGTATTCTCATACATGGAGGAGAATGTCAGAGGAACTGCCCCGTTGCAGAAGGGGGTACACATGCTTTTGTCCTCTTCTCCTTAGGGGAAAGGGAGTGGGGGATTGGGGGGGAATTTAGGGAACAGCAAATGATTTTTAAGGGAAGTCAATGGGTTTGAGCATGTACAGTGGCCCAAAAACAGATCATGTTTTTTGTTGTTGTTGTTTGTTTGCTTGTTTTTTTTTTGAGATGGAGTTTCGTGATTTGTTGCCCAGACTGGAGTGCGGTGGCACGACCTCTGCCCAGTGCAGCCTCTGCCTCCCGGGTTCAAGCGATTCTCCTGCCTCAGCCTCCGGAGTAGCTGGGATTACAGGCGTGAACCCCCACAGCCGGCTAATTTTGTATTTTTAGTAGAGATGGGGTTTCGCCATGTTGGCCAGGCTGGTCTTGAACTCCTGACCTCATGATCCGCCCGCCTCGGCCTCCCAAAGTGCTGGGATGACAGGCCTGAGCCACCGCGCCCGGCCTCAGATAATGGTTTATGACGAGTCTGTCCAGGGACAGAGGCTGTTGAGCCCGCAGAACAGACAGTGGTTTATGAGAATTCTCTGCAGGGCTGTTGGCAGACGTCAGTCTTTCCTCCCGCGATGTGGGTTCAGAAGCTCAGGGAAGGGGCCAGTGGTCATTTTTCTTCTTTGGCGGGTCCGGACTTCAGGGAATTTCAGAGAACAATTTCATCCTGTGCATCGGGAGACACAGAGGACCCAGGACGGGGAGGTCAGAGAGATCTTGAGGCGTCTTCAGTTCCGCAGGATAAAGCCCCGTACTTTGGGATATTGGTTTTTAAGATCCAGCCACTGAATGGTCCCACGTTTCTGCAATGATCTGTGTTGTTATGATGCGTTATCTTCTTAAGCACTGCAGGATTTCATGCCCCAGCCATTCCCTTGAGTTTTTTTCTCTGTCTGTTTGTTTGAGATGGAATCTCTCTGTCACCCAGGCTGGAGTGCCGTGGTATGATCTCGGCTCACAGCAACCTCCGCCTCCTGGGTTCAAGCAATTCTCCTACCTCAGCCTCCTGAGTAGCTGGGACTACAGGTGTGTACCACCACGCCTGGCTAGTTTTTGTATTTTTAGTAAAGACAGGGTTTCACCATGTTGGCCAGGCAGGTCTCGAACTCCTGACCTGCCTCAAGTAATCTGCCCGCCTCGGTCTCCCGAAGTGCTGGGATGACAGAAGTGAGCGACCGTGCCTGTCCCCCTTGAGGTCTTTTGCAGTGATATGTATCTGGGAGCTATAGATTTACTTTCTTTCCTGTCTATCTCAAGTTGGGATTCTAAAGTTTTAATGATTTGTTTACAAAACAAAGAAAGAACCTCAAGAAGCTTTTCTGTTTTTCCCATTACCTTGTAGAATCGTCTAATTAGCATTTTTAAAAGCACCTGCTTTTGAAACACTGTCACGATTCGCCTTCAAAACCGCGTGGGTTGAGGAATTTTCAGAAGAGCGATTCTAACTCAGCTTTCAAAATTCCTGGGGCGTCTATTGCTTCGTTGAAGTTTTCCACCTCTTTCTGAGTCAGTTTAGACAGCTTTTCCCTTAGATAATTGTCTGTTTCATCAAGTTTTGGAATTAATGCTTGGTTACAAATTTCCTTTTCTCCCTCTTGGACTCCTGGCATTGCTCTTCGTTTCATCTGAAAGTCTCTCATGAAATGAGCTGCGCTCCTCCATCGCACACGTTTTCGGGGGATTAATTCCTTCCCTTATTTTGCAGTTTGCTTTCTTATCAATTCTTCTTCGAATCTCTAATTCCTCAAGCAATGGAATTTCTTTTCTTCTTTTTCCTTTTTTTTGTTTTTTGAGACAGAGTCTCGCTGTGTCGCCCAGGCTGGCGTGCAGTGGCGTGATCTCGGCTCACTGCAACCTCTGCCTCCCGGGTTCAAGTGATTCTCCTGCCTCAGCCTCCCCAGTAGCTGGGATTACAGGTGCCTGCCACCATGCCTGGCTAAGTGTTGTATTTTTAGTAGGGATGGGGTTGCACCATGTTGCCCAGGCTGGTCTCGAACTCCTGACCTCAGGTGATCCGCCCGCCTCGGCCTCCCTACGTGCTGGGATGACAGTCGTGAGCCACTGCGCCCAACTGTACTGCCCTTATTTTGTAGTTTGCTTTCTTATCCATTGTTCTTTGCATCTCTAGTTCCTCAAGCAAAGGAATTTCAAAATATTAGTTACTGTATTAAGCACTAAGTTTTTGCTAGCAAGACACCACAATTTGGATACATTCCATGCTTATAAAACCCCCATGAATCCCTCAGAGTGACTTTGGTATCCAAGGAGAACATTTGCTGTTTTTCTCTTTTTAAATTTTTTTTTTTTTTTTTTTTTTTTTTTGAGACGGAGTCTGCCTCTGTGGCCCAGGCTGGAG
This sequence comes from Macaca thibetana thibetana, assembly GCF_024542745.1. NCBI lineage: Eukaryota > Metazoa > Chordata > Mammalia > Primates > Cercopithecidae > Macaca > Macaca thibetana. The sequence continues at coordinate 589,680 of NC_065598.1, forward strand.
TGCAGTGGCACGATCTTGGCTCACTGCAAGCTCTGCCTCCCGGGTTCACGCCATTCTCCTGCCTCAGCTTCCCGAGTACTTGGGACCACAGGTGCCCACCACCACGCCTGGCTAATTTTGTGTGTGTGTGTGTGTGTATTTTTAGTAGAGACAGGGTTTCACCGTGTTAGCCAGGATGGTCTTGATCTGCTGACCTCGTGATCCGCCCTCCTCGGCCTCCCAGAGTGCTGGGATTACAGGCATGCGCCACCGCGCCCGGCCTCTTTTAAATTTTTTAGTGACCAGGTCTTGCTCTGTTACCCTGGCTGCAGTGCATTTTTTTTTTTTTTGTGTAGAGAAGGAATGTTGCTATTCACCCAGGGTGGTCTTGTGCACTGGGATTATGATACAATGCCTGGCGGCAGCCTTGAAATCCTGGCCTCAGGTGATTCTCCCACCTCTGCCTCCCAAAGTGCTGGGATGACAGGCATGAGCCACCATGGCTGGCCTTTTTTTTTTTTTCCCGTAAATATTTAACAAGCAAAGTGGAACTTCAGCCACATGAATCATTCTTTAATCCTTTGATCATCATCTGCAAATTTCGATTAAAAATAACCACGGGGCGTTGCTTGAGTCACACTCTGCCTTTGTATAAGAGACAACATTATGGAAACTTTAAAATTCTAGAGTAGAAGAAATATGCATTAGCCTGACAATGAAATTAAAATAATGTAAGAATTTTGAAGAAAAGGCTATCCAGCAGCAGTAGCTTGATGCTGCCTTTATAATGCTAGTTCTGTATTGCTGTATATGTATTATTTACTACTGCGTATGCATGCACGCATTGTATATTTAGACTTGGAAGATCAGCTGGGTGCCGTGTCTCATGCCTGTAATCCCAGCACTTTGGGAGGTCAAGCTGGGCAGATTACTTGAGGTCAAAAGTTCGAGACCAGCCTGGCAAACATAGTGAAACACCATCTCTATTAAAAAATACAAAAAAATGAGCCAAGCGTCGTGGTGCGTGCCTGTCATCCAAGCTACTTGGGAGGCTGAGGCAGGAGAATTGCTTGAACCCAGGAGGCGGAGGTTGCAGTGAGCTGAGATTGCACCACTGCACTCCAGCCTGAAACTCCATCTCAAAAAAAAAAAAAAAAAAAAAAAAAAAACCAAGAAAGACAAACGTTGCAGGACCTGCCCAGTGGTCCCTGGAGAGAATCTGTGTGACGTACATATCTCTGTGATGTTTCATATCATCTGAGGGCATAGTTGTGTGTCACTCTGAAGCCGCTATCCTCTGTGTCATCAGAACACATGGACTCGATTCCAGTTTCACAGCCACTCACCTGGGCGACCAGTTACTACCTGGAGAAAAACCAGGAGGTTGGTTGGTTGGTTTTTGAGACGGGATCTCACCTTGTCCCCCAGGCTGGAGTGCAGTGGCACAATGACAGCTCATGGCAGCCTCGACCTGCTGGACTCAAACAATCATGCCACCTCCACCTCCTGAGTAGCTGGGACTACAGGAATGCACCACCACACCTGGCTAATTTTTTAAACATTTTTCGGTAGAGCCAGGGTCTTGCTACGTTGCTCAGCCTGGTCTCCAGTTCCTGGCCCCCAGCGATCCTTCTGCTGTGGCCTCCCCAAGCACTGGGATTATGGTTTGTGCGTGTATAAAGACGAGGGGTTTGATTTGTCCGGTATACAGATGCACCAGGCCATTCCTCATGCTGAGACATGCGGATGGTCTCAGCCTCGGTAGGAGAGTAGCTTATTAATCTTTCAGAGGGCACGTGTGCTCTTCAGACCTCTAGGAAGCTCCTCACAGCTTCATCAGTGAAACTCAGTAACCCCCTACAATGTAGGCCCCTCCGAGGGAGTCAGTGAACGTGACTGTTACCTCTCTTCCCACCCTCATTGTCTTAAGATCAATGGGTGTTACAAAAAAGAGCTATCGGCCACCGGGTTCCTGTGGTGACTCATGCCTGTAGTCCCAACACTTGGGGAGGCCAAAGCAGGTGGATCGCCTGAGGGCAGGAGTTTGAGACCAGCCTAACCAACATGGAGAAACCCTGTCTCTACTAGAAATACAAAAATTAGCCAGGTGCAGTGGCAGACACCTGTAATCCCAGCTACTTGGGAGGCTGAGACAGGAGAATCGCTTGAACCCAGGGGCGGAGATTGTGGTGAGCCGAGATCATGCCACTGCACTCCAGCCTGGGCAACAAGAGCGAAACTCCACCTCAAAAAAAAAAAGAAAAAAAAGCTATTGTAAATGCTGAGTGTATCAGCTCCACCGTACAGGACATCCTGACCACTTTGAAATCGTGTGATCAGGCCTGCCATCAACATGCACAAATTTGCAGTGTAGACTGTGCCCACTTCACCATGAAGCAGACCACTTGTATCATTGCTTGTCTTAAGCATGTGTTTGCATCCACCGTGCAGTCTAATGAAAATGTGTCTTGGGGTTGATTGGAACTTGGATTGACGTGCCGAGAGGGTGACGGGTTAATGAGTCAAGTCAAGGATGCAGGTACTGGGAATTGTTTTTTATTTTTTTATTTTTTAAGATGGAGCTTTGCTCTGTTGCCCAGGCTGGAGTGCAGCGGTGCGATCTTGGCTCACTGCAACCTCCGCCTGCTGGGTTCAAGCAATTCTGCCTCAGCCTTCTGAGTAGCTGGGACCTCAGGTGCGTCCCACCATGCCTGGCTAATTTTTATATTTTTAGTAGAGACAGGGTTTCAGTAGGTTTCAATGTGACCTCGAACTCACAGTCTTAAGTGAGCCACCTGCCTCAGCCTGCCAAAGTGCTGAGATTACAGGCATGAGACACCATACCCAGCCCCCCAATTTCTTTTTTTTTTTAAATAAACAAATCTAACCACCCTAGCTGGACCTTCTGTTTCACCTGGGGACTGTCCCTGACTACAGTCTCCATTGCGGCAAATCCCCATATAGTAATCACTCATACAATTCACTTCCAGTCCCCCGTGCTCCACTGAAAATGCCCCAGGTGGCCGGGCGTGGTGACTCACGCCTGTAATCCCAGTGCTTTGGGAGGCCGAGGCGGGTGGATCACCTGAGATCAGAAGTTCAAGACCAGCCTGGCCAACGTGGTGAAACCCCATCTCTACTAAAAATACAAAAATTAGCCGGGTGTGGTGGCGGGCGTCTGTCATCCCAGCTACTCGGGAGGCTGAGGCAGGAGAATCACTTGAACCCGGGAGCAGGAGGTTGCAGTGAGCCGAGATTGTACCACTGCGCTCCAGCCTGGGTGACAAGAGCGAAACTCCACCTCAGAAAAAAAAAAGAAAAAAAAGAGAGGAAAAAAAGAAATTGCTCCAGGTGGAACCACCAGGGACTTCACCCCTTCCCTCCAACATGCAAGCCTCGGCCCTGGTTGTTTCCTCCTCCACGCGTGCCCTTCCCCCAGGTATCCAGTCCCTCTCCTTCACTTCATTCAGGCCTGTGCCAAACCTCCGAAGACAGGGCTTCGCCTGGGTGCCTGCTTTTCCCTTCACAAGGCTTTGTTTATCTTAATGGCTCCTCTCACCAACTGGCTTGTGTATTTATTGATTCCCTTATTTATTGTAAACTGAAGGAGTACAGGTACAGGTTTCTTTCTTTTTTTGAGATGCTCTGTTGCCTAGGCTGGAGTGCAGTGGCACGGTTTGGGCTCACTGCAACCCCTGCCTCCCGGGTTCAAGCGATTCTACTGCCTCAGCCCCCTGAGTAGCTGGGATTACAGGCATGTCCCACTATGCCCAGCTAATTTTCATATTTTTAATAGAGATGGGATTTCACCATGTTGGCCAGGATGGTCTTGATCTCTTGACGTCGTGATCCGCCTGCCTTGGCCTCCCAAAGTGCTGGGATGACAGGCATGAGCCACTGTGCCCTGCCTGGCCTGGCTTATGTATTTATTGATTTGCTTATTTATTATAAATTCAAGGAATACAGGTGCAGATTTCTTGCATGGAGACATTGCACAGCGGAAGTCCGGGTTTCTGGTGAACCCATCACCCCAGCAGTGAATACTATACCCGCAGGTGATTTTTTTCATGCTCCACCTCCTGCCAACCTCCCGCCTTTCAAGGTCCTCATTGTCAGTCCGTTCTCTGTGTCCGTGTAGACCCCACTGGTGAAGTCTCACTTGAAAGTCAGACGAGTGAGAACATGGCAGGATGGGCATTTGGCTTTTGGTGTCCGAGTAGTTGGTTAGGACAACGGCCTGCTTCTCACACTGAAGCTCTGTTTCCACTAAAATACAGCTTCCAATTTCCCTGCTGTTCCTCACTCCTAGCAGCACCATTCTGCTTTCTGTCTTGATGAGTCTGACTACTCAAGGGACCTTAGAAAGTGGAAACAGGCCGAGTGCGGTGGCTCACGCCTGTCATCCCAGCACTTTGGGAGACGGAGGCAGGTGCATCACCTGAGGTCACGAGTGCAAGACCAGCCTGACCAATACGGTGAAACCCCGTCTCTACTAAAAATACAAAAATGAGCTCAGCGTGATGGCACACGCCTGTAGTCCTAGCTACTCGAGAGGCTGAGGCAGGAGAATGGCTTGAACCCAGGAGGTGAAGGCTGCAGTGAGCCGAGATTGCACCACTGCACTCCAGCCTGGGCGACAGAGCGAGACTCTGTCTCAAAAAATAAAAATAAAAAGTAAAATAATAAAATGAAGAGTGGAAACACGCAGTATTTGTCCATGTCACTGCAAAAGACATGATTTCCTTCTTTGATATGACTGCATCATATTCCACGGTGTGAATATACTATACTATACTGTTTTTTATCTTAGCCCGTCCTCTGCTGACAGACACTTAGGGGGATTGCATATCTTTGCTGTTCTCAATACTGCTGCAGAAAACCTACAACAGCTGTGTGCGTGGATCAGGGCTGTGTGCCTGGATCAGGACTGTGTGCGTGGATCAGGGCTGTGTGCCTGGATCAGGACTGTGTGCGTGGATCAGGGCTCTGTGCCTGGATCAGGACTGTGTGCGTGGATCAGGGCTGTGTGCCTGGATCAGGACTATGTATGTGGATCAGGGCTCTGTGCCTGGATCAGGACTATGTGCATGGATCAGGACTATGTGCCTGGATCAGGGCTCTGTGCCTGGATCAGGGCTCTGTGCCTGGATCAGGACTGTGTGCGTGGATCAGGGCTCTGTGCCTGGATCAGGACTATGTGCCTGGATCAGGGCTCTGTGCCTGGATCAGGACTATGTGCGTGGATCAGGGCTCTGTGCTTGGATCAGGGCTGTGTGCGTGGATCAGGGCTCTGTGCCTGGATCAGGGCTGTGTGCGTGGATCAGGGCTCTGTGCCTGGATCAGGACTATGTGCGTGGATCAGGGCTCTGTGCCTGGATCAGGACTATGTGTGTGGACCAGGGCTCTGTGCCTGGAAGGCAGGGAGGGAGGTGCTGAATGCATGTGTGTGGGTCTAGCTGTGTGCATGGATCAGGGCTGTGTGCATGGATGAAGGTAGGGAGGCGGATGCTGACTGCATGTGTATGGAGCCAGCTGTGTGCATGGATCAGGACTATGTATGTGGATCAGGGCTCTGTGCCTGGATCAGGACTGTGTGCGTGGATCAGGGCTCTGTGCCTGGATCAGGACTGTGTGCGTGGATCAGGGCTCTGTGCCTGGATCAGGACTGTGTGCGTGGATCAGGGCTCTGTGCCTGGATCAGGACTGTGTGCGTGGATCAGGGCTCTGTGCCTGGATCAGGACTGTGTGCGTGGATCAGGGCTCTGTGCCTGGATCAGGACTGTGTGCGTGGATCAGGGCTCTGTGCCTGGATCAGGACTATGTGTGTGGACCAGGGCTCTGTGCCTGGAAGGCAGGGAGGGAGGTGCTGAATGCATGTGTGTGGGTCTAGCTGTGTGCATGGATCAGGGCTGTGTGCATGGATCAGGGCTGTGTGCATGGATGAAGGTAGGGAGGCGGATGCTGACTGCATGTGTATGGAGCCAGCTGTGTGCATGGATCAGGGCTGTGTGCATGGATCAGAGCTGTGTGCGTGGACCGAGGCTGTGTGTGTGGACCAGGGCTCTGTGCCTAGAAGGCAGGGAGGGAGGTGCTGAATGCATTTGTGTGGGTCTAGCTGTATTCATGGATCCAGGGCTGTGTGCGTGGATCAGGGCTATGTTCATGGATCAGGGCTGTGTGTGTGGATCCCGGCTGTGTGCATGAATGAAGGCAGGGAGGGAGATATTGAATGCATGTGCATGGATCAGGGCTGTGTGCATGGATCATGGTTGTGTGCATGAATCAGGGCTGTGTGTATGGACTAGGGCTCTGTGCCTGGAAGGCAGGGAGGCATTTGTGTGGGTCTAGCTGTGTTCATGGATCAGGGCTGTGTGTGCATGGATCAGGGCTGTGTGCATGGATGAAGGCAGGGAGGGAGGTGCTGAATGCGTGTGTGTGGGTCCAGCTGTGTGCATGGATCAGGGCTGTGTGCATGCATCATGGTTGTGTGCATGGATCAGGGCTGTGTGCATGGATCTGGGCTGTGTGCATGGATGAAGGCAGGGAGGGAAATACTGAATACATGTGCTTGGAGCCAGCTGTGTGCATGGATCAGGGCTGTGTGCATGGATCATGGTTGTGTGCATGGGTGAAGGCAGGGAGGGAGGTGCTGAATGAATGTGCGTGGGTCTAGCTGTGTGTATGGGTGAAGGCAGGGAGAGAGGTGCTATGTTCATGGATCAGGGCTGTGTGCATGGATCAAGGCTGTGTGCATGGATGAAGGTAGGGAGGCAGATGCTGAATGCATGTGTATGGAGCCAGCTGTGTGCATGGATCAGGGCTGTGTGCATGGGTGAAGGTAGGGACAGAGATGCTGACTGCATGTATGTGGGCCTAGCTGTGTGCATGGATCAGGGCTGTGTGCATGGATCAAGGCTGTGTGCATGGATGAAGGTAGGGCGGCAGATGCTGAATGCATGTGTATGGAGCCAGCTGTGTGCATGGGTGAAGGCAGGGAGGGAGATATTGAATGCACGTGCATGGATCCAGCTGTGTGCATGGATCAGGGCTGTGTGCATGGATCAGGGCTGTGTGCATGGGTGAAGGCAGGGACGGAGATGCTGAATGCACGTGCATAGAGCCAGCCGTGTGCATGGATCAGGGCTGTGTGCATGGGTGAAGGCAGGGACGGAGATGCTGAATGCATGTGCACGGACCCAGCTGTGTGCATGGATCAGGGCTCATCATACCAAAGCAGAGAAAGAAGGGAGATGATGAGGGAGGGGTCTCTGGAAGAATCAGCCTGTGGCTATTTCCTGCAACAGCTCCCTTCTTCTCTCCTTCCCTGCTATGCCTCTCATTTTTCTAATTTGTTAATTCTGGATAATAATATCACGTAATATTGTTGTGAACATTGCTGACAGAATATGTGGGAAACCATTTTCTCAACTGTAAAGCGCTGTGTAATTATGTAATTATAAGCCATTCATTCCTCTCTCTGACTATATTGCTTGTGGCTCTATTTAGTACCCTTGAAACTCTATCTTCTCTTCTATTTTGTGTGTGTTTCATCTTTTTTTTTTTTTTTCCCTGCACTTGTGCCTCACCCTCCACCCACTGCCCATGCCTATTGGAAGCTCCCAGGCAGCAGGGGTTATTTCTAAAGCTGTCTTCCTTTGCCCCAAGAGCGGGCAAAATATGGGTGAGCATTTCCTAAGCATTCATTGGACTGAATGAAGTTGGAGTGGCCTCTGTAGCTTGGAGCTCCAGCAGTCCCCAGGACTGAAGAGGGGCTTTATGCAGATTTTACTATAAATGTTGCTGTGCACCATCTCCCCGGCACCCCCGGCGGACGTCTGGGACTTCAAAGATTCCCTTGTATGTGTTAAAAGGGAACACACTGCGTTCTTGGGTTTGGGTTCACATTTATGCATCTTCTGTCCTCTTGCCAGTCTCTAAAGATTGTCATTTTTTAAAAAAAGCTGTAGATAAAACGGGATGTGTTATTTAAGCCACAGGGAGCATGATTTACAGGACCGTGTTGTGTATTCAGAAGGCAACTTTCATTTCCCTGCACAAGGCGCCACCAAGGAAGGCCACTTCATCATTCTGAGAGTGTGTGGAAGACAGTGCCTGTCAGCCACAGCTGCACAGGGGCAGATAATTAAATTCTGCCACCAAGCCGCAGTTCCTTGCTCTACACGGGAGGGCGGCCAGATAGGACGTGTTTTAGTCTTTGTCGGCCACCTCTAGTCTCTTTGGCATCTTCCTCCCTCCCTCCCTCCCTCCCTCCCTTCCTTTCTCCCTCCCTTCCTCCCTCCCTTCCTTTCTCCCTTCCTCCCTCCCTCCCTCCCTTCCTCCCTCCCTCCCTTCCTCCCTCCCTCCCTCCCTCCCTTCCTTTCTCCCTTCCTCCCTTCCTCCCTCCCTTCCTCCCTCCCTCCCTCCCTCCCTCCCTCCCTTTCCCCCCTTCCCTTCCCTTCCTCCCTCCCTCCCTCCCTCCCTCCCTCCCTCCCCCTCCTCCCTCCCTCCCTCTCCCTCCCTCCCTCTCTCCCTTCCTCCCTCTCTCCCTCCCTTCCTTCCTCCCTCCCTCCCTTCCTTCCTTCCTTCCTTCCTTCCTTCCTCTGTTCATTCCCTCCTTCCTTCCCTCCTCCCTCCCTCCCTCCCTCTTCCTTCCTTCCTTCCTCCCTTCCTTCCTCCCCTCCTTCTTTCCCTCCTTCTTTCCCTCCTTCCCTCCCTCCCTCCTTCCTTCCTTCCTTCCTTCCTTCCTTCCTCCTCCCTCCCTCCCTCCCTCCCTCCCTCCCTCCCTCCTCCCCTCCCTCCCTCCCTCCCTCCCTCCCTCCTCCTCCTTCCTTCCTCCCTCCCTCCCTCCCCCTCCCTCCTTCCCTCCTTTCCTCCTTCCCTCCTTCCTTCCTTCCTTCCTTCCCGCTTTAGGAATCTAAAACCATTCTTAGGTAGTAGCCTGTACAGAAACAGGTCCAGGCTGAATTTCACCCGTGGTGTAGAGTTTGCAGAGTTGCATAAGCAGCCGGAATGAGTGGGGTTCCCCGCGTGGTCTCTGAGCTCAGCAGTGTCTGGGAGCTGGTTAGAAATGCAGAGTCTTGGGTCAGGCACGGTGGCTCATGCCTGTCATCCCAGCACTTTTGGAGGCAGACGCAGGTGAATCATGAGGTCAGGAGTTCGAAACCAGCCTGGCCGACTTGGTGAAATCCCATCTGTACTAAAAATACAAAAAATTAGCTGGGCGTAGTGGCGGGCGCCTGTAATCCCAGCCACTCGGGAGGTTGAGGCAGGAGAATTGCTTGAACTCGGGAGGCGGAGGTTGCAACGAGCCAAGATCATGCCACTACTCCAGCCCTGGCGACAGAGTGAGACTCCATCTAAAAAAGAAAAAAAAAATGCAGATTCTTGGGCCTCCTAAGACCCGCCGAGTCAGAAATATCAGGGGTGCACTTGTTTTTACAAGCTCTCGGGCTGATTCTCTTGAGTGCTAAGCGTGAGGACCCCTGACCCCAGGACTGCAGGAGACTGAGCCCCAGCTTTGGGGCTGTGGACAATAGAAGATAGCGCTTGGTAATTCCATCTGAATCCTGAAGGAAGTTCTGTTGCTTTCGTTGTTGTTGTTATTGTTGTTTTCAAAACAAGTGGATAAAAATTCACTCAGGAATCCCCCAGCCTCACACAAGTGAACAAGAGTGAGTTCGATTCAGAGGAAGACTTTGAGAAACAGAAGAGTAGAGTGTGAAAATTATCTAGTTTTTTTTAGGAAAGCCTGGATTATACTGTAAATGGATAATAGAGGGGGCAGAGAGGGGGAAGAGGAGGAAGGGAAGGGAGAGAGAGAAAAAGGAGGAAGAGGAGGAGGAAAAGGAGAAAAAATAAAAGGAGGAAAATAAGGAGGAGAGGAAGAGAGAGAGGGATAGAAAGAGAAAAAGGAGGAGGAGAAGGAAGAAGTGAAGGAGGAGAAGATGGAGGAGGAAAAAGGAGTAAAGAGAGAAAAGGGAAGAAAGGGAGAAAGAAAAGGAGGAAGAAGAGAAGGAGGAGAGAGAAGAGGAAGGAAGACAGAGAAAGAGGAAAAGAAGATGATAAGGGGAAGAAAGAGGAGGAGGAGGAAGAAGTGGAAGAGAAGGAGAAGATGGAGGAGCAAGAAGAGGGAGAAAATGATGAGAAAGAGGAGGAAGAAAGGAGGAAGAGGAAGGGAGAGGGATAGAGAGAAAAACAGGAGGAGGATAAGGGAGAAAGGAGGAAGAGGTGAGGGGAGGAAGAGAAGATGAAGGAGGAGAAAAAAAGAGAAAGAGGAATAGAGAAAAGGCAAGAAGAGGAGAACAGAGAAAAAAAGGAAGAAGAGAAGGCAGAGAAGAGAAAG